>NC_045428.1:72373140-73063140 GCF_902635505.1 Sarcophilus harrisii
TCTGAGGCAATCAAGGTCAAAACAAAGACTAAGCAGACTTGGTCTGGGGCCTTTTGTTGGACAAACAATGAGAATCAGAGTAATTTAACTTTAAGCCATGGTTCTTTATTAAGAAAAAATCTAGCCCATGAACTTCAAGGTATTGAGGAAAGAGAAGAAGGGAAATAAAAGGGAGAGAAGAATGGAGGAAGAGAGTAAGTATATCAGAGAATTATTGGTCCCCCTGTCTTTGATATACTACTGCCTTCTCTCTTGCTGGTAGATTCTCCCATTGTGAATTATTTTTATGCTCACCACTGGCTGGTAAATCAAGATATTCTGAACTAAAGTCTTCCATGGGATGTCTAGGAATTCTGGGAAGGAAGCAACCTCTGTTTCCTTAGACCCGACTTTTCAGTCTCACTCAGGAGGCAGAAATTAAGAACACTAATACTATTCCTAGAATCCCAGGTGGTCCTAGCCCTGAAATTCTAGTCCCACAAAAGGAAATGGAGAAAAATACAATTAGAGGTAACTTAGTGAGTACCAGAGAAAAGGGCAGGAGCTTAGTCTCCTACAAAAGAATT
Organism: Sarcophilus harrisii; assembly: GCF_902635505.1. Taxonomy (NCBI): domain Eukaryota; kingdom Metazoa; phylum Chordata; class Mammalia; order Dasyuromorphia; family Dasyuridae; genus Sarcophilus; species Sarcophilus harrisii. The sequence continues at coordinate 72,373,707 of NC_045428.1, forward strand.
CTAGTCAAATCTCTAACTGGTTCTTCAAAAAAAAAAAACTATATGAGGGAGGAGGCAATACACATTTACACACACACACACACACACACACACAATTCTTATCTGAGGTGATCCTCACAACAACCCTATAAATAGATACCATTATTATCACCATTTTTACAGTTGATCAAACTGAGACAAAAGGAGATTAAATTAGTTTCCTAGAGCAGGTAAATGTCCAAGATTAGATTTTAGATTTTCCTCTCTCAGGTCCAATGCACTATCCACTTTGCAACCCAGTTGCCCAATATAATAATGCTTTCAGGTTTGCAAACTGCTTTATAAATATTAACTCATTTTTTAATCCCTACAATAACTCTAGGAGGGAGGTGCTATTATTATCCTTGTTTTATATATATGAAAAAACTGAGGCAGCAGGGATCAAATGACTTACCAAGAGTCTTACAGTTAGTAAGTATTTGAGGCCAAATTATAACAAATCCTTTTGAGTTCATGTCCAACATTCTACTCACTGAACCAGTTAGATGCCCAGAATTACTGAGATCAATCCCACTATACTCAGGACAGAGATTTTTCTACTTTCCAGAGATTAAATGGAAAAGTAATAATTAAACTTTTTTTTTCTCCCTTGAGATAATCCCATAGAGTCAAAGCATGTATCCAAGTTTATGAGCTTAGATTTGGTGTTTTATAACTAATTCCAAATTAAATTCTACCCAGTTGGTCTTCTATAAGGCAATTGCTCTAAAAATTGAGAAAAAGAAGGGGAAAATTGCACACACCTGTACTATCTTGGTGGTTAAAGTCAGGAGATGACAGAGACTAGTTCCTGATCAAAAGCAGGAAATCAAAACTCAATCTATGAATGTGACTATCATACAAATTCATGTTTTGCATAGAATCTGTTTTTTTCAAACTGATCCACAGATAAAACGGTTGTCTACCACAAAATAGAAAGGCATGTCAATAAGAAAAAAAAATTATTAGTGGTCTGCCACACCAGTTAATTGACTATAATTTATCTGAAATCAGAACATGTCAAATATGGCTGATTGCAAAATGCTTTGCAAAATATGAATCCCAGTGATACATTAAAATATAGGGGCTAAATATATTTTTTGGTTGATTGGTTGATTAAAGGAAGTTTAAATCATGACAAACATGTGTCTTTCAAAAAATAACCCAGCTTGCCCATTACCTGATTAAGCCTCATGAATCAGCTATATATACATATATCCTTACTTGTATTGCTGAAATCTCAGAAATCTACAAAACTGAGTTCCTTAGAAAATTGTCCCAATATAAGATTTCAAATATATCTTTCCTCTGGTTAGAGTCTTCTTAGGGTAATTTTGCAATTTTTTTTGTATTTTCATGAATCTATAAATGCAGAATATGAAAAAAAGAAATAAAAAAGAAAATTCTGGACACTGGAATTTCCCAATATTTAGGCTTAACTCTATAAATGATTCTGCTTTTAAAAGATTTTTTATGCTGACTTTCTTTTATAATGTTAGATCAGGAAAGGAACTCAATTATTATTCAGAAGTTTTATCATTGTGGACATCAAGTCCCAAAGTTTCTTAAATTCTATTTCTTTTTAAAAATGATTTTAGGAAATTAGTGCATTAAAAAAAACAGATATTAAATTTGTTGGTGCCTATTTCTCTAGGAAATATACCAATTACCTAATTCTCCTTGTATCCAATTAATAAGAGAACTCAGCAAAGTGTTCTGGCTCAGGTGAAAGGTTCCATAAATATGCTGACAATTAGTATTAATAATCACCACTGTATAATGCTCATAACTTCCCTGAGTACATTCTGAAATCAATACAGAAAAATCACATGCTGTGCTGGCACAATACATTATTTATAATCAATTGTAATTTCTTTCTCAGCAAAAAAAAAAAAAATGTTTGGTTTTTTTTTTCCAGACTTAGAACATGTCAAGGACTATGAATGCCCTAAGCCTCAAGCTGTTCTTTCATTAAGAATTATGTAAAAATATCCAAAAGGCTCTCTTATAGAGAAAACCACTTCTGGGTCATAAGATGGTTCCTCATCACCTTTCCCCAGCTCGGTATGCTCTATGCTAAGGTCACCCCCAGGATCAATCAATAAGAAAGTCTGAGTTGTTGAAAAAGAGATCACTTTGTCCAAGTAACCAAGTGTCAAATCGTATTTCTCACGGTCATTTAAAAAAAAAAAAGGTTCTTCTCTCCAGCTATAGGTGATTGCTTCTTCCCCTGACTAATCTACATAAATCAGCAATCACCGTCATGGCAAAAGCAACCTGCTGATTTTTAATCCTTGAAGGCCTCTCAGCTTGTAAGTCAATTGTTCAAAGTCAAATTGTTGAAAGACTACCGTGATCTGGAAGTCATTTGTGGAAGTGGTGACTCTTCCTGATGATACTCTGATGATCTTAAGGAATAGTATTTCTTTTCAGACTGTTATACTTCTTACCCAGACTGACCAAAGTGACTTAGGAAAAATGGTCTATCTACAAAAACATATTTTTGTTCAATCATTGCAGTCTTCTCTGATCCTTATGATGCCATATGGGGTTTTCTTGGCAGAGATACTGGATGGTTTGCCATTTCCTTCTTTAACTTTATCTTTAAGTGATTTGTCCAGGATCCCACAGCTAATAAGTGTCTGAGGCCAGATTTGAACTCAGGTCTATCTTTCTAATTCCAATCCTGGCACTTTGACCACTGAACCACCTAGTTGCTACATTCTATGAAGCTTCATTCAAATAAGGCTTTCAACATTGAAAATTTCTATCTCAAAAAGAAAAAAGCAGTAACTTAACAATTGTAAAAAGCCAGGGATAAGATTCTTAGAAAATCTTACACAATTGGGGTTAAGTAGACTAGCTCAGTTTCACAAAGCTAGTAAATATTAATTGTTTGAGGTTAGATTTGAACTCAGGGCTAGTGTTCTATCCACTGCTCCATTTAGCTGCTCCCTTTCTGATAAATCCTTGACTTCTTTTGCTGATAATTTTATTTCCCATCAAAGTAGGGATGAAATGCAGTAAAATAGGGTACAAATTTGGAGTCACAGAAACAGAATCACAACATTGGGTGATCATTTGGTCCCAGTCCATTTCCAAAAAAGAAACTTTTCTAGGAGAAAACTTCATTGAAAACTTCATTGAAACTTTTCTAGGAGTTAAAATAGAAAATATTGTTAAACAAGGTCGGAAGACTTCTAAGGAGATAGAAGCTGCTTCTATCTCCAACCATTCCATTTTTGATAATCCCATTTATTCATAAGTTTTTCCCAATATTAAACCTAAAGTTTCATTTTTTTAAAAAAATCTACTGGGACATGAAACTGACTCCTTTTCCATGTTCTAATCATTAAAATACCAAATAACAATTGTAGTGTCCTCCTTGAATTTCCTTCAGGCTAGCCATCATCATTTCCCAAATAGTCTCAGTTCAAAGCCCCTCACCCTGCTAATTGTATTCCTCTGGTGATTATCCAACTAGTCAATATTCTTCCTAAGGGAAGCCCAGACCTGAGGGTAATTATACAGAGGGTAGGTGTAGTCTGGCCAGGACAGAGTACAGAACTATCCCTCCATTTTCTCAGAAGCAAGGCCTTTGTCAATCCAAGGATACATTAGCTTTCTTGGTTGCTATCTCATAGATATTAAATCTTATTAAGTTCACAGTCAAGATTTTGTTTAGACAGACTGCTTTGTTTCATCCTTGAATCTCCTAAGAATGCCATCTTTGCTTTAATCCATTAAATTATTGTACTTGGGTTGTAACCAAAAGTAAGTTACATTCATTACCTCCATGGGTCTTAATTTCTTCATCTATAAAATGAAAAGATTGGACTTGTTTTCCAAGGCATATTTAAGCTCAAATATTTAAGACCTTGAGAAAACTATTTGGTGAAGTGGAAGATTGACACAAATATTGGAAAATCAAGCCTGAATCATCTTAGAATTAGAATAATCAAGGAAAGAAATATTGACCCTTGCAACTCCACACGTTTCACAACCTATTGACTGATCATCTTGCTGTTACTGGTACATTATCCTCCATGTCTTGATTCCAGACATTTTCACTGGCTGTCCAAAATTCCTTCCTTCCTCAATTCCACTTACTGGCTAACCTGGCTATTTTCAAGCCTCTGCAAAAACCTCATTTTCTGCAAGAAACCTTTCCAAATCCCTCTTAAAGCTGATGCCTTTCCTCTAAGATAATGTCAAATTTATCCTGAATATATCCTGTTTGTGTTTTGTTTGTATGTTGTATTCTTCATTGAATCATGAGCACTCTAAGAGCTAAGACTGCTTTTTCTTTCTTTTCTTTGCATCCCCAGCCCTTAGCATAGTGCCTAGCATAAATCAAGTAGTTAATAAATACTTCTTAACTTAAGTTGATTTTATATGGACACAGGATTTTAGTTCAGATAAAACAGAAATGTGTTTTCATAGATGGATGCTCCCCATTCTTCAAATTCACTTCCTTCTCACTTCTCCCTTGTTTTTGTATCTGTATTGCTTAGTACAGTGCCTGACATATAGTAGTAGATACTTAATAAATGCTCATTGTCTTGACTTTATTCAATTACTATCTCATAGAATCCTTTGTTTCCTTCATCATGTAGCTGAAATGACAACTACTACATGAAGTCGTTCTTGATTTCCCCAAATGCTAGTGACCCTCTCCCCAAAATTATCTCAGATTTATTTTGTATATATTTATATGTTAATCTGTTGTTTCCTCCAATAGAACATAAGCTCACAGAAATTGTCATTTTTTTTCTTTATGTCCACAGTATCTAGCACATAATAGATTCTGAATAAATGCTTTTTCATTGATGCCTATTGTAGGGAACATGATTCAAGAAAATAAGGAAGCTATGAAAAAGACAATTCTGACAATACAATCTCAAATGGTGTCAAGAGAATGAAAGGAAGCATCCAAAAATTCCAGTGTATTTATGGAACTTCTTGACATGTTCAGATGCCTAAAGAATAATTACAAATGATGGAAGGAGAAACACACAACTAAAGACAACTATAAAACTTGCATATGAGCCCCTAAGAAAGATGGGTGGGAATAAACCTGCTGATTGTGGAGTTAACATAATGTTAATAAACACAGAGCAGCAAAAAGATTTAACACCCTTTTGGTTTCCATTTTATGTATTAATGACAATGGTCTAAAAACTAGAAAAATAAAACATGGTTAAAGAGAGAATCAAAGTCCCAAATAAAGAGATAGTAAGAAAGCACCTTGATGCTTTAGATTGGATAAAATTCCCACATACATACTAATTACATTCCAGCAAGCTGGAAAACAACAATGAGACTGTATATTATAAAAAGACCTGACCTGGCTGTTAGCAAACTTAAATTGGTCCCAGTTTTAAGATTAACTAGCTGTGTAATCTCTCTGTGAATGTCTCCATATACATAAAATGATGTACTTGAGCTAGATCAAAGCTTCTTAATTGTGGGTGATGATTCTACATGGGGTTGCATAATTGAATGTGGGTATTATGAAAAATTATGCAACAGTAAAAGGTATTAAATTTTTGCCAAGATCTACATCCTTAAGTAAAAATAAATAAGCAAATCCACCTTATTAGTAAGTTTTCATCTTTATTAAATAAATAAATGAACAAATAAATTTCTTTATGATTTATTATGAGTAAATGTTTGATTTGTGTACCTATTTAATATACCCAGAGTCATGTAAAAATTTCTCAAGCAAAAAGGGTCACAAGTGGAAAAAGTTTAAGAAGCCCTGTACTAGATAACCATTAATGTCTGCCCCTGGTAAAATAATATTCTGGGATTTAAGCCTTCGGGAAATAATGGAAACACGCACAAAAATGTTTGCTGCAGCCCTTTTTGTAGTGGCAAGAACCTGGGAACGGAGGAGATGCCCATTGGTTGGAGAATGGCTGAATAAGTTATGGTATATGAATGTTACAGGATGTTATTGTTCTGTAAAAAACAACCAGCAGGATGATTTCAGAGAGGCCTGGAGAGACATGAACTGATGCTGAGTGAAATGAGCAGAACCAGGAGATCATTGTACACAGCAATGGCAAGATTATACAATGATCAATTCTGATGGATGTGGTTGTCTTCAACAATGAGATAATTCAGACTAGGTTCAATGATCCTGTGATGAAGAGAGCCATCTACCTCCAGAGAGAGGAATGTGGGAGCTGAGTGTGGACCACAACATAGCATTTTCACTTTTTGTTGTTGTTTGCTTGTATTTTATTTTCCTTCTCATTTTTTCCTGTTTGATATGATTTTCTTGTGCAGCAAGATAACTGTATAAGTATGTTTGCATATATTGAATTTAAAATTTATCTCTACCAGGTTTAACATATATTGGATTACTTGCTATCTAGGAAAGGGGGTGGGGAAGAGAGGGAAAATTGGAGCCCAAGGTATTTTAAGGGTTAATGTTGAAAAATTATCCATGCATATGTTTTGAAAATGAAAAGCTTTAATAAAAAAAAGAGAGAAATAGTGGAGAAAAGAAAATTTGAAACAGAAGAATAATGCCCTGGTTTTTAAAAAAGAGGAAATTCCAGAAATTACCTTCATTGTTAAAGCCAGGCATTTTTTTCCTCTCTTTTTATTGAGGCACTTGGGATTAAGTGACTTGCCCAGGGTCACACAGCTAGGAAGTGTTAAGTGTCTCAGGCCAGATCTGAATTCAGGTCCTCCTGTCTGCAGGGCTGATGCTCTATTCACTGCACCACCTAGTTGCCCCAGCCAGGCACCTTTTAATGTTATCTTTTTCCTTTATTTTCCAACTTCTGAATGCCAGACTATACCCAGAGAATTATCTCTTGAAACAAAAATGAAAAATAAAGATAAAAAAAGTTTAGGAAAGCTAACCAACATATAAAGCATATTTGGTGATATTTATAATGTTCTATATACATAATCCTCTGAAAAGTAGGGAGGGAATAATACTTTATTATCTCCTTTGAAACAATATTTGTAAATTTAATTACACAAATTCAGTTTGCATATTTTCTTTCTTTCTTCCTATTCTTTCTATTCTATTTCTATTTATTGAAGTCATTGTGCATATTATTTTCCTGGTTCTTGACCTTACTTAGCCTCTGTTAATGTAACTTTTCAAATATTTTTCTGAATTCATAATTATTACTTATTTCACTATAATACATTTCTAGTATTCATACAAAAAACATGTTTAGTAATTTTTGCAACAAAAAAAGAGGGGGGGGGCTACTACCAGCATCCTGGCATATATGGACCTTTCTTCCTTTGAGCTGACACTATTTTATGCTACCTTATTAAATGAATGGTTTGTGAGCAGTTAGGGATATAAATTGTGATCATTAGAAACTAGCTTGGTCTCATTAAAAACAAATCAAACTAAAATAACTTCAGTCCCTCGCGGGCATGACAGACGCAGCTCATCTCAGTTTCATCAAGACATCTTTCCTGAAATACTTGCAAACAAGTTTAAAAATGTAAGTTAAACTATATTGTGGATAGATAAGATTTAACTGGTTAAATCACCATGCCATGAGAATAGTGATATGTAGTTAATCTCTTCATAGAATTTTTTTTCTTTATCCTTTGAAGTGGAATAAAAACTATCATTTTCCCAATAATCTTTTTGCAAATGATCATCCCAAGCCATAGCAATCCTTGGGAAATGAACAAGGTGCCTATGAAATAATGTTCTTTGTTATCTTTGGCTACATAATACATAAATCATATCAAGTCCTTTATTTACCTCAAAGGAAATCAATGAACTACTTTTATTTTAGTAGCAATTTTTTTTATGTCTTCTGATCTGATTTATAGTAAGAATGTCAATACAAATGTTGTTCTATTACTTCATTAATATGATAATGCCTTGGTTATTGATCAAAGATTATACATTAAAAGTACCCAGCATCAAGTTAATGTGTGTATACTGCCTAAGAACATTACTTTGAAGTACTTATAGTACTGTATAATAGGATACCGTATGCAAGTATAATACTTATGAGTGCTTACTTATAGGAGACCTGGGAATATCCCAGGATTTACTCCTTCATACTAATACTTTGGCATTGTTGCTTATCCTGCAGCTCACAACTAGAACAATATTCACCATTTAGTACTCCAAATTGCCTTTCCTTTGCCATCCAAAATTGGTCATCCCCTAGACCAAAGCTTCTTAAGTTGTGGGTTGCCATCCCATATAGGATAACATAATTGAATGCGGGGGTCATGATGTTATGATTTGTTTATCAATAAATGTTTGATTTGTATGTCTATTTTGTATACCTATATACCCAAGGTTGTGTAAAAATTTCTCTGGCAAAAAAGGATTGAGTAGAAAAAGTTTAAAGGAGACCTGCTCTAAACTCAAAGCCTCAAATTCAGAAACAAACAAGGACCATTATATAAAATATATAATGATTCCTGAAGGCCACTTTTCACTTAGGAAACCATTATTGCTCTTGTTCAGTAATTTATTTCAGTTATATCTGGCTTTCCATAACCCCATTTGTAGTTTTCTTGGCAAAGATGATTTGCCATTTCCTTTTCCATCTCATTTTACAGATGAGGAAAAGTTATGTGATCTATCCAGGGCCATACAGTTAATAAAAATCTGAGGTGAAATTTTAACTTGAGCCTCCCTGATTCCAGGCTCTATGCTCTATCTACTGTACTACCTAACTACCCCATTAATGGAAATTATATTTTCCTTATTCATGACTCTGGCTCTTGAGCTCCCATGAATATATTTCACTCAATCATGGCTCTTGAGCTCCCATGAATATATTTCACTCAATCAGCCACTAACAATATTGATATCATTATATATTTAAAATAACCATTTACTTAATAGTAAAGCAAAAGAAATAAAATCATAAATATTCATATATTAAAGCAAACACTAAAAACATATAATTCATCAAAATCTACATATTGACCTTAGTCACACTTACCTGCCAATGCAGGCAGTAGCTGTGAGGGAGAACTTGAAAGGGAAGTTTTTCCTTGATAGAGGAAATGAGGTGATAAATATTCGTGTTCTTGAGGTAATCTGTGACTCTGGATTGTTCCCTTCAGGGACATTGTTGTTATTGTTTGTCCTTTGTTCTTGAAAAGGATCAGGACATCAGAGAGGATTCATGCAGTGAATTAGACTGAAGTGAGGGAGGGCTGGACAAGGTCACCTGCCTCACTTTCCCACCTAGAACCATCTGAATCCAGTGGCCAGATAGAAGTCAAGATGACTAGAGATGGACTAGGATGCAATGGAAAACCTTGGCTTTTTTAAGCTAAGATCTTCAATGGGTCTCAATTTGATTGAGGCTGCATACATTCAGTAATTAAGGCTAGGTAGCAACTGAGGCAAAGAATCTATTCTTTCACTTAGTGTGTGTGTATATAAAAACACACATATATATAATATTTGTGTGTATTAATATGCAAAAATCTATATTCACATAATAATTTGTGTGTATTAATATATATATACATATATATATATCCCATATGGGATAACATAATTAAATGTAGGGGTCATGACATTAGGATTTATTATCAGTAAATATTTGATTTGTATACCTATTTTCTACATCTATATACTCAAGGTTGTGTAAATATATACATATATATGTATATGCATAATTAATATGTATATGTATGTGTATATATATATACATATATATATATATATATGAAAAATCTGGGAGGGGAAGACCCTCATGGTTTCTGACCAAAGCAGAAATGACTGATATTTACATTCGATCTGAATCAATCAGGACTCAAACAATGACCAAATGGGACTTGACCTGGAATCATGTCTTAAACCAAGCACCACTTAAAACTATTTCTCTACAAAAATCTTTCTTTTGCCTTTAGCACCACCCACCTGAATTCATTCTGAACTTTAGTGCCCCTGAAACAATTGTTAAAATAACTTCCCCATTTTTTGTATTCCTCCCTTCTGTGACAAGCTTTTACTTCCATCTAATGAACATTTTCCTTTATAATTTAATTCAACTAGTTTTTTCTAGGCATCCACTTTGGTCTCTTTAGTCAATGATTCTTTTCTCCTTATGACAATTGTTTTTCCCAGAATTGATTCATGAGAATTTCTTAGCCCTCCCAAGTTAACTTTTCAGAACTTGGTATTTTATGTACCATCAGTGAATCCTTCTCTCTCACAATCCTAGAAAAAATTCTAGGATTCATGCCAGAATATTCTCAGCTTTCCAATCCTCCATAATAATTATGCCCTTTTCTATTTCCTCCAAACCATCTCCATAACCTCAGTTCTAAGTCATTCCAAAGAGGAAAACCAAGATAAAAATGAAAATGTGAAGGGGAACTTTGAGAACCACAACTGACAGCAAATTTCTTTGGAGTAATGCTAAGGTCATATGCAAAATGAAGTTGCCCTTTTGTACCTTGCCCCCAGAAGTATTAATATATTAGGTGGATGTTTGGTACCATAGACATCAGATCACTACACATTTAAAAAGCTATGGCTTTTCAACCTTTAAGACATCCTTGGAATGAGAAAGTATGACTCTTGGGCCTTTAAGATGCCTGATTGTTTTATTAATCATAGATCCCACCTGGAGAGAAGACCTACACAAAAGCTTAATTATTCTAGGCTATTTAATAAAAAAAAAAAATCCACCTGGCTAGGAAAATTTGGAGATAAGAGAAACAACTAATTAAACTTAATTGAGTCCGCCAGGGTAGACTGATTATCCTGCTTTGATTGGCCCCAGGGGACCATGATCTTGGATTTGCCAGGTGAAACCTGGAAGAGCAATGCCTCAAGTTAGGACAGGTGCTGTATTTCTGACTGACTGGAGAACAGGCAATTTTTAGTGAGAAATAAGATAGGAGTTCAAGCACAAGAATAGCTGATTGGGAGTATATATTGTGCTTAGTCTCTTAAAAGAGCAGCTCACGCTAATCTGATAATACCTAGAAAATGAAGAAGTGAAGCAATTATTGGAATAATTCAGAAAATAAGCTTTGTTGGGCAGAGGAGAGATGAGGAGTGAGAGGGTCATTAGGTGTATTCATGTATTTCTTGGCTTTTTGGATCTCTGCATAAAGACAACCTTGTTCAAATATAGAACAAGTGAGGCAGCCTCCATCTCCAAAAGTGAATACAGAGTCAAGTTTGAAAGCCAGCCCTGTGACTAAGGCTTGTGTAACCTTAACTAGGTAACTCAATCTTTATGGGTCTCAATTTTCTCATCTATAAAGTGAAGGATTGGCCCACATCAGTATTTCTCAAACTGTGCTTTAAGAAATCCTGAAACACCTTAAATTTGTTTGTTGTAATAGAGGTAATTGGCATTGGTTGAAAAAATTCTGAAATCATATTCTTGAAGTATTAAAATTTACTTAAAGTATTTTAGTACTTTATTCCAGATTTAGAGTCAGTAGGACCCAGGTTAAAGTTTCGCCTTTTGACACTAGCTAGATCCCAGTGCAACCAGGCAATTCTCTAAAAATAAAATTCACTGGTTTTAGGTACTGACGGCTCTTAGCAAGTGAAGTTTCTTCATTGGCAATTCCCTATATCAATGAAATCACAGTTCTAATATTACCCCTTGCATCACCAATATCCTCCCCCCACCAAAAAAAAGTATGACTTTCATCTGAAAGCTGAGTTGTTTGGCTAAATTAGATTTCCCGGAAAAGCATTCAACTTCTCAAAATAAGACCTCAAATACATAACAGGAAAGAATTCTTGCCAGCATCTAAACTTAAAAAAAAAAAAAAAGCTATACTGATTAGGTGACGAAAGCAGTTTGCATCTTAAACTAAAAGTACAATTATAATATATTCCCCAGCACTTAGTACTGTTTGACACATAGTAAGTGCTTATTGCCTTTTTTTTTTTTCATTTATTTATTCTTTTACAGAAGAGCATCATCTTTCTGTGCCTGTTCAGTAGTAACTATAGATCACATAGACTCAGCCTCCTTTATCTGGTTGCTTCAGTAATAGATGACACATTTGGGTGGCAGCTGTTTGAGGACAGGGTAGAATCCACCACCATGGACAGAAGAAAACCATCTAGCAAGTCCTTGAAATGGAGGCAACTTGGTAAAAAGTAAAGACTAGACTGGGGAATCTGGAAAATTATATCTGGAAAACTAATCACTTTAATTTTGGTAAAATTGGTAAAAAAAAATATTTTTGGTAAAAAATATTGGACTAGATTATCTTTAAATTCCCTTCAAATTCTAGTATTCTTACTATTCTGTTCTTACCAACTAACATAACACATAAGAAATATCACCAAACATTATAAATATTTTCCATTTTCTTCTTCCTCGCACTAACTATAGCTACTAGCGCCACCTCTTATCTTGTTCTCAAGATTGCACATCAGCTGTTCCTCTTTTGGCTTATTGTCTGCAGCTGTGTTATAACAACACCCAAAGCACCCATTAGAGTCAATTTTATTGGTAACTTCTGCTTACTTTAGGAAGGCCATCATCAATCAGCTTCTGAAAATCAAAGCCAATCCCATCCCCTAAGCTGGCATATACTTATAATGCAAACAATGCTAGAGCCTTGTGCAAAGATGGAAAGGACAAGGATTTTTTGTATTTATTATTATTATTATTATTATTATTTTAACTATTAAAAGGGAAGGGAAAATGGACAGCTACAGGGAGAAAACAGTTTTCTTGATTTGATACTTTCACTATTTGAGTTGATATTTTCATTAATAATTTTTGATTGGAGCCACTCCAAAGCACAGAAGGGAAGTTAATATACTGATCCTGAGTAACACATTAGTTTGCAACTTTCTTGCCTATTACTATTTTTGTTTCATTGTTGGTTGAACTTTCATTGACTTATCTAAGGTTTCTAAATGAATAAAAACCTGCATAATATGAAAAAAATGAAAAATAGCATTTGCTGTTATATGGGCTTGAATGTAAATAGACTTCACCTTTACCTTTCCCTCTTCCCAGTCTCAGTTTCTCCTCTTTTTTATTTATATTTATTCCCCTCCTCTTTATTCATTCCCTTTCTTGTTATCGTTCCAAGGCCTCTTAGATCCACCCCTGCTCCCTAATTTTTGAAAGTGGATTTGCCAGGTTTTGATGGATTCACCCTGAGCTCCTTGGAGAAAAGGCACTGAAGAAACACAGGGGAAAATAAAAGATCATGTATTTGGGGATTTCTTCCTGTGATGTCTCCATCAAAGCAAATAAAGGTGGGTAGGGCCATGCCATAAGGGATGACTGGGAACATCAGCAAAGGACTAGAAGAAGTTATTCAGCAGGTGATGGTTTGCTTCATCATGAGTTATTGTTCAACCAACAATTCAGGACATCATAATCATGAGATCAAAAAAGAAAGGAAACAAAATAGTTATGTTTATTCTGGTCACATTTCAGAAATGACATGAATAATCTAGGACAGGACCAAAATGGAAAGTAATATGGTGAAGTAAATAGAATGCCCTCATTAGATTTAAGTTCCATCTAGACTCTTACTGCTTGTGAGACCACAAGTCACTAAATTTCTCTGGACCTCAATTTTCCTTAACTGAGGAAGAGTATAATAATATAATATATATTTAGTAAATATAGTATATTTATATAAATGATTTCTAATGGTCTCTCTTTCAACTCTTATCATACACTATCTGAAAAAATTGGGGGAAATTTATTATAAAGAAGAGAATCTAAAAAGGGCTAAATAGCAGGGTTCAAGTATTTGAAAAGCTATAATGTAGAAACTGGATCAGATCTGTTCTTGGCAACAGAGAGCAGAATTGCCTCTGGTAATTCTGCCTAAAGGTAGCTTTATATAAAAGTAGGCTTTATATAAAGAGAAACTTGATAATAATTAGGGGTATACAAAAGAGAAATGGGATATCTTAAAAAGTAGCGGGTGTTGCCCACCACCTTGCTTGAAGTTTCAAGCAAAGCTAGGATAATTATTTGTTGGGTATTTTTTCCTAAGATTGTCTTAAATCGGGATTGGGGAAGCTTTTTTTTTTTTGCCAAGGACTATTTGTATATTTATAATATCATTCATGGGCTGTAAAAAATTTCCAACTTATAGAATTCAAGCAGTAGTAGGTTGTACCTAGATTTCAGCTCATCCATAATTGCAGTTGATTATGCAAATTATTTTGTAAGCTTTATACAGCCTTCAGGCAAGGGGTTCCCCACTCAAGTCCTAAATAGCTCCTGAGATCCCTTCCATCTCTTAAATTCTGTGAATTCCATTGCCCCTCTCTCTGGTATCTTCCTATATGTGTAACTTCCAAAATAATCTTCATAAAGCACAATTCATAAAAAGTTCAAGAGACCTAGTTTCTGGTAAAAAACTTTATTAATTGTTGCTAACAGATAATTAATAAAAGGGTCAGTAACACTCTTAAATATAAAAAAATCCTCATGTATCCACTCAATATTTACATGCTTTTGAGAGAGTGACTGTGTCTGAGTCTGGGAATCAATTTTAATTGCTTCACAATTAATAAAAATAAATATTATGATGAAAGGTGGACCCATTTTAATAAGGGGTAGGCTTGACTTTGATCACTCTCTTCCCAGATCACTCCCAGATTTAGACAATCTAGACAAACGCTCTACCAGGACCCAAGACCTGAGTAGAACACAATGGGCTGAAATTTCTTAGATTAAATTCTGTATAACATTCTTTAGTTGAGTGGTTTTCATAAAATTTTTTCTTTAACCAGCAAGCAATCATAAGGTGGTCAGAAAAAGCTATACAAGGACACTCTCAAGGTATCTCTTAAGAACTTAAGAATGAATTGTACAACACAGGAGATAAAGGCATAGGACTGCCCAGCATGGTGTACCCTCATTAGAGAAAGTGTGATGCTCTATGAGCAAATCAGAAATGAATTCGCTCAGAAGAAACATGAGATGCACAAAGTTAGAGAATCCACCCCAAATGCTCATAGGAACTATTTGTGTCCTATGTGTGGCAGAGCATCCCAAGCTCACGTTAGTGTGATCAGTCATGGTGAGATATACTATAACTTCACTCTAGAATAGTGATGTCCTTGTGGTACGCTTCCAGTATGAAGGACAACAACAAATCAATCAGTTAAGTGGGATCTCCCAATTAGAATCAAAAATTATGTACCTCAAGGATTTGGGCAATCTCATCCATCAACAATGTCCTTCAGTTCAATATTCTAAAGAACGTATAGGTTTCTGAAAAAAATCCTCACCCTAATTCAACAACTGATTATTAATAAAGAGAAATAATTTTCTCATGATGAAGTCAGTCTACCTGCCCAAAAAAAATCCTCAGTATCACCCCATTATTTCTAGAAAAGGAACCCAAACACTTTTTTTCTGTGTGTACTAGATGACTCTGGAAGTCTGGCAGCCATGGATTCTATCTCAGAATAATTCTTTTAAATTTATGAAAATAAAATGCCAAACCTGGCAAACTAGATGAATTTAATCAAAATATAGTTATTAAAGGATTTGTTAAAAAAAAAAAAAAAAAAAACTCAGCAGATCCCAGACTGTACAAAGTATAGACTCTTCAGCCCTTCGTTGTATAGTTTAAAACTACATCTCATCTTATATCATAGTATTTCCTTTCAGTCATTGTCCATTCCAATGACACTAAAATGCCAGCTATTGCTTGTTCTTGACCTTTTGTTTCCCACATATGTGAATTCACACTGGCAGCCCCACTACAATCCCTGTGTCCTAAAATGTTTCACCTCAGACATTGCCTCTCTGTGAAGCCTCTGATACCCATGTGTATTCTCTCTCTCTCTCTCTTTCTCTCTCTCTCTCTCTCTTTCTCTCTCTGTCTCTCTCTCTGTCTCTCTCTCTCTCTCTCTCTCTCTCTCTCTTTGTCTCTCTCTCTGTCTCTCTCTCTATCTCTCTCTTTGTCTCTCTCTCTCTCTTTCTCTGTTTTTTCCTTTCCCCCTCTCTTTATCTCTCTTCTCTCCTTTTTCTCTCTCTTTTCCTCTGCTTTCCCTTTTTCCTCTCCCCTTAGCTCACCCCTCAATATATCTTATATCCATTTATCTGTGTACATTTTATATCCATTACCCTTGGGCCAGAAACTGGGACAAAATGAAATCGGATATAAATTTCAGCAAGTATAGACATGGAGTGGAAGACATTCAAAAATGGTGATGATCTAGAAGAATATATTGAAGTAAAAGAAAGAGGGAACTATTATCATAATAGTTCATTTTCACTAGAATATGGATTTTGTGGGGAAAAAAAGATTAATGTAAAATAAGACTTGAAAAGTGTGTGGAAGACAGGATATAGAAGGTCTTTAAGGAATTTTGTCTTTGAAAGTAGAGTGACTGTAAAAAAAAAAAATTGTAGAAAAAATGCTGAATTTTAAGTTGGAGGACCTGGGTTCAAATTTCAATTCTACCATTTGTTATTCATATGTTCTCAGGCTCAACATTTAATCTCTCTGGGTCTCAGTTTGTTCAATTGTATAATGAGAGCATTAAACAAAAACCTATTCTCTTCTAGTACTAAATTTATGACCCACTGAACCTTCAAAGTTTTTGAGGTAGAAATGAATGACGTGATCAGGTAGCCTAGTATGGAGCAGCTAAGTGATACAGGCTAAGTCTAGAGTTAGGAAGCCTTGAGTTAAAATCCAGCCTCAGACACTAGCAGAGTAACTCTAGGGAGGTCACTTGGTTAAATTTGTCTCAGTTTCCTCAGTTGTAAAATGGGCTGGAAAAGAAAATGGCCAATCACTCCAGTATCTCTACCAAGAAAACTTTAAATGAGATCACAAAGAGTCAGACATCATTGAAATGACTGGACAACAAGAAGCAAAGTATAGTGGATAGTATTAGGTCTGGCTTAAAATCTTGCATCAAACACTTGCTGGTTGTATGATCATTGTCAATATCCTCATCTAGGAGAGAAGGCATTGAGGCAGTACAGTGGACAGTGCCCTAGGCTTAGAACCAAGAAAACCTGAGTTCTATCAGGTCTAAGCAACTTACTACGTATGAACCCTGAGCTAGTCATCCAAAAAACAAACAAGCCAAAAACCCTTTCTTTGCCTCAGCTTCCCCAAATCTAAAATGGGGATAATATATCTCCCAGACTGGTTGTGAGGATCAAATGAGAGAGTGTTTATAAAGTACTTAGCATAGTGCCTGTACATAGTAACTGTTTATCTAATGCTTGTTTCCTTGAAAAGTCATAGCACATGTGTGATCAGCCTTAGGATTGTTCTGAGAAAAGATTTTGTGGGCTTTTTTTTTCAAATCTTAAATGATAATAAATATGTTATTAGTAGAAAGATTATTTTGGATGATTCTGAAGGATAGATTAGAAAACAGAAAAACTGGAGTTCAAAAAACTACTTAGGAGAGGCTATCACAATAGTACAGATGAGAGGTAAAGAGGACCTGAATTAGAATAATAGCCCTTCCTTGGACAATCTGATTGCCCTGCACTCTGGGAGGCTTACTTATCAATTTTGGACTTAGCATGGATGCATGATCAGTTTTAGCCCATGACAGCTCAGAGCTCCCAGGGTAAGTAATCCATCAGCCTTAGCCTCCCCAGGTAGCAGGGATTACAGATACCATACCTGGTCTCATTAAATTTTTTACAACCTTGGGAAATGCATTTTAAAGCCTATCTCTTGACCCAACTATTCTATAAATTGGCTATATATTATAAACAGTGAAAAAGAAAATGTTTATGATTTGGGAAATAATAAAAAGCTGTCAAGTTAAATAATTGCCTACAAATTCATGACCCAGTTATTTTTCCCTCACTTTTTTTAAAAGAAAATTTTAATGCTGAGCTACTTAATTGAGGAGTGTCTCATCCAATGATCCTACATGAGCTTCAATCTCCAGTGATCTCTGGCTCTACAAATTGTAAATATAAAGGAAGGTGTCACATATAAAAGAAAAGCATTGACCTGGAGTTCTTTTCTCAATTTCATCTATAGTAGGTGTCAAATGTAATACCCTATTCAACCTCCTTTTCAACTTGATTAAACAGGGAGCAAATATGTTATTACTGTGTAATGGTGACACAGTCATTCATCACAATGCAATTTGCAATTATGAAGCACATTTGTTTATTTTAATAAAATAATAGCTGTCATGTGAGTCACTAACCTGTTAATTAATATTATATTAAGAATGTTCAGCATTATATTATTAATGTAATCTGCAAATATCATTTGAAAAGTCTGGAAACAGTGATTCTATTCTAAAATACACTGTAGTCTGTCTTTGAGTATTAAAAAATTAGAGTTCACCAGGGAAAGAGGCCACCTTTCATCTTAACACAACTAGAAATGAATGGATAAGTGCAATAACAATATATTAAATTATTTAAGAAGCAAAATAACAATTGATAATCAATTAATAATGGATTTGTTAAAAGTAACTGAAAGGGGTTTATATCCAGATGGAATCCATGAAACAGAATTAAAAGATGTATCATGGATGATACCACATGAAGTCAACTAACAATATATTGACAGAAAAGTATCAAGCAAGTAATTATCACACTGATTTCTTTACATGAGTAAGGAAGTTTATGATAGTGATTCAGGATCTAGTCTGGCACTTGGACCATTGTAATATTCTTCTGATTGCTCTCCCTACCTAATGTCTCTCTCCACTCCAGTCCATTTCCCATAAAACTGTCAAAGTAATCTTTCTAAATGTGTATGTCTGACCAAGCCATACTCCACTCCCTACTTAATAAACTCTAATGGTTCCCTATTATCTCCATAATCAAACAGAAAGTCCTCTATTTCATTTTTAAAGTCCTTCATAAACTGATTCCTTCTTATCTTTCCAGTCTTCTTATACCTTGTATCTTTCCATATATTCCAGGACCAATGATAGTGATCTCCTAGCACATCTCAAGCACAAAATTCCATCTCTCAACTTTGAGCATTTTTACCAGCTATCTGTCTACTATGTCTTGAATTCTGCTTCTCATCTCCACCTCCTAGTTCCCTTCAAGACCAAGTTAAAATCCCACTTTTGGGGAAAAGTCTGCCAGCTTCCCCTTAACCTTGATGTCTTTCTTCTGAGATTATCTCTAAAATGCACATCTCCTCAATACTGCCTGGCTCTGAGACCTCTTCCCCTTTCTGATTGGGAAGACTGAAAGGACGATATTGGGAATCTCTTTCTAGATCCTCCATTTAAGGAAGGAGTTCAGCATAGCCATCTCATCTTTTCCAAACAGGCTGCAAATCATCATGTCTCCATATTGGGTACTCCCCCAACTCTAGCAACCTATAAAAGATGAGTTTCCCTTCTGTTACTATTATAAAAATACAAGAAGTTTTTGTATTCACTTTTTATAAAATGATAAATATTAAAGTAAAGTAGGATAGTGACTTTTCTTCAGTCTTTTCTTTCGGGACCCCATAAGAAGTGGAAAAAAGAGAAAGCTAGATAAAGAGTAATGTCACTAACACACAATTCTTTTTTTAAATGATATTTTATTTCCCCCAAGTACATGCAAAAAATAATCTTAGCTATTTTTAACATTGAGGTATAAATTTTATTACTCTCTTCCTCCATTTTCCTCCCCCCCCTCCTTGAGACAGCAAAATCTAAGTTATAAATGACTAACACCTGATTTTTTTAATATTATTTAATTATTTTCCAAGTATTTGTAAAGAAAAAATTTAGCATTCATTTTTATAAAATTTAAAGGGCCAAATTTTTCTCCCTCTCTCCTTTGCCTCCCTCTTCCTAAAATGGTAAGTAATTTGTTATAGGTTGTATATGTGCAATCATGTCGAACATATTTCCATATTAGAACTGTGAAAGGAGAAACAAACCAAAGGAAAAAACCCATGAAAAAAATAGCAAAGTGCAAATAACATGATTCTATATGTATTCAGAGTCTGGGTATAGATAGTATTTCCTATCATGAGTCCTTTGTAATTGTTTTAGATCATTGTATTGATGAGAAGAGCTAAGTCATTCATAGTTGATCATCACACAATGTTGCTATTACTGTGTATGGTGCTTTCTGGTTCTGCTCTCTTCAGTTTGCATCAATTCATACAAGTCTTTCCATGTTTTTCTAAAATCTGCTTTCTTGTTTCTTATTGCACAATAGTATTCCCTTACATTCATATGCTATAGCTTGTTTAGCCATTTCCCAATTGATGGGCATCCTCTCAATTTTCATTTTTTTTTTTTTGCTACTACAAAGCTTCTGAAATCATACATATCTGAGTGTGTGTGTGGGGGGGGTGAATTGTAATTTATCTAATTGCTCCATTAATATGACTTGTAGTCATATTCAGTATCTTGAAAGTTGGAGCAGACAAAGTGGACTATAAGAGTAACCCAGATTTGGGGCTCAAAAAGTTATAAGGAGAGATAGCAAAAAGTAGGAAAGGACACAAGAGCAGAGGACAAAGGGCTGGAGAGCAGAATAACTGATTAAGTAAAGAATTAAACTTGTGATGGGAGGAAAGTGAATCTAGATCAGGATGATAAACTAGAAATCAAAGGAAGCATGGAATGACTGGGATTTGTGAGGTTTAAAGCAGGGATGTTTACATACATGACTAAGGGGGTATTATTATGAGAGTTGTCAATAGAGGTGCTGCAATGATTTCTCCATGCAACCTTTTAGTGGTAGAGTGAAAAGTTAGAGGGGGATTTATCAATGCTTATAAAACTCATCAGTCGTCACCCATTATGACTGGAAAGAAATTTGTGCCATTGCTAAATGTCCCAGAATCGCAAAACACAAGCATATTTTGCCTCCATTACTATCCATTCTCTCCATATGGCTGCAGTCAGCCCAGATTCCTAATCCTCAGACCAGCAAAGTGGAGTAATAAAATGAGAAGGCCTCCAGGGCAAGTTGTACAGTATAACTGCCTACCGAACTTTAATGAGAGGAAAGACAGCTCTCTTTCTCAACAGTTTTAAGTATAGTGTGGTGAACTGATTGACCTCTGGAGGTGTCTTCCAGCCTTCAAAATGGGTGAAGTTCTGGAAGAATAATGTATGTCTCCATGAGTTTGATGTAGTCCTCCTGAATGACTTTATTATTCTTTCTTTAAATTATGCATGACTGACTCTTCCCATCGAATATCAATAGAAAAACAAATCTGAACCTCCTTTTTCAACATCTCTAAAACACAACCCTGTGTGAATGACTAGCTTAAAGGTTATAGAGCTTGGTTCTGGGATTCCCCCCACTCTTTCCCCACCTTCTTTTAATGGATACACATAAAATTTTATTCCTATATATTGACTTTGACTTCTTCAACAAACTACTTTTTTCAGTCTTATTTAATTCAAATTTTTGAATCCTTAAAGAAAATTTATTGTATAGCTTAGGTTTCTCTACTCTTATTCCCTTCTTTTAAAGAATCTTTTTGTTATCCACTCCTTAAAAATGTACTAGCTACTGAAATGCATGATTAGCACCTTTTCCAAGCTCAGTATGTGTATGTGTGTGTAATTTATGGAATGAAACAGGCATTCCTACAACATACTTTAAAAAAAAAAGATGATTGCACATGAAAATGCAAATCTGCTACATACAAGTTGTTATTCCTTCTAAATATACAACAAAGTTATCATACAATTTCTTTTTTCCCCTTTTATTTTCTTTCTTTCTCCCCCCATGACTACCATTAGAACAGGTGCGTGTGTGTATATGTATGTATGTACATATATATATGCAGAATTATTCTATACATACTTCTATTGATCAGTTCTTTCTCTGGATATAGATCATGTCTATATGATCTTTACCATTTATGATACATACATAATATATAATATAATATATTTATTTACTCAAAGTTGTTCTCCAAACAATATTTCTGTTACTGTATCCAATGTTCTCTTGGTTCTGCTCATTTTACATTTCATTATTTTGTGCAAGTCTTTTCATGTTTTTTCTAAGATTATTGAGCTCATCATTTCTCCCAGCACAGTGATATTTCATCCAATCATATATCACAACTTGTTTAGCCATTCCCAATTGATATCTCTGAAATTTCATTTCTTTGCCACCACAAAGAGAGCTATTACAAATATTTTCAAACATAGAGTTTCTTTTACTTTTTCCCTAATCATATTTAGAAATAGACCTAGTAGTAATACTGCTGAATCAAAGGGTATAAGTAGTTTAATAACTCTTCAGGCATAACTCCAGATGTTCTTCCAAATGGTTGGATCAGTTCACAATTCCACCCACAATGAATCAGTGTCTCAATTTTTCCACATTCCAATTTTTAATGGTCACATTAAACCAGACTTAACATTTTCAATTGTCAAAATACTTTCACCTTCAATGGAAGCTACCCACATATGACTTGGATGAAAACAGGAGTCAGAAAATTTGGAGTTAAAGTCTGACTTTGCTTCTTATCTGAAGGACCTTGACCTTGTGATTTTACCTCTCCTGACTTGAGTTTCTTCATCTATAAAACACAGAAGCTAATACTGATGTTATTTAGTCATATCTGATTCTTTGTGACCCAATTTGGGGTTTTCTTGGCAGATACTGGAGTGGTTTGCCATTTCCTCATCCAGCTCAGTTTATAGATAAGAAAACTGAGGCAAACAGGTTAAGTGACTTGTCCAGATCATACAACTAATAAGTGTACAAGGCCAGATTTTAACTCGGGTCTTCTTGACTCCAGACTGTGTGCTCTGCCCACTGCATCATTTAGCTGCCTCCAATTATATGATCATACTAAATCCTCTTTAGATATTTATGTTCCAATTCTAGTAGAAAAAGGACAAAGCATAAGACTTCTACAAGTTCAAAATTCTACTGATTATGAAAAAAAGAGGATGTAGGGGAAAAGGTACTTCAACCTTCTTCCCATCTTCTACAGGAAGCTTTTCCCAATTCCCCTTAATTCTAGAACCTTCCCTCTTAATTATTTCCTATTTTCCTGTTTATAACTTGTTTTTAAAATGTGTTTGCTTGTTGTCATCCACCCCCCTTTAGATTGTGAGTTCCTCAAGGGCAGGGACTATCCTTTGCTCTTTGTATCCCCAGTGCTTAGCACATTGCCAAGGGCACACACTAGGCACTTAACAAATGTGTCTCGTCCAGTCCAGTGGGACTCGGTTATGCGGGGGATCGAGGGGGACCCAGCCTGAAAGAGAAACGGGCGAGAAAGAGGAGGGAGACCGAGCAAATTTTGTCACGGCTCAACTTTATTCATGCAAAGGGTCTTGTTTTTATGCTATACTGCTACGTGAGACCATTATCTCTGTGTCAAAGTTCACATGGTCCTTGTCGTTACTGTTCTTCCTAGGACCCCTTGGGTCATTGTGCTCTGTGGTTAATGTTCTTCCTGGGACCCCTCGAATCATTGTGCTCTAAAAGCATTCTTCTTCAAACAGGTGTGTTTAACTAAGAGTGCAGTTGCCTTTGGGGAGGGGAGAAGGCCACCTGAACAAAGATTGTTAAAGGAGGGGGTGTTGGTTCCTGACACAAATGTTTATTGATTGATCAGCACAACCTTTGTTATGTAGCAAGCATTTAATAAATTAATAAATTGACTAATTGATTTGGGGGTATTGACCTCTTAATTGGTATTTTTCTCACAAATTTTCATAGCCCAAGTGCCTGACCTAAAGTGTTGCTTTATTTGTTTTTAAAGGAAAAATTGTTTTAAGGATACCAACCAGAGCTAAAGACCAACAAACTCAGGAAATTCTATTCAATTCAACAAGTATTAAGTGGCTCTGTGGTAACAAGCTCTGTTCCTGGTAATAGAGAGTATGAAATTTTGCTCTACTTCTTCGTTAGGACAAGCCATGCTTTTGCCAATAAAATTTGTCATTTGGATATAGAAAATCCTGTTCTCCAGTGATTTCATTTGATTGTGAATCTTCTAACATCATGATCTCAGAAGAATGCTAATTATAAGTAAAAGTAAAATTTCCATACACAACAAGCAAGGAAACACTACATAGAAGTACCAGCATACTGTATCATGTATCAATGATCTGTGGCCAGAGGGACATCATTCACAGTATTGCATGATCAGAAAACAAGGCAGTGAAAGCAAGACATGACGTTGTTCAGCTTGAATATAGTAATGGTGCCCATGATTATAAAAGAAAAAAATAAAAGGAAATTTTCAACATGTTGGAGAATTTATGAAAGACAAAAAATCATGTAGATGAAAAAGCCTAATGAAGAGAATAATCCATCATTGAAATAGAACATATACCCCTTGAAATATTAAAAGTAAAAATGTACATAATCTTAATAAGAACAGGCTTCTAGAATTATAAATGCTTTGAGGATATGGAGCTTGTCTTATATTTCTCTGGTATTTCTTACACTATTTAGCAAAGTACTTGGAACAGCAAATAAGCCATTCTCACTCTTGACTCTTCTCCATGGAGAAAATGACCAAAGTGATTGAAACAGACCCAGAGGAAATAATTGATACACATCTTGGTCAAGCGAAAGAAGAGAGGAACACATTCAAGAATATGAATGGATAAACAGGGCAAGATGGTGGCTAGGGCAAAGAAGGAAGGAAGGAAGAAATCAAACATTTATTAAGTGCCTACTATGTAACAGGAACTTGTGCTAAGTCCTTTACAAATGTCTCATTTTACCCTTACAACAGCCCTAGGAGGTAGGTGACATTATTATCCTCATCTTCAGATTGGAAAACTGAGGCAAATCGAGGAGTTCGTGGTCATACAAGTGCCTGAGGCCAAATTTGCATGCAGTTGTTCTTGAGTTCATTCCACCCAGCTGCCTCTACAAAGACAATCTCACCCAATGTTTAGATCAAACATTGCCCTTGTCTGCCCCTACCTCCCAATTCCACTAGTTACGAGCAAGATGAAAGAAAACAATCAGAACCAGTACAGCTACTGAATAGCAAGGAAAGAAATAGTTATGGAAAGAAGTTTGAAAGTAACTAGATGAAACAGCACTGAGAACTACCCTCCATTTAAAACTTTTCCACCTCCCCTCACTTGACTTACCAATCACCACTCCATCCCACTGTGAGTTGAATAGCATTTGAGAAATGTTTTAGTTACTACATATCTTTGTCTTTTCTCAGGAAGACCCGATATGGTTAGATTAAAACAACTGAACTATGTCTTTCCTAAAACAGTTAGGTTCTTTCTAAGAACTCTCTGGGAGTTGGGGGAAACTAGGCACTTTCAGTCATATATTGCTTACTCCTTTTGTTAGTACTAAAAGAAAAGATTAAATTATTTTATAGAATACTCATCTGTGTTAAGATTGACTGAAGTCACATGAGAGGTTCAGTGAAATATAGCTGATTCAGAAATGGAAAGGGTTTCTAAAAGGAAGTGGTTCAAAAGATTTTTCCAATTGTATGAATTGAATGAAATGAAATGAAAACTGTATGTACTAATCACATCTCTGAGACTAAAGAGAAGTCTTAGCATCTGAGGAGAGACAGAACTAGATAATAGAAGGCAACCCACCCACTCTCTGAGAATCGTTGAGAATAAAGGGATCATTTCAACAGTCTTCCCTTTAAAGCCCCATGCAGTGGTTAACTGCCAATGTGAACATCAAACTTCCTAGGACCTAGTTCTTTTTTGGTGAATAAAATTAGGTTAGTGTCAAACAAGGTCACCAACAGGTTAAAATATCAATCAAATACTTAGTGAATTAAATGGAAATTAGAAAATGAGTGGATCAGCAATGGACCAATCAAACACTTGTCAAATGTATTCAGATAAAAACCGTTTATCTCTCAGGGACTCTACTTTCCTAAAAACTTTGTGGGGTTTGATTTAAAAGCACAATAAGGATAAAGAGCCCATACTGAAGAAGGGTCTTACAAGAAAGAAAAGCTTGTGAAATAAGTTTTTCCAAACAATGCCACAAAACCTTTAATATCCATGTATAGAAAAACCATGCAACACACAAAACAGTTTTCAATATATTTTAGTTAGGCAAGCTGACATGCCTAAGAGCTTTGCCATAATATGAAGATTTGTTTTAGGATTGATTCATGTTTTTTGGTTTAGAAATTACAGTCATTTCTGGATATCTCCAAGTTCTTTTGTCCAATAATAATGATCTCTTATAATAAAGACACACAGTATATGCAAAAAAAAAAAAAAAAAGGAATTTAAGGCTTGCTGACTCCAAAGTCAACTCTCCAATCACTATGTTGTCTAATTATTATCTTTAATATCATCTTCTTCTTCATTATCATCATCAATACATCCTTATCCTCATCTAAAAAATAAAAAGAACCCATGCTGAAAGGCTTTTTGCAACAGAAAACAAAGGACTAAACAGGATCAGAAAGCCTGGCTTCAAGTTCCAAGTCTGCCACTTTCCAGCCTGATAACTTTGGATAAGTAATTTAACCACTCTGATCCTGTTTCCTTATCTGCAAAAACATACTAATACATACTATCTACCACAAAGTTTCATTTTTGAGTACAAAACATATTTGAGAAAGAATCTAATCAATTATATATTTTATATTCCTTCCTCCTTTTCTGACTGTTCATCTCTACCTTCCCCCTAAATTTGGGTGGACCCCAAATCTCCATTTTAAGTACTCTCTATTGGTAACATACCAATCCCTGTGGATATAATCCATATAAACCATTTTGTTCCTAGATCTATATATCTATCCTTAATTTCTTTTCAAAGTTTCATTCCCATATGACCACTGAGATATGCACTGGACATCTTAAAGGACCAACTCAATTTTATCTTCATAATCCCAAGGTCTGTACTTTAAAAACACTTAATTGATTATGGAATAGAAAACAAAAATAGAGTTTAAAAACCCATAAATAAATTATAATTAGTTCTGTGACTTCAATCAAGTTAAAAGACTGGAATTTTTTTACTCAACTCCAAAATGAGGAAACCATTCTAAGATGTCCAAAGACATCTATTATATTATCTATTAAGATCTCCAAATTTACTTCTAGATCTAAAATTTAATTTAATATAACAAACAATTATAAGTGCCTACTGTGTCAGTATACTATACTATATGACATACAAAGTTTTGAAAAGACAGGTTCTCTACCATCATGAGGTTTCCCATTTATAATTTTAAAATAGATTTCAAAATTGAGCCATGGTTTCTTATTAGTCAGATACTAGAATTGGAGGGGGGAAACTCTTGATATGTATTCTCTTTCTCACCTTAGATAATAATTTTACCTACATCAGCAGCTCAAGAAAGGGAGATTCTAGAACACTATGCCATCAGATTTTGCTTTGGGGGGGATTGCTATATAAGATTGTTTTTTAATCAGTTCATTACACTTTCTCAGAAGTCACTTCAATGTTCTTGTTCCACTGAAGCATTCTAGTTGGACCATGTAAATGAGCTTTTTTTAAAAAAAATAAATCTTCTCCCCTAAAACCATTTCATCTTATCAAAGAAACAAGAGTCTCTGAGCATTATAGGAGGTATTTTCAATTTCCTATAGCTTATTTCTTACACTCTTATTGTTGTTAATCATTGGACCTACCTGATAATTTTTATTCCAAATTTATATTAGATGCTTCTTCAAGCCACCTCAATGAAACAATAATTATGACTCAATTATATTGACATTGAGAGTCTCAAAAAACTAACACATATTATCTTTGATATGCAAAACATTATTTGGAAAGTAATATTTTCCCTACCTTAAAACTCCCTAATGAGAAATAACTCCCTAATGAGAAAAAACTCCCTAATGAGTAGAATGGTTTATGAATGGCATAGAATGCCATGAGTGCCTTATTTGTTTTGTAATGGGGGCTAAAGACCACTTTTGTAATTTGCAGATGGGGACTAAAAACCACTTTATTAAGGATATGGTAGAGAAGATTGCTATTTAGATAGCAGCAAGATGAGTTCATAACTGATGTCACATTTCACTCTGAAATTTTGTGATTCTTGGATTCTTTGAAGTCTTTTTTATATCACCTATCACCTCATTTGTTATTAGTACCAAATTAGAGGACAAAGGGATTTGAAAACTTTAAAGGTGCTATTATTATCAGTATCGTGAATTTTTATTTTCATTGGCTATATTTTGTCTTTCCCTTCCCAGTTGAGTGGTCTTCCTTTTCTCCATTATTCACTATCATCAATCAGTTCCTTTCACCACAGCAATAGTCCCACAGGAAAAAGCTTCTTTCTGCCCTCAGCATTAGTGAAACCAAAACAAAACAAAAAGGCTTTCAATTTTCCCGAACAATCATCACAAGCTTCACCTCATTCTTTGCTTTAGCAGTTCTAGTCTTGTTACAGGGTCCTGTTTCTCATTTGTGCTTATCCTCAGTTACTTGATTTTGCTTTTTCATCTTATACATAATTCATCTTAAAATCTAAGTAGGTCAGTGAATTCTCTGCTCATCTACATCAGTCTCTTAAGGCAACAACTTCCCATTTATCTTTCTCACAAATAATGTCTTTATCATGAGAATCTCTTCTTTGATAATATATCATCTCATATAGATCCTCTTATCCTATAGAACCTTAGTGTCTGGAGTGGGCTCCTACCTATTTTTCTAACCGAATCCATTAGTACATAAACTTTGCGAAGGCAGAAGCTTTTTGCCTTTCTTTATATCCTTGGCTTGTAGCACAGTGCCTGGCACATAGGAAACACTTAATATGTTGTATTTGCTGATTGATTTATCTAAAATCTGTTCTGCTAAATCGAGGGTACACATCAAACTAAGCCCAGATTGCCCCTCCTGATCTATGATGAATGTTTTCTTGCATTCGATTTTAAGATCCTCAAAGGCAGAGACTACATTATCAATTTTTTTTTTTATCTTCCTATGGTATCTGACATTCAGTTAGGTGTATTGTGAGAAATCAGTAAATGTGTGCTTCGTTACTATGCCATTAACTTCTTTAAGGGGAGAGACATAAAGGAGTCTGAAATAAGTTAATCTCAAGTGTCCTAACACAGTAAATAAATTGAAGATTAGGGCTCTTTCTGTTCAAAAAAAAATACCACAGGAGCAATGGCACCATTAGTGGGGTTCAGTTTCATAGACATTAAAATATATTCCATTCAGTTCTTCTGAGGGCACGGCACTCAACAATACATGAATTTGTCAGCTGTAAGATGTTTTTGTATTGATTCCAAAGAGCTTCCTAGATGAACTTGAAAGCCATTTGCTGAATGTGGGATTTTTGTAGGCCTGCAGTTGTCAATAAATGTGTTTTGCTGTAATTAATAACTATATGTGCTTGCACCTGTGGGGAAGAGGAAGCATCTTTCTAATTTCATGTTCAGCAATAAACATGAGCAAATGCCTGCATGATTCCTCTTTGATTCCAGATGCAAACAGCATGGGATGCTGTGATCCGCACTGCTCTGTATTCCCTCGTTGCCCTTGTCCCAATTTATTTTTCTGCCCAGATAGGTAGAGAAGTCATTTTGTTTAGTTAATTCTGAATTGTTGAGAAAGATATGTTGGATCAAGGCCTGTCACTTTTTCACAAATCCTGAGGAGAGCTGAGCTTTGGGGTGGATTTGCCTTGGCAGGAAGCATGATGTTAAGGGATTGCAGTAAATCGCTGAATTCTACGGACTAGGGAGATATCCTTACTTAAAGTGGGTAATGAGCACCAGAGCTATTGTGGAAGCAATTAATCCTAATCACTTATAAGACAATAAAATTTAATTATGGGTTCTTAGAAAACTAAAAACCTACCAATTATTGTTAATAGGCTTCTTTCTCGATCATAGATAGTGAGCCGAATTTGTTGAGGCTATTTTCCCAGCAGTTAATTTAAAAACTCTCACTTTATTTTTAGTTAAGAGTGGCTTGGTTGAACATTGCCTTGTAGTAACACAGGACATAAGTCTTCTGCCTCAGCTTTAGATCCCTTAGGATAAGAATATAATCAGTTAAGAATCAAATTTGTGGACATATATTAGTATGTGGTTTCCTTTGTTCATTTGAGGCCTTAGATCTTTATCAACAGTTCACAGAAGTCTGTCTCTCTCATTTCTTAACTTCAAGGTGCCTGTCTCTACATGGATTGTAAATATATTAATGCAAATAAATACAAATACCAGGAAACACCTCAAAATTTATTTTTTTTAGAGATTAGAGATTTTAGAGATTTTCTTAGAGCCTCTGAAAAGTAAACTGTATGTGAGCTGTTATATGCCCTGGGGCAGTGGATTAGTCCTTCTGGGCACTTACACTTGACAAATTCCCAGTGATCCCTCCTGTTCATTTCTAGCTTTTTGAGTTGGTCACCATCAGCATATTGAAGAAATACTGTACCCCTGATGATGGTACACATGGCTATTGAATTCATATGCTAAGGAACATTAGAAGGTATTGGAGAAGTAGTACAATCAAGACAGAAATAGGGTTTCTCTGAAGAGCCACCAATTTCCTCTCTTGAAAGGAAAACACCCTCCACCTGTATAAATACACACTTGGGTGCCCATAAGCCTTTTCTGACTCTTACACTTCTTAGATATCATAATGTCAAACTGTATGAATTTTAAATTTGAGAATAAAATGCAAAAAAAAATTTAAATTATTGCTCACTGAATGGGGGGAGAAGAGAAGAAGGGAGGAAGGAGAGATAGGAAGGAAGGAAAAAAGAAAGGAAGGAAAAAAGAAAGGAAGGAAAAAAAGAAGGAAGGAAGAAAAAAGAAGGAAGGAAGGAAGAGGAAAAGGAAAAGGAAAGATGGAAGAGAGGGAGGAAGAAGAGACAGGAAGGAAGGAGAGATAGGAAGGAAGGAAGGAAAGAAGGAAGGAAAAAAGAAAGGAAGGAAGGAAAGAAGGAAATGAGAGAAGGAAAAATCCTATATTAGGTTAATTTTCACTGTACAAATCAGAATTTGACAAATTCCTCTTCTGTAGTAGTACTCTACTCTTCCTTTCTCAAGAAATTCTGGTCACTGAGAAAGGTATTCAATTAAGTCCAGAATCTATGATTCTTTGCCTTCCTTGATCTGAGTCCAATCTACTTTTTTAGCTCCCTCCTAATAATCTTTCTGTGTCTCTGTTGATGTACCTATCATGCACCTTCTCTAGTTTGTTTTTTTTTTAATCCTACCAATCCTTCAAAGATCAATTCACATATCTTCTCCCTCCTCTGAATTCCCTCCATTTGTTGTGTTCTCTTTAGCATATCACATTCTTACATGTATTATATTATTCATGTACATCTCTCCAACAAAACAACAAATTCATTCAGATAATACACCAGATTTTATTCATCTTTGTATATAACTAGAATAGTTGTACCTAATTATTAGTTATCAAATTGCAAACTCCACTAATAGCTTAGAATCTCCTTGACAGTAGTAACTGTAAATTAATATAGATCTTTCTTTCTTCATACTTAGGACAGAGTTTCATACATTGTCATATTTGAGTAATTTTTTTCCAGTCATGCCTGACCCTTCATGATTCCATTTGGGGTTTTCTCAGAAAAGATTCAAAGATTGTTTGCCATTTCCTTCTCTAGCTCATTTTACAGATGAGAAAACTGAGGCAAACTAAATTGTGACTTGCCCAGGATCACATTCTTTAGGAAGAGACCAGATTTGAAATCAGGAAAATGAATCTCCCTGACTCCAGGTCTAGGACTCTATCCACTGTGTCCCTAGCTGCCCTTTATACATAATAGGTGTTTATCAAATATTTTATTGCAACGAATTGGTAAAATGAGTAAGAGCTTCTAAACTTGGAGTCAAGAAGACTAGTGTTCAAATTCAGCCTCAGATACTTCAGCAAATCATACAACATTTCCTAATTTTAGTTTCCTTATCTATAATTCAGGTATAATAATATTTACCATAAAGATTTCTTGTGAGATGATGAGATAACATATACACAGTGCTTTAAAAATCTTAAGGTGATTTCTAAATGTTAGCTTTATTATTATTGTCATCATGAAAATCTTCCATATCATACACTTAATACTTCCTAGCTGTGTGATTCTGGGCAAGTCACTTAACCCCAATTGCCTTAGCAGAAACAAACAAACAAAAAAAAAACCTTCCATATCAATCCTATCATCACCTGTTTTATACAGAGATATTGTAGAGGTAGAAATGACAGCATTTAGCCACTGATTGAATGAGGAAGAGTGGGGGATGAGATATAATATTAAGATAGTGACCCATAATGGCTAGAAGGATGAAGGGGCCATCAACAGAATTTAGAAGTTTGGAGGAAGTTTGGAGGTGACAACAATAATGAGTTCTGATTGGACAGGTTCCATTTAAGATGACTAAGAGTCATCCAGTTTGTAAAGTCCAAATCATGGCTGTTGATGAAGAATTACAATAAATTCATTGAGGGAAGAGATGTCTTTCTTTTTTATTCATTGTATCTCCAGTGTTTAGAATATTGTAATCATTTAATAAATGTTTACTAGATAGGATTGCTACCTGTTGTTAATAATTATACTTAAAATTGGAGGAAATGGCAGCTTTACCTGTTGTGAGGATTAAATGAGATAATTCATGTAAAACTCTTTGCAAACCTTCAAAACCATGTGAATGTAGGCTATTATTATCAAGTGTCTGTGGTGATCATCCAGGGACTCATGGCAGTTTTTAGTGGGTCCCAGGAGCCAGATCAGATGATCCTCGAAAGTGAGCTAATATCTGTGTTCACAGCAATAACAGGCGCCATGATGTGAGTGAATTCACCCAGCAAAAAGTAACTTTACCAAGGGTTTCTCCTCTGTCAAAAGAGTCAATTGATTTTTTGATTTATTCTGGTCTATTAGGCAGAAGAAGTTTGACCCTACTTTGGACTTAGAGTTTTTAAGGGTCTTGGTTTGGTTTTTAGTAATCTGAGCAAACTCCTATAAATTGATGTGAAACTATGTTATATTTCCCCTTCTGTCTCTCAATATATTTTAATTAGGTATTGGAATTAGTTTGTCAAACCTAGTGAATGATACAACATTACATTCTCAGTTTAATTAGAAGACATTA
Source organism: Sarcophilus harrisii (assembly GCF_902635505.1). Lineage (NCBI taxonomy): Eukaryota > Metazoa > Chordata > Mammalia > Dasyuromorphia > Dasyuridae > Sarcophilus > Sarcophilus harrisii. The sequence continues at coordinate 72,406,687 of NC_045428.1, forward strand.
GGAAGAGTTCGTAAGTAAAGCCTCCTGAATAGGAAGATTGAAACAAATCATACAGTCTAATTAAGTTATTCCATGTAAATTGTATTCGACATAATGTCCTATGTTTAAATGGATAAAGAGTTTAAAAGTGTCAGTGGACAGCACCTGGCAGGCTAATTGAGTCACAGTGCAGATCCAGACATATTTAATCAGTCATATAATATTATTTTCTCTGGTGCAGATCTTGGAGCACTCCAGACAATTTTTATCAGTTGCATAATATTACTTGCTCTGGTTTAGTACTGGAAGCTGAAGAGTACTTTACAGAAGTGACACATAGTCAGTTGGATTGGATTGAATAGCCCTCCTTCCATTTGTACAGATAGAGGGATTAAAGGGAGATTTCATTCTTGGAAGAGAATAAAGGTCCACACATTCAGTGTTAAAAACCTCCTACACACAGGGTTCTGTCCAAAGTACTAAGGAAACAATAAGACAAAATAAAAATCAGGTTCCTGACCTCAAGTAATTGATAGTCTATTGAAGTGGGGGGGAGGGGTGGAATATGCACTGTAAACAGGTAAATAAATACATGATCATTTGAAGAGAAGGAAGAAAATAATAAGAACTAGGACGATGAAGAAAAACATCTTAAGAGTATATGAAACCTGAATTGAGTTTTAAAGGAAATGAAGGATTCTTAAGTGTGTGTGAGAAGGGGGTGTATCCCGTTCTGTGTAAAGGCTTTGAGCCAAGCAATATAATGCTGGTTTCAGTTAACAAACATCAAATAGGTCAGTTTTGGTGGAATATAAAGTCCCTTTTGTAGAGTAATGTGAAATGTTTAGGAAAACATGTTGAATTGTGGTGTGAAGGGTTTTAAATGCACACAGGGAGATGCTTAGTTGTATCTTACAGTCTGCATCCTGTAATGCCCTCTCTTTTATAATGTTTTTACATCTTTTTATTTTTCTTTAAGGGTGGCGTCTGTTATAATCATTCTTTTCTTGACTTTATGAAGTTATTTTCCATACTGGCTGCTTAGCTTTTCTAGCTATTTTACAGGAAATGTTCTCTTTGGGGGCAGCTTCAGTTGGACTTTTTCACAAGACTGCTGCCTTTGCTCTCTTTGATGAGCAAAGATTTTTTGGTATTTGTGCTTTTTTTGGCACAGCACAGCTAAAATAAAATAGCGAGTAGATGTTCATCAGCTACAGTCAATAAGCAACAATTTTTTAATTGAATCAAGCTTTTATAGGTTGTTGCTCTTCAATGAAAGTTCAGAAATAGGAGGAGGAGGAAGGAAAACTAATATCAAGCAAACAGTTCCATACAAAGAATACTAATTGTCACTTACTGAAAAACACATAGGTACACATCTGCATTGATCACAACAGCTGTAGGTAATTAAACTCTGTTACTCAAGAGCTGAAACTCTCCATTATGCATGATGGTGCCCAGAGAAACAATCAGTCCCAATTTTTCCTAGCTCCTAGGGAACCACTCCAGGGCAGGACGCAGATTCTTCCCCTGAAACAATACCTGAGTCGTCCCCAGCAGGATAGGAGTTGGCATCTCATAGTATGACTCTATAGGATTCATCAGGAGAAATGATGTTTTCCCCCTCCCTTTTCTTCTTTTTAAAGCAAGAACAAAAAAGGGAAAGAAATGGGAAAGGAATGAAAAGAGAGACCTCGGGTTGAGTGCATTCTTTAAAGCTGAGGGTCTCTCAAATGGCGCGTAATGAAAGGTCTTTGAGGGTCTGATTATGTGTGTGTGAGCGTTTGTGGCACCTGTGTCTGTGGGTGTTTGGCACCAGCAACCAAATGGTAACGCTGGTGTATAATTATCAAGCATTTAGCTGCATTCAGCCCCAGTTTGTTGCGTTGATAATTCCCACTTTCATTGTTCGAGAGGCTACAGACACTGTGGAAGCTGAGGTTCAAGTACCTGCAGCTGTGGGGGATAAATGACTGTTGTGGTTTTCTGGGGCTGGGGATTCTTTTTTTTAAGTTTCCAGTAGAAGCATTGTTTAAGGAGAAAGTTGACAAATGTACAGTTAAAATGCCTTAGTTGCCTTTGTTTCTAAAGCCACAGAACCTCCCAATCCACAACTGGATCACTCCCTGTGTCCTCTTTATCATATCGGTTAAGCATTTTTATTTGCTCCAAAAATTTTAATCTTTTCCTCCCACCTGCTAGGCTTGCTTGCTTGCTATTAAGTGCTCTGCATGAAGAAGTTCCCCAGGCTTCCTTTTTGCTTATTGTCTCTATTCCCTTTTCACTGATTCATAACCGACTCAGATACTTCCAAACGTGTTAACTTGTTAGTTTGAAAAAAATGTAAATATTCCAAATAGAGCAGAGCTATAACTAGGATGGTGCAACTAGGGCATTGTTGCAGTACATTGATTTTTTTTGATATTGGCTCTGGAATTCCACTGATACTAGGGAACTCCTAGTGATAGACATTTTCTCTGCAACTTACAGTCTTGAGACAGCATGGTGTAGTAGATAGGATTCTGCACTCAGGAAAATCTGGGTTAAAATTCAATTGTAAACATTATTACTGTCGTGAAGTCACCCAATTTCTATGGTCCTTAGTTTCCACATCTGTAAAATGAGAGGTTTAGACTTAATGGTCTCTAAATTCTCCTGCAGCTCAAAATCTATGACAGTTGCTTAAGAGCACTAGGACTTCAAGTGGCTTGCTCAGGGTCACATAAACAGTATGTATCTGAAGTGACAGTGGAATCCAGGTGTTCCTGACTCCCAGGATCAGTTTTTTTTAAGCTGCTTCCCAGTAGTGGTTAAAATAATGGATATCAAATTAGAACTTTTGGCTACTCCTCTTCCTAGGATGGAGCCAGGGTCCTGGGATGCCTTTCTTCCTCATCATATTGCTTGTGTTAGATTTTCTTTCTTCCACAATTGATTTGAAAGCATACTTTTTGCTTCTTGGGTCAGGCTTTAAAATTGCTAGTAAGGACTCTGGTACAGAGTCCTGCCAAACAAACAAACAGCCTCCTACCTCCACCCCCCCCCTACCATATACCCTCTCCCTCCATACTTCCTGCCCCTTATTATTTTATTCAATTTTGCTCCTTTTTCTTGTCTCAGATTCTTTCTAGTTCTACAAAGTTATGGTCCTTCCTCAATCCTAGCCCTACTTTCACTATAGGTCACTAATCATCCTCTATTCATCTGTTCAATCTTTGAACATTCAACAGAAATTAAAATTAATGCTTTGGTGCAGGTAAATTGCCTTCAATTGCATTTGTTTAATCTAATAGTGTGTTAACTGTTATCAACTTTTTTCATTGCTCAGTAGAGTGATGCCTATTTATTCCATAAATATTTCCGTAGTTTTCTGATCTGATTATCACATATTCTGAAAATGCAGATCAATCTTCTTTCTCCTTTTTGTGAGAAAGACATACTTTCAACTGCTGGTTTAGAATGATGATTAGGCACATTTAATTAACATTATGAATTTTGTTAAGTTATTTTCCAAATTAGAACTAAGCCCAAAAGGCTTAAAATCTGTGCATAACTTTTGATCTAGCAATACCACTACTTATTCTGTATCCCAAAGAGAGCACAAAAAAGGAAAATGAACCCATATTTTTAGCAGCTCTTTTTGTGGTGGCAAGGAATTGGAAATCGAGGGCATGCCCAGCAGCTGGGGAATGGCTGAACAAATCATGGTATATGGATGGAATAGAATACTATTGTGATATTAGAAATGATGAGCAGATAAATTTCAGGAAAAACCTGGGCTTTTATGAACAGATGCTGAGTGAAGTGAGCATTGTGCAAAGTAACAGCAAAATTGTCTGATGATCAATTATGATAGACTTAGCTCTTCTGAGTATTGAGTAATTCTGAGTATTCAATGATCCAAGACAATTCCAAAAAATCATGATGGAATATGTTGACCTCATCCAGAAAAAGAACTATGAAATCTGAATGCAGATAAAAAATTACTTTTTTACCTTTTTGTTTGTTTTTTTTTCTTCCTTGTGGTTTTTCCCTTTTGTTCTGATTATTCTGAACATTACTAATGTGGAAATATAATTATATTTATGTATAAACTATATCAGATTGCTTATTTTCTTGGGAAGGGGGAAAAAAGAAAAAAGAGAATGAAGAAAATGTTGAAACTCAAAGTCCTATAAAATTTAATGTTGAGAACTATCTTTACATGTAATTGTAAAAAACACTGCTAAATGGGGAGGAAGATATTTTCTAAATATACTAGTGCTCATTTTATGGTTCAGAAAGAGTGTTATTACATAGATATTAATTACTTTAAACATATTCTTCCTATTTACCTTTTACTTCAGGTTGTAGTATCTTTTAGTCTATTAGTCATACCTTTATTTTTCATACATTTATATCCCCTATCTTGCCTGGAGACCAAAGTATTGTTAAGAATTGGTTTAATTGTGCATACCCTTTGACCTAGCAGTATCTTTACTGGGTCTGTATCCTAAAGAGATTATAACAAAGGGAAAAGGACCCACTTGTGCAAAAATGTTTGTAGCAGCCAGTGGCAAGACACTGGAAATAGGTGGATGCCCAGCAATTGGAGAATGGCTGAATAAGTCATAGGATAGAATGTTATGGAATATTGTTCTATAAGAAACAACCAGAACGATAATTCCAGAAAGGCCTGGAGAGACTGACACAAACTAATGCTGTGAAGTGAATAGAACCAAGAGAACTTGTACACAGCAACAACAAGATTATATGATGATCAATTCTGATGGGCATGGCTCTTTTCAACAATGAAGTGATTCAAGCCAATTCCAATAGACTTGTGATGGAGAGAGCCAGCTATATCCAGAGAGAAACTATGGGGACTGAATGTGGGTTATAACATAGAATTTTCATGTTTGTTGATCTTGTTGTTTGCTTACTTGTTTTTTTTTTCTTGTTTTTTTCCCTTTTGTTCTGATTTTTCTTGTGCAACATGATAAATGTGGAAATACATTTAGAAGAATTGTGTATGTTTAACCTATATTGGATTGCTTGCTGTCTAGGGGAAGGAGAGAAATAAAAGGGAAGGAATAAAATTTGAAACACAAGGTTTTGAGGGGAAAACTGAAAACTATCTTTGCATGTATTTTGAAAAATATAAAGATATTATTATAAAAATAATATTTTGACATCATTGGGAAAGGATTCCACAAAATAAAGAAACTGTTAAATCTGGTTTTGGTGAAGCCATATAGCTTAAAATCGTTTATGTATATGAAGTGATTAATAAGATGTTTGATTCTAGTCTCTTTAATTTGGAAACCATACTTACTGAGAGAATGCATTCTTCATAAATGGTTATATAGCAACAGAGTTGTTGGATTTTTAAAATATTCTATTGTGGTATAATTGCTCTGTTAGTTGTATTCATGCCAATGAGTTTGAAAGAACTTTTCAAAGTCCCAGTGAAAATATATCTATGTTGTTTTTAAAAGAGTTTGAGATGCTGTAGTCATTTTTTTCGTGTAATATCTGGAGTTTGCATCACATGAAAAATGTTAATGGCCTCAGGTTCTTTAACTTTCCCTCTTCAATTTTTAGAGCCTCAATTACAACACTTATTGCTTCTAATATAGGCTTAGAGATGAAGTTATTTATTACAATTACCCTGAACTGGTTGGCAATATATTGTTGTATAACTTGGAGCTGAGGGTACTTGGCAAAAAGCAATATGGAGCCCTTGTCTATCTCTAGTAAGATTTTTTTCCTCTCAATTTTATTATGATCTAGTGCTGGCTCATAATGAAAATATTCATGTCATCAGTCCATTTCATACATATTCATGTTTTGTCCTCTTTAGTGGTCAGTGCCATCTGCATTGAAACATTTCCAGGATGTGCAGTATCAATGTTTCTGATTTGCTTTTGGATATCTTGCCTTCATGTGAGGTAAAAATTTGAAGGAGCATGATGAGTTCTGTGCCCTCTATCTTAAGCCATACAACAACTTTCTGCCTTCCCATGTAATGGGCTGAGGTTTGAGTTGATGCACTGAGGTCCCAAGTACGTGAGGCTAAATAGTAATTGGGCTATACTCTATTAATATACATGATTGGATAAAGAATGGTCCCTGCCCACTCTCCGTGCAAGTCCTGATGTGTTGTAGAGGAAATGACGATTTTGGTGGGTGGAGGCAGAGAGAGAGACAGGAAGAGAAGCTGGAGGAGATTGGGCCTGGGTTCCATTCTCCTAGCTGCTGGTCGTGTGGCTGTTGATCTAGCTAGCTTCTTGACTCAGCTGCACCCATTGCTATCGCCGATTATCTTCCACCTCTGATCCCTCTTCACTGAGAATAAAGACTGACGATTTTCCCCTAACCTGAATTCCTGACTCCTGCTGATTTAAAAATACACGGGCTTCACATTCCCATGCATTTCTTTGTGCTCTTGGGGCAATTCCATCACCTTGACCAGGGTGTTTACTCAGTTAGAGCTTCCCAAGTGTTATATATGGAAAAGTTCTTATTGTATATCCCTCTGTCTGCCATTCTCTACTTCCCTCACAGCACAGACTCTGTTAGACTCTTAGGGGTTTATAATCCTCATTCTCATCATTTTAATAATAATCATTATTACTACTATTAAATGGTCATTCTTAACATTTTGATTAAAAACTCTAAAGCTTACAATAGATTATTAATTTCATGGTAATAAGAGTGATAATATTATATTATTTTATATTATTGACATGAAGTTAATAGGCTAATATATATATACAATAATATTAAAATACATGTGTTATAACATATATAATAATTTATATAATACAATGTGGACTATTATTATGAAGTCATATAGTAATACAATATGTGTAGAAATAAATAATATAGAATAAACATATATAATTATTAATTTTTCATTTATATATATCTTAAAACAAGTCTACTAAACATTTGGTGTTTCTGTCATATTATTAAGAATAAGTATTTTAACTTTTGGTAATAAAAAGACAACTAAATTTGGAGTAAGAAAAACAAATTCAAAGTCCAATTTCATCGTATATGATCTATGTGATCCTGTGTAAGTCACATAACTTTTACAAATTTCTTCATCTCTAAAACAAAGGATGACAAAGTTCACACTATCAACTTTGTGGATGAGTAGGAGGATAAAACAAGAGATGTTTGAAGATTCCTGAAGCACTATAGGAAATTCCACTTCATTTAGACAAAGAATTGTACTACAGAAGGATGAAAGACTAGGCAATTATTTTCATTGCCAAACAGGAGTTCTAGCAACATCTGTTGCTAACCCTGTGTCCAGGACCCATTGCTCACAGGTGCAGGGGATTATTTGAAGCACAGGCAAGAAGAAGCCAATCTTCCATATGTACATGACCCATAAGCTATGAATTTCTCTTCAGGAAAATTTTTTTGACCATGGTAAAGATCTAACTAGGTAAGGTCAATCAAGATTTTATACAAGGATGCAAAAATTTAGAGACCATTGAGACCACTTTAAAAATTTAAAAATATTAAGCTTAGCATATCATCAGCAAGAATAATTAATGAAAACTGTAAGTTACGAGATGACCATTTCCTCCCCACAAATTTCCTCCCCACATTTACCCCTGCTCCATCCTGGCACCCACTTTACTCTGCTAAAAGGACTTATTGTACTTATCTTCACTGAATTTGTCTTAAGCTGATTTCAGGATGGATTTTCCTGTGTATTGGCATATGTTTTCTAAAACAAACCAGGCACATAGGATGAAGTTTCCCCCCGGCATGAGAAATGCTAGTTTTATTCCTACTTGTTATGTAGGCTAGAAAACCCATTCCCTGCTGTTATTCCTCCTTGCAACTCTTGGCTCCTTTATTTCAGTTCCTGGTCTCCTTCTCCTTCTCGCCTTCTCCCTCATTGGACCCTGAGACTCCTGTTCCCTGCACTTATTTCCCATGATCTCCAGTTATGATACACTTTCCAGTATAACAGAAGTGTCTTGATCACTAATGTCCCCTGAGCTTCCCTTGTGGCAGCTTGGGTAGCTTTGCCACCATTGGTCTACAGCCTATTAAATGTCCCTGAAGATTTTAATTCTTGTCATATCAATTGTGAGACAACTTTGAATAGAAGGCTTGAAGGTCTCCCCAAGGCATGACCAATCCAAAGGGCAGAACTCCTAACAGACGCCCCCAGCCTTTATTCTCAGCTGGCAGCACTCAGGGAGAAAGAAACTGGCTCTTCCGGCCATTGGAACACATTCCCCAGCCTCAGGCCCAAGAGTTCCAGCTGTCAGAAAAAAAATTTGGCCAATTGGAATTCCTGGGCCAGATAAAATATGCTTCTGACTCCAATGCTATCAATTCCCTAATGACAGTGCCAGATTTTCTCTGGCCATTTCTCTCCTAGTCAAGGCAGTACCTATGATAGGTGACACCCTTAATAAATGGATGAAGGAGAGAGAGAGCTTCCTAATGGGTGATAGTGAAACAACACTGACCTTCAAATAAGGTACCTCTAATGGAGGGACTCGAGAAACAGAAGCCAAGCCCATTCTTTCTAGTCTCACTCTTATTTTTTTTGAGTCTCCAAAGTGAATCTTTCCCTCTTACCCTACCCAGCTGGTTCCTAGACCAATTGTTTTATACCCCTAACCCTGACTAGCCATCCCATGGCTAACTAGAGAAACCCACTTACTAAGAATAGCCTGGTGTTTTCTGACCCCCATGAAATAGGACAGAAAGTTGGAGAAAGGTATACTTTGGTTAAGTAAATCACAATTGGGACATTGTCCTAGTTAAGAGCAGGAAAGGCTTCAAAAATGGGTTTATAGGGGCAATGGATGCATGCACCAGCCCTGAAGTCAGGAGTTAAAATCTGACCTCAGCCACTTAACACTTCCTAGCTGTGTGACCCTGGAAAAGTCACTTAACCCAATTGCCTCAGAAAAAGAAAAAATGCAAACAAGTCATAGGAACTCAATCATAGACAGATCCAGGTACCGTGAGTTCTATTTTATAATTTTCATTTATGAATCTGTTACATTTAAGGACACAAGGACTCATGTTTTCTTCTTGTGTTCTTTAGAAAATTCCATCTTCTTAGAAAATATGGAGACTGACGAAGTATGTAGTCAATCTGCCACATCTAGAAATCATGGTGTTCCACTAGCAACACCAGCAATAGCACCATTTTACTCAAATTTTCCTTCCTTCCTCTTGAGAAAAGCATATTCTCTCCTTAAAAAGGGACCTATTTTGACAGAAATTTCATTTTAAACTTAAATTTAAAGGTTCTAACTTTATTTTCCTTGCAGGAAATGGAAAATAAAAGTTTTGTTACACTATTATGTTTCTTAGAATGTTTTAGATTAGATGGCAACTTGATAGTCACAGATATGGGAAATAAGAATAATTTATTTTATCACTTAGAATTTTTGCTAGCATCAATCCTATCTAACATTACATATATTATTAAATCTAGACTTAAGTGGTCTATCTCACTAGGAAACCTTGTATCCTAATTAAAAGGAAAGTTCTTAGGGCTAAGAAGTCTGAAGATCTACCACTATTCTCCTATTCTACAATTTGGGGAAAATCAAACTTTTCCTCATGTCTGAAGTACTAAATGTAGTGACCTTCCAACTAATTTTGCAAATACCATTTGAATCTATTTCGGATTCTTCCATTGCTCATTTCATCATGCTAAATCTATACGGTCTCTAGTCTCCTACAGGAAGAAGAGTATTGTCATTAAATTATGCAAAGGTCCTTTTGCTTTTGAAGTAAGGAAAGAAAACACCATTCTATTGCAGTTGTTCTGCCTAGTCTCCAGCTTCCCTAGGGAAGAGGAGAAATGCCAGTTTATCACAGTTGATCTCTCTGGTTCCAACCCACTTCTCTGTCCTTTATTGCTTAATCCCTTATTCCTATTCTGTCTTAACTAAAGCACTGAATCAAGATATGGAATTCTTCTGAGATATGAGGTGATAAGAATCATTGAATTATTGCTATAATAACCCCAAAGGTCATTTGTTTGACCAACCAAGTTACCCATTTATAATGTCCCACTTTCTGCAAGAAGTGTTTTACTTTCCTTTTTATTCCCAGAATTTAGCAGAATACCTGACATTTAATAAATACTTGCTGGCATATGGCTAGATGTATCTTTCTTCAGATAAAAGATGAATGCTCACTTGTTAAATGTGTTATACTAGGGATTCCTTTCAGCTTTGGACGGTTGTTCAAAGGTACTTTAGTACAAAAGTATTAAAATCATGTAATATGGTAAAAATGGTCATCCAACCTTTGCTTGCAGGATACCATTTTTTCTCATACTCTCACGAAATAGCATCCATTAAGATTTCAACCCTTCTTCCCTTATAACCTTCAGTGTTTAAAAAAGAATGAAAAGCAACACTTTTCAGTGAGGAGTTTGAAAGTTAGATTAATTTAGTCTTACTAAGTTTCTCTTCTCTTCCAAACTACCAATCAAGATTCCATGTTGTTAGGTTTGGGGGATATTAAATAGATGGATCAGTTGGACTGGTCTGTAACAGTATTACTGGCTTCTGGTCACTGGTTAGTTTAAGACCTCCATCTCTCCTTTGCTTAGCTAATAAAAATGCTTCTAGTGTCATGGAATTGGAAAACTGTGATCATATGGTTGAGAGAAAGTATTTTTAAAAAATAAAAATATTAAAACAAAACTCTCGAATGCCATCATCATATGAGTGCAACTTTAAAATTGCCCAAAGATCTGTTGTACTACTACTTAAAAATGCCAAATGCAAACTGTTGGTATATGTTGAGGGATTCCTTATATGGCACATGCTTATATAACGGGTGCTGAATCAGGGAAAATTTGGGTCCTACCAATCTCTGTATTCCTGGTAAGTTATTCTTTCTGGTATCTTGCTTCTCTCTCTACAAAATAGTTATAAATGATACCTCTTCCACCTAGTTCCCAAGGCTATTAGAAGAAATATAAGTGAAGTTTAAATTATTATAACCTTTGATTTGTTTTTACAAATATAAATTAGATTAATATGGTATAATCTTATTTAAGGACTAATGGCTATCTTATAATGCCAGCTAATATAAACAGTAGCCAGAATAATGATGATTTTTTTCTTGTTCTATTTACCATATATCATCTGTACCTTTGAATTTTCCTTTATAGTATACTTGTGTAATTAGAAATAATAACAATACTAAAGGGAAAATCAGGGTACTAAGTAACCACTCAGCTCAATAATATTTCATCCTAAGGATTACTAGAAGCATGACAAGTAAATGCAAAATCATTTGGAATAAGGAACACAAATGTTCACAATCATTATTATGAATAACCTTTGCTCCCACCATGTACTGATTAATATAGAAAATAAATAAGAGATTCGATCCTGGTCAAAGAAACTAATTTAGTATAAGATGATAAAAAAATGCAAAGACAGTCTTCTAACTTCTCTTCAATAGCATTTTATTTCAATGTTAACAATGAAAGCAGTTTTAATAATACAAAACGTTTAAAACCCCCAAAGACTGCCGAGTAGGAAGAGTTTTTCTGCTCTTTCAGGCAAAGTAAGAGGAATGGAATGAGACCTTAGGATTAAACTGTGTGTAAGTCATAAGATAGCATGGGATTCACTAGGTACACAGAAGGTATAATCTCTAGGGATTGAACTGTAATTTTTAGAAGGATTCCAAAGAGTTGTTATGGTTAGGGAGGCTGAGAGTACAGGAAAAACCTATAAATCTGTCCATTGCAAAAGAATACACTAAACCAAGGTTAAAAACAAATGGACAAAAAAAACCCAACCACTTTATTTCTGTCATATGCTGCCTCAAAGGGGCTGCAAATTTGTGTCCTTTAAAGAAATCTATACTTTAAAGATCTCCTGTCACACTCATCAAACTCAATACCTTGAAAAGAGATTGTGATATCACTAAATGTACTAGGTGGATGAAGAATGATTACTGTAAGGAAGAAATATACCAACTTTGATATTCAGGAATGATGGAAGGGAATGTAGAATAAAACTACATGACAGAGAAATAAGGTTTGGGTAGCATACTCAATTTGTAAAAGACACCTGAATAGAGCAGAAGATATTTAAAGATGATGGTTCCCAGCAAGAGTCTTCAAGTAGAAAAAAAAATAATAGTTAAGAATATGGACCTATCCATGAGAAGCATTTTTTTCAGCCATTATGCTACCAATGATTTGGGTTTGCCACATAATGAATATCAGCTGCCAAGGAGGGCTATAGATTAGATTATGTGTGTGCCCCAAATAAGGCATTACTCATGGGGTAGTCTCTCATGAAAAGCAAGAAGAAATTGAGAAGGGCTTACTGTCCAAGGACTTGACAGAGTAATTGACAGCTATCTAAACTAAAAAAGATAAAGCTTTTTAAGGACACAACCAAGCAAAACGACATAACACAATTTAGACTAAAGAAAATTCTCTGTCTGGGGATCAAAGTCTGGAATTCTGTGTGTCCATCAGAGAATAAACACATGACTCCAAGATTTCATGTAGGTAAACTGCTCCTTTATGCAGTTTTGCCAGAACTGTATTTCCTGTAATGGAAAAGACTCTTGGAATCCACAGAGCGAGATTTCTGAACGGCTTCAGCAAAAAGCTTGGTCACCTGGAAATAGAGGCACAGGCAGGCACTTTAGTTACCCCAATGACATGAGAGTTATTGTTTAATAGAGTCAGACTGAAGCTATCTGTGTTGCTAATCCTAGTTTTTAAAAGACCATGGAATAAAAGTTATTCAGATTTTAATTTAATTAGGATTTTCTCTTATATCCCAGAGTTTACCATGAATGTTTTTTTTCTTTTTCCCCCTTTCACCCATTGTTAGTATTCAAAATGGGCCAGAAAAAAAAAACAATATGATAGGTAAATTATTTAATGAGTCTTGAAAAAAAATCCCCTCTCTGTGATAAATTAGAAAGACAGTATACATATCCAAGTGAAACTGGACATAACTGAAAAAGTCATTTGAACCTTGTAACTGAACTGTGATTTTGGCTCCAGCTATGACTAATATAGCTTTTTAAATAGCACTTTGCATCTAAAGTTTGTCTCTATTTCAATACATACCATTCTTTGGTATTTTATAAGTTACTTAAGGTTTAATAGCCATATAGGCCCAAGAGAAAAAGGACTGAAACTATTCATAGTTATGGAAACTCCCAGGTGAGGAAATTCCCTTTACCAATTCAGATTAGTATCTACTATGCAACTAATGTGCTACTAAGAGAAGACTAAATTAATTATCCTGGACTACAGGGTTATTATATATGATCAGAGGTAGGGACAAAATTCTGGCTTTGACATCTTCTCTGATTATCTACCAATCACTCAGGTTTGGCCAGAACCCTTCATTGTTGGCATAATCATTTCAAAGCCATATTTTAAAATGTTCTCACTGATCTGAATACTGAGAAAATAGGAAGTATATTTGCATATATTTTTGATAATTTTCAGATAATCATCACAATAAAATGTTTTTGACCAAATATTCAATCAGTATTGTATAATAATATATTTATTCCAATGAGAAAACATACCTGGAAATTTGTGAGGAGAGCAATTCCACTGTCAACAGCTGTCCTGCGGATTACATAATTATCATGGACAAACTTGGTATTGTTGTTGGGGAGGTTAATAACCAGATCAATGTTTCCCTCTTTTATCAACCTAGACAGGGAGGAAGAGGGCAAGAGAAATAAGAATCACAATGTTAGCATGGAGATGTTAGCATCTTAGGAGCTAGATCACCTCATGGGATACTCTTACTCCTGGGATCATAAAATACTTTAGGATTGGAAGGGAACTTAACTGGTGTCTAGTCTGACCCCCGTGTTTGACAGATGAGAAAACAAAGGCTTAGAAAAGGTAAAATGATTTTCTCAGGGTGCCCAGACTAATTAGCCAGTCAATATTTACGCCTAACAGTCTAAAATCTAGTGCTATGTTGCCTTTTTTTCTATTACTCCCCACTGAAGATACATGGAACAATGTTTGCTTTGCATCTAGTAATAAATTTCCATGACTAACTGATTGACCTTTTAAGTTTATTTCAAAGAACCCTACTTTCCATCCCGCTTCCTATATCCCTAACTAAAAATTGGAATTATGTTTCTTTGAGAATAGTAGTGATACTTTAATCCTTATGCTCCCCAAAAGACACTCAATTCCTTGACAGGAATTGCTTTCTATTTAATATGCTAATATTCAACAATAAGGTGATCAGTGACTTAATGGACAATTCATTACTTCCCAAGAACATTATTTCTCTCTGAGAAAAGACCCCTAACTCTTTTTTTTGGCATTAGCTTTGCTTCATTGCCTGCTAGTCCAGGGGCTCTTAGCAGATGGCATTAAGACGCAAGTAACCTGATTTTGAATTAAACTCTCAATTTGTCTGCTCCCTTGATGCCACAGACTGAGACATTTAAATGTCAAATCATATGAAGTTGTGCTAATTATTGTTTGATAAGTCCTAGCCAAGTGATGCATAATATCCAGAGAAGGAAACTAAGGCGCAGATACAAAGCCATCCTTTTCTGCCTTTATTCAACAATGATTTACACGTTTTCCAGGGTCCAATTCAGAGCATATCACTCTGTATACAATATGACAATTTTTCAATAGGCAGTAATAAAATTGTCTGACTGAATGTATATCCTTAACTAGGTGTGCTGTATCTCTGCCACACAATTTCATTAACATGAATGGAAATGGTACCTCTGAAGGCATGTACACTGAGGAAAATCTTGCCTTCCCCTAGGGAATACCAGTCCCTATAATCAAATGGCAAATAACATTATCACAACACTTGGAACAGTGACTTATATAAAACAGGAGTTCACATTGATCATAGGTCCATGTCACTTTAATGTGTTGCTCCCAGGATAGGTAAATACGAGAGGCTGTTATATGTATCACAGATTGATGTGATCACAAATCCAATTATATGTGTGTGTGTGTGTGTGTGTGTGTGTGTGTGTGTGTATTTGAATGTTTGCTAGCACTTTACAGATATTAACTCATTCGCATTTTACCAAAACTCTGAGGACAATATTAAACATATTGTCATTTAAGTATGAGGATACTGAAGTGTCAGAGGAAGAATTCCAACCCACCTCTTCTCACTCCTGTTCCTTATGCCACTATATTGATGGGCCCTACATTATTATGTACACAACAAATATAATTTGATTCACAGTATGATCAAGTCCATAGTTGAGTAGGGTGATTTATAAATAAAACTTTATTTTACCATAAAATATATAGTTTTAAAAATATTTAATTAGTGAATTTTTTATTTAAAAAGGATCATTTTGCAATCATAAGGAATAAGCTTCAAATCTTTATAATGAATCCCAAATACTAATTCCTAAGCTTGACGTTTTCTTGTTTAGGTAGCTAAGAAAACCTTTCCCAACATCTCAAATATGCCCCATTTCTTACTTTCGGATAGGAGAAAGACTAGGGTTCTGTCCCTCTTGAGATGGCCATGCAACAGGGGTAGCTGGCAAGTTGTTTACATTGAGCCAATCTGAAGTTGCTTCTGTGGCATAAAGCTGGATTTGAAAATAAAGGAAACATCTTAGAGGGGTTATTACAAGAAATCAATGAACAGATTAAGAGCCCAGATATCAATGTACTTTGCTAAAATACTTGTGATTTAATTATTAACAGGGGAAATCCTATGTAACTATTGAAAACTGGAGACACGTGGTGACATACTAGATGGACCCTTAATGATTATAGTTCTTTCCTGACAAACTCAGTCCTACTCTGATTTATGTATGTAGCAATCATATTTCTCTAAATCAAATCATTTTTTAAATACATAGAGAGCTGACTAACAAAAATAAGGGAAAATAGTTGGCATTTGTAAAGTACTTTAAGGTGCAGAAAGCACTTTCCATAAGTTATCTCATTTGAACCTTAAACCATTCCTGAGAGTATAATATTAGGCTCATTTTCAAAGATGTAGAAACTGAGGTCAAAGAGACTGCATGCATGGCAGTTAGTAAGTGCTTAGAATGGGTAGAAAACTCAGTATTTTCTGATTTCAGTTCCCGGACTTTTTAAAAGAAAACTACAGTAAGCAGTTTTATAAAGTAATTGATCCTTTAATGAAGGAAAAAACCACTCCTTTCTATGTCTATATAGCAAGTTGGACTTTTATAATTTAGGTTTCTTTAATGTAAGCCAGATGTACCAAATTCTCCAAGGGCTGTGGGATGTACATTAAGTAGGATAGAAATACCCTCCAAGTTCCTCATATGAATTATCTCTTTTGGCTATATAATAATTTCCATAAATTAATTGATCTCTTGGAAACTAGAACTATTCCTCTGTGTCAATATTTTCAAGGAACAAAATAACTGTCAGAATGTTCTAATACTAAAAACAGGCTGTTTTTAGTGTAGCTCGGATCAGCTCATTATCTTGAGAGTTTGTTACAATAATCTCCATGGACCATCCTAATTATTTTGTTATAGTGAGATTTTGTTATAATGAATATACATATTTAAAAAAAAAAAACATTCTCCATCTGTGGAGCAGAAAATGAAAAAAAAAAAACTGTCTCTCTATGGTGAAGTAACAAGTGAAATAAGCATTTCCAGCAAGGTAAGGAAGGTGGCTTGGGTCTTTTAGACTTCTAGTGCTTTATTATAGGCCCAGGTGATTTCAGTGTTAGAGGAAGGTAAAGACTGAGGATAAATGGAACAGTTACCACTGTTACAGAACAGTCAGAATAATAAATAAAGCAATAAACAGCTCAGATTCAAACTGCTCTCCAGTCCCTTCCTCCCCACCTGCTGATAGCACATAACCAGAACTTTTCATAATAGAAGGTATTTTTGGATAGGGACCAGAGAAAACTTTTGTTATTTGCTATTGAGAATCCATTATAATCATCATAACAAAGCACACTTGTTACGGGCCAGCCAAGAAATTGCATTTGTTTCAAAGAACCTCTTTTTGTGATGGCATCCACTATAATGAGATTTTGCTTGTGCCTATAACAGCTAGCAACCATTTTCCCCTAAGTAACCAAGAAAAAGGAGAAAGGAAAAATATGGAAATGCAGTGAAGCTTTATAACTACACCATGTTCACTTTTTTAAACATACATTTCCAAATGTTTTTTTCAGTTTTTACTCTCCCAACTCTTATATTCTTATTTAGTTAATGAAAACTATTTTTAGAACTCAAAGGCTGCCTCTGCCATTTATATGAAATTATTCAAGTTTGGGGCCTACCAAGATGGTGATACCAAAGCCTTTCTTCTCTTAGCTTGAAAGGGAATAACTTGGCCCTGCTGCTTTTCTCTGAGGTTCTCATTACAGACAGAAGCCAATGTTCTGGTTCCTGGCCAGATTTTCAATGTTGAAAGAAAGTAGCTTGGAAAAAAAAATAAATTAAAATAATATACCTTGAAACCTTCATTATATAGTTGTTCAGCAACACCAAGGAATTTGGGACGGAAGGAATGCTGAAAAGAGATTTTTAAAATAAGTGATCTATAGCACATCTAACTTTACTAGTTCATTATCTACAATATTAAGTTTTCCTATATCATAAAAAGTAATGTGGTATGGTAGATTCAGCTTTAGAGTCATAAATTCAGAGGTTTAAATCATGTCTTTCACACATTATGGTTATATGACATAAAGAACATTTTGTACCTCTCAGTACTCTAGGTAATTCTCTATGACCAAAAGTTGAAGGGCAAGTATCAATCTATATTGGTAAAGGGGGTAACTTTCCTTATCCAGGAGTTCCCTAAGCCAATGAAATCATGATTCCAAACCCTATCCTTGTATCCATTATGAAAATCAATGACATACTCTATCATCAAAAGTTGAAGGGCAATATCAATCTATATTGGTAGAGGGAGTTACTTTCCTTACCCAAGAGTTCCCTAAGTCAATGAAACAATGATTCCAAACTCAGTATCATACGTTCATTCATCACAATTTGTTTTGTTCTTTTCATTCAATTATTCAACAAATATCTTTATGCCAGACTCTATATACACTATACATACACATTAAAAAGACTAAAAACAAAACAGTCCCAAATCCTCAACAAATTTACCTTCTATTTAAGAAAATCAGTCTTACTGCCTATGTTTAAATTTCAAATATATGAAATGTAAATACCGTACCATTTTGGAGAGGGAAAGTGAAAATTAGCTTTAGCAACTGAGAGTATTGGAAAAGACCTCTTAAAGGAAGTTGTAGTTGAGATGAGTCTTCAAAGGTTTTGGGGATGCCAAGAGACAGAAATGAGGAGATGGTGCAGTCCAATCTTGGAGAATAGCTTGTATAAAAGACATGAAGTCAAGAAATAGAATTCCAGAACCATAGATTCACAGACAGGTCAGTTTAAATGAAATGTAAAATGTATGAAAGGGAATATGGTATAATAAGCCTAAAAAAGATAGATTGGCACTAGGTGGTAAATGGTTTTAAAGGCCAAACAAAGCATTTGGTATTTTAGCCTATGGAGAATAGGGAAGTTTCTGTAGCTTGCTGAGTAACAGGGACAAGCTAGGATATATGCTTTAGAAATATCAATATGGTAGCTGACTGTGGATTGGAACAGGGATGGACATGAAAAAGAGAGAACCATTAGAGTTCCTGTTATAACCCATGAAGATGACACAACTGAGACTACATCAAATGATTTGGATTGTTTTCCAGAAGTTGGGAGGATTCATTGATATTGTCTAAATAATAGGGTAGTATGATCAAAGAATAAGTTCACTGGACAAGTAGTGTAAGTAGTGGTAAAGAAAAATTAGAAAAGAAATAAAGGAATCAAAACTATGACCTCACCTCCTTAGCAAGGTACAAATGAGCAAATCAAAATAAAATATGTTCCCATAAGGATAGATATTTGTTCACAGCCCATTTAAAACCATGGAAAAACAGTACTGTTTCAACCTTCTGCCCACCTGTATCAACCCCTCCTCCTGCCTACTTCTGGCATGTTTTATATCACCTGTTCTCACTCTGAGATCTGGGAATATATCTGCTTCCTGGGTCCTAGCCATCCCTGGCCTGGCCCATTCTACCTCCAATTATATTCTCATTATGACAGATAAACTATTATGCCAGATTGAAAAGCTAGAAACCACTTATAACAATGATTTAAGCAAAATATTCGAATATTTTATTTGTTTTTATTAATTTTATACTAAAAATTACCCCTCCTGATATTTATTTACTAGTAAAACCTTTTGAGGACAATAAAGCTTGGAGAAAAAGTCACATTCCCCTTCAGATCTAGCTTTGGTTACAAGCTTTGGGGATCCTTCAATTCTTATGTGATTCTTTATGTGATGAAAGACTTGACAAATTGGATTTGGAAGGAAAGGTTAAAAGAAGGAAAGGTCCAGAAAATAAATTAATACTATTGAGAACAGTGATTAGATTGCTTTCTGTTTCCATTGAGAATACAGCAAAATAGAATGGGATTAAACTAACGCAAGAGGGATTTAGGTTAGATGTGAGAAAAATTTCCTAAGAGAAAAAGTTCTAAGAGATACTGGAACAATTTAATGAAGGAGACAGTAGACTATTATTCTCTAGAGAGAACTGGGCAAAGAACTGCTTGCTTAGCAGCATAGAATAGGAGAAATAACATTAAATTCTGAAGAGGTGGGAGTCTAATCCTGGTTTTCCTGTTATATAGGTTTGTGACCTTAAGCAAGTAACTTGGACTTGGTCCTCTCTTCTATAAAATGAGGGCAATGGTCTCTAAAGTATTTTCCAGCTCTAAAACTTTAGGTCAGATAAAACAAGGGTCTGCAGACCCGAAAAGAGACTAGGAACTTAGAATTTTTAATATTGTGATAACTATATATCATTGAATTTTTAACATTTTGATAACTATATATCCATATCATTGGTTTCCTTTGTAATACCCTGTTTTTTAAATAAGTTTAAAAATATTATTCTGAAAAGCAATGCACAGGGGTGCCAAACAGGTGCATGGCCCAAATGTATTTGATTACCTCTGATCTAGGTAGATGATATTTTTCAGAATTCTTGAGATAATGCAAGTATAAATAAAACACTGCACAAAAACTTAGAAATATTGTTGAAGTCCTCCTGAAATGTGATATCACTGGGTGTATTTCTAGTAAATAAGCACTATACTGCTCACTCTCCCTTCCATATCACCTAGAAGACTAATGAGTATGGAACAGGTGCTTAATAAGTATTTGTTGATTTTTAGTTTAATTGAATACTAAAATTGCATCTCTTGGGAGTACCTCTGCTAAAAAGAACCTGGAAGTTAATCATCTTTTGTAACTTCTAGGTGACAAGGGTGTCTACTACATTGAGAATCAAGTCAGCCACAGTCTCATTGTTACACAAATTTAAGGAAGAAGTGGATTACCTACAATTCAGCCATTTGGTAATCTCAGATGATGTTGTGCCCTTGGCAAAGGTCATCATGAAAAACTTCTAGAAGTAATGTTAAAGTGGAGGCTTTCTTTCTCCTTCTCTCTTTTGTAGTAACACAATGCATCTTCTAAGACCTCCAGACAACAGCCAGAACCTCATTATGAAGCTATTTCACTTCTGAACCCCAAGTGGAAAAGATAAATATCCAACATGACAGTATCGGCAGGTTCCCAGCCTGAGAATCACTCTGCCTTCTGGTCAGGGGTGTTGGCTTTCACAACTATATTACAAACTTCTATCAAACATGTATTGAACACTTGTGACACATAAAACAGCCTTTTCACAAAAAGAAATTACAGCTGTCAGCTTGCATCTGAGTAGCCCCAGATTTAAAAGCTGATTGAAAGTACCTGTGTAAAGAACCATTAGTTACTAAAGGTGAAAAGTACAAGCTGATTTATTCTCTGGGAGGTTTGCTTTTTTTTTTTTTTAAACACAAAGGGAAGGGATTATTTTCATTTCTTCAAATTAGATTGTTCACATTAATGCAATTATTGGCTACATTTTAAAAAGTCAAGTGATCTTGCCTCAATAGTTGTGCAATGATTATATAAGGGATTTCTGGATTGTCTACTCCATGCTTGCCCGAATAATTTTGCATAGTGAACAAAAGGCTATTGCTATTCACAATTCACAATCACTTGGATCTGGGATTTTCAGATAAAATACAAGCTTTGTGGTTCTGAGAAATGCAGCAACACAGATGTCAGGATGATACTTTCAACTACACAGATATCACTGGATAACCGAGTGGTAGGGGTTGATCTACACTAGAATAAATTATTTATTGTTAAATGGCCCTACAGAAAAGTTGATAACAAGAACAATTTTCCCACTTATAGCAATTTTCCCACTTATGGCATCATTTGAGCTATAAGATACTATACTAAGGGGGCCAATAATATTGAAGGAAACAAGGATAATTTAGTTGCCACATAAACTTGCAAAATACCCTATGTTTAAAAAGACTTTTGCCGTAGTGGAGAATAATTTATATTCTCTCTCTAAAGTTGCTGGGTGGCACAATGCATAAAACACTTGATAGGGAGTCAAGATTACATAAATGCAGGAGTGTGCTAATAAATGTTTAACAACAATTTCTACAAAAATAAAAAAGTACAATACATTCTTAAATTTAATCCGCATTATTGAAAAATTGTTCTATCACTTTCTTAAACTTAGAATTGGGAAGATCTAAGTTCAAATCCAACTTCAGATACATAATAGCTGTGTGACTCTGGGGCAAGTCACTTAACTCTTATCTCTTCAACTGTAAAATGGAAATAATAACAGCACCAATCTACCTTATGAAAATTTTTTTAAATGAGATAATAAATATGACACACTTAGCACAGTCTCTGGCACACAGGTTTTCTAAAAGTCATTATTATTATCAAATTTAGAAAATCAAGAAAAACATATCTACAGCTGATTAGTTGCAGCTGCTGATTTCTAAGATATAAATGCTTGCCCTACAAATTTAACACTTAGCACACCTTTTCAAGGCAGCAGTTAAAGTCAGCTCCAGCACAATAATGCTCAGACACTAACAGTATGGTCCCTGGCAAGCCATTTCACTTTCAGATGCCTCAGTTTCCTCATCTATAAAAAGTGAATAATAATAGTCTCTATCTCATAGTATTATAAGGAGAATCAAATATGTATGTATGTGTAAATGTATATGGATGCATATAAACACATATAGATAAACATATACATATATAATATATGCATATATGTGTGTATAATTATATAGATATAATATTAGGGGGTCAAATCAATGTAAAAGTCTATGCCTTCAAAAAAATTGCAATAATCCTCATGCTACTATGATGACATAAGTAAAATAGTCTAGAGCATCAACATTCATTGATGTCGGTGTAGTAGATAGCATCATCCTGACATCTGCTACATTTCTCAGAACCACAAACTTATATTTTACAGACCTTAAAGCAATATAGAAATACAAGTAATTACATGCTGCTCCAACATTTACAAAGCCCTTTCACCCCCCCCCACCCCAACAATCATGTAGGGTAGATGACTTGCTCAGGGTCACATGGCTGGAAAATATTAGAGCTGGAATTCAAAATCCCTTCCTCTGACTTTGACTAGTGCTTTTTGTAC
Organism: Sarcophilus harrisii; assembly: GCF_902635505.1. Taxonomy (NCBI): domain Eukaryota; kingdom Metazoa; phylum Chordata; class Mammalia; order Dasyuromorphia; family Dasyuridae; genus Sarcophilus; species Sarcophilus harrisii. The sequence goes on from NC_045428.1 coordinate 72,429,294, forward strand.
TATAACGTGCTGTCAGCTCACACTCCCCTATAATTTTAGATGTGGAATGAATCTTTCAAATGATTTAGTCTAACCTCTTCTTATCTATGAAGAAACTGAGAACTTGAAAAGTGTAGTATTTTGTCCAAGCTCACAGATCTAACAAGTGAAAGAGCAGAATCCTGCTTATTGACTCTTTAATTCAGTGCTCTCCAAATGATACAGTATTGAAAAATGCTTCCTATTAAATAAAAATAAAAGCTGCAGTTAAATTAGTAAGAATTCTGATGACTTTAAGCTAAATTTTGTTGAGTTTTTTAGTAATCAGAAGCTTAAAGATTTCTTTATTCTTTTCATTTAATCTCAGGATCCTTTTGGTGTTCCAAAGATGTCATCTATAAGATTTCTTCTTGTGGTAAAAGTTATAGGAGTGAAGACTGTATAATAACTATTCTTCATTGAAATAAATCCTAAAATAACTAGTGAATAGCAAAAGGGAATTGATAACTATGTAGCTACATATTTGTTGGGACTATAAATAAAAATACTCAACACAGAGTTAACATAATATAGGATACTTTAAGAAAGTATCCTATATTATGTTAACTCTTCCTTTCTCTTTTTACTTTCTTTCTCCCCCACTCCACTCCAATTAATCAAGAAGCATTTAAGTACTTTTAAAGACTGTGCCAGGTTCTGCTAGGCACTGGTGATTCAAAGCTAAAAATAAATATCTATGCCTTTAAGGAAATTATGATAGTCTGCACTACTGTTTTGATACAATAGTATAGAGTCCCAAGACAACTCCACTTATTTTTAGAAGGAAGAAGGAAAAGAAGGAAGGAAAGAAGGAAAGGAAGAAGGAAGGGAAAGAGAGAGGGAGGGAGTGAAGGAGGAGAAGAAGGAAAGAAAGAAAAGGGGAGTGAGAAGAGAAAAAAGGAATGAGGGAAGAAGGGGGAAGAAAAAGATGAAGAGATGAAGGTATGTTCTTTCTTGTTCTTGATTATATGCTTAACCTTTAATTGGTTATCCTTAAAATAGTTACATGCCTAATCCTATATTCTTTTAAATTCATCCTTTACATGTTCATATGACTTCACATGAAGTCAAATAAGTTTTATTAAACTAAATGATAAAATTTTAAAGCAATCTGAAATATAGGATGTCAATGACTTGACCTATAATTATTAAAACCTTAGGGGGGAAAGTTATGATTGGTAGCTGATGATGTTATCACTGAGACAGATACCTAGTGATTTTACAGTTTATGGCTTTCTAGTTAGTAAGGTCTATTGAACCCATCAGTTTAAATTCAAGACTAAGAATTGATCCAAATCACTGGAGATGAAAGATTAGTACACAATGTCAAAGAGAGTTCATTCAGTTGCTACTGGTGAGGACTAGCATTCTCTGCCTGATACATAATATATATTAGGTTGGGAGAAAGACTCTTATACTTCTCTATTACTTTATAGTTGTGTATACCAATTCTGCCATGAAACACAGGCTTCAACCTTTCAATATTTTTTATGTATTTTTTCAAATGCTGTGAAATAAAGATAAAACCCCTGCTAGCAATGTATACTGAGGCATAAGGAGGTTTCTTGCAATAACTTGTTTCTGCTGGCACATTGATTTATTAATAAAATGTACTGGAAAGTAGACCCTTTCTTGGGAAGCCCCATTTGAGCTATTTAAAGTTTAAGGAAACACAATCTTTTTTTTTTCTTTCTACAAAGAAAAATTCTGCTCAGTCAAATGGGAACTAGTGTTTGAGTCACAAAAATACTTATATGATTTAGATTAAATATTGCCTTCCATTTCCTGGAAGCACTAGAACCAATTGGGGAACAATTTTATACATTCCTACCTTTTTAAACTGATGCTTTAAAATGCTAGCACTAAGATTATTAGTTGTGAAGAGCTGCTCTGGGGGCTTTGTCTCCTTTGAAGACTCTTAGGCCTCACATTAAACTTTAAACCTTAACTCCTGGATGTTGGGCAAATTTTCTTATATTTGAAACTGAATAATATTTAAAACCTACCTGTGATGTGAAGCATCTAGCACAAAGTTTAAATTATCTCTGAACTGCCATTAAAAATGGCAGTTAGAAGTAATTTTTTTATTCTCCTCCTTTATCAGTCTCACTTTTTGGTACCTTTAAAATACTGGATGGCAGTTTGGAAAAGATTGGACTTCAACTAATGCTTCATAATTTTGCAAATAATAAGCTCCAAATGAATATATAATTTAGATATTAAAATTACAAAACAAATTAGATCTAATAAACATTAATCTAAGTATAGAAGGAAAGTTCACCTAAAATAAAAATTATTTTGTCCAGATAAATTCAATACTAAGATTAAAAGGGAAATAATTAACTGGAAGAAAAATCTTTGAAGCAACTGATAAAACTTTTCCAAGATAGACAAATAACTAATTAAAATGTATGAGAATAAAAGCTATTCCCCAGTTGATAAAGGATCCAAGAATATGAACAGGCAATTCTCAAGGGAAGAAACTAAGGCAAATGAAAATTAAAGTGATTCTCAGATGCTACCTCACTCAAAGATGGCCACAGGAAAATTGTAAGTGTTGGAGAGCTATGGGAAAACTGTCATGCTAGTATACCGTTTATGGGTCTGTGAATGGGTATATCTATGCTAAAAGAGCAAATTGGAATTATTCAGAAAGTTACTAAAAAGTGCTCTTTGACTCAGCTATATCATAGTGATGTATATCCTAAAGACATCAAAGAAATAGGAAAAAGTCCTATAAGTATAAAAGTATTTATAAGATTTTTGTGTAGTGGCACAAAACATCAATAATAACTGGAAATTAAAGATATGAAGCTTGACTAAATAAATTATGGCATGTTAACATGATGACATGCTACTGTACTGAAAGAAATTAAGAAATAAATGGGGTCATAGAAACATGAAAAAACTTATATGAACTGATGCAGAGTGAAGTAAATGGTACTATAATGATTTCTATTATAACATCAAAATTTAAAAATTAACATAAACTGATGAAGAATGGAATAGGTAGAACCAAAACAATTTACATAACAATAGTTATTTGTAAAGACAAAGAACTTTGAAAGCTGTAAAAATTATGATCACTGAAATGACTTTCCATGAATACAGAGCTTATGTTGAAACATATTACTTGCTTCCTGACTAACTGACAGTTGATGGATTTAGGATGCAGAACGAGACATGCATGGTTTTATATACAGCTAATGAAGGAATTTGTTTTGCTTGACTGAAAATATTTGTTAGAAGGAATTTGTTTTTCTATTCTCTTTTGTCAATAGTGGGGCATGTAGGGAAAATTGATTTATGTTAAATTTTAAAATAGAGAGGTGGGGGCTACAGGTACATATTAATGCATGTTCTTTCAGATAAGGCTATTGTTATAGTGTTCATTTTGCATTTGTACTTAGTACAAGAGGACCTTCAGGGGGTGCTATAATCTGGAAATGTTTATTATATGAAAAAAGCCAATAAAACATTTTTTAGGAAGAACTATTCTAAGATATTCTTGTCTAAAAATTTTCCATAAGACTCCATTACTCGTCTGCCCCCTAAGTCTAGTTTGCTTATATGAAGACACCCCAATGAGACAATTTCAGTAATAATCACCTATTAGCTGAAGAATATCTGGCACAGTTTTAATTATGGTTTTATTGATTTTTATATAACAATGCTGGGCATCATCTTATTAAAAGCACAGCAGGGCTATTATGTCAATTGTTTTTATAGGACCCCAGAATTATCCAATCACAAAATAAAGTAATTGAACAGTTGGGAAATATATAACAGCCTTCAAAATATTTATAAACAAAACAGACTACTGTACCTTTTAACATAAGCAATTAATTTTATATTGGGGCATCTTAACCATTTACATTCAGACCTTTTGGCAATCAGGTGAAGTCTATTAACACCTTTTTAGAACAATATTTTTAGGCATAAAATAAAATACATAAGTTTATAAAGGAAATCAATTACATTGAAATAAAGATGTTATTTTTTTTCATCCAAGTTCATGGACCCTCCTGAAATCTACTCACAACTCTCTTGGGGGCCAGTGAACCACAAATTAAGAAATCCATATTATATATATTGATTGCCTTGCCCAAAGAAATACATTCAAACCCAGAGAAGGCTTTTTCATTTTATAAAGCTCTTCATTTATATTATTTTTACAGATATCTAATGTCCTAGTCTCAGAGAGTATGAATTAACATTCCTGACTAGTTAAATTTCCTAGCAAATCAAAATATAGAATATGTAAACAGATGTTTAGCCTCTAATAGCTCTTGTCCTGGCATGACACTACTTTGGGAATAAATGTCCCTTTGATAGACATTTTCTTTCCATGTATTCTCTGATTCTATTGAAGAGAGTAAAATCTTCATATTTTTACATAAAATTAGACAAAAGTAGACAGATAATTCACTAAGAGCAAACATTTCCTTTTGTAAGTTCTCACTTATTAAGTCAAATTCTAAACAACAGAACCTTCATTTTTCCTTTTCCAATCAATAGAATTCCATTTTACTCCTTCCCACACCTCAATTACACAAATGCATGCAGACCCACAGGCATACTCACCTGGATGCCAATCAGAATGCCTTTTTGTGGTATCTTAAATCCTGTGGAAAGCATTGCCTTCAGGAAGGCCATATGAATATTTTCACCAAAGCAAGCAACCTGTTAGAGATAAGATAAGATGATTAATATAATTTAACAATTTAAGACAATGTGCAGGAATAGCAGAGAGAGATCATCAGGGAATGCTCAGGGAATCCCAATCAACCTTCCAGTGGAACTAACTATGATTTCATCAATATCAATAACTACTGGTAAGAAAACTTTTATCAAAGCATATCAGCAACTTTTCTATAATTTATAGTATTAGAAAGGTATATGAGGCACAAGATTTGCCCAGGGTCACATAGTCAGCAAAACACGTTACATAGTCAACAAAAAAGAACATAAACCTTGATTCTAATGTGTATATGTGTGTGTATGTATACATATATCTGTATATACACATATATGTGTATACACACATGTATATTGTATATATATACATCTATAAATATATATATATATAATATGAAGTACTATAGTATAAAACCATATATGGAGAACCTCCCATCTCATGCCTCTCAAAAGAAATAATCAAAGAGAAAAAATAACATTTGGATTAGCCATGTTTCTTTTAATTATTTAACTTAGGTTGCCCATGCTCTAATGGTCATGAGATTCTAATCCAGACATAGCCAAGACAAAGGTATCATATAGTTTTCATTAAGCAAAAATAAAGAAATAATCACTTATTTCTCTACTCAAAAGTATACTAGAAATAAAAAATACTGTAACAAGTGATTTATTTAGTCACAGATCATAGTCTTTGATTTGTTGTTATTTGTTTTTTGTTCTCAAAGAGAACCATCACATCAAAGAGGTGGTGCTATGACACGCAAGTGAATTGGATTTAAGTGAGGGAGGACTGTGCAAAGTCACCTGCCTCACTTTCCCTACCAGAACCATCTCAGTCCAGTGGCCAGATATAGATCAGGAAGACTGGAAATGGCTCTAGATGAAATGAAGACCTTGGACTTTTTAAGCTAAGATCTTCAACAGGCCTCTGATTTACTCTACAAGTAAATAAGTGATCTGTATTCTAATGTTAATGTGATAATATACAAATAACAGTATTATTATGCTCCCTATGAAATAATGCACAGATGAAGTAGCAATATAATTTCTGTTCAACTAGGCAAACAACATTAAATATTCCTTATAGAAAATTTTCAGATAAATTTAACTGAAGATAAATTCACTGAAGTGGAAAAAGTGTTTGAATTTTTTTAGGGGAATGAATCAAAATATCTTATTGTCAATATTAAATAATATTGAATTTCCTAAAACTAGCCCCAAATTGGCATAATATTGTACATTAGAAATGTACTTGAAGCTCTGATGTAACATTTCATAAAATGCTAACTCAAAGGTATACTACATGGTAGTTAAAAGCAAAAGTGACATTCTAAAGAACAAACACAATTCTGTACAAGATGACAATTTGTCTGCTGTGCCCCTTATCATTGTCTGGTTCTTCAAAATTACTAAAGAATCCTGGAATCTAAATTTGTATTTTGAGTAACTGGTTCCTCAATACCAATGGGATATATTCTAAACTAAAACACTGGCTGCCAGTCCAATGACTTCAACAAAAATCAACAATCAAACAAATATTTCCAAATCGTCTACTATTTTTAAACATTTTATTTGTGACTTTATATATATATATATATATATATATATATATATATATATATGGAAAGCAACATATATATATGTGTATATGTGTGTACCTCTATAACATGTGTACATATTTAAATATAATACAGCTAGGATGTGATCAAGTCAAAGGATAAAACTAGAAAAAAATATTCTTAAGTATAAAGAGGAAGTATAAAACTCATAGAAAAGGTAACACTGAAGCTGGAGCTTGAAGGAAGATCATAAGAGGAAGGAACGTGGAGGAAACTGGTTCCAGAATAATAGACTGCAAGAACACACAGAGGCAAGAAAGCATAGGGCAAGACCAGGCTTTTCCAGAAGCCCAGTTTCACTTTAACATATAATATATGAAAGGAAATGGAATGAAGAAGGAAAAGCAGATTGAAACTAGATTGGACAGGGTCTCACAACCCAGAGTAAGGAGTATGCATTTAATTCTTTATGCAATGAGAAAACCACTCAAGATTTTTGAACAAGAAATTGATGTGGTCCGACCTATACATTAAGAAAATTATTTTGGCAGTAGTGTGAAGAATGGATTGGAGAGAAGAGATACTGAAGGCAGGAAGAGAATGTATATCAATAGTTCAGGTGGGAGGTAATGAAGAATGAAAGAGGGAGAATGACATTGCACAAAAAGAAGAGGGTGTGGATAAAAAGATACTGCCACAGTAGATTAGATATGGGATTTCAGGGAAGTCAAAGATAATTGCAAGGTTTTGAGCTTGACAGACTGGGAGAATGGTAGTAACACTAATAGAGAGAGAATTGAGGACAGGGAGAAAAGTTTGCATGGGGAAATGACAAGTTTAGTTTTGAATTGGATAAATTTGATGGACTAGTATGACATCTAGGTGGAAATGTCCAACAGATACTTGAAAATGCAGATTTAAGAGTTCAGGGAAGAAATCAAAGCTAGATTTGGAAATAATATATGTCGATATATTTAAGCTAAGATCTTCAGCAATTAAGAGTGAATGGGATTATCAACAAGTTTAGAGTGAAAGGAAAAGATAGAACACATAGTAGTAAGAAGAAATTGAACTATCAAAGCAATTAAACATAAGGGAGAAAAGAGCATCAAGAAGTGAGTATTCAGCACTTGAAGAAAGGATAATTAGGTTGGGAGGATTGGATGGGGGAGTCATTTGAATATGGCTTAAATTAAAAAGTAGTTAGTGACTTTGGAGAGGGCAATTTTGGAGAAGTAGCAGAGAAAGAATTAAATCAGAGGTAATGAAAAAGTGAGCAGATAGGAAGGGTGTGGATATGATAAGTGTAAATTATTCTTTTTAAAAGTCTAGTAATGATGGAAAAAGGAGATGTATAGACTAAGGAAGTAGAAAATTCAGGGAAGGTTTTTGTAGTCTTTAAGAAAGGCCAGAGAATATTCATAGGAGTATTGAGACACAGAGATATAGACCCTGAAGAAGCAAGGAGAGTAAGAGGAGTGAGAGGAATAGTTAAGAAAAAGAGCTGAGAGAAATTTTAAGAAAAAACAAAGTCCTAGCAGATATGAGAAAAGATATGGTTCGAGGGCAAAAAAATGGAGAGATTAACATTGGCAAAATGACCTCATTTTCAGAAACAAAAGGAAAGGATGGAAACCTTGTTTCAGATGTAGTAAGGTTTTGAAGTACAAAGAAGAATAGATTAGGGAGCCCACAACATATGGTTTCAATGAATGAGGTCATCTGTAGCATTGAAAACTGAAGTTGGAGGCTTAAGGAGAGAAAAGATTCCAAACTGGAAAATAAAGGAACTTCATCAATAAAGAAGAACTAGGAAGCCTAGATCAATGGTCAGATTTCCCAGAAGGATTACTATTGGCATGCACCTTACCATTAAGGAAAGTAAAATACAGCTTCTTCACCAAGGGCAGAGGTTGATTCAATCCCAAACAAGACATTTGTGAGACAAAATGTCTCTTTAAAGAATAATTGAACTTTTACTAAACAAGACTTACTCTTATTTTAGCTATGAGACAGACCTTCCAACATCTTTCTTTATGATACTTGTGAATATAGATCTTTCTAACTCATAAGAATGATCTCTTTTATGAATAAAATATTATCCACTTCCATCTGCAAAAATTGGCTCCATTTCTAACCCTTTCATATTCTCATCAGCTACAGAAACGTATGTCTGGAGGCAGAAAAGACATGAGGGTATTTTCTTTGACCATTAACTCTGAAAACAGATAGGCCACTTCACAGAAAGCAGCACTAATAGAAAACAGATCTTTCAACGCATTGAAAACTGGACTGATTGAACACAGACCTACTACTGTATTACCCCAAATACCCAAGCTTAACCTGAAAAACTCCTTGTACATAATGGAAACATGGAATGATATCATTAATTTAAAGTTCGGTTCCCCAGCCTATTAGTCTTCAGCAAAAATTTGATTGCTTTTGGGGAAATTATTATAAAATATAGCAAAGGGACTAAAGCAATGACCCTCTGTTCTACCTGACATGTCTAGATTAACCATCTTTATTTCCTCTACTGTCTCTATTTCATTGATTTCCTGCTTATTTGTAACTATGCAACCATAAAAATATCATATATTAGATACAATTATTTTTTTCCCCTTCAGCAAATGCTTCATTCACATAAAGGGTAAATATCCAGACTCCACAGTTTGATGTTGCCACTTTGATGTGCAGTGATGAGAATTTGAAATTTGAACTGGTATATCTGTCAAATATTAGGTGATTCATAAAATGCACTGACACTGACATGTAGAGAACTTTCCAGAATAAGACAGCTTTTTCCAAAAAATGTATTTTGCACTCATAAAAAACTCTCCCCCACTCAAAAAAAAAAAAAAAAGAAAGAAAAAGAAAGAAAGAAAGAAAAGAAAAACCCTTAGAAAGAGTCCCAATACAAGTGAAGGGGGACATCCAGTGGTCAGTTCCATTATATTGTTTTTTCCAGATAAATCTTCCTGGGACTTATGGATTGTAAATGTGTATAGATTCTTTTCAACAATTTTTAGGCTTTTGCATATATTAGCATAATGCACTCAATTTATGGAGTTGAATATACCTATTGTTAAACTCCTAATATTATTAAGATTAATTTAGTACAAAAGGTTTTTAGAACAGGGATGTGAATTTTTTTTTCCTGCCAAAAGTAATTTAGATACTTATTTCTCTGGCCATACAAAAATTATCAACTAATAGAACTCAAAGCAGTGAGAGGCTGTTGTATCTAGCTTTCAGCTCATCATCGCCTATAATTGCCTTAGCAAACCATTTCCCAGGTCTTATTTGGTGTGCAAGACAGACATTGCCTACCCCTATTTTAGAACTTTATAATAAAGGTACGTGAGCTTTTCTGTATAACTTATAATAAATACTTGGAAGCATAAAATTTTATTGAGATATCTAGAAGTAAATTAGAAACATCATTCACATATGGAAAAATAAGAGTTAAGAAAAATAACTTGGCTAAGCACGTATGGATATTAACATTAAGGAGTTTAAGAGTTATTCTAACTACAAACAGCATTTGTGTTCTCTTTTTTATTAAGCACATTACTAGCTCATAAGTCCAAGTCTTATAAATCAGGTTAATAATAATGATGTTGATGATTATAATGGTGACAGTGGTAAAAATGGTGATAATAATGATAATAGTAAGTCTAAAGATTATTAACTAAGTACCTCTCCAGTAGAAGCCATTTCACATCGTAGAATGGGGTCTGCATCTCTTAATCGGGGCCAAGAGAACATTGGGGCCTAATGAAAAATAAGGAAATAGAAAGATAAGAAAAAAAGATAAAAGAAATAAGTGCAACAAGTCATTTCTCACAGAATTCATTTAGGACATAGTAGATACATCAATATCTCATTGGTGAAGGCTACTAACTTGAAAGATTACTATAAAATTCAGTTCCAAGAATTTTCTGCGTTCCTGGCCAAAAATATGGGTTAAATGATCACAAATTCTTTCAGTAATAGGGCCCTTGTGACCAGTCCATGCCAAGGTTTCTAATCTAGCCTACACAGAAATTTCTCCCAAACAATGATTTAACACAAAGTCTGTTGGGCATCAAACTCCTAAGACAAAGAGTTCAAACACTTTTTTTTTTCTTAGTAGGGCTTTTAAACATTCATCTCCATGTTCTGATGTTTCAGACTTGGAACTGGTAACCTTGCCAGAAATGGCTGTCTGTGAGCTGACTTCTAAAACATTAAACAGTTGCTGACACCTCTTTAAAAGCTTTAGAAAACATTCTGTTTACAACTATTTCTGCCAAGAAGTTTCATGTGATATGAAGAGATAAGAGATTCTTTTTTTTTACTTTATTAGTGAAATTTACTTTGAAACCCAATATTTATTTCTCATTTATGCAATACATAGTGCCTATTTTTATCCTAAACTGAGCATCTAACTCATGAGAAAACATCAAAATCCAGGAACAATTTAGCTTATAAATTCCAATCCCAATCATGGGTCACTGGTTATACCCCAGGGAACTAATTTGGTATTTCTTAAGCTCAGTTACCTCAACTTCAGAATGGAAATTTTACTAGTAAACATCTACCCACCTCATGAGGTTGCTGCTATAGTAACCACTAATGAGTAAATAGGAGATAATTTGACTATATAATTTTAATAACAAAAATTGCATTTCTAGAGCACTTTAAAGTTTACACACTGCATTAATATGTCCCCCTAAAATGCTAAATGATAACTATTTAAAAAGGGAAAAGAAAAAGAATACTTTTTCCAGAAATATTGGCCCTTTTTGCTAATGGTAAAATAAATTAAGATATAGATGCTGACTAACATATACACGTATGTATGCATGTTTTTGACCATATCACTAATTGAATTGGTACAGGAAAACTCCTAATGATGATGTTCCCCTGACCAGTATAGCATTTCCATAACTTATAATCTTGGAGAGTTGCCTGGAGTAATGAAATATTAAATAGCTTTCCCCATGTTCATGCAGACAGTAACTGTTAGAAGCAAGAGGTGAACCCTAATTGTCCTCTTTCCAAGGTTCCCTGTACCCTATAGATGTACAGACAGAAATGTCCCCAAAAGTGTTTAATACAGTTTTAAGTATATATGTATGTTGCATATGTTCTTTTATTTTTTGTACATAAATCCATATACATGTTTGTATGTATAGTGTATGCACATATATTTGGTTGTAAATTATATGCATTATAGAAGTACATGTATATAGATATGAATATATACATGAATCATATATAAAATTTTTCTGATGATATTCTTCATCTTGAGTTAAGAGATAAGATGATGTCATGATGAAGCCATTGTGTACCATTAATAAAGCAGCTTAAATTACATTCCCTTTAATTTATTTATCTGTCATGAATCACAATCAAGACAGGAGTCTTAGCCATAATCCATATATATAATATGTGAATGTAATATATATGCACACACACATCCATATATATGTACATATGTATGTATAGTATGCATAAGAGGGAGAACATAAATTTTTAAAAATTCATATATCACATTTTCAAATAACAAAATATATTTCACTCCCTCCCCAAAGAAATTTCACAAATTACAACTCATTGACGGAGCTCTGTCAATTGAATAATTGAAGGGCTCTGTAATATAATTTATAAAAAGAATATGCATTTTTCCTTGAAATATGAATACTAAAACAGTGATGTTCTTTCTGTACTTATTACCAAAAGATTTCAACTGTCACCCTTCAAATATTGTTTAATTTCTATAGTTATACTGAATGAAATTTTTCTTTCTAGCTCTTATGGCTCAGTTTTGTTAGTCTTACTCATATTGACATACTAATAATTTATATAGATTTATCCTATATCCTGAAATTTTACTGAAGTTTTTAATGATTATAATTAATTTCTAACTTGATTCTTTAGGATTAAGTGCACCATTACCATTATATAGCCTACTTATTAACATTTTATTTAAAAATTTTACATCAATGTTTATTATGAGTATTTGTAGTTTTTTTTTTGTCTGCTTCTCCAATAGGCTTCTCCAATGTACAAATATCCTTGTATAAACAAGATATAAACAGGATTAATTGGGGGTAGTCACAGTTGGAAGGCACTAAGATTAAGGAGAAATACAATAGACTTTTTGCAGAAGGTAGGATTAAAATATATATAAATATGTTTTATATATGTATACACATATACACACATGTATGTGTATATATTTATATGTGTATACACAAATATATGTGTTTTTTTAATTACCTTAATAGCAACATAATCAGCTGGAATTATAGGCTGATTTAGTGTAGGAAGATTTGTCTCATCAATGTTTTCTCCAATCATCACTTTCGTGGCCACATCAATGAAGTCCACTCCAAGAGTCTTCGATACAAAGGGGAATGATCGGGAAGCACGCAAGTTACATTCTATCACCTGGCGTTAAAGATGAAATGGAATGAGGTGATGAAAAAGGAAAGATAAGGACAGTAATACATATCATATCACATAACCTGAAATGCCTAGGGATCATGATGAATCAGAGCATGTAAACTTTTAATATAGTCTAAATTTATGAAGGCTAACCTAGTTCCCATTTCTTTAAATGGCATTCAAAACCAGCCCCTTTTTTTCTTATGATCTAATAGCACACTAATAGGTTTACTGGCAGACAGCAATTTTATAAACTTGCTATACCCTCAAAGTACCACATTGCATGGACAGATCACACTTACCATATAATGTAAGTCAGTGTGTTTAACAAAGCCATGAATGACATATCAATGGCACAAAGAGCAAATGCATCAAACAAGGCAGGTATTCCATAGTTAGCATTATCCCATTTATAGATATAAATTATCAATAATCTCAGTGACTCTATAGTTCATGTCCACAGAGAAATAGAATATCTGTGGTACCTGAGCTGATCTGTTTAACACTGCAATTATAAGTTGTTATAAATCTCAAAAACAGCCATAACAATTCTTACCAGGACATCATTTCCTCTCACAAGAAACTGCACATTGAATGGCCCAGAGATAGCAAAGGCCTTTGCAATTTTTCTGGTGGCGTCTTTTACCTAGGGTGAAGGGATAAGAAAATGTTATAATAATATCATTGTATACAATATACAGCATTAACAAAGCCACTTGATTAAAGCATATTTCCTTAACCCTTTAATTTCCTCAATTCATAAGTTCTTGATAACCTTATCTATGATCCTTCTCATTACTGATAAATATCAGACACCATGGCCAGTGGAAAGACTATGTTAATTTATCTAATATTACCTTTCCTCTGTCACACAGACAGCTGTTTTCTCTAGATTTAACTTTGATAGCTGAGGACTTTTTAGTTTAGAGATATTCCAGTACCAGAAGATATAGCCCAAACTCCTTCTCAAAAGCTGACATTTCACCTGAGAAGTTTAGGTCCTGGGAGTACAAGGTACTAAAAAAAAAAAAGTCAGGACACTTTTCTTTTATGTTGCATCCTTGAACCAGATAATTGCCCTGTCCTATGCAGGAGATAAGCTATGATGGGTGGATAGGGTGGAAAGGAAGCTGCATTCCTCTGTAGGAAGCTCTCAGTGTCACATACATGTTGTATGAATCTGGCTAGAAATCTGAGGTAGCCGGGACAAGAGAGAAGATTAATGAAAGGGAGACATGGGCTCTTCACATATTCCCTTTTTGAGGGCAATGCACCAATTTAATGAGAAGATGTGGATCACTTCCAGGGACTGAGTTCTGGGAAACTTGGAAAATTAGTTCTTGGGATCATTATTCTGAAGCTGGGACATATTTGAAATAGATACATTTTTGTGTAGTACCATCGTTGTCTTGAGCTATTTACTCAATCTGATATGTCCAGGAATCATGTGACTTTCATCACAGCAAAATACTTTAGAATAGAAGATAAAGAAAGCAGGACAGTCTGAAATATTATACTAAGCAAACTAGATATAATTTAACAACTGAAGGCTAATGTTAAAGGAAATCAGCTTTGAGAAATTCCATATAAATATAAATTATAGTTTAAAATAGTCACGTATGATTTTTACTTTCTCTTACATAAGATGTAAGTTATCTATTGAATCAAAATATTCATACTTGGGAAGGATTTTAAGACATTTAATAAAACTGAATTTATGTTTGAAAGGAGGAGGAAAAGAAATAGTTTTTCTTTAAATTTTCTTAATGATCCTGAGAAACAAATTTGCTCCAAAACATTCTACAGAATTATCCACAAGTTTTTTGTTTGTTTGTTTGTTTTTGTTTTTTAAAGAGGGAATCCTCCATTAAATCATCTAGAATATCAAAGAGTATTTCTGGAAAACATGGACAAGAATTTTCAAAGAATAAGTAAGGTAGAGGCTCTATAATTATCATAAATACAGGGAATATCTATATATTGATCAAAGCACAATATCAATGTGTATTACATCACTACACATTATGTAAAATGTATTGATATCTTTACATTTGATTTAAATCCTCGCATCATCATATAATTATAACCTTTTCAATGGCTCCTTGACTGATGGTTTGTGTTGGTAGCATCAAAGTGGCATCTCCTGAATGTACCCCTGCATCTTCCACATGTTCAGAGATGGCATGAGAAATCACCTAGAACAAAGAGAGAAGAAGATGGGAGACGATTGGTTAAGCACCATTTGTAATAGGGAGAACACCTATCCCAAAGCAATGGGTCTAATTAATTTTTTGGAAATTCCCCACTGAATAGCAAAATAGTGGACCTACACAGTCATAATTGAGAAGTATGTTTTCTTACTAGAGTGTGATGTCACAGATAAAATTGTTCTAAGACTCAGGAAGGCCTGAAAGCAAGTCCTGCCCTTGACACAAGTACAGGTTTTGTACTGTCAATATATTGGTAAAATTTATGAAGATGAGGCTCATGATGAGAACACAAAATACTAAATTCCATGCTCAAAAGGAAGAAATGTAGCAAATGACATAAAAGAGTTATACTTTCTGGTAAGAAAACATATACATTATCATCACAAATGTGAGGACAGAAATAAAGAAGCATTTGGATGATAATGAAAGGAAAGAGAAGCAAGAATATTGTGGAAACATGACTAACCAGATAGAGGATTAGAATGATATTTTCCAAAAACAGAAAACTACTCAAGCACAGAAGCAAAAATATAGTAATAAAGGAGGAATTTTCTGATGGAAACCTCATTCTGCTTTCGCTTTCGATACAGGTCACCTCCTTCTCTGCAATTTATAGTCCTAAAAATCTATTTAGAATCCTTAGAGAACAAAGCTAAGGTCACACAGCCAGTATGAATCAAAGTTTGAACTTGAATCCAGTTCCAGTCTATAAAGACTCTTTATAGATCCAGAGAGAATGATCACTGGGTACAAATAATAGGGAGACAGATAATGATCATTGGGTAAAAATAATAGGGAGACATCCCTTTAGGACTACAAGGGAAATCTGCCAAAACTAGAACAATGAACAAGAACAAACAAAAATGAAATTGAATCAAATTATACATTTAAGTTCTAAAAAGTAAATGGGAAAATTCAAGATGGGGAAGAGATTTGGCTTAACAGAAGCACAGAAAGGGTGCTACATTTGAAGTCAGAAGTTCCAGGGCTTGAATCCTGACATCATTATTTACTTTCAACTTTCAACCTCAGGCAAGTTGTTCCCTTATCTCTCTTAATCTTGATTTCTTCATCCACAGAAATGGAATAATACAATTCTGCAGTTCACAGTTTTTTGTAAGAAAATCAATTTGCAAATCTTTAAGTACTATATAATTTTAAAGTGTTAACAGACTTCACAAGAAAAAAAGGATTGTGAAGGCTTAGTTGATGGCAGCCTAAACATAAGTCAACAAAATCATAGATCTTCCAATAAAGCTAATGTAATCTTGGAGAGCAGTAGTGGTATTAGGTTGGTATCTGGAACAAAAGAGGTCAGAGTCCTAGTTTGTAAAAATTAGCAAAACCATATATAGCATTTAATATGCGTTCTTTGTGACAAATTTTAAAATTTCATGAGGATAAACTAGAGCAAATAAATAAGAGACTGGTAAAGATGGTCAAGAACCTAGAAACTATGACATACACGGAAAAGAATAAGTAACCATCCATGTTTAAGGCTAGAAAAAAGTAAATGAGAATAAAGAGCTCTTCACAATACTACTCCAATATGTGAAAGAGTATCCTATGAAAGTAAGATTTAATTTATTCCATGTAAGTCTAAAGAACAAAACTAGAACTAATGAGTAGAAATAATAGGGGAAAAGATTTCAGTTTAATGAAAGAATGGATTTTCAAATAATTATAGAACTTCAAAATTTGAATGGGATTTCTTATGAAACAGCAAACTTCATTACTGAAAGTGCAGAGTTTGCCTTTTGAAGCTACTATAAACTATAACAGGATTTCTATATGGTGAAAAATGGACTAGCGTCCAAATATATTTTTATTTTCTCAGATGAAACAACATGCTGGTTTTTTTAACTATAAAATGAATAAATGCATTCAACTGAATTCTCATTTTCCTCCAAAAGTTGGAGATAACTAACAACAAACTTGAGCATACAAAGATCTAATATGGTGTGGTAATGTTTATGTCATTATCTTTATCTATTCTACCATACCCAATTTTGCCTTTGCTAACCCAATCAAAGGATCAGAGAAAGTTGGAGAAAAAGCAGAGGCTTCATTTGTAAACATCAGAGCTGCTAAGTATATTTACAACGTCCATTGAAATATGAAAGGAAAACTACAGAAAGGAAATGAAGGAGAATCTATTTTAAAAGAACTCTAACAACAGGATGATAATTAATTCTGAAAATTTTCAAAGGAATTTCTAACAGTTAAGAAAAATAGGAAATATAGCATCTGTGATATCAGCTGGAATGTCAACGAAAAGGTATTTTAATTGTACTAAACTACTTCACTGAGTTTTTAAAAATCTGTTTTTCTAAATCTATCCATGAATTCTAATGTTTGTAACATTTCAAAATTTTGAGATTAAAAAGTAGGAGAGGGCAGAAATATAGGAAGGAGGGCTTGGATTCTTACTCTTCCTTCTTTGCCAACAGCATCCATTTCCACTTCTCGAGCTCCTTCAACAAATTTTGTCAATACCACTGGATGTTCCTATCAAAAAAAAAAAAAAACAAAATAAAATCTTGTAGTTAAAAATACATACCAAGTGAGTGATGTAGCTTATGTGAATACCACTTTGGGGATTTTCAGGTAATACTTAATTTTAAGCACTTCATAATAAATATCTTCTGCAAGAACATAAACATTTAAGGGCAGATAATTAGGTTTTCTCCAGTTTCTAGTGATTGGTGAGCTAAAAATAAATTCTAAAATTGTATATAAAATCTGAAAAAAATATACATTTTATATGGAAAACTTCTGAGCTTCCACAGCCATCAAAATCTCATTGCTTAGCCTCTTGTTCTTGGTTCAGGTTATTTCTTCCAAATAGAGAATCCTAAGAAGGAAGGGAGTTCAGCAACCATCTAAGACAGTCTGAATAAGAATCTTGTTTTAAAAAAAATTAATAACAATAAGTGGTTATTCAGTCTTTACTTGAAGACCTTTAGTAAGGAAAAACTTACTTCCCAAGGTTGTCCATTCTATTTTTGGACATCTCTAATGCTTAAAACATTTTTCTATAAAAGTAGGCTAAATCTTCTGTCTTTGTAATTTATACCCATTTGGTCTTAGAGTTGCCATTAGGTGTTAAAAAAGAAGCTAAATCTCTTTTCATATGATAGTATTTCATGTTTTTTCTAAAAGTAACTATCATGTTTTTTCTAATTCTTCACTTTATCTGGATAAATCTTTCCAATTCCTTCAACTTCAGGTCTTTTTTTTCAAATGAACTATTTAACCCTATTCTGTCTTATGAAATCAGTCTAGGAAAAAATACTTTTACTTTTGATGGTAAGGACATTATTCTGAAATAGGAAAATTTACTAATTATTAGAATGAACATTTGAAATATCCCTTAATGACTAATAAGAGGTCTGTTCTCACTGCAAGGTAAACTGAGTTGATTGTCATAAATCCTTCGGTTCTTTGAATATAAGCCTTTAGTAAGGAGAGCTGTGGCATATGGATTTTCAATTTTAGCGATGTGACTTATGTTTGACCCACAGAGAACTCATGAAGTTTAAGTGTAGATAAAAGACTACATGTTTGGGAGTTCAGTGCAGATAGTCAATGAAATCTAATGTTCTCAGAGAGATGAAATGTAACCAAATATGAGTAGCTGAGAGTTTAGAAACAGAAGGCTTATCTCTATTACTCTCTTTTCTTGAAACATGGAACACATTACAAGAAGTTGGAGTGAAAGGAATTTAAGTTGATAGGAAGAATGGGTCTTCTCTTTCCCTAAACTTCGCATTTAGTAAAGTTGATTCTAGTAATAAATTTTCCTATCAGTTCCCACTTTCAATCAGATCTGAACTGAAAACCCAGAGTGATTGTTTTATTTTTTTTCCCTTCCTTTTACTCAAACACTTAAAATCTCCTCTGCCAGAAAGTTCAGTAAAGGGAAAAACCACTACACAGAAAAGGTGTCTACCTTCATTTGTATGGAAACCATTCACACTCTTAATTCCTCTTTGAAATTCCTCTTCAGCTCCCTTCCAAATTTCATTCACCTAACATCAAACTCTTCCCTGTGTATTTTTTTTTTACCTCGACTAGCTTTTGAAAGCATTTAAAAGGAAAACACTACTTTCATCTTCTACAGTACAAGGTCTACAGATCAATAACCCCACTGGGTAAATCTTAAGCGGATAGCACCAAGGTAATACCAGTGGGAAAAAGAAAAACAAGCAGGCTGCAGAGGAAAGCAAAGTTACCAGAAAATGGTACAAAACTTTATTAATTTACAAATAGAGGAGAGCATCAAAAGAAAAAAAATCAATAAGCTGAGTAGGAGCATTTAGTATAAATTCCCACTGCTGACAAAAGCAAAAACACCCAGTCAGGCTTCAATTAAATTAATAATTTAATTACATTAAATTAAAAACGATAAAATCTTTAATTTTTTTTTATTGAGTACCATTATTGAAAGTTAGCTCAATGTAAAAAGCTCTCCATGCCACAGTTTGGAGGCATCTAATTTATAAGCAATTCAAAAATTCTAAAATAGCTATATGCTTAGAGCTACAAATAGGTAAATCTCTGTTTTGTTTCTTGATGTGCTAAACTCCAGTCACCTACCCTGAGAGGACTACAAGAACTTAACCATAATTGCCTGTGACTGAATTATCTCATTGTACATAGATGAGGCTAATCACCAGAATAAACTTGCCTACAAACATTAAGAAAAAAACAAGAAGGGGGAAGGGAAGGGATGGAAATGGGATGTAATCAATGAAAGGGTGGGAAAGAGATAAAAAATTATACCTGGGAGACCCTAGTTGCTTCTGCTAGAAATTTCTTCATCTCATCCTCAGAGAATACTACATTCATTGCAGACCCACTGTAAAATGGGGAAAAAAAGCAGGTCAGTTTTTCACTTATTGTCTTATTTTGTTTTATGGCTTCAGAAGCAAAACACAAAAGACAGAACCCACTTTGATTCTCAGAACATTTCGAAGCAATTTCTGTAATCCCAATCTCTTATTCCAGCCTAGGCTTTAAAAGAGAGTTCATATGTCTAAAGTAAGTCATTATTCTACTTAATCACTGAAACAACTTCAGTAATATTTTACTAAACATTTTTTTAATTTAGTAAATAGTAAATATTTACTAAAGGGGGCTGGGGCTGAGGGTGGGAGGGAGGAAGACCCTACTGAAGAATAAAAAGACAAAGCCCATGGCTCTATTACATAACCTTCCCCAGGACAGCCCTCTCTGATTCAAGTTTTTAAGGGGCAGACTATGTCTACTTTCTTTAGCAGAAGTTTCTCATTTTTCAACAGAATTCCAGACAGGATCTAATGTACCCTTAACCTGGTTTCATCAGTATATACCACTGGTCTTGGATTTATACCAAAGTTGTGTGGGTATATTTGCCATCAGCTCATTGTCCAAAGGGGTCACTTTATTAGCTCTCTAGGCCCATCAGTCACCATAATAATGTGAACAGAGTGCCACTTCTAAGGCAAAATTGAACCTTTTGACAAAATGTATAAATATATGGTATTTGACTAGGATTTGTTCAACTATGTCCTTTCTTCTAAAAGAGAGCTATCTGAAAATGTGGAATTTATTCTAAAGTCAGAGGGTTTGTGAGGTTTCTTGTTTGTTTGTGATAGAAAAAGAATGAATCTGAAAGAAAAACAAGGGAGAAAAAATGAGCAAGAGAAAGGAAAGGGAAAATGAAGACAAGTAAGAAGTTAGCTTCATTTTTTGCTTTAAAAAACAAACAGTAAAAGGGGCTTTCAAATTCCTTTCTTCCAGTTACTTTCCCAACTTATTCCAGATTTCTGCAGTAAGTACTTCCAATTTTTTTCTTGTTTTCTGGATAAATCTTCAGGTGGTCATAAGGGTTGAAGGGTGCAGTGTAGGTCAAAAAATAACACTATAAGTTCAGTAAAAAAGTGAAGCAAATAAAAGCCAGGCATACTGAGAAAAAATTGTGAACAGAAAGGCAAATAAGAAACCATTAGCCTTTGCCATATTTAAGCACCATATTTTCACAAGGTGGGCATAGCAATAGAAATTATATTTATGGCTATGATTTCATAATAAAAAGTAAAGGACACATGTTCTACCCCTCCCCCCAAAAAATAAGAGCAAAGATTCCTTTCCATTCTATATGTTCTAAGTTTTTGAAAGTCTGAATTTACTTTAAATAATATGTAAAAAGGGTAGTATTATGAAACCACAGTTTATGGAAAATCTCATTTAAATAAAAATACATTTTCCACCTCATTTGAAATTTTTCATTATTTTTAAAGGATCCTGTCTAAGATTCCATTTACACTTGCAAATTGTGCAGAGCAAATTGTGTTTTCTTATCCAATGTTCACCAAAGTAGTTCTTTACAAGTGTTAACATCTGAGGAGAACAAGTGATAATTCACAACTTCCACATTGGAGAGCCAAATAACTTTAAAAGTCTAACTATAAAAAATCTCCCTCTCCTACGCCTTTTCATTGTATTTTTTTCTTAGCAAGAACTTAAAAATTCATCATTTGAAACTAAAAGCACCCAAAGAACAAACTGGCAACAGGCAAAGATTTGTTGTCATGTCTGACTATTGGAAAACAGATGCTGGCAAGAGAAATTTCCTCTATTGTTGGATTTTTTTTCCCTTTCCTTATTCTCTGGTGTAAAACTTTCCTCTCCTTAGCATGGCAAGGACAAATTTTGAGTAACAATGTGAAAAAATCCAGAAACCCCCAATTGCTTCATGTTATCTTTTCTTAGGATAAAAAGTGTTCCACTGAATGACAGAATGTGGGTCCCTTAATCTGCCTGAGATGATTTCAGAGATACCCCACAAACATACAATTAATTAAGTTTCAGAGCTTTAGCATGATTAATAGAACACAGATTTTTCACTCTGTTTTCTATTCTCTGTAGTTGTTCTTAGTGATATTTCCTTTTTAAAGTCCACAATGAAAAAAATTTCACATTGATGATACTTTACCTCAAGACATAGGAAGGTCTCAGCAAGCAGGGATAACCCACAGACTTTGCAAATTCAAGAGCTTCTTTCTAAAGGAGAGAAATGATAAAGCTTCCTATTAATAGCTAAGAGTGCACAGTATGGAACAATGCTGATTGATCAAATCATAACCAAATATATCTCACGCATTCATGCAAAAAAGTACAATTGAGAACTAAAAAGGGTTCAACCCCTAGTCTGTATTTCTAAATGCCAAATCTAATTCAGGTACGTGTTAGACATTGTTTTCTTATAGCTGTGTGGAAAAAGGACAAAGGTGAAGAATATCAACCTCTCCTCACTCAGATATAGCTGAACAATAGTTCTCAAAAAAGAACATTCTTAAGTAGGTAAACCGGTCATGGATTTAGGAAGTGATTTTCTAATATGAATGGGGCAGTATGCCCTCCATTTAATTGTTTCTTAATTTCTTTTATAGTTCTTACCATATCTCTTTTCATTAATCATCACTTTTTATGTATTTGTGTGTTTGTACTAAAGTAGTACTTTCACCTGATAGCACGTGATTGATTCAATATCCCCATTAAATATGTCTTATTTGTAAACAATATTGAGTTTTCTGGAAGTTCTATTAGCCAGTCAACAAGATTCTAAGAATATTATCCCTCAACAAATTAGGGTGTCAATCTAACATCACTCCATTTTTTTTCTTTTTTTATCTATAAGAATATTTAGAATGTGGGGGAGGAGAAAGGAAGATATGTCTTTTAAATTTTTTTTCTTTTCAAGACACCTCTTGATCAGTTACTATATAAGAAGCGAGACAGATAAACTAAGCCATGAAAAGATTTACATGAAAAGTGCTTTATTTCCATTACTTTTGGTAAATGTTGGTTATAAGTTTATACACATACACACACACACACACACATATAGTCATATGTGTATATGAGATTTCTACATATGCATGTGTATATCATGTACATATATGCATATATATTCTATATACACATAGATTCTTTTACATATTGCATTCCTCTCCTTCCAGTGATTTATGGACAAATTTCAGGCAAGTTATAAATTTGGAGGGGAAAAATTACATTCTATATTTTCACTGATCTATAGCTATTTTTTTTTATTTATTTGTCATGTTTAAAAAAAAAAAAACCTTTGCACTAAAAAGGTTAATAAATCTTCATATAGTAGAATGTAAGCTCATTAAGGGCAGAGGCTATTTCTTTTGCACATAATTAGGGCTAAATAAATATTCCATGAATTAAATAATAATAACTTACTTTCATGTAATATTTTGCTTACAAACTGCCTTTCACACATGTCATTTGATAATGTGCATTTTATAAACCAAAAATAATCATGTTGTTCTTATTGTTTTGATACCATCATATCTCCCCCCCTAAAAAAAAGCTAGTGAACATATAATAATCTAACAAATGATGGAAATGTGGCAGCCATGAAGTGAATATACTCTACAAAGTTGAGACCACCAACTTTATGCTACATTTTCTTGAAGTGAGAAAGTTTAAAAGACATTTGCCATTGTTTTTTTTTTCTTACCAAAGTATTAACAGCTTTCCATGGTGCCTGAGCTACCTTCAGCTCATCCAGAACAGCTGAGAAGATGGAACGGTCCTCAGCTCTATCAATTTGTAATGGACTAGTGCCCATGATCTTGACTCCATTCTTGTAAAGTGGTACTGCCAAATTATTTGGTATCTGACCTCCAACAGAAATGATGCAGCCATTACATGCCTGAGGAAGAAGTTCACAAAAACAAGTCATTAGTAAAACTTCATTACAAATGGGTAACTGTTCTAGATTTGTATTAATATTGTTTAAATTTTCCTTGTTGGGAATGCCTAAATTAGTGTTAATGGTACTTACATTTATTTTATCATTGAATAATTGCAAGTACTTACATGTGCACTGTTCTACAAAGTAAATTAAATATTTACTATCTGCTCTCCAAGAAACTATTTTCTAATATATATATTCAGCACTGACAAGCAATTTGATCATATATATAATTTGTATCATTCACAGATGTGATAAAGTAATTCAGGGGCAGGAATCATGCTGTTTTTAAGTTATTTCAGTTATGTCCAACTTTTTGTGATCCCTTTGGCCAAAGATACTGGAATTATTTGCCATTTCCTTCTCCTTCTCATTTACAAATTAGGAAATTGAGGAAAAGAGGGTTAAGTGATTTGTCAGGGTCACACACTATTAGATGTCTGAGGCTGGAACTCAGGAACATTAGAGTCAAGAAGTCTCAAGGCCCAGGATACAATTTACAATGTATTTTGCTCATCCTACTCTGTCTGTATACCTCATACTATTACTGTATTCTGGTCTATTGCCACTATGTATCTTGTTTCTCAAACAGCTTCATTCTCCAAATCACATCAAATTAATCTTCCTAAAAGTCTACTATCATAATGACATTTCAATGTTCAAAAGTCATTAATGGCTTATTCTTACCTACACCAGTTATTTCCTTTTAATAATGAAAACTAGACACATCACATTTTAGTAAATGATACTATTAGTATTTATTTATTAAGAAACTAAATGACAAGAAGTTGCAATGTTAATACTTAAATGAATTTATATTTTACTTCAAAAAAAATCTAAGTATATTTTCAAAAATAGTAATATATATATATATACACACATACAAGAATACATTTATTATAGTAGTCTACAAAAGGATATATGCCTATTTATCACACTGCCATTCTGTATGTTTGGTTGTAGATAAATAAAGCCAAAATGACAGTTTGGGTATAGCTATGGATTTATGAAACCCTTACTATAATTCTACAGAGACAAAAAGGTCAATGAACAACAGACTTGGGTCCTCTGGCTTATAGGATAAAGGAAAAAAATTCTTAACCTGGACATTCAAGGTCCATTTCAATCCATCTAGCAATCTTCTGCTTCAGCGTCATTTCCTAGTAAATCTTTTACAGAAGGCTCACGACTTCAGCGAACTGATTGTCCAATATATGTATTACTATCTCCATGCTTTTGCTTATGTCCATGCTCCTTATATAATCAAGTACCTTTCTTCACTTATCATCTATATCATAGTCATCATTAAGATCAGTCAAATCCTAAATCTGTGACAACTCTCACCCTCTATAATGATATTCTCCCCTCTACAATGATATTCTCCACTCCCTCTCCCTCCCTCCTTTCCACTTTTCCTCTCTCCTTCTCTCTCTTTCCCTCCACTCTACTCCTCCCTTACCTCCCCCTTCCTCCCACTCCTATGCATGGCACTTCTATTAGCATACATTGGACACTTGTCAATTCCAATCAACAATTATTAACTAAACATCTGTTTTGTGTAAAACACTTTCCTGGTTTTCAGAGAAATAATTCTGCATATACCTTCAGGCATTAAAAAAGTAGCCTACTAAAACTATTTGCTTAGTAAAAATTTTTTCATGGAAGCTGCTCAGATCAACTATACTTTATTCTAGAAAAAATCTCTCAGAAAGCAAGGAATTAAGCAGAACTTAAAATAACTGAAACAGTTCAGAATCTCAACTATATTTATAGCCTCAATAAGTTCTTTGTGGGGGGGGGGGGTAAGGATTGAGAAACTTATTGAAAATATTTATTTGAAAATAATTTAATCCACAAATAAAAAATGAAATTTGATGTTCAGTAATAGTAGACTATATAAAATGTTATGCTCTAGACAATAGTAATAATAAGAGAAGTAGAATTATTGGATGAGCCTTATAACTACAATATAACCTTTTAAAAATTTTCACATTAGTGAATTCATTTGAAAGCAAGTTTTTCCTTTAAGTAGATGGCCCTAGGTAAAATTGTGAATTAGAGCAATATTGTTTTATTATATCCTGCATGGATTTTTTTTCCAATATGCCTCTCTCTTATGGCATATTTCTTCATCTAATATGTACGCTCATTCACCAGTTGGATGCTGTAGATTCATATTCTCTACCTCCATCAAAATTATATATGTTGGATAGAAAGTACTTTACAATTCTTGCAATTCACTTATATGAAAGTATAAATGATTACGAATTCAATATTTTTACTGACAAAGAAGATAATACCAAAGATCTATTCAAAGTGTACTGAAAAAATATCAGGCAAATTGAAGCAAAAGCTAGAGTAATCTAAATCAAGAATCTGTACTATGGATTTTAAATTATAGGTGAATGCTCTACTCTAGTAGCAAAAAGAATTGGCTGACCCTTTCTGATCACCATCTCATGT
Source organism: Sarcophilus harrisii (assembly GCF_902635505.1). NCBI lineage: Eukaryota > Metazoa > Chordata > Mammalia > Dasyuromorphia > Dasyuridae > Sarcophilus > Sarcophilus harrisii. The sequence goes on from NC_045428.1 coordinate 72,455,447, forward strand.
CTCAGCTCTGGGAGTTGTTCGGCACATCTGCTCTACACTAAACAGGAGCATTCCAAGGGCATGGTAGCCTGTTCAATAAATATCTGTATGAACAATTAAATCCCTCCAAAATATTTTGCATGATGCCATCTTTATACAATTGTTAACATTTATGTGACATATGCTACAAAGTAATCCTCACGGTATTTTTATAATATTTAAAATGTGAATATTTGTGAAAATTGGCAAGTACTACTAGAATAGGAGTTCTTAACCTTTTCTTGTGTGTCATAGACCCTTATTCTGGCAATTTAATGAAGCTTATGGACTCATTCCCAGAACAATAGTTTTAAATCATAAAACAAAATAAAAAGGATTACAAAGGAATTATGTTGACATAAAAATGTAATTTTCTTCCCACACAAGTTTACAGTCTTGAATTAAGAACCCTTACTCTGCAAGGTCTTAGAAGATATTAGGTTTTTTTATGTTTTTTATGGTATAAGGATTGAGGTTAGAGGTTATTCAAGTTTTCTTCTTAAGAAGTTATGTATTGTGAATATGTGTACACATGTGCGTATATATACTTTGTCATTTCATTCTTCATTCATGTACAATTTGTTGTGACCTTATGGACTACAGGACATTAATGCCATCCATGGGATTTTCTTGGCAAAGATACTGGAGTGATTTACCATTTCTTCTCCAGTAGATTAAGGTAAACAGATTAAATGACTTGTCCCAGATCATACAACGTATAAGTATCTGACGCTGGATGAACTGGGTGTTCCTAAGTCCAGACAAAGTGGAAAGAGATAGACAGAGAGAAAGACAGACAGACAGAGACAGAGAGACAGAGATAACATGAGAGAGCACTGCACACCTCTCCATTATTAATTTTTTACCTCTTGTTGGTAGATATCTAGGATCCTCTCAAGAGAAAGTTCCTCAAAGTAGAGCTTGTCACATTCATCGAAATCCGTGCTTACTGTCTCAGGGTTGCAATTCACCACCACTGTCTTCTTGCCAAGTTGACGCAGTGTTCGGATACTTGAAACGGCACACCAATCAAACTCCACACTGCTCCCTACAAAGACAGTAACCAAAATGAGAGGTGAGGCAGAAGGAGAAAGGAAAAATGAAAAATCGTAGTTAAGGAAAAATTATGATTCCTTGATCAAAGCTAAGGAATCTATTTGTCTTTATGATGAAATATTCAGACATACAAAAGAGAGCTGCTCAAGTATATGTTCTGTGTGATTTAGGAGTCCACATTGAAGTCCTGGGGCAAGGTTCTCACATAGCACAGAGATGAGCAGGATTTTTTTAAATGCTATGATGGCAAGTTTAGCCTAAAGTAGGGAGCTGTTAAACTCAAGAATTGCTGAAACTATAAGAAGAATACGATTATATGAATTTAGAGCTTAATTCCTAGACAACAGCTAGACTCACTTTCTCATATTGTTAATAATGAAAGAGACCCAGATCTAGTCTGTAACTTCAAATATTCCCCGGAAAAAGATGATTATGTCTGAGGTCAACTTGGCTAAATTCAGAAACACTCATCATGACTTTAGCCAAAAGATGATAAAACTTTTTGGCCCCTTCAATTCTCAGAGTCCTGCACAGTGGAGGGGTTATAACTGGTCTTCATTGGAGAAAGTATCCTTATAGAAAAAAATATGGATCTTTGTAATATTTTTTAAAAGTAAGCTAATTATAAAGAAATACATATATGTGTACATCTGTCTTTCTATAGAAACATATGAGAGATACAAAAATAGATAATAGAAAGATAAAGATACATGCCTTCAAGTATAGACATGCTGCATGTCTATTATCTAAGAGCTAGTTTAATTATATTGTGGAAGAATTGTTAGATAATTTTTGTTTTGTTTTGTTTTGTTTATCCTAGCAATTCATGAAAATGTTGCATAGAAGAAGACTTTGCAGTTCACATAGGTAAAAGTAACTAGACTGATGAGATTACAGATTCTTTAAAAGTATTAAATTAAGAGCTTCTACAATAGAATGTATGCTCTTTAAGGGCAAAAACTATATCATTTTTGTGTTTATATATTCAGAACTTAGTTTAATGCCTGGCCCATAATGGGAGTTTAATAAATGTTTGTTGACTTACTGATATAATAGGACATTTTTTTGAAGTATCAAAAAGTAAATGGAAGATAACAGTGATAAACCTCATTGAGAGCACTGGTGTACGCGGTATAATCCGTAGTGCTAGAAGAAGCTGAGGCTAAATGGATTTGATTTCATGGATATTGAGCTAGAGTAGAACTAAAGCCAAGTAGGTATCCAAAGTAAGTGGTGTCAAGATAAGGTCAAAATGGGTTCATGACCTAGGCATAAAGAATGAAATTATTAATAAATTAGAGGAACATAGGATAGTTTACCTCTCAGACCTGTGGAAGGGGAAGGTTTTATGACCTAAAGAGAACTAGAGATCATTACTGATCACAAAATAGAAAATTTTGATTATACTAAACTGAAAAGTTTTTGTACAAACAAAACTAATGCAGACAAGATTAGAAGGAAGCAATAAACTGGGAAAATATTTTACAGTCAAAGGTTCTGATAAAGGCCTTATTTCCAAAAATATATAGAGAATTAACTCTAATTTATAAAAATCAAGCTCATTCTCCAATTGAAAAATGGTCAAAGGATATGAACAGACAATCTCAGATGAAGAAATTGAAACTATTTCTAGTCATATGAAAAGATGCTCCAAGTCATTATTAATCAGAGAAATGCAAATTAAGACAACTCTAAGATACCACTTCACACACCTGCGATTGGCTAAGATGACAGGAAAAATAATGATGATTGTTGAGGGGATGTGGGAAAACTGGGACATTGATTCATTGTTGGTGGAGTTGTGAACGAATCCAACCATTTTGGAGAGTAGTTTGAACTATGCTCAAAAAGTTATCAAACTGTGCATACCCTTTGATCCAGCAGTGTTACTACCGGGATTATATCCCAAAAGATTATAAAGAAGGGAAAGGGACCTGTATGTGCATCGAATGTTTGTGGCAGCCCTTTGTAGTGGTTAGAAACTGGAAACTGAATGGATGTCCATCAGTTGGAGAATGGCTGAATAAATTGTGGTATATGAAAATTATGGAATATTACTGTTCTGTAAGAAATGACCAACAGGATGATTTCAGAAAGGCCTGGAGAGACTTACACGAACTGATGCTAAGTGAAATGAGCAGGACCAGGAGATCATTATATACCTCAACAATACTAGATGATGACCAGTCCTGATGGATCAGGCCATCCTCAGCAACGAGATCAACCAAATCATTTCTAATGGAGCAGTAATGAACTGAACTAGCTATACCCAGAAAAGAACTCTGGGAGATGACTAAAAACCATTACATTGAATTCTAGTCCCTATATTTATGCACACCTGCATCTTTGATTTCTCTTCACAAGCTAATTGTACAATAATTCAGAGTCTGATTCTTTTGTACAGCAAAATAATGTTGTGGTCATGTATACTTATTGTGTATCTAAGTTATATTTTAATATATTTAACATCTATCAAGGTCATCCTGCCATTTAGGGAGGTGGGGTAAGAGGAAAATTGGAACAAGAGGTTTGGCAATTGTTAATGCTGTAAAGTTACCCATGTATATATCCTGTAAATAAAAGGCTATTAAATAAAAAAAAAAAAAAAAGTAAGTGGTGTCCAAACTAAGTCCAGCACTTAGTTTGATGAGCCTCTAGCACAGAGGGCAAGGGTACCTAAGGGACAGAGAGTGTTATAAATTGGCCCAAGTCAGGAAGTGTAATAAGTTAAAATTTCAGTACTGATCAATATCAGGATCAGAACATGAATAATTATTGAAATCCAGCCCAGATAAGATAAGAAGACAGCTTCTAACAACAACAATGACCAAAAATAAAAACCTGCATTGACTTAGAAGTTAAATGTGAAAATTTCCAAAGAAGACTGAATAATCACTGGTCAGAAATTTAACAATCAGAATTCTTTTTGTGTATGAGATGTACTTTTTGGAAGCATTAAAATGTAATTCTATAACATATAAATCTACATACACAAAATTAGATCTGCTCTGTCAACTGACTTGGGCTTATGCCCCACTCTTGATATAAGAATGTAATCCAGGGCAACTACTCTGGGCTTTTTTCGTCAACAGCTTTAAGACTAGAACAATTATGAAGTTTTTTGTGTATCATAGGCTCCTTTGGCAGCCTGATAAAGCCTATGAACTATTTCACAGAAAAAAAATGTTTTTAAATGCATAAAATAAAAGCACAGGACTTCCAATGAAATCAATTATGTTGAAATACAATTATCAATATATTAAAAAACAAGTTCACATACCTCAGGTTAAAAACAACTGGTTTAGATAAATTTCTATCTTCTAAAATTTTGTAATTGCATCATTATGATTTTGAATGTCTACTATGAAATTCATAAATATACATGAAACGAAATATGGAACTATTATATATATATGTAATATATATATATATATATATATATATATATAAAACTATATAACTGACATTAAATGTTTGTGGAATGAATAATTGATTTAGGGACAGTATTCTTTTTCTCTTTGAAAAAATCCCTTGACATCACAAAATAGTCATTCATATCTCCTGAACTACTCAAGGAAAATATTACTCAATGCTTTCTAAGGGCATATATCTAACTATACTCTGGTTAGTATCTTTAAAGATGAATTGGTAGAGATACAGCAAAGTCATCTCCCTTAATCAGCCTATTCAAGTTATATATAACTATTTTGTCCCAAGTGGAATATAATCAAATGTTAAATGTGTATGTTATAGCTATGAATTTCATAGTGGATATTCAAAATCATAATTTTATTCTCCTTAATTTGAAAATAACTTCTTCAATATTAAAAAAAAAACTTGTAGGTAGGTACTCCCATCTCTACCTACACAGATAGCAAGCAAACTCTGCACACTGAGCAGACAATTCCATTTTCTCTGCTATCAAATTAATTAAGTTAATAATTAATTACTTAGTGGCCAACTTTCTGAATATCAGTAATACATTTAACTTCACCTTTCACTGTTTCTCTTAAAACAATTGACAAGTATCTATTAAGTATTATCATGTATCAGGCATGGGCCAGGGCTCTGGGGAAAACAGAACAAGGAATGAAACAATCCTTACAAACAAGGAGATTATATTCTAATGTAGGAGGCAATAATAAATATATTAAGAATATCAAGGAAATACTACCAAATACAAAGTATACAAGATAATTTGTTGTTTGGTTAATAGGATATCAGGAAAGGTAGAAGATGCTACCTGAACTGTGTCTTAAAAGAAGGGAGACAGGTGAGGAGGAAGTATATTGCAAGGATGAGTAATAGCTAATGGCATTTGTGCGAAACTGAAAGCCAGTTTTGCTAAGTTATTAAGTAAAGAAGAGATTAGTTGGGACAAGGTGATGAAGGGCTTTAAATCATGCTCAATACAGCATGACAAAGATTTGCTCAATATCCTTTGAACAATGGGGAGAGGTTAAAATAATATAAATATTTTCATAACATCACCTAGCATAGTGTCTTGTGGGGTATGCAACAGACACAGTAATTAATATTACTGTTTCTCACAAAGTATCAACCTTCTTATGAGCAGCTAAGTGATATAGTTAGGCTATTGGGGCTTGGAATTAAGGCCCCAAGTTCAAATTCTGCTTCAGATACTTAATAGTAGTGTGATCATGGACAAGTCACTTCACTATTTGCAGTCCTATTTCCTCATCTGCAAAATGGGAATATTAATAGCACTCACCTCACAAGGTCATTGTGAGGATCAAATGAGATAATATATTCAAAGCATTCTGCAAACCTGAAAGTACTATAGAAATATTAGCTATAGATATAGATTTACTTTGAGGGAGGGGGTGGAAAAGGTTTATTTTTGTTTTATGGAGAAAAATATATAAAATTAATCTTCAACAAGTTTCTTTTTTTTGCTAAATGATATGAAATTTCAACTAAAAATAATGAAGTAATCCCCTTTAATTTTCAGGATAAAAAGTAGTTACTGTGCTGGGATAAAAACTGATTCATACTTGTTATTTTAATAGTGTGTATAAAAGTCATATACCAATGGATTTGGTGCAAAGGACAGGCTTAGAGAAGAAGAGAAAGCCTAATATATTGAACAAAACTCCCGAATGGAGCCGAGTTCCTAAATCAGGAACTAAAATAATAATTTTAATAAATTGTTTTAATAAAAATAATTTAGTTCCTAAATGGGAACTAAAATAGTTCCTATTCATTGTCATCACAGTTTAACAATTATGGAAAATATAAACTTTACCTATATGATATGGTCCACAGCCTAGCACCATCATTCCATGATCATCAAACTTTACATCATGCTCCTGAGGATGAAAAACCAAAGTCATGATCAATGTACCCAGTAGCTCTCTCACACAATTAATTATGGCTATTTCTATACATACAATTGAATTAACTCAATAGGGAAAATAATTTGGATTCTGAAAAACAACTACTCTAGTGGTTTATTTTTCCCCCATATTAGACTTCAATTAGCAAACATTTATTAAGCACCTGCTAAATGGTATGTGCTATATTAGGTGCTAGGGAATAAAAATGCAAAGAATGAAAATCTCTAAACACATAATGATGAGAGTATTGGGGAAGACAATAAATATACATATAAATACATACAAATAAATGCAAAATAATTAACTAGAACATAGTTTGAAATGTAATTCACTAATGGAATCAGAAAAGGCTTCATGTAGAATATGGTCCTTGAGCTAACCCTTGAAGGTAAAGGAGGATTTTATTAAATCAGTGGAGGTGAAGAGCAAGAATATTTGCAGAATGGGATAAGGTCAACATTATTATGGAGTTCTGTGTGAGAAGAAAAGAATAAAGGACCATTTGGCTGGATCACAGAATGCAGGAAAGGGTAAAACTGGAAAGATAGGTCAGGATGAGCTGTGATACCAAGTCTGGCCCTCGGTTCAAGGGGTCTCTTTATATGCAACCTCTAGGAACCATATTGTATTCAGCATTTCAACAGCTTTGCTCATTTCTATAATACTGGACATCATTTGGTTTCCTTCTTGTTATAATATATCAGAAAGTCTGAGAAACTTAGTAGATATGTGTTAATGCAATTTACTGTTTGTTTTTTCTCCCAAATAGTCTCATTTGGGAGACTATTATTAGTTATTAAGATTAATTATTATTTCATCAACTTTTATTATTTCATTAAGATATTTTATTAAGATATTTCATCAACTTGGTCCAGTTTTTAAGGGACAAAGGTCAAAATTATGAATATATGATCACATCTGACTAGAATGTTTACATTTTTACCACAAGCATCAGTAGATATTTAAGGAGTGAACAGAGATCCGTTGGTTCACAGGATTTTGAGGTGTGTAAAGAAATATGAAGGTCATTTGGTCCAATTTTCTCATTATTCAAATAAGCAATTAGTGATCAATGATGAAGTGCCTATAATTACACAGATCCTTTAAAATAAAAGAAGCCAGGATTCAAAACTAGAACCTAATGAACCAGGTTAGGTATAGGGTTTATAAGGCTTACCTGTCCATTGTAAGTAACATAGAGGTAGTTTGTCACTGATGGATACTCTGCAGCCAGTGTGTCAATCTGAAAAAAAGAAAAAGAGAAAAGCAACATATTAGATAAACCTATACTTATGGCAGTAATATTATTAAAATCACTTCCATTCATATTTCTTTGTTTCTTTGCTACTAATTCCAAGACAGCAAAAGAAACAAAAATGTTTCTTGTTAGAAAATGACAGGGAAACTTATTGGCAATTTCTCCAAGTATATATTACTGCCTCAGCAACAAATATTTGGAGAATATTAACACCCCCATAGATAAATAGGCTTTTATATGTGCAAGCACACACCCCTACTACTATTATGACATCACTACAATTATCCTCCTCATGTGTAGCAAGTGATGATTATATCAACTGCTTATCAGCTAAACTTGCCCATCCAGTGACATAAATGAGCTAGTTATATAATTTAACCAAAAGGTGTCCATAAATAAAGGTGTTTTTAGTTTAAAAACTAGAGTACTGCTTGGATATTGGTAGTCACTGAAGTAATAAAAAACCAAAGCCAAGATATGATTAGTCATGGGAGAAAAGAGTTTATATCATGGAACATGTTTGGGAAGGACAGATAAATTCTTAGTTCAAAAAGCAGGTATGCAGTCCTGTGCAGAAAAGAAAATGAAACAGAACTCATCAAGTTTGTAAGAGCAAAGTAAAGAGAAAGAAAGATAATAAATGCTGAGTGAAAAATATTCAGCAGCTGGACTAGGGCCTAAGGGTATATATAGTCCCCCTGAGCCCACAATGGAACAGTCAATGATTTTTAAGGACAAAAACCAGCTGGTAGCACTTTAGTCAAGGTAGCCCTTAAACTAATGGCAAAAATTACAATGACATACCTAGGAAAGTTCTTGCATGATCATCATGAATACCAGATGAACTCATTATGCTCAGCCCTATCACAATAATACTAAATGAACCCATAATGATGGGACACTTAAAATAAAGTATTGCTCTGTAAAAAGTTACTATCAAGTGAGTTAGCTATTTTTTTTTTCATAGACTCTATATTGCAGGTCACTAACATCAGGTTTTTCAGGTCCCTCTCAGCAAAAGTATGGCATTTAGACACAGATCGGGCAAAAAAAGACAAGAGCTTTTTTTTTCTTGTTTCGTCTTAAGGAAATGGCTACTTTTAACTTTACCCTCTTTAAAGGTGCCATAAAATCAAATTTTATAGAAAAAGGCTAATGACCATGGAGACCAATATACAAGTATTTTCAGGCTTCAAGCAGGATCATATCTCAAGTAGCCATTTCAAATGTTGACAAAGGCTCTTTTTAAAAGGTTTCTTCATTTTACCAGAAAAATACTAGAAGAGAAAATAACATTCTTTACCTGCTTAACCCAAGGATGTATGTTTTTCTTTACCCTCAGCTCCCGGGTCTGGGCCTCAGTCAATCCAAGGCATTTTGAAATTTGCTTATCTGAAAATCCTATCTCTTTTGCCTTTTTCAGAATTTCCTCTGGAATGGAATCACTAGGAGTTACAAAAGAAAAGTTCAAAATTAGATCAAGAAAAGAAAAATGTGAATTTCTCAATTTCCCCCTTTCCAATGACCCTTCTTTCCCACCTTCAAATATGTTCCAGAACATAATATATTAAATAACCTCTGAGAGGCTTTGTATTCCCTTGAGCTTCTATTAAATCTCTCACCTTTCTTTCATTATCAAGCCCCTGGTCTTTATCTGTCACTATCACTTCCCTTCTTATCTTCTGAAAACTTGCTTCAATTCCTCATTACTCAATTGCATCTTTTTCCTCCAAAATATTTCCTTTTTGCCAAATCCAATAACATTCTAAAAATTTTATCCTTCTTCTTGTCAGCATTTAACTCTATTCACCAGGCATTCTTATTTTAATTCAATACATTTCAACAATCATTTTAGTTCCAACCATATATTATACACAATGAACAATAATGGAGATACAAAGAAAAGATGAAAAGTGGTCTTTGCCCTCAGAGAATTTACAATCTACTTCTTAAAATTCCTCCTTTGACTTCTATAACATTGACTGTATCTAATCTTTCTGCACCTTCTCTGATACTTCGTTGTATTTTTTGCTAATTCTTCTCCCTTCTTTTGTTATCTTTTCCAATGCTTTCCCCAGCCCTCTGCTCATTTATTCCTAGACCTGTCCCTGGGGGACTCTTATCCACTCACATATTTTCAACTAGCACCATTAGTAAAATCTAAGTGGCCTTGCGTTCTGGCCGATATCTCCAATTTCAAATTTCCAGCTACCCAGAATTTATCTTGATTCCACTTCAACTTTGGATTCAGTATATTAAAAATGAACCCATCCTCCCACCCACCCCCTTTCCCAAATGCCACTTTTCTATCAGCTTCCAGAGAAGGAATAATGGTAACATCTTTGATTCATCCTTTTTCACCTTGTCTATATGTCATATTACCAAAAATAAAACAAACAGGCTTTAATTTGTATAATACACTGCCAAAAGATCCATGACAATCAAATTTAGTATAGCACAAAGCAGATACCTCCTTAAATTAATCTTGTAACAGCAGACTCCTTAAAGTCGACTGTTAGAAAATTAATAAAATCTAAAGATTTAGAATTTGAAGGTACCTTAGAGATCTTACCCTAAAGGTGAGAAAACTGAGTCCAAGAGAAATTAAGTGATTTGTCTAAGATCTCATAGTTAGTATGAGAACCAACATTTAATACTAGATCCTTTGGCTTCAAATCCAGTGTTCTTTCAATTATCATAATTCTTTGAGATTAATTTAAATAAACTGAGTCTACCTCTCCTCTTCTCTCATCTTCTCTATTTAATTCATTCATGTCTTGCATATGGAACTAAAATGAAAATTGTGGTTTTATGAGGTATTTATTTCAGCTTTTCCTTTTAGTGTGAACACTGCTTTTATTTGTGCTGTTATAACTTTTCTCTGTCAATATAGTCTCTATTATGCTACTATACTCTAAATTTCCTGCTGCTTCTCTGATCAATGCCATATAGTTCCCCAGAGAATTTAATTTCTTCTTCTTTCAAGTCTTACATTGCATGCTTAATATTCTCAAGAATTATGTACATTTTCCCTTGTCCTTTTCCTTGTTGAATAATAAATTGACCAATTAATTAAGAAATACATGGTTAAGATTACTATGTGCTTAACACTCTTAAAGATACTAAAGAAATAAGATTATGATCTTTTCCTAAGGAACATTGGGTCTTTTGTGATATTCAAGACATACCCAAAACACAATTCATGACAACTCAGAAGGATAAAAAGTTTATGAAAAGTAAAATTATATGATAGTCATTCAACACTTATTAAGCATCTATTATAAGAAAATCACTAAAATCCTAGTAAATTTTAGATAAGATATAGTTCCTGCATTCATGAAGCTTACTGGCTACAAGTAGAAGACAAAAACAAAAAAGATAACAATAATATAAATTGTGATGTCTCAGGAACAAAATCGTTTCTAAACAGGGAGAGCAGGGAAGGCTTCATAGAGTAGCAAACATATCACATTTTTTAAAGAATGGAACTCTAAAGGTAAATAGGTAAAAACTTGTAAAAGGTAAGAAAAAAGAGGAGTGTGAAGTAGAATTAATAAAGTTTAGTCTATGGGATGGGACTTTGAATAAACTATAAAGGAAGATTAGGATTTGAATAGAGAATAGAATGAAAGTTTTCTAAAAAGGAAAAATAGTATAACCAAAGGTGAGGTTAGAATTATAAGTTGTTTAAGGCCAGATGCAAGGATTTGTGTTTCAAATAGAATCATGTCATCTTACAATAAACAGGACTTTTAGAAGTAACCTGCAGAGAAAAGATAGATTCAAAGTACAGAAAAAATATATACATTTTTAGATTTGGCCACTTTGTGAATTCATTTTGTATGACCATGACTATTTGTCTCAAGAGTTTATTATTATTATTATTGTTAATTTCTTAAAAGCTGTCTATATGAAATGGAAATTCACATACATATACAATCCTCTTTCTATGCTCTAATATATATATAAATTGAGTGTTTCCATATATATATATATATATATATATATATATATGTGGAAACATTCATTTTAAATTGAAAATATATAAAATTATGTTTTTCAAATAGGATAGAAGCTACACAATTAAAGAGATTGTGCTATTGTTTCTCTAGCACCTAAGATAGTGTCTTGCATAGAGTAGGTACATAAGTGATTATTATTATTATTGTTGTAGGAGACAGAATGAAGGTTGCTGTCATCAAGATCAGTTACTGTTGATATTGAATCTTTCAGGTGGGAGTAAGGGGGTTGGATTCTGTTGGAACTTTAACTTATCACTTGAGTTTGTTAGTTGATGGTAATTGGATCCTACTACCATTGCTACAAAGGAAAAAAGGGAATTTGAATTAAAGATGGTAAGAGGGAAGCTTGTAAAGACAAATAAAAAAGGAGTTACCTCATTTATTCCTATTTTAAGTATAAATCTTTTCCAGTCAATTTATAACTGGGATTTCACCCAATCTTAGAGTAGTTACAAATAAAAGGTTGGCTTAGTAAGTAAGGCCGAACCAAAATTATTAAGGCTCTCAATATGTTATGGCTTCTACTTACTTTTAATTTAGCAAAAGAAATAATAAAAGGAAAAATTTCATGAGGACTTCTGATTCTACATTTACTGACAAGGATATGTTTGTCTTTTCAATAAATCAGCTTTTAATGTGCAAGCAGGCATTAATCTAGAGAATGGAAATATTTGACAAACGAGGTATGACTTCCAATTGTAAGTTTTGAAAGGCAATTTTTATAAATACACTGAAACTTTAGTCTTGTTGAATACATCAAAAGTCACATTAAAGTTTAAATGTTTGCAAAAATATGTTTGCTTTCATTTTTCAATTGTACTCAAACTAAGACTCTAAGAAACATAGTTGTTGAAATAGACAACCATATGTCATTAAAGTTCTGATACACTTCTGACTTCCTGTAGCACAATGCCATCTGTTAGACCATACTTTGTGACTTAAAAGTAAAAAAAAAAAAACTACCATGTCTAAAAAGGTGGGGAAAAAAAGATTAAGAAAAGAAACTGTGATAGGTATTTCTTAAACTTTAAAAGTGGAATTCCATTGTTTTTTGTCCATTTTGCTTTCTTCCTTCCACTGGTTCTTTCCTTGTGAAATCCCCCTTTCCTACTTTTTAAGAAGGTTTATTTTCTCCCAGGGTGCTATACTTACCCCATCTAACATCCTTAATTCATCTTGTTAAAACAATATGTTATATATAATAACACTATTACAACAGCATTACCCTGCTGGGGGTTTGAATTTCTAGTTTTCTACTCACTATGTAACATTAGACAATAAGTAGGAATGTCTGATGAATAAAAAAGGGTTATGGAGGACATGATAGCTATCTTCAAGTACCTGTTGGGCTATCATAAAAAATAATAAATATTCTTGATGCCAAAAACTAGAAGAGCAATGTACAGAAGTTGAAAACATATGAGTGTGAGAAGAATGTAAAGGAGTTTCCTAATAATTTAAGTCTTACAAAGTAGATTAGGTAGTAATGAGCTCCCTTTACAAGGAGTGTTCAATAGAAAGCTGAATTATTAGAGATATGCAGCAGAAATTCTTGTTCAGATATGTGTTGGATCACATGGACTTTGAGAACCCTTCCAAATATAAAGTTCTATAAAGCCACCTAACATTTATGGACTTCAATGGGGACCCAATTGCAAAATGAGTAAGTAGATAGTCTTTAATGTTCCTTGAAAATCTTATTAAAAAGTACTGGGAAAGGAGAATGCTCATCTGCATTTTTCTTTCCATAATGGTCCTACTATACTAACCCCAGGAGCTTCCCAGGAAACCCCTAGTATTAAGAGAGGAGATCAAAAGCCTCCCAAAAAAGAGAGCAGAGGAGGATGTTGAGCTTGCCTAAGTGTTAAGGGGTCCCAGATGTCCTATTCTCTACCAATCAATAGGTTAAGAGGATTTGCATCTTCAGAGGTTAGTCATATATGATTACTGAAAAAGTGTATTATGGTGTAGTGGAACTCATTTGTAATCTATCAATTATTATTGCAGACTAACATCGTTAGGGTTGATCTTATATATCACTGGTGGTTAAAAAACACGAAATTGCATTTGGGCTGAAAAATGTGTATTTATCCTTCTCACATTTATTCAGTGCTATTTTCCTCTCTTCATGAACATTCATGCCACTTTTTTATTGTTCCTTAACCCATTAGACAAAGAAAAAATGTACTACATATATGTGTGTGTGTGTATGTGTATATATATATATATATATATATATATATATATATATATATATACTGTTAGCAAAAGTTCTAATTTCTTTCAAAATTTAATTTTCCACCATATAAAAAACCAAAAATGAAATGAAAATGAAAATGAAAATATAGAAAAAGTAGAGATTCAGAAATAACCCTAAATCAAGGGTTCTTGACTTGGAGGTATGAATTTGACTTTAAACCCACAAATATTTAATATATATTTAATGTTATATATTTGATCATTATGTAATATATATGATGAAATAATATATTCTAAACATGTATCTAATGTTTAATATGTATATAAATATGATTAATAAATATACAATGGTTTCCATTGTGATCCTATATCTTTATATTATGCATTTAAAAACATAATTATGGGGAAGTGTCTATAGCTTTATTAGACTGCCAAAATGCAAGTCTTGAAAAAAAAAATTGAAAAGTTCTGCCCTAAATAAACATTGAGTTCAACAGTGTCATCCTATATCCAAGTCCCTTCTCTACTTCTCCCCTTTCAAAAATGTTTATTTTGAAATCCCAATATACTCCCAGTATTCTTCTGCTGTCCCATCCTTTTTCTTATCAGACAGGAAGGAGATCTGAAAATGTTCATTTATTTTGTTGATATATTAGTGCTCCCAAGCATAATACAAGTGTAAGAGATATGCCCAGAAAAAGACACTTCTTTTAACAAGGAATTAGCATACAAGTTGTAACATTTTTAAGTACTAATTGGGGGTTTGTTTTTACATAAAAGTTTCAAATTATTATTTATAGTTGATTGTTCCCACAACCTCACTTTTTGTAGTAGTAAAGAATAGAAAGTAGATTTCCATAAACTGTGAAATTGCTAAGCAAATTGTGGTACATAAATACAATGGAATATTGCTGTACTTTAAGAAATTATGAATATGAAGAAAATAGGAAAATTTATATGAATTGATATAAAATGAAGTAAACAAAACCAGAAAAATAATATATATGACTAAATATAAATTGAAAGAAAAACTAAAACATAAACACTGTGTAATTATAAGAGCCAAATTTGATCCCAAAGAGAAGAATTGCAAATGCAATTCCCTTTCTTCTTTACGGATGCTGGGTTTTAACTGCTTCATATTAAAGAATTGTAGCCTTCCAGCTGATGTCTTTTCTTCAACTGTCTCACTACTATCAAAACTGCCAGAGTAAATTTCTTAAGTGTAGGTCTGAGTTTGTCATGTTTCTACTCAATAAATTCCAGTGGTTCTCTATTACCTTTTCAATCAAATACTAACTCTTGTCATTGGAATTTAAAGCTTTCACAAACTGGAACTTTCCTATCTTTACAATCTCCTTACATATTACTCTCCTCCATTCATTGGTGTATAGCATACTCCAATGTCTTAGTCATATTGTCCTACTTATTATTTCTCCCATATAACACTTCATTCTCCAATCTTTGTTCCTTGGTCCAGGGATAGGTACAGGACATATTGTCCCCCAAGCCAAGAATTTTCTCCTTCACCTCCTCCTCTTGGAACTCCTGATTTCTTTCAAGATTCAGATCAAACATCACCCATATATGAAACCCTTTTCAATAGCTCCACCTCACTCCTGAGCTTCTAGGGTACTAGGGTATCCACTCTGTATATACTTTGAATGTTTGTATATTTATTTTCTCAATAGAATGGAAGTTTCTTGAGAACAGAGACTATTTTTGCTTTTATCTTTTATCAGCTTTAAGCACAATGCCAGACACTTAGTAAGTACTTCAAGCATTCAGTAAATTATAAATTATTTTTATTAATTGAATTCCAACCCAATACATGTTTTAAATGCTGCTATTATAGTTGCCCTCTAAGTATAAGAGTGAGTTACCAAGACAAAAATATGCAACCATGTCACTGGTTACCTTAGATTGCATAGTAAATATTCCATCAGGAACATGAATATAAGCACAAGTTCCAGGAAAAATATATTTCTCAATATTTAATTTATATACAATCTAATGCTCTATGTTTTAACCTCTAAGATTTCATGAAATGAAGCAATTGATTCCATTTCCCTGTCTCACAAAATAGATGCTGATGCTGACTCAAATAGCAATTAGTAAAGGCACAACCAAGCCAGACTTCCCCGTTCCAATTCAGTGTTGCCTAAGTATGAGCGAAGGGACTTAACCCCAAGAAAATGAGTGTATTGTTTTTCTATATATTTCACTCTCTTTTATCTGCCACTGAAAAACAAAGGACTGGCTGTCATTGCATTACTGACAGAGAAAGAAAATTGGCTTCATTTGCAGCTCGTTCTGATATAAAACTTTATTTTGTATCCCATTATAATAAAATAAAAGAAGAGACAGTCTGAAGACACGATTCATTAGCCTTGGGCCAGTGACTTAAATAAGGTTAAACCTCTTCATAGTCAAACATGGAATGAATAATCTTACACAGGTGTGAAGCTAATGTACCAATATGGAGAATCAAATGTCTTTTTTTCACCAGCCTGAATCAGGAAGCCCTCTGATTTGCCCGTTCTAAAAAGAATCTGATCTTTAAAAAAACATACAAGCAAAGAACAACAACAAAAACTAGCCTAGGTAAAAGCTGATTTGGGGACCAGGAATTTAATATGCTGGGGTTTTTTTTTAAGTTTAAATGAAATGCTCATTTTAGAATAACAAAAAACATGAAATAACAAAAAAATTGGAAATATAAGCCTTGAATTGTAAATGAGAAATGTTAAGCTGAATTGAGTTTTAAAGAGAAAACATAAGAGTGTTGCATTCATATCAGAATGCAAATTTTAGAACTATTGTTTCAAGGAGAAATGTGATAACTGATTGAAGTGTATTCGTGCAAGCAAACATTATATGAAGATATATAATATGTATTCACCTTTTTATATATCTTTATCTATATTGCAATGTCTTTGTCTTGACCCTTAAATACAAGCACATAGACCCAAGGCACACATGTGTGTGCGTATTTATTTATTTGTTCTATAACCACCAATGTTGCTACATATTGATAATAGTTCTTCTTTGATTTCTCCCAGCAGCTTTCCTTACTTCATAGTTCAAGGGTAAAATCTTCAAAGCTTACACTCTCACAATTCCATAGCTGGATTTAAACAATAAAATGATAAAAGAACAAGTAGCTATGATTCTAACCTCAAAAATCTTCTTTTTTCTCAATACTTACCCACACAAAATGACAGCTTGAATTTTTAGAAGGGAAAAATGTTTTAAAACTAGACAATCAGACATTTACACACTCTGCCATAATCATGTAATGGTTAGACAGTGTTGTTCAGCTCCTACAGAGCTCAATCTCCAGTGAGCTCTATAGTTTATAAACAATACAAGTCTCTCCCCTCTTTCTCTTTTCAGTTTCCAATATAGATTTTGTTGTTGTTGTTGTTTAAAATTCTACCCTGTCATCTTTGAAATTTTATCCACTCACACTTCTTCAATAATAAATGATAAAAGGAAATGGAATAAATTCCCCTTAATGAGGAAATTTTCACCTGGCATAGAGGAGCTAGGGAAATCTATTAACTGACTTGAGAAACGCCTGCAGCATTGCAATTACCAAGGGAGTCAGTGTACTTCACACAGTCCTCTCTTCCACTTGACTGGCTTTTATCTGATCCACCAACTCACAAGTAATGCTAAACAAATTTCCCTCCAGATTGCACCAACTCTAATGTGAAAATGAGCACTCCACTTGGCCTACAATTATTGGATGGGGTTGCAATTTGATTAAGATATAGGGTATTTTTTTCAAACCTTCCTCTCCCTCCCCAAGCCAAAAGTCGAAAGAAACCTAGGGTTTGAAGTTCAGTAATGATGTTTGCTTGAGAAAGAAAAAGAAAGGAGTAAGATATTTGTAATCCATATAGATATATGTTGATATAAATGTATTCTACTCCCTACTTCCTCAGTAGTTTCTTCCAAGAGATATGAATTAAATTCATTGATTATTTCTGGCATTTCACAAGCTTTAGAATAAATGGCAATTACAATGATGAGATCAGTGTAAAAGTTGTTTATCTCTTTGTCTTTTCTTTTAAGGAGACAGATTGTTGCTTCTTTCCCAAGAGAAATGCAAAAGATGACTGTCAAAAATAGCAATAACATTTAGAAAGGCAGGAGATAGAAAGCTAGTTGATTGTAGTAAATGCCACCCTTTCCACTATTCAATTTTTTTGATGATACTATGGTTGTAGCTCCATAGCAGCCATGAGCAGAGCGCAACATGCAGTTCATCATTTTGCTCTTTCATGTATAGGTCACACCATATCAAGATATTAAAAAAAACATAGCATCTGAATTTTTCACTGTCCACATATATTTTATTTAGCAATTAACCTTGCTCACAGATCTAAATGTTTGTGCTATGACAGGTGTTATTTTTTATTTGGTTTTTCCTGTACCTATACACCTTGAATATCCACATTAATGTTCCATTAATTTTGGGTTGAGGGTGGAGAAGGAATTAGAAAAATCTCACCATCTAAATCCTATGACCCATTACCTATAAAGCAGATTAAGTTAATTCTAAAAAAATCTAAATCTAAATAAAATAAAATCTAAATAAAAGTATTCTAAATCCAGTTTTAGATACTTGAGCCTTATTAAAACACAGTGAATTTACTTAGCACTGGTTCTGAAATGTTCCTATATGATTAAACATCTGATTCTGTACTTATTGTAGTCAGGTGCCTTGCCCATAGTAGATACTCATAAGTGATTGTTGAATTAAATTAGCTTCAGTTGTATTTTATCTCCTCACAAATGGAAGCTAAGTACAAAAAATGAAAACAAAGAAATACAAAGTGACTCTAGTTATTGTCTGTTATCTCTAAAGTTCTCAAAATGATGTTTTGCCATTGATCAGTCATCAGGCATCCATTGACCAGACTGAAAATGGAACTAAAGACAAGTGGGTAACTCTATAGAATGCTGCACTTATAGTCATGGAGATGAAAATGTACTTATAGATAATTTCCATTATCTTCTCACTCCAGAATGAATGTGCTTTCCATTATTCTATCGAGTTTATAAGATTGCCTAAGAAGTTCATGACCCAAAAAAAGGAACCTCTCTGTAATAAATGCCATACTTTCTCTCACTATTTAGAGTATAACAGAATAGTAGGACTAATAGTTAAAAGAGAATTTCTCTAATTGAAAGCAGCCATGAAACACTGTTATAGTGTAATGAATGAGTCAGGAACATCTACATTCAAATTCTATCTGTGTGACTCTGCAATCTGGAACCTCGTCTCAGTGCCCCAGGCCATTCTCTAAAATGAATATGCTTTGGTAAATGGGTTCTCCAAACTAATGAATGTAAGCTCTTTCTGAGAGTAAGGATTGTTTCATCCTTTGTTGTTGCATCTTCATATACATAATACATATAAGGAATTTAATAAATGCTTATTGATTAATTAATGATGTCACAAAGTCAGAACTGGAAAAAATTTTGGATTGTTATGTTTTGAGTTTTTTTTAATCTACATGGTTAATAAAATCCTCAGGTCTTTTCCAAAAATCTAAGGAATCTAATACATTAAATCTGGCCCAAGAAATAAAGTCGAATGATTTATTGTACCCTAATATAAAACTGTGATTGAATGAGATTCTTTGATATTTTATATTCCATTGTTTCTGTTTCAGAATAACAAAAATCAGCTTTAATTTCAGCTTTATACTTTTCTGAAGCTTCAATACAGCATGTTTTTAAATCAAGTCATGTTCCTACAAAGCTGTTTTCAAAATATACCTTTTGTAGTCCCAAGGACATTAGCAAGAGAAGGAATTCTCAATAAATAACTTTCTGTTGACTTCTAGAGGCCATTACTCAGAATCTTATTAAATTGCTTAGCTGAAGCCAACCACTGGCATAACTGGTCTGTAGTAATTTTCTGCAGAATGTAACCTGGTCAGGATTAAATTTTCCTAACACTTGAATGAAAAGGGTGAAGATAATATGTTGTGTAAGTAAGCCTAGAATATCCAGTAAAATTGAATATTTGCTGACATGTCATATTTGATGTTTGTTGTTGGAAGGATGACAACCTGTATGACAACTCAATTCCCTAAGTCATTTGGAGATCTTCAGAGGAAAAGGGAGATCTCAGTGATAATCAGTAGCAGTACTAGTAATTATTTCTGCTCTCTAATATCACTCTAACAGTGAAGTGGTAATCACTTCAAAGGACAAATTAGGAGAATTACTTCTTAGGTTTCCTAGAGTAAAAGATTTACTTGTTGCTTCCGCAAATAAGTACTTGCTATGTACATAGTGTTCTAAACTGTTGATGAAATTCAGTTGATCCATAGAGAAGGCGTCCCAAGCACTATGCATCATAAATTAGTTAATGAACGAATTGATTACTTGATACTACTGAATGAAAGAAGAAATATAGCATGCTGGCCTTGATCTTGTCTCCAATTTCTATTTACCATTTGATCTTGAGCAAGTGCCTTAATTTTTCAGTGTGCTAAACTAGACAACTCTCTAAGATTATAAGATATAGAAATTGCATTAGCATCCTTTCGCTTGATCCCACTTTTTTAACTATTTTTGCTCACTAATTAGATGCTAACCCACAATAATAAGATATAATATTTTTCCAGGGATGGTAATGTGGCACAAGTTTAAATATTCTCCTTCAGATACATTTTTCCTGAGATTTCAATAAAATTTAAACTTTTTCCCCCAAAAAAAATGTATCGGTCAAGAGAATTTTCTCTTCCTGGATGTTCCCTACACCATTTGAAATTATTAGTTCATATTCCTGCTGTTGAAGAAGAAAGGTGTGGCAATTTTATTATATCACTTTTATACTTAACTCTTTGTTTCTGCATTTCACTCATGATAGCCTTCTTGAAAATTATATTGCTGGTCATCTCTGACTACAGGGCATGCCTCAGAATTGGTGCTCAAATGTAATTCTTATCACTACCGTTATTTAGGTGCGGAAGGCTCAAACCCTGAATTCTCTTTGTTTCCTCACTCTTTATTTTCCCTACCATACTAATCAATTTTCAGGATCTACTGATTCAATCTCTAAAATATCATCAAAATTGTTTATATATATATTATTTCCAGACTTCTAGGTCTCTGCCATAGTGTTCTTCTTTATCATAAGCTTCTTAATATCTGTATGATCTTTATACCTTTAACTAATCTTGCTCTCAGGAAAGAAGTCAATATCAGTTATTTACACTATGGTGTATGTGTTTTATATCCATTTATTTTTAGTCTTTTATCTAATTTTAAAATAAAAAACATTCTCTCATATTAAAAGAACTTACAAAATCCTTAAAGAAATAAAAAAGTAATTTAGGAACCAATTTCCTTTCCCAGGCTTCTTGAGATCATGTTGCCTACCCAAACCATAAGTATGACCAGTATTGCTTCAGGAACTAAAATCACTCTTGCTTATGTTAGCAACTCTAGATAGAATATCTACTTTACTGAAAATTAAATTAGAGCCTTTTCATGGTTGATTAAACAAAGTCATTTTTTTTTTAAATTGTTCAGATGGGAATGCATATCTTTAAGGAAACTAGGTGGCACAGTGGACAGTGCTAGGGCTAGAATCAAGAAAATTTGAGTTTAAATTCAGCCTCAGACACTTATGAGCTGTGTGACCCTAGGGAAAACACTTAGTTTCTGTCTTCTTCAGTCTCTTCATCTGAAAAATGGGGATAATAATAGATACACTTCAAAGAGTTTTTGTGAGAATCAAATGAAGCAAATTTGTAAAGTATTACTACTGGATAGTACAACTGGCCAGTTCCAATTGGGTCTTCAAAGGGAGACAGTTCCTGTTTCTGCTTACAGAGGTTGTTATCTTTTGCTAATCAACAATTAAGGCTAGGTAAGAAATGAGGCAGAGAATGGTCAATCAATGAGAGTCAGAGTGATCTGGGTTTAAGGCAAGGTCCTTAAGAAAGATATCTTGGGCTGGGGGGTGGGGGCAGGGAGAGAGGGAGAGGTGTTTATAAACTAGATTTTTTTGCTGTTACTGATGTCAACTACTCAGGAAGGAAAATAATGCTTAGGACTCAACAGTTAATGAGTATTTAATATTCAGCTTCTTGGTTTAAAAATCATTTCTCAAGAAAAGAGAAAAAAGAAACACTTTATGATGGTTAAAGAATAAAACTGAAAAAGGAAGCCCAAACTATACTCCCAGCTTTCCACACACACACACACACACAAAAAGATGTCATTACACCACTCTGTGACTCAGTTCTACCATTTGTAAAAATAGAATTATAATATTTGTCACCTGTGTTATTTTTTGCAATATACTTGAAGATCAGTGAAAGAAGAATAGAACAATGATTGCATAAATATATTTTCTTGTGTTATGGCATTATTTTTACACATGTTTTGGTCTCTATTCAATCAACTCGTAAGGTCCTTGAGGTCAAGCACCTTTACTTCATCTTTGCAATATCTAAAACTTACTGGCATAGTATTGCAAATTAAAATTAAAATTAATTATTTATTGAATGAATTTGGAAACAAAAGTATTAACACAGGGATAACCCACAAATTATTTGTGAATAAGACATGTCTATTTTTATCTATTAATGAGACTTCAAACAGTATGTTTTCATTAGTATAAGGAATTTTAAGGAAAAGAAAGTCCATCAACCAATTCAGACTTTCATCTTCTCTGCTACTGATGGTCTTAGGAAGCTATCCATAACACACAATAAGTCCAGTGACTTTGCAAAGGTCATCTAATCAGTATGCGCCAGAGGGAAGACTTGATGTCAGGTAGTCCTGATTTCCAAGCCTGCTCTTTAACCAAGCTGCCTCTAATAAGAGATGTTATAATTAATGAATAAAAGTAATCCATTCTAGTTTGTACTCTGAATTTTATCTATCAAAATGCATGCTACTCATTTTATTTATGTTATAAATCTAAAGACTTATACTCTTAAGGATATGATATCATGATCAATATTGTCAAATATTGATTAAGAATTTTGATTTTAAAAAAGTAAAATGAATTAATGATATAGGAATATTAAAGTTTTTGATATTGACACTTCCCGTTTTCCCCAAGCCAATAAATCACTAATAAATAATTTTTAAAATTAGAGAAATATAGGTTTACTTAGAAATATATTTTATCATCTAAAAAGAAAAAATCTTAATCATTATTACCTAAGATATAAAGAAAATTAAAAATAGAAATTTATTTTTTGTATTGAGGGGTCATAGAAGTGAGGAAATCCCAAGAACAACATCTCTCTTTCAAAGATTTGAAAAGAATATAAAATTCAAATCTAGAGCATTCTTTTAAAGTGTTTGTTGAGAAGATGAGGTAATGTTATGAAAAGAGCATTGAACTAGATATGCATCTCAACTCTAATTCTGGAACTACCACAAATTAGCTTATGTGATCATGGACCTGTTAGCCTAGGACCCACCAGCCACTAAAAAGTATTTTGATAATTATATTTCAACATAATTTGTTTCCTTAATTATCTTTTGTGTTTTATTTATTTTATGCATTTAAAAACCTTGTCCTAAGAAGAGGCCACAGACTTCACCAGACTGCCAAAGTCTGTGACACCTTCTCCCACCCCACACCAACACACATAAATTAAGAACTTCTTGAAAGGTGATTTCTAAATGTCTTACTATTCTATGATGCTATAAAAGAATTTGGGGAAAAATGTTTAAAACAAATTTTAAAAAGTGAGTTATAATAAACAATGATTTATAGCATCATTTTAACCCAAAGAGAAAAGTAATTTATCCATGGTATCATGTATATTCCTATGTCTCACATTACCCTCATGAAATAAGAAAGTGACATTTTACATGTATTGAAAGAGAGCTTCAGCAGCTAAATGATCTAATGTCACATAATGACTATATACTGGTCCTGCCAAAGGCCCCTATTCAAGCCATTGATCAACAATTGCCTATAACGTGCTCTCCTGAGTGACCATGGTGTGCCCACAGCTTCTAACTGTTAATCAGCAAGCTAATTTGATATGTCAGAATAAACCAGCTGTAGATGTAAAGTTCTACATACATGGTAATTATTGTAATCATAGCAGCTTCTTCCCAAATCAAATTATGTCAAATATTTTTTTCAAGTAATAAACTAACTTCCTCTAATCATAAATCTGACATTGAAAGGGTTACAAAATTCCTTCATAATACTCCTTTGAGGACATGGTATAAGTATTCATGGGATCTCAGAATCTAGCACTGAAAATCAATTATCTAATTGAGTGCCTCATTTTACAGATAAAGAAACTGAAACTTGTATAGACAAAGTATTTTGCCTAAGGTCATAGAGTCAATAATGCTAGAGTTAAGATTGCAACCTGATCTCCTGAGTCCAGATGTAATTATCTTCCCATTATACTTTTACAACTGAAGAAATATCTTCCAAAGGCTAAGTGATTTACCCAGTCATATCTCTAAGAAATATTCCTCTATAGCAGAAAGATTTTTTTTTGGCCTTTGTATTCCTAGCATTTAGCTACATACATATAGAATACACGAATGTATTCTATATAAATGGTGTCAAATTCAATTAGAAATAGGTTCCTGCTGGAGCATACTGACTTAGAAAAACACAAATGAACATTATCTATAATGTGTTGTATCTCAACACGAATGAACATTATCTGTGTTGTACTATATCTGTATTTCTTTCATTTAACATATCCCAATTATATTTTAAATTAGTTCACTCACAACTCAAGACTTCTGATTTGAAGCAGGCCCCAAGCTTGACAACTCTGCACTTTATCCTATCATCTCCAAGAATAATCATTTTCATTGTACTATGTTAGGGAATTGTTTGTTTTATTTATTTGTTTGTTTGTTTGTTTATTGTAAAAATTAAAATAAAAAAAATTTAGGTTTATGTTTTACATTTCTCATATCATCATCAATTTTAAGATCATCATTTAATTTTATTTTTTAATCGAATGGCTACCTTTTCCCAAAGGGCTTTGGTTAAATACAAGGCCCAGTATATGTAATAAGTAATCATAAGAAATGAAAAGTCAATGAAAAATTTAAAAAGCCAGAAGAGACCTTTAATTTAAAGGGAGAGCTCCTGCTAAGGGGATATTTACATTATTGCATCTGCTAGAGGTTTGAGGTCCCTAGAAAATATCCTCTGTTTACTGAGCTCAATTTAGCACTTGAATGCTCATGTGGAACCTCAAATTCATCTTCAATCTGTTTTTTTAAAATGATGGGTGCTGCTTGTGATTTTTAGTATTGACCCACAGACTTGGCCCACCATACTTCAAGTACAGATGTGCAAAGGGAAGGGATGTTTGGAAAGTTGTGCCTTTACCTTACAAAATGGAAGGTGCTCTTGCTGTTAACTAAATGGAAGTATCAGAATGGAAGAAGCAAGAGCTGTACAATCTAGGGATTCAAGCATCCCTGATATAGATTTATGTTTGATGGCTATTGCTTGCTAATGCATAAAGGAGCTATAAGCAGCTGTACCTTTGTTAATTGTACCTGATCTTCCATGGTCAGATGATCCTTCCTTCTCTCTCTGCCTCCTGAAACCACTAATTCTTTCCAAGGCTCAGTTTAAATTCAATTTTCTACAAAAAGCTTTTCCAACATCCCCCAGGTATAGGTGCTCCCTTGCAATCTGAAATATTTGGTTTCTATCTTGTCTGCATTTGGTATTAAATAATCAGAATATGAGTTGTTTCTTTACAGTAGAATGTAAATGTTTTATCTTTGTATACAGAAAACCTATCCCAAATAACTAATATATAAGCAGACAATAAAAGGTTTTTTAATTGAATTAAAATTGCTTATATTTGCAGAAATTAAAAGATAAACAGGATTATACTTCTAATTCTTCTTGTTCTTAAAAAATTCTCCAGCAATAAAAAATAGAAATGGTCTACTTTTTACTCCTAGTTTTGAGGACAATTGCTTTCTTTTAAAGCTCTCCTACAATATTACAAACGTCAAGTGCAATATGGCTCATCAAGGACAGATATTAAAGTGGAATATTCAGAACAAACTGCCTAAATTGAGAGAAATGCAACATGCTCTTCAAAATACAAGCAATAATAAGAAATGGGACAAATTCCTCATCTGAGTAGCTTCTAGTCTTCTTCACCAGGCTAAAGCTTATGATTTTTTTTACACTTTTCACTTGAATAGAGATCGCTAAATGTCACTTCATTCAGGACCAAAGATTTAAAGCAGGAAGAGATTATAGAAATAATTTCATACAGTGTCCTTATTTTACAGAGCAGCAAAATGAATCCAGGTTCATGGATTCTAAAACCTAAGTTCTTTCTACTATTGCATATCATGCTTATTTCTCTTTGTATAATTAATAATAATAATTGCAGTATTTACATAACACTTTTAAAACTGTGATATGATTTATATATATTGTCTCAATTGATCTCATGATGGCGCTGCTCTTATTCTCTCCCTTTACAGAATGAGGAAACCGAGGCAAACAGAAATTAAAGTCTTTCCCAGGGTCATACAGCTAGAGTCTGAGGGAAAATTTGACTCCAAGTTTAGCATAGTTCTGCCATAGCTGCTTATATCCCTTATTTAATGAATATAGTACCTATTAAATAATTGAGTTTTAATTGAATTGAATTGAAATAGGCTCTGTGTACAGTTCCTCCAAATTTGCCCTAATCACAAACTTTACTGTAGTACATTTAGTTTCCTGCCTGACTAGAACCCGGATATGTGTGTGTCAAATGAGGAGTTCCCTTCCAGAGTTTGACTTGAATTTCCCAAATACAATTGAATCCTTTGGTATGAACCCTAGTATGTAGAATCAGGGTGAATACCCACTTTATGAGTTTGCCTCAAGTTCAATGTGATAAGGGGGATAAGGGAGGGCATGATTAATGTAGCCATTTATCCAATTCTATGTTCTACCAAG
Source organism: Sarcophilus harrisii (assembly GCF_902635505.1). Classification (NCBI taxonomy): domain Eukaryota; kingdom Metazoa; phylum Chordata; class Mammalia; order Dasyuromorphia; family Dasyuridae; genus Sarcophilus; species Sarcophilus harrisii. The sequence continues at coordinate 72,482,318 of NC_045428.1, forward strand.
CTGAGTTATAACAAGGTTTTACTTCAATTTTAGAGGACAATGATTGATGAAAGCATTTTGCATAATTTTTTTTCATTTTACCTACAGTAGAGCATGAAAAACATTACTTGCCCATAACCCTGTGGCCAGATATTTTATTTTGTTTTTATTTTGCTAAATCAGATGACAATTTGCCCATGAGCCAACAGGAAAAAGAAATAAGTAACAGTGATGATTTTTTAAATAAAAAGAAATTCTAAATAATTTTATATGTACTTTATTCTATGGCCATTTTAAGAGGTATCTATGAGAAAAGAATCATTGCATGAAAGTGCATACCTGTATAAAGTGGGCAGAATGTATGAAGGGAATATTAGTGAATGTGGACCAGAGATAGGGAATCAATCACCAAGTATCTGTTAAGGGCTTACTAGGTGCAAGACACTGTGCTAAGAACTGGAATGTACTCAACCTAAGTAGACATATAGAGCAAGGAAATAGGCAGAGCTTATACACATTTTACAGTCCTGCTACCAGTTCTGACTTAACCTAAATTCTCTCAATTTTTTGCATGGCTGATGTAGGCTAGATGTTTTGTAGCAAGGATAAATCCAGGGCATATGCATTCTACTAACAGTCCCTTATATCAGTTGGCTGCAAATCAATAGGAACTCTTTAAAAGCTGAAGAGATTCAATCTGAAATGGGGAGAGCAAGGGGAAAGAAAGCTATGTTCCTAAGAAAATTAGCTAGTGTTACACAGCCTTAAAAATTTGGGCAACTACCAAGAAAGGTCAACTTCTCTAACATGCCCTCAGGCAACAATAAACAAGTTAAGAGGAAAAGAGGAAAGTCAATGGTGTGAAGTGGATAGAGATCTTTCTTCTTGAAGCTGCCTGAAGTTATAGTTATAGTAACAGCTAAGGCTACCAGAATAGATATTACTCAAGAAGTGTGACTAAAAAAAAAAAAAAAAAAAAAGTTATTTCTACGTTCATTTTGTGACATGTATGTAAACAGAGATCTGATGGGAACAAATAATGTCTAGCTGAATGCTGATATGTTATGCTAACACCTGCCTGCCTCGTCTAGACATTCTATAGAGAACTGTGATTTCATAGATCATCATGAGCATGATTCATGTTAACTGTCCTTCAATAAAAGAAATTTTTTTAGACATTTCTACTACTTCCCATATGTATGCAATATTCCTCAGTTACTCTGTCCCATTCAACATATCCCGATATTTATTTCCCCATCTCAGATCCTGTTTGTGCCTTCTCACATAGTCCAAAGAAGCTTACATTCTATGGGTGAGTAAAGATCAGCCTTTCACTTCTGAATGCCTGTTTATAAACAATTAAGGAAGGCAGAAGAAGAAGCCTACTTTATAAGAAGCAACTGACACTCTGATTACAGTACTCTTCTATAAAATGTGTATGATAATAGCACTGATACCTCTTAAAGTTGTTGCAAGGATCGACTGAATATTATATGTGGAAAAACTTGAAAATTTTTAAAGCATCATATAAATGACAGCTATTATTTTCCCTTTCTAACACAAACACCAAGATACTGGTGGGCATGTACTCAAGACTTTTTGATTTAAAAAAATACAACAAACTAGAAATCACCTTGATTGTTGAGCTCAATGGTATTTCATTTGTATTAGCAAATATTTATTAAATGCTTATTCTGTGCAAAGCACTGTGCTTAACTCAGAAGATATAACTATTAAGGTGTTTTATTTGGGGTATATTTGCAACTTTCCTCCCTGAGCTTTAATAAACTGAGTAGCTAAGCCAATTATTGAAGATGCAAATTTCATATTATTATACTCATCATTTTGAAGTACTATGAAATACACACATAAAAGATTTTAATGTACTATTTATGTATCCCATTATGAATATAGAAAACCATCTGTTTTTGCAAGAATGATTGTCCCTGAAGATGGAGACTGAAAAATCTAAATAGCCAGCAAACAAATGCAACACAGTATGGAGGTCAGAGGGAATTTATACAAGCTGTATAACAATGGATTTTCTTTTTTTTCCCCAAGGACCTTGCTCATTATCTTTAGACATTTATTTCTGCTTAGGTAGAATCTCTAAAATCTCAACCTATCTTTTGACAATAATACAAGCTACTCAATTAAAAAATGTGCAGTTTGCCCAAAAAGCAGAATTTGTATCAAATGCAGGTTTATTTCATAGCAAAATCTATTATCTCTCCTCCAGTTCCTTATCTGGTCCCATTCTGAATACCATAAGTTTCTAGCACCCTCATGTGGTTTAATTGCAGTAGTTTCTGAACATTCAAAATCAGTTGCATGAAACTAGAAAGTGGTAGAATGGACTATAAGTCAACATGGTGCTTCTGTTGGCATCATAAACCAAGGAGGGAAATATCAAGTCAGCAAAACTCAGAGACGAATTTATAGCCTTGATCTTCAATTTATTACTATCTATTGTTCATTTTATGTGATCACTAGAAAAAAATAAGAGATTTATATATATATATATATATATATATATATATATATATATATATATAACTGCTTCTAAAAATATAGCTATTCTAAATCTAGGAGAATAAGAAGCACAAATCTGCACAGCAAGATATGAACTTTTTAAATAGCTACCAGGTTAAAAAAGAAGAGAAAGGAGGTAATATTTTGTTCAAAAAGGGAATATTTTCATTGCCACATTTGCACCTATCCTAATTGGGCAAATAAGGGTTCAAAAATTATGCTGTTTTCCAAATGGCTCAATAATTTGGGCTCTGGAATTTTTTAAGGGCTTGGACAATTTCTTAAGTAGATTTTCTATATTACCTCAAATCAGTCAAGATGTACAAGAACAATTTATCCTGAGAGAATTATTTCTCTGCATACACACGCCATAAGGCTAGTAGAAAAGCTAATCTTTCACATCAGGTCAAACAGTAGTTCAGAACAATGTCTGAAGTAAGAAGGTGAAGATACCAAGAAGAAATTTTGCCTGTAGCCAAAGATAACTGTTTAAAATCTGCATTTGAATTTTTGTCAGATGTACCCCCAAAAAAATGTATGTCTATGCAAAAAGGAGATTTAAAACAAGCTTCATTATTAAAGTAACAATAGGCATTGTCTGGGTATTCCTGAAGGGGCAAGAGAAGGGTACTAATGGACATCCCTGAACTGTAAATGGAATTTTAACAATAATTGGCCTTGAAGTATAGAAAAATGTTAATGAATTCTAAGAGCAATTGGCAAAATATCTATTAATGGAAGCTGGAATGTGGCCCACTTACAAGCTGAAGCGAGCAGTCATGATTCTCCGAAATTATTAGCAGATACGAAAGGATGTATTTGTTCTATAAGACATACTAAAGCATGACCTATCATTAAAAGAATACTGGGAGAAGGATTAATGATGGGTACGTCAATTTCTCCAAAGCAAGGAAATGGTCTACTCATTCATATAAGAATAGGATTGAAAGATGCATAAATTGTAACAAGGCCATCTTAATATATATAAATAAAAAGATTAAAACTAGTTGGATTCTCTATCACAGGGTATACATATATATTATATATATATATATCATATATATATTTATATTCTTTCAATAAAACAAATGATGATGCTATGGAAGATAATACCATATATGTAAGAGTGAGGTTAAAAATTATTAATACATAACAAACCATTTCTTCCATGCTGAGAATAATTTAAAAGAGAAAAAAATTATCAATTATTTTATGGCCACAGCCACTGTTCTGAGGACCCAGCACCACTTTGCTCAGTGCTGTTGGGTAAATGCCAAGATAAACTGGGAGGCATCTGTGGTAGCTGAGAACAATGCTTCCTTACCTGTTTAGTCCTTTTAGCTTCCTTTCCATGTTTACAATGTCACGCATCTTAAACAAGAACCATTTGTCAATGGATGTAAGTTTGACGATCTCATCCAGGGGCATGTTGTCATCTATGGCCTGCCAAAAATAAAAGAGTATACTTCGACAAACACTTCACAAAAGTCTAACAATCATGTTTTGCCATGTTATTTAGATAGCCTGGGGCTATGACTTGAGATAAGAGCCATGAAACTAGAATTACTGAAGTTCCTTCCAATAAGTTCAAAGATTTTGTCAATTGCATTTTCAAATAAGATACAGTTAATTGGTTAAGTAAATCCCAGAGGTGTATACTCTAGGAAAGTCCCTTGAAAATGAGTTCTATCTGTATAGCCTTATCCTCCTATGCCCAGCTTGGAGGGTTTAAAAAAAGTCACCTTTAAAAAAAAAACCAATAGAATGCTACTCTCATCACTAGTCTTCTAGTTTATTCTTTGATGAGATTTTCCTATATTATTCCTTCAGAAAGGTGTATTGTTACTGGGGGAAAAAAAAACTCTTATTCAAATTAATATGACCCCTGCATCAGAAAATCCTATGATAAACTAAACAATGAAAATTAATAAGACTTTCTTAAAGAATTTCAAGATTGTTTAAGGTGCTTTCTCTTCAATCCTTATAAGAGAGGGAGTGCAAGTATCAGCATCTTTATTTTATCAATGAAGGAACTGAGACTATGTAACATGCTCAAGGTGACATAACTAATAGGCAGAACTGAAAGGATTTAAATCCATATCTCCTAACTTTATAGATCAGTTCAAATGCCATTTCCAACATGACACCCCTTCCTGATTTCTCCCTACTAGCATTGCTACTGCTTTCCTAATTACCTTTATTATCATTATTACATAATACATATACATTTACTAAAGTATTTTATATATTTACTTGTGTACATGTCTCTCCTACATAATATAGGCTCTCTGAGGATAGAAGTTGATTCATTTTTTGTCTTTGTTCCCTATGAAAGAACCTAGGATAGGCGCTTAATAAATGGTTGTTGATTAATCAATTATGTGACATGAGCAAAATGAACGAAGAGGTGAGCTGAAGTTGAAAAACAAACTTTTTATATCTTTTAAGCCTTCTTCATTAGAGACTGTCTTTAAACCTCTCTAAATATGTTTAGTTTACATTTTTATTATTTTAAAATAAATCTCTCCATATTCACTAGGGAAAAAACAACCCAATGTTATCTCCAATGCAATATATTATATTTAGATACAAGATTTTGTTAATCCTCCAAGGAAACTGAAATACACCTACCACTATAAATTATGGATTTTTCTTTTCTATGCATGTATTTATTTTCTTTCAAGACATTTTTCAAGATCCAGATTTGTGATATATCAAATCATTCTCTATAGTCCTTCATTCATTTTGACTGTGAAAAATGACTGGAGCACATCAGTAGCACAGTGGATAGAGCACTGGCCCTGAGTTCAAATCCAGCAAAGGATTGCACTAAGCAATGGGAATACACATTAAAAAGGGAAATATTGGGGCATCTAGGTAGCTGCTGGATAGAGCACCAGCCCTGAAGTCAGAAGGACCTGAGTTCAAATCTGACCTCAATCACAACACTTCCTAGCTGTGTGACCATGGACAAGTCACTTAACCCCAATTGCCTCTGCAAAAAAAAAGAAAAATATTTCCTACCAACAAAAAGTTTATATTTTAATGGATACAATAAATATCCTCCTTATTCTTAATGTTCTTTATATTCTTATTATTCTTAAATGCTCACTCTGATAGAGTAAGGGAAATAGAACCTTATATTAGCATAGGGCTCCTATAACTCTTATAGCAAATAATTGATACCATACCACAGTGGTTTGTGGACCATTACAACAGAGGAAGACTAACTATTTGGTAAGTCCCAATCATTTTGGGGGACAGAAAGCAAAATACTAGCTAGTCCTTGCTGCTTCATATTAAGATATCACTACCTCCTGGCTCTGATGTACCACTGGCATGGAAGTGATTATCACCCCCAAACAATTCTGAAACTGCATTACTATTTGAAAAATCAGAAATAATGCCCTGTGTGTCCCTAAACCAGGAGAGAGAGCTGATCCAGTCATCTTGCAATATGACTGTAGTAGACAACCAGCCCGTAAGCAAGTTGCCCTTTACTGAAACTCTTGAAAGCCAGCGAAGATTTACACACTCCCTTTACTCATTTTTTTTTCCTTTCAGTTTTTCTCTTCCCTTCAGCTCTCTCCAGGCCTTAAATTCTTTGTCAAAATCAGCAAGTTCCTAGTAGCGGGTAGAAATAAACAGTAATGATGACCTCTAACAAACAGAACTAAGTTCCTTCCTGTGGTGTACTGGCAGCCAATAATTTAAACCATAGTCATATTCCTTTCTTCAAAGAATGTCAGGTAGAAAGCCTCTACCCACTAAAAAAAAAGTCAGTTGAAAAAGAATCCCCAATCTTTAAAAAGTTAGAAGGGGAGTTTTCATTTTTGACCTTTAGGTTCCCACTCCATGAGGCACTTTGGCAACTCCCTATTTTTAGGGATCATTACCCATTCATTTAAGATACACTAGGAGCTAGGCTGCTGAGTCTAAGAAAAATCACCTTTCTTTCCCTTTGAGTGATATAATGAATGTATAAATATACTGGGTATTTCCTGGGACATGTTTTTGAGGGGATTGTTTTTAACAACATTCAGTGGGGATCCCTTTCATACATGGGTTAGAGACTAGAGAGCTGTTTTGGTCCTTTATAACTCTCAAATTTTGTAATAATGTGAGAGGTGGGCAGAAGAAAGAGAAAATAAAGAAGAAATTAGGACTTTGAGTAGTAACTTCTTATCCAAATGCCATTAATTATCTTAATTCTGTAAAACCTTGACCCAAGATCAGCATAGTAACAAATGTATTCATTTATTTAGTAAAAGACACTAACCCTTTTCAGTTTCTTTTAATTTTATTATTTTACATTTAAGACACTTAAAGGGTAATAGAGAGAGGAATACAACTTGTATGTAATTTAAAAAAAAAACCTTCTTACTTTCCCCCTTATTTTCCCCTCCCTTTGGGGTTAATAACTGACACAAAACTGTTCCTGGGTTCAAAGCCACTTACAATGCCTTTCATTTCCTACAAAGGTAAATTACAAAGGCTGATTTTCCCTTTTTAAGAAGAAATTCATATTCTCATCACTTCAGCACTATGCATACATGGGTACATACAGTGGTAAAGAGGGGCTTCAGAGCTCAAATATGGCTTGATACTCTTCGAGGATTAATGTTCACTCTTTCTTAAATGTCAAAAAGTCATTCTGGGATTTCTGACCAAACAGATCCCAGCTGCCTGAATTACCTTTCACAGAATCAGATGAGCTGAATTTCCTAACTACAAGCACAGTAAACATGAAAGAAGATTAATATGGTGCTTGATTTGCATGAAAAGGGACTACAGGGTGAAAAGGAGAAAGATTTAACTTTTTGTTTGTTTGCTTCAACAGAATCAAAATTTTTAAAGAATGCAGAATAAGCTCTTGGCTAGGCAGATTCTTAAAGAACAGAAAATTCTCCAATATAAAACTATCCAAGTAGGAAAAAACCTAATACATTGTAAGAAGGGGCCAAAAACTGGAGCCACATCAGAAAAAAGGCAACAAGCAGAGCTTATTGGTGCTGGATTTCTTTCTTTGTTTCATCTGCTACTTGCCAGTGCTCTTAAGGAACTGGGATATAATAAAAAAGGTCAGTCAGAGGGCAGCACCTTGTAAGTCGAGCCTTTAAATTGATCCTATTTTCTAAAATGCAACACTGACTGGTTTCAATTTTAAGTAAAGGATTGTCTGGAAAAAAATGAATAATCAATAAAGGCATCTTTCCAAAACCATATACAAGTATCTATGTATGCATATTAACAAATTGGGATCTACATGCTGCAAAGGACATTCCTTCTAAGCAATGGTAATGTCATTAAGGCTAAATAAAGAAAAGTGAATGTTCCATTAACTGTAGAATTCTCTGGTCATTTCTTTATTTCTCTCAGATTCCTTGTTTTAAAGTTTCAAATACTGGTTTGGGAAGCCAAAAAAAATAGTGAAAAAAATTAGTTTTCAATTCCCACCTGCTTCTTCCTTACCTTAGCAATGGCATAGATACGTGTGCTAGATGGTTCTGCAAGATCTGTTCTAAGATCTAGATTAGATGGCCACTCTTTGTTCATTGGCAGGCGGGAGGTAAAACCATCAACTGATGGATGACACATTCTCAGGGCCTTCTGGAAACTCTCTTCAAATGTCCGACCAATAGCCATAACCTGTAACAAACACAAGTTTAAGGATTTCATATTAATACAAAAACCTAATACATTTTTTAATCCTTTTTTAATCACACAAGCATCCATTAATACCCGCTTTATTAGAACTGTTGAGCTAGGCACTAGACATAAAAGGATGAGAAAAAAAATCTGCTTTCAAGAAGCTTCCATTTTATTAGGAGGATACAACATTTATTATATTCTGTTTGCTAAAAGGAATCAAGGAATGGTACAGGGAGTTTCAAGAGAAAGGAATTTTGAAATAGCTATTGTGAAGAGTGAAAGTCAGGCAGTGGGAAATATTTTTAAATTCTTCTACACTGGTTAGATCCCAGTTGTGATTAGACAAAAATTGTGGAATGAACTTAATTGGCAGTTATGTGATTTTTTTTGGCACAGTCTTCAGTATGGTAAGGATAACCTGATTGTGGGATTTAGCAAGTGACCCTGAGTCACTATAGGGTCCTGTTTTGTACCTGATCAAGAAAAGGAGATCTCACTGAATAAATGAACCTAAAAACAATGTAATTTTAAACAAAGGGGTCATTTTGGAGGATTAGAAAGAAAAATTAGTATGACTAACACAGCTCCATTACATGACTATGGAGAGACAGGATAGCTCCTAGCTACTGTGACTCTGTTATGAATTTACTACTAAAAAAAAGTGTATAATTTGTGAAACACGAGGAAGAACAATCTTGCTTTTATTTTAAATGCATTTCTTATATTTTTTTCTTCCTGATTATGTCTTTGTGATACATATTTGCCTTGGAACAAAACCTTTTATTGCTTAGAGATTCAGCCATGCTTGCTAAGGTCTATAGTCTATGGTAAGGTAGTGTCTGAAACCTATGAGTCTCTATTGTCATTCTCAGTGTTTTTCTATAGGAATAACTGAAGAGAAATGTCCCATATGAGCAAAGAAACAAAACTGTTTATACATAATGATCTGCTAGTATGTAACGGGATGACTTTATGGGTTTTAATTCATATTAATGGAACCTTTAGAAGCAATCATTGCTGAAATATTCTAACACTGTGTTCAGAGACTATATTTCCCATGACAGAGTCAGTCTGGTTGTCACAGTCATGTTTGCAATTAATTGTGGATTGCTCAGATAGAACTGTGGGGGAGGGAGAGGAAAGATTCTGCCTTAAACTGCAGGAAAACATGAGATGATAGATTGACCTTGTGGGAATCTAATTGCTTTGATCATATAGATTGTTCTTTAAATTTTTGTAGTAAAATATCAAGCTGCTCAGTATTTGGTCTATGACTTAAAGAAAAAGTAATGGAAACACTGGCTTCATTAAAGTTCCACGCTTTCTTACACAGAACTAGCTTCCTGGGTTTGTATCTGAGCAATGTGTAAATTATTCAGAAAGGTTGGTGACTCTGACTATGGATAAGATGGTAAGGTTTACTAAGAAAAACAAAACGAAACAAAACAACATCTCAAAACAGTATGTTTTCTCAAGGATTCTTTATAGCCACTAGGAATCTTGGGGATTTATCATGGTAGATAGTGTGCTAGTCCAATATTTCTCTTGTTCCCACCTTTCTAAAAATAAACTAACAGAGCTAGATGAAGCCAGATGTAAAATATATTGAATGCCCTCTCCTGAAGAAAATTGTGTTATTTGTTGCTATTAAGAAAAATTAATATTTAAGTATAAAAGGAGGAGGCTTCCCTTTTACTTTTTCCAGAAGTAACTGGAAGCATAAGGAGTTATATTTCTGCTCAATCTAAGCTCACTCCTAATTATTAGAGTTGCCCTAAAATTGAAGGGATGGTCTAAGGACAGTTTAGTTCCCTTTCATTGCAGGATGTGAGGTGAAGGCTGGTTTCCAGACATGTTTTTAAAGGGAATTTTAAGACTTGATATACGTATTTACTATCTGTGAACTATTGGGAGGCAAAATAATATATTTTGAAAAAGTTGCTGGATGAAAAATCAGGAGCCATAAGTTCTAGTTGTTACTCTGTTCCTAATTAGCACAGGAAAGTACCTAAAGCTTCTAAGTCTCTGTTTCTTTGTATTACAACAATGGATACTTATAAGGGCATCTCCAAAATCTTAGTGCCATTTGAAGCTGCTGAAGCTATTAAAATTAAAAACTTCAATAAGACTTTGGGGATATCCTGTATAAAACTATAAATTTTGCCACACAAATTAGAGACATTCTTATTTCCTTAAGAATAACTAAATAAAGTTAAGCTTTATAGCTACTATTATTCCCATTTTATAGATGAGGAAACTGAGGCTGAGGAAGTTCAAGTCCAGAATCAACATATTATTAAGTAAATAAAGTGAAATTGGAACCCGCATCTTCTAAATTACAAATGCAGTACTATAATTTTTTTCCTGGTCTGTCAAGAAAGTATGGTATGGGGAAAAGAGAATAAAATTTGGAATTGAGGACCTTCATTTGAATTCTGATTATCTATGTAACCCTGGACTTTTGTCTAACTTGTCTAACTTCTAGGGAACTCAGTTTCTTTTGTAAAATGCAGGGATTGAAATAAATGATTTCTAAGGTTTCTTCCAGAACCAACGTTTTTATATAAATCTGAATGAATTAGAATTAGTTTTTAGAAACTCCTTAACTTAATTGTATGGCATCACACTAATTCAAAGATCACAGATTTATCCTGATAATGTTCTCAGATTATTTGGTTTTTAAAACTAAAATAAGAGTGACAAAATAACAGAAGAACTCAAAATGTCCCTTGATTTCTCATGGTGGTCATGCATAAGATTGTGTTCCCAGATTTTCCACTTAATCAGAGAAAGGGCTTGCAGCAGTCTGCTTGAAATGAAACACTTCATATGCTATTTATGTGTTACTATAAAATAAAGACATTTTTATAAACTTTATTAAAAATTTTACTAAGTTTTTTTCTTCCATTGCTGAGGTGTGATTATAGAGCAAAGTACTGGTACAGGCTCTACAATCCACACACAAAACTGAGTCTGACTACTTACTTTATCCTTGCTCTGTTTTTAGGGTAAATTGGCCATTTATAGCAGGAGTTTTTATGTGTATAGCCCAATTACAAGTATGCAATCATATGTGAACATCCAATTCGGATATTTTGCCAAGGTTCATGCTACTTAAGTTATTACTATTAGAATATAATTTTAGAAAATTATATTCTACTTTCATAGCTGAAGCTATTTTAGATTTTAGAATCCTTGAGAAAACATACTATTTTGAGATGTCGTTTTGTTTGTTTTTCTTAGTAAACCTTACCATCTTATCCATAATCAGTCACCAACCTTTCTAAAATATATATTTAGATTAAAAATTCCATTGAATTGCATTTAAGTATTTGTTATATCAAGATTTTATATATGTGTATATGTGTGAGTATCAAAAGCACCTATCTAAAATAACATAATAGTACTATAAATGGGTAAAAAAATAAAACCTAGGACTAAACAGATTAGAAATAATTTTATGTGCTGTGGTCAAAGTAATAGCAATGTTGTGGGATGACCAGCTGTGAATGACTTTGCTATTCTCAGCAATACAATAATCCATGACTACACTGAAGGACTTATGATGAAAAATGCTATCCATATCCAGAGAAAGAACTGATTGTGTCTGAATACAGATTGAAGCATAAAAAAGAAATAATTTTAATTATAGCAAAAAGGCATTAATCTAAGCCTAGCTTTATTATAGTCTTTCCAGTCTTACTTCAAATGGCATTTTTCTGTAATACAAATGTACACACATACAGAATTAGTGTTTAATCAATATTTATACTATCATTTTAATAAAGAGTTAGTCTTTGCAGAAAAAGCAATATTGACAAAATCATGAGCTTTATAGGCTTACAGAGTCAAAAGGGTCTAAGAGATTATCTAATCCAATCTCTTATTTAAAGATGAGGAAACTAAAGACCTCAGTCATAAGCAGCAGAGCCTGAATTCCAACCCAAGTCCTTGGATCATAAATCCACAACTGCTGCTATCTCTCAGGTAACATAGGTCTTAGCTACTACTAAATGGGATCATGATGCTCAAATTTATGAGTCTGCTGAAAATATCAGACTCATGATGGCATATTGGAAAATACACTGACCTAGGAATCGGAAGATTTTGATACTAATTATAGCTTTATTGTTAACCTGCTTTAAGACTTTATAATCATTTAAACCTCTCTAATACTCATTTTCCCCAGCTGTCAAAATAAGAGTTTAATTAAATTATCTATGAAATTTCTTCCTTTTCTAAAGTTTTACGGTTTTATAAAACCATTTTCTCTAAAAGATTTAAAATATATTCTAATCATTTGTAAATAGATACTACTAGGTTGTTTCTAAATGAATACTAACTAATAATAACAGACTAAAAATAATAACTTTTTAGTCTGTGGTCTCTGAAACTGTATTTTTTCAATCATATTTTGATGGCTATATTTAACATAGCTGATTTCCTTTATAATCCTATGTATTTTATTTTATGCATTTAAAAAATAATTCTGAGGAGGGATTCATAAATTTCACAAAATCATGTGAATAAATAGTGAAATAAATAGTGAAATTTATGAAATCACTATCACCAAATAACCTTCCATCACCAATAAACCTTAACCAAAGTTAATTTTTGCCTTGAAATTACTTAGTAATTACATTAGTTTAGTTTATCAGAGTAAGAGAGAAAGAATACAATTAACAAAATATTCTCTATGGTTAATTATGATAGAAAAAGCTAGGTGCTACAATAGATAAGAGTGCTGGACTTGTATTTAGGCAGGCACTCGGACACTGTCTGCCTCAGTTTCCTTAATTGTACAATGGGGACATAATGGGGAGCACCTAGCTCTAAGGTAGTTGTAAGGATTAAATGAGATAATGTTTGCAGAGTACTATGTAAAACCCTAAAGCACTATTTAAGGGATAGCTATTAGCATCATTTTTAAATTTTGAAGAGATAAATGGCCAATTGACTGAATAATAAATTATTATTGCTGAATTTTTTCAGCTTGAAAGTAAATTGGAGTTGTCAATATTAATTATAGTTGTCTAAAAGTTTTCATGTGAGTCACCTTTTTCTTCTTAAGTTCTGAATCCTGGAGAGAGATCCTACTGGGTCTGTGATAACTTTTGACTAAAGAACTCTTGCTTCACAGTAAGGAGCAAATGTTCTCTTATTAATAGTGATAAACACTGAAACCTGTGGCTTTATGGTCCTAGGCTTCTTCTCTTATTTCTAAGCTTTTGGAGTCAACCAAAATAAACTTATTTTTCCGATTCTGAAAATGCCTTATGTAAAAACCAAACAAAATTTGTACCATGTCCTTCTCCCCACCTTCTTGCCTAGACTGAAATAATAATGAATGTCAGCAAAAGTGAAAATCTCAGATAATGACCTCAAAGTGAACACTATCTAAGTTTTCCATGTCCCTCCAATTTAAAATTTTGACTGTGTGCTTTATGAGAAGATATGTTTCTCATTGAATTTATACCATCTAGTTCTTTCATTTCTGGTTGAAAACATTTATCAGTAAAGTTATTTTTGATAGCATAGCAATTCTGGTCTTCATCAGAGTCAGAGAACATGATCCCCTCCACAAGAAAAAAATTCAAACAACCAAACAAAAATTTACAACATATAAGACATTTTAAATTCAAATAGCTCCTTGTCTGTCACTGCTTTAAAATTCTCCATGAGTATCAAAAACACCAAGAAACCCCATAATTACATAGAGAGTAATCAAGTTCTCCTTTTGAAAAATATGTAACACTACTGGCCTAATGTTGGTGTAACTATAATTTTTTCTTCTTGTTTTTCAAGTGACAAATATGACTTTACACTGTTCCATCCACATTCTCTCATGTTGTTCTTTCTGGAACCAAAGGTCTCTGCTTGCATGGCAGCTGACAGATTTTAAAGGTAATTAGAACCTCTCTTTTAAGATATAGATCTCCAACTACCTGAAGGACAATTCCACCTGACTATTGCACAGGAATATCCAAAAAATTATGATCAAACTGAATTTATTTTCCCCAAAAAATTTTCTTCCTTCTAATGTTATTGTTTTGTTCTAAGTTACCAGCCTCCTCTATTTGGACTTTTAGGGTTCTTTTTTAGGGTTCTTCCTTCTTCTCTCTTCCCAAGTACAATCTATTAAGACCTGTCCATTCTACCTCTTTTTGCATCTTTCTCTTTCATTCTGGACACACTGATCTAATATATGTCCTCCATACTATGCATTTGGTCTATCATAATTATCTCCCACTTCCCCTCTCTCTTATTTCTACTCCATACTTTATTCATATTTATGTTAAGCTAATCTTCCTGATGTAGAGATATGGTAATATTACTCATTTACATAAAGACTTGTAGTAGTTCCCTATAGCCTACTGAATAAAGTTACAAGATATTAGCTTTAGAACTAAAAGTGACCTCTCATTTTAGAGACAACAAAGAAATCATAGTGGTAGTAATTATTATTAGGAACAGAGCCCACATCTTTAACTTCAAATATACTCTTCTCATTACACTATAGTTCCTCTGAGCTCAAACCCCATTTTCCTAGAATTTAAGACCTACCATCCAATATCACTCTACTTTTCCAGCCTTATCTTCTCTTCACACTATGATCTAGAAAAATAAATGTATTCTATGTTGATCACAAATGTTATAGTTTTCTATCCCATGACTTTGCTCATTCAGTGCCTCTGGAATGTTCTTGCTTTCCAACTTTACTATTGGAATTCCAATTCAACTCAAATACCCCTTTCTCTACAAACTTGTCTTTCATATCCTCTTTCCCCTTCAAATTCACACAACACTTAGTTTTGACTATCTTCTTCTCTATCTCTACATTATAGTGATAGTTTTCAATGTCTTATCTTTCTTATCATCTTATTCCATGAAAAGAGGCACTGGAGAGCCATAAAACAATGGTTAAGTTTTTCTTCCTTCCTGAGCACCTAACACGATATTTCAAAACATTTATTATGTGGTTTTTAAATTGAGTTAAAAGTTATAACATCACTAAGTGATTCCAGTGATATGGGAACTGGGTGGTGAAACTCTATATTCTGTGTTCTTTGAGAGTTATTTAATAATTAGGAGAAAATTTTAGAAATCATCTATTCCAAAACATTATTTTATAAATGAGGGAACCTAGATCATTTCCTGTTGTCTCTAAGATTATTTTATTAGTTTTAGGATTATAGATCTAGATATAGAAAGGACTTTCAAAGATCAAATAGTCCAATTTTCTAATTTTACAGATGAAGAAAATGAGATTCAGAAAGATTATCACTTTTCCAAAATTGTACAGATAATAATCATCAAAGACAGTATTTGATCCTAGGTTCACTGATTTCAATGCCATAGTGTCACTATTATTATTTTCACTCGTTGAACATTATAAATAAAATCAGTTTAAAAGAATTTTGAAATTCCTTGAGGATCAGGATTGTTTCTGATATTTTCCTATATATAGCAATCAGAAAAAATATTCAGCATATACAAAATATCTAAATAAGCTAATTTTAAAGGATGTGATTTTCAGAGGAATAATAAAGCAATTGTTATTCTTTACTCTCTTTTCAAATTATTTACTTGTCAACCACGTTAAAAGTTTGAATAAATTTTATAGCTCCATGAGTAAAACTGAGAATAAAGAATAAATGAAAGAGGAAACAAGATACTCACCTCTCCTACACTTTTCATGGAACTACCAATTCTGCTGGAGGTTCCATGAAAGCGGTCAAGATCCCAACGAGGAATTTTGGTAACCATATAGTCCAGGCTAGGCTCGAAACAGGCTGATGTCTTCCCAGATACAACATTCTTGATTTCTGGTAAGGGAATTCCTAGGGCAATTTTTGCAGCAATGAATGCTAATGGGTACCTAGAGAGGAAAAGTCAGACAACATTTTATTAAACTTTTGTTGAACTACTGAGCATTAAGAAAGAAATCCAGAATACAAATCTGAATTTTGTATAATGATTGTGTTCATTTCATGTCAGAGTTACATATGAGTCTATGTTCTGCACAGCATTTCATTGGACATATGTCAGAAAATTTGAGCTATGATAAAGTATCTAGGCATATTTCACCTAAAATATTCACCCACTTAAACCAAGGTGCATTTTAAAATTCTGTATTTTCTCAGCCCCAAGCAAGTAGGTGCCCTATTCCTCTGACAAATAAGATGTTCACTTAGGCATTTCTTAGTGACCTATTCTAAAGTCAAAATTTCCAAGATGTCTTGAAAAAGTATAAGAATGACTACCCTTAGGAAGGCAGAGTATTAAGAAAGAGCAGTCAGATAAATGGCAAGCCAGAATTGTGAAGTATGTGAGGAGTGAGGCATATTCTAACTCTAAATCAACATTTAAGATAATTCTATCTATATATCAACCTAAGGCAACTTGCTAAACTTAAACCAACAGAAATTTTAGCCTTCTCCATTATATCAAAAACTATCTTTCTTAAGTGTTTGGGAAGTTGAAAAGAAAAAAAGGCAGAATCAAAGAATTTGAGAGCTGGAATGACAATTAGAAATCTTAGAACTTAGAGCCACATGGAAAATTATATCTATTATAAAATTATTATTATATAATATTATTATAAATGTTACATATATGCATAGAAATTATCTAGTTGGATTCCCTCAGTTTCTAGATAAGGAAACTGAAGTTCATCAAGGGAAACTAAGTGGCCCAAAGTCACATAGATAACAAGTGACAAAGCCAGAATTAGAAGCAAAGTATCCAGGGAACTTATATATAGCAAGTGCTTAAGTACATATTGATTGATTGATCAGCCCAGAATTCTTCTTGCTATACTACCAACTACTTTATAGACATACATATATAAATGCTAAATAAGATCTATATTAACAACAGCAGTGGGTAGAATTAATTCACTTTCTAATCATATTTGCACAAGTTGTTGACTTAAGATACCTGTCAACCTCATCCAGTTACTGCAGCTGTTTGGTTAGGTTTTTTTTTATTTATTTATTTTTGGTTTTGACCTGTAGAAAAACCACAGGTCATTTGTCTTTGTAGGAGATTCGCTACCCCCCTCTCCTCAAAAAAAGGCATTGAATGCTGGGTTTCTATGGCATCATTTGTCTACATCTTGCCACAAGGCTTCCTAATGTACAGAAGTTGATTAAGGACTGAAATTAAGGACTAATTTGCACTTTTCAACAGCATCTGCAAGGCAGAATTAAGAA
Organism: Sarcophilus harrisii; assembly: GCF_902635505.1. Lineage (NCBI taxonomy): Eukaryota > Metazoa > Chordata > Mammalia > Dasyuromorphia > Dasyuridae > Sarcophilus > Sarcophilus harrisii. The sequence continues at coordinate 72,499,696 of NC_045428.1, forward strand.
ACAGATTTTGAGCAGACTGCTTTGACCACCCAGATTTTGATTAGTTTATGATTAGCTGACAGACAAAGCGAACAAGCTATGCTATTTGCTTCAATCTGGCATCAGACTCATTAATAACTGTGTCCTCGGGGTTCCACAGATGATTTGCAGGCAACATACAGAAATGTAGAATATAGTTTGTAAATACAGCACAGTCTGCCCCTGGCAGTGAGTTTTCTATTTGTATTCTAGAAATTGGGTACCTGCCCTTATATAAACCCATTCTCCTTAGTCCTGGACTTACCCTGTGGCCTTTGAGGCTAAGGCAGAGCTCCGAGATAATCTGGCATTCACTTCAATGATGCAGTATTCCATGGAGGTAGGATGCAGGGCAAACTGGATATTACATTCACCAACAATGCCCAGGTGTCGAACGACATTGATCGAAGTCTGTCTGAGCATCTGAAACTCTGCATTGGAGAGGGTCTGGGCAGGAGCTACCACGACAGAATCACCTGTAGAATCAAGCAACATGCCTTAATTAAGGGCAACTGCCTACAACCTGTCTAACCTATTTCATAATCTGCCTTCATGATACAAGATAGACCTTGGCCCCAACAAGGCTCATTCAGGAAAAGCCTAATATCAAGGCAATATTTCCCACATTAAATTTGACTGCTTGGGAAATACATGAATATTTCTGGAAAGATTTTAAAATATTTCTGTGTGGAGATAAACAACAACAAAAAGAATCTACTGAAAATAATTTTAATTTTGTATTCCCTCAATATTCATTGTGATACAATAGAAATTGTGGGTATAAATGATAAATGTCAGGATAAATGAATTCTAGTCTGGTCTCTGCCATTTTTTTTTTGCCAGAGTCTATGTGATTCTCGTTCAATCACTTAATCTTTGTGATCCTGTTTCCTCAATCATAAAATGGAGGAAAGGGTATAATAATAATAAATAATATATATAAATAATAATAATAAATCCCCCTTATATATCTCTCTAAGCAAATGTAATGTATTATTACTGCTACTTTGTCTATAAGAATAGCTACCAGATCATGTATACTTATTGTGTATCTAATTTATATTTTAATGTATTTAACATCTACTGGTCATCCTGCCATCTAGGGGAGGGGATGGGGGAGTAAGAGGTGAAAAATTGGAACAAGAGGTTTGGCAGTTGTTAATGCTGTAAAGTTACCCATGCATATAACCTGTAAATAAAAGGCTATTAAATAAAAAAAAAAGAGAATGAAGGACAAACAATAACCTTCCATTTATTCTGTATTTTGTTTGCACTTATATCCATGTAGTCTTCTGCTTTAGAATGTAAAAAAAAAAAATCCTTTTTTTTTTTTTTGCCTTTCTTTGTATTCCTGCCCAGCACATAATAAACACTTAATAAATGAAAAAAAAAAGAATAGCTACCAGAAGAAGAAAGAATCATAATAATATGAAAGATCTCTGCCTTAACGCATTGTATAGTTACTCCCATTATATTCATTTCTCTACCTGTATGGACTCCCATGGCATCAACATTTTCCATGTTACAGACTGTGACACAGTTGTCTGCTGAATCTCGTACAACTTCATATTCTATCTCTTTCCATCCTGTTACTGATTTCTCCACCAGAATTTGGTTAGTCATTGCAAATGCCTAGAAATAAGAATTTTGGGGAAAAAAGATTAAAAAGAATTTTAAAAAACAAAGTCAAAGTGTTTCTTAAATATGACAAGATATGGATGGTAGTGATAGTAGTATTGGTATTGGTGATGGTTTTCTAATCGACTACTTAGTTTTTGTGAAGTTTGGCAGATGTCCTGGATCAGATCCTGGCCAATATCAGCATCTCTAACCCAGTTAACTGTCATTCTCAACACTCAAAAAGGCACAAGGTGTCAGAAAAATCAGAGCAATGCTAGAAATAACATCTAGCTATGATTATGCTTGATTTATGTTATTGAGAGTTGCCATTCAAATTGCTGCTATGGCATTAAATCAACCTAATTTTTATAACGGAGAAAATAATTGAGCAATCAGGCATAGAAAAATGAAATTATTTCCATAGTTAGGCTTCTGTGAAGAATATGACATATAAATAAATGTGGAAAAAGAAATCTGGAGACTCTAACTTTTCTAAATAGTAGTTCCATTGCCCAATGAGAGGGTCTAATATTAAGCAAAGGTTAGGTGACTGTGATGTGGAAAATGAAGAGGAAAGTAATCATAAACAGAAATATGTTTCAATCAACAACAATAATTTTAAAATCCACATTTTTAAAATTAGCAGTTGCTATAGAAATACATGGCATGGCTCTTTTCGGTGGTAGTGTCAGTACTTTTGCACTTCACTGACATGTGTCTTAGGCTTATATAGCCTGAATAGGCATATAAATTAGAATAATTGTTATAATTATTTAAAGTTTACTATATAATCACAGTCAATAAGAGATTAAACCAAAAATGTGTCAGGACATTTAGCTCCTGCAAATACAAAACATATCAAAATGTCCATTTTTCTTGGTTTGTGACAGAAAATGATAGGATATTCAAGGTGAAATGGACCTTGAAGGTCATGTGGTCTAGGTTCTACTTAAAACATGTATTTAATTAGGAATCAGAAAGGGAAATGAAAGCTTCAATGACAATGGCATTTATTTCTGCAAATCCTTGGAATCATTCAACCCAGAGAAGCAACAAACTGGAGATTTCCCCTTGAACTGTTTCTGTACTTTTCCATTTATTTTGCACTTTTGCAAACCGTCTGGCATAGAGTAAGTACTTAATATATATTTGTTGATTGAGTTAATTGAGTGATACTATCACCAAGATCCATTAGCTAACAACTATTGACTACATGATGGTATCAGTCTTTCAAAAGGGAAACAAGTTTCCAGATGTGTTTTTCAATATTTATCTGCACTTGTATTTTTCAAGTTAACAGAAGCACAAAAACTAACTGACTTCATCTGCCCATGTCCTACTGCCGATTTGTTTTTCTTCTTCTTAAGTTAGGTTGATTTAAAACCTCTTCATTTCAATGGCAAACACTTTTAATGAAAAGAAAGCAAACATCAAAAAAATGCTTTGTAATGAAAGAATTCTAGTTGCCTATTAGGTTTCAGTCAAGTCTCAAAGAATCTCATCTATTTATTGGAAAAAGTAAAGAAGCTCAGTTGAGAATCAAAATTATATCATCAAATTATCAAATAATCAAATTATTTCCACAAATTAAAAATCAAATTATCTCAACAAATATTTATTAATCACCCATTGAGTGTAGAGCATTATACTAGACTCTTTATGCAAATATGAATAACATGATCTCCAGGTTTCAAAGAGTTTACAGTGAAAGTTTAAATAACAATTAAAGCTCTAAGTAGCAATTTAAGACAATAGTAGATGAGTTATCCCAAATAAATTCATGATTAACTGTCAAATAAATTACAAGTGCTAAGGGGAGTCAGGAAGAAAGTCCATTTTAAGCATCCAAAGTCCTACAACACTTGGTCCCTTTCTATCTTTCCAATATTCTTATAATTCCCCTCCCTATACACTATCTAGTTATATTGGACTGTTGCTGTTATTTGTCCTTCTTTCTCAAAAAGGACCAAAATGGGGAGATGAGATGGCCCGCAAGTGAGTTGGATTTCAGTGAGGGATGGCTGTGCAAGGTCACCTGTCTCACCTTCCCCTCCAAAGCCATCTAGGTCCAGTGGCCAGATATAGATCCGGACAATGGGAGATGGTCCTGGATGAAATGACAAACCTTGGGCTTTTTAAGCTAAGGTCTTCAACTGGTCTCAGTGTGAGGCCACAGCCACCCAGTGATTAAGGGTAGGTAACAATTGACATGCAAAAAAGAATTTTTTTCCTCTTTCACTTAATCAAAAAAAAAAAAACATAATAGTCTAAATAAATCTGGGAAGGGAAGATCCTCGGGGTTTCTGGACAAAGGAGAAATGACTGCTATTTACATTCAGAGTCAATCGGAACCCAAACAGAACATAGGACTAATTCTTCAAATACTACACTCCATCTCCTGATAGCTTTGCTTTTCACTAGCCATCTCCTATACTTAAAATGTTCTCTCTGTATACCTCCTTCTCTTGACTTCTATGGCTGACTTCAAGACACCTCAAATTTTACCTTCAGACCTTTTCCTTATCCCAATTTATATTTTGCTTCTGAGATTACCTTCCATTTATACTATATAGGTCTAGTATTTACATAAAGATTTGCAAATTGTTCTTCTTAGAATAAGGCTTTCCTGAGGATAGAGACCATATTTTTCCTTTTACTTGTATTCCCAGTCTTCAGCAAAGTGGCTGGCTTATCATGCTTTTTAACTGAATAACTTTAAATTGAAAGTAGTAAAAGATTTTCAGGGCATCAAGACTTGATCTCAAAGTATAAGTAAAATTTGGATAGGAAGAGCAAAAAAGGAAAGATGAAGAGGAAGGAGGAAACATGATTTTATGTAGCTCTATATATGTTTTATCTTAATTAAAGGCAATCCTATTTTCTTTTGGATTGACTTAAATTTACAAAAAATGGATCTAAACTTTTTTTGTGTTGACTTTTCAGAAATTAAATGCCTCCAAAGACCAGAAGCCCTATATTTTCTATTAACATATCTGCACACTGTGGTTATTGAATTCATATAGAACCTGATGGTCCAATCCATGATTTTAAATATATTTGTAGAGTTGCCTATAATGAATAAAAAAAATATACTCTTCCTTTCAGCATTTAAAAGCCCTTTGCAACTGACTCTTTCCTATATTTCAGGATTAATGTGTATTAGACTCCTTTATATACTCTATCTTTTAGCCAAACTGAACTACATATTGATCAACACCATTTTCTGTTTCTGTGTCTAGAATGTTCCCCCTTTTTACTCTTGTTACACAGAATTGCTCTCCTCCTTCAAGGCTCAATTCAAATGCCACATCCCACAGGAGGCCTTTCCTAATCCCCACAGTTACTCTTTTTTTTGCCTCCATTAGAATTTACATTGAACTTATTTTGTACATATTTTCATTTATATTTAAGTGTACATGCTTTCTTCTTTGCCCCCAATAGACTATAAGTTCCTACCCTGAGAGGCAACACCTTTTTTTTAGTCATTGTGTCTCCAATACTTAGCACATTGGATGCTTAAAAATGCTTGTTCAATGAATTTTAATGGCTAATAAATATGCATTATTAGTAATAATTATGTTAATTAGTATCATTTGGCATTTGTAGAAAGCCTCAACTATAGATCCATAAGAAATTCTTTGATTGAAACCCACAATCTCAGAATCTCAAAAAAAAAATGAAACATTTATATTAGAATGTTTCCTTTTTCTCACTATTTTAAAAATAAAATCTGAGTTGATGTATAAGTCTGTCACTGTGTTTGATTATCTGAACACATACAAACTTACTTAGCATCTGTTCCCCAGAAATATGATGGATAATTTAGAAACTATCATCTGGTTTATCCCCCACCCCAAAAGGCAGTAATGATGAAGCTCTTGGATGACTTGTGTTTGAGCTCTTTACTAAGACAACATAGCCCTAAAACAAACCATCTGATGCAGTTTCATGGCAGGAATGAGAGTGAAAGAGAACCATATAGTCCTGCTCAATTATGTTAGTTCCCAAGCTGTATCCTTACTCAACTACTGATATTTTTGTTCAGGCAGTTAACCTTCATCCTGCTCACCACTCATTGGTATACATTTTAATTTTCATAAGGTTCCCCTACACACAAAGGAAAATGCATTCAATAAAGTGTTAAAGGGATGAGTTTTGACAGAGAAATGGATCTTATGAGCTTCCTTTTTACTCTCTCATTTTTGTGTATAATAGTGAACCAATTAGCTCATTAACTTCTAATTCTAAAAAGGTTATACATATTTAGGCTTTGCCTGAACCTCATACCTGAATCACAATATAACCAGGTTTAACTGTGTGAATTTTTTTCATCCTTATTAGTAATTAGTAAATAGTAAAGAATATTTACTAATAAAGATGAATAAGGATGGTTACACACATAACCATAATACTTTAGAGAATGAACAGATGAAAATCTATACTTCTCTTTACAGAGCTACCATTTTAAAGTAGTTACCCAAGTTTTCAATCTTAAATTCATCCTCAACTTTTTACTCTCATCATCCCTAATCCAAATCTTGTTAATTCTACCTCCAATCACAATAAAAACATCTATTTTATAAAGCTGTAGAAAATTATGTTTCCTCTTTCCTCTTCTCTCCATTTATAGCATTAATTTCCTAGTTCGGGCCTCAGTCAGTTCTCACTTAGACTGTCCTAACAAATTTACTCACCTCCTCTTTCCTCTCCATTCTTCACGCAGAAACCAAACATAAATAGTAGGTCTGATTTTGTCATTTGCTTACTCATAAAGCTCCTGTGACTCCCCATTGCCTTGAAGAGGCAATATAAGAGGTAAAATAGTAAATCCTATGTTTAGGATTTGAAGACTTTTACAAACTTTTTCCAGCCTATCCTTCCAGGATAATTATACATTATTTCCCTTATACATGTTACATCAAAATTAGTCTATTTGTTGTTTTCTAAAAGCAACACTATTTCTCCCACCTCTATACTTTTCCCCTCATCTCTCCCTTATGACTGGAATGTTTGTTCCTCCTCACCCCTGATTCTTGAAGCTTTTAGTTGTCCCTTTTAGGAGCAATTCAAGTATCATCTCCAACAAGGCCTTTTCAGTTTTATCCAATTGTTAGTTACTCTAGTCCTAGGCTACAACTCTGAAGTTAGTAAGAATTCTTAATAAAGAACACCAGCACAAATCAATCAAAAGCTATTTGCAAACAACTATCACAATTTTCCTTTTCTGGGGGTAAATCAGACAATAATATCTAAAATAAACATCACATATCTGAGGAATAGATGTTCATTAACAAGGAATTTATTCAATTTACTGGGTATAGTCAAAACCATGCCTTTATTTCCAGAAGGAAAAGAAAACAGCACCTCAACTTCAAAACAATCTTATCTATGTAGATAAAGTATATTTGCCAATATACTTATTAATGTTTTGGGATAGAATTTAGAAGTAAAAGAAGATAGAAATTAATCATAAGTTCATATTACTGAAGTTAACAGAATATATAACAAATATTGACTTTTAGAAAACAATAATTAACAAATAAAGAAAAAATATGTGTCTATATATATATGTATATAGACACATATTCACAGCTATGTTTATTTTTTCTGGAGGCAGAATTATCTCCAAATGATATTATATATAGCTGCTAGCAAGTTCACCTTTAGACTTACACACCTTTGTGCCAAGATCCAATAGGCTTTCCTTGTTTAGACAGATACCTGATCCTAATCCACCAAGGGCATAGGCAGAACGTATCATTACTGGGTAGCCAATCTTGTCTGCTGCCTTTAAAGCATCATCAATCTAAAAATGAGGAAGAAGAGTTTTAAAAGTTGACCAACCTTCACAGAAAATACAACTCTAAGAGTTTGTTTAGGTGACATGAATAAAATTTGGAGGGAGGAAGGGTAGAGGTAAAGTTAAAATTGAATATGATTCAATAATATTCCTTTACCTTTTTATAATTTTAAAAAGACTCAAACTTGAAGAACTTTTTTGCCAACCTTCTAAGAAAAAATATTATTCTATCTTCTGAAAACAACTATTTCTAGATAAGACTGATTAAAAATGCCTTGACAAACAAAAAATATTTATTCAGTTTTCAATTCTTTGTTACTTTTCTTAAGCAATGGTCCTTTATACTATGAAATATGCTTATTTTTTCATGGCCATGCTTTTCAGTCATGGTGCATTATTATATACAAGTGGGTATGTAATCATACCCCCTTCCTGCCTGATTTTCATTTTGACGAGATGAGACATAGTTAACACTGTTTTTAAAATAAAGAATGGATGACAGCAGTTTCCTGAAATATTCAACACACTACTCTAGAAATACTCATTGACAATTTTTCACCCCTAAATATACATGCTATCATTTAATTTTAGGAATGTAGAATTCTATTTGTGCTCAACTTGACTTTGGGAGACTGCCTAGATCTATGTTAAAGAAGCTCAATCAAAAACTATCTCCTTCATAATTTGATTGGACTCATAGATCAAGTGGGATTAAGAAATTAGAAGCTAACAGACAAGCTTACAGCAAACAAGATTTAACACTGAGAAAAAAATAGTGCATAAAAAATATAATATTCATTTAAACAATCTTATCCATGTGTAACTCACAAAAAGAAATTTGCTTAATTGCATATGATGACCTATTTTCAAGATCAGTTTTATTCCAATATAATCATTCAAATGTCACTGACCTTGTGAAATCTGCTATGCATTCACACATACAGCACAAGTGAATGATTATTACCTGTCACCTGGAAAGACTGATTTTCAGCCCAAGGAACTTGAGTTCTAATGACACTTGTATCATTGACCTACCGAGTGACCTGTAATCTGTCACTTAATCTTTGCACTTGTTTCTTCATCTGTAAAATGAAGATAATCCCTGTCCCCAGTGATTCTTACATGAAGAGTGATGAAAAGATATGCGTTTCTTGGAGATCAGATATACATGTTACATAAATCTATATAACCATAGGCACATATATACATATACATGAATGCATTGTACACATACACATAAGTTCAACCATGATTAATGTGCATCATAAGTAAAATTCCCATATGTTCCCAAAACAAATACTGGTACCATTTCCTCACCGTTTCAACTGCAAAACTGGGCGCAATCTTTTCATTAATTTCATTCAATTTATCTGAGAAAAGTTGCCTATCCTCAGTAGCCATGATAGATTCAACTGAAGTTCCCAGGACTTTTACACCATATTCTTTCAGCACCCCTCTTTTGAACAGTTCCACTCCTGCAGAAGGATCAAACACAAAGTATTGTTTGGGGCATTTCAGATTGGCTTCTGACCTCTCTTTTAGCAAATCAGCTGTCATATTTTTTTATCTAAAACTTATCATCAAGAAGCCATAATAGCCTTTGGTGTGATAGCCTAAAGAAAACAACACTGTTTAAGTAGACTAACAAAATTTGTGACAACTATTGCTGTCTTCTGTACAAATAGACTTATTTAAATGGGAATAATAATACTGTTGCTCACAACAGGAACATTTTAAGCATTCAAGTGGTAAGAAAATTGTGAGATCTAAAAATAAATTCTTCCTAAAGAGTCAAATATTAGAACTCTTCTTTCTCACTGCCTGTTTGGCTTCATTCATGTACTTATTATTTTATCATGAACAGAGATCTATTAAAATAAAAGGTGCCTCTCCATTGAAAAGCAGTTCTTTTTGCAATTTGCTAATAGTAAAAAGACCTTTTTCTGATTTCTTTTAGCTGGAAGTCCCAGAATGTATGTATAGTGTTGTTTAGGGAAGGCCTATAAAGAACTACAGAACAACTATTTGACTTCTAGAAAAATTCTATAAAATAAAATTTATGCCCTCAAGTTTTAGTTATAATTTATAAATTATTTAGCAAGAGGCACATAAGTTTATCTCCCCCCAAAGTCAAACTCCTCCTTGTTCCTATAATTGATTGTTATAATATTTAATTTGCATATGTACTTTAACAGTTACTACATTTGCCACTACATAATTAGATAATTTTATTCTGTGCTATGGTTATAATCAATAAATGGCCACACATTAGCACAGTTTGAATAGGAGAGAATCTGTAATCAAAACATCATAGGCTTGTATAAGACCTTGAGATTTCTAATAGTTCATTCTCACCATTTCAGTGCAAAGTGCCTCATTTCCCTCCTTACTATTTTTATCACTACCATCTACTCATGCCTTAAGTGATTCTAGATAAGTGTCTATATTGCTTAAAGACAGTCAATAAATTTGGGTTATAATTTTCCACTGATCTATTATATATGCTTTGCTACATAATTTAGGCCTACCTGGAGATAAATCAACAAGTATTTATTAAGTGCCTGCTATATGTCAAGGCTGTTCTAGGCCTTGGGGATACAAATACAATGGATCAAATAATCTCAAATCCTAAAAAATTTTTACATTCTAAATTATTTAAGCGTGGGAATTAAAGTGGTAGAGCTAGATTGCATTTATTTATCTGGATCTATTTTATGTCCCCATGCTACAATATAATCTCCTTGAGAGCAATGACTATTTTGATTTTGCCTTTATATCTTAGGGCATAATACCTTGAATATACTAGATACTTAATAATTGGATATTAAACTGATTTGGAATGGGTTCAAATAAAATGGGGTGTTTAGTTATTACCTGTAAGTCCTGAGCAAGCCACTAGGCTTCTCCTGGCTTTAGTTTCTGCAACTTTAAAATGAAAGCTGAACTGAAGGGTCTCTATGACTGTTATTCAGTGTTTATTGTTGAAGCTATAGGGGATACTCAAAGAATAGAAAATCTAGTCTTATACTTAGATTATTTCTTATTCCTCTCCTAAAGTTCCCAGGAGTAGCTGTGAGAACAAAAAGAAGAGCAAGTAAAGTACTTTCTTCCTTTTTACAAAGAAAGGAGCAGTGGGACTTGAAACAAAGAAAAGGGAACAACTAGAAATCCACTTGCCTTCCCTAGAGAAGTCTCCAGGCATTCAATAGGAAATACCAAACTTGCACATTCTCTCAATTTCTTTATGAAATGGACCCAATAATAGTTATATCCATTAAAAAATCTTTTTTTACTTCTTATACAGAAGATATCACAAAAATACAAAGTACAGTTAATAGTTCAACCTCTAAAAAATACACATTTATATAGGAGGCAAATTCCTATTGGAACCATAATAGCTATAAAGAACTTACCACAGTTGAGAGCTGTCTGACCACCCATACCCAGAATCAACCCATCTGGTCTTTCAGCTTTTATAACTTCTGTAACAAACTGGGGAGTGATAGGAAGAAAGTAGACAGTATCAGCTTGCTTTAAGCCCACTTCATTGGTCTGGACAGAAGCAATGTTGGGATTCATCAAGACAGTTTTCACATTTTCTTCCTGAAAAAATTTTAAAAAGTTAAATTACAATTCTGAGTACTGTTCCTTCCTTTGATATTTCAACTCCAAAATTGCCAAAGTCCAAGACAAAACAGAATGAGGTAGAAAATGGAGCTAAACCCAACAGCTAATCTACTTGCCTTTCCACTGCTTGGTAAACAAAACAACAATGTACATATTTTAAATGAAAGCTGATGTGCTCTCTTTTTGCCTGAGGCACTAGGAATCTATTTCTAGTTGACCATTTTTTTCCTAGGCTTTCATCCCTGCTGGTAGTGTTATAAGAAAGAACATTATACAATTGTCTGTACACATTATCCAGAAAGAGAATGACCATATGGTTTAAAAGTACATATATACATTAAGATATCCATATTCATTGTCTCATTCCTAACATCTGGAAAGACCCTCAAGACAATCCTTCACATAGGCAATGAAGTACAACATCATTCTCTGCCAGAATAGAGGGAACACTTAGCAAAGCAAGCATTGTGATTCTCTTTCTCTTACCCACTGTATCTAAATCCTGATTTTTTTCATCAAAATTTTTAAAAAATATATAATGTGCTGAAAGGAAGGACTATATATAGTTATAGATTTAGAATTATAATGAAATTTAGAGGTAATATCATTAAACTGTGCATTTTACAGATTAAAAAAAAAAAACTAAGGCCCAAGTAGACTAACCTAACTTCCCCACTATAAAAAGTTAGTAAGTACTAAAGTCAGAATTAGAATGCATTGTTCTTTGACACCAAGCTCAAGATTCATTCCACTGCACACAATGACTGCCTCATAGTCCACATCTTCAGTCAGTCAACAAGCGTGAAGTGCTTATTATATGCTGGAAATTATGCAAGTCTTTAAGGACACAAAGACCAAAGACAGTTCATAATCCTTACCCAACTGCCTATAGAATTTCTACTAATCCTTGAAAGTCTAGCTCACATGTTACTTCCATTTTTTTATTATTTTTCCCCAGAACATGATGGTGGGGTGCAAAATCATCATGCATATATATATATATATATATATATATATACATATATATATATTATATAATTTTTCTGGTACCTATTGGTATCATATGTTATTCAGTACTCCAGCTATTTATGTATAAGTTCTGCTTTTAGACATGCAAACATCATAAAGGCAAGATTAGGTCTTAGCTAAACCTTATGTATGACTCAGTTTAGCAAAATGCTCTGACCACAGTAGGCTTTTGATATTTGATTGTTGAATTTGCTGACTAGAATGTCATCTCCCAAGATAATAAGGTGAAGATGGCTTATAATTTTTCAATTAAGATATAAAACTTCATACAGAAAAATATTAACTATACTAACTCATTCTGAAGTCACTGAATATTACAATATCATACTTTGGTTTCCATTGTAAAAGAGAAGAGAATAGTTCATTAACTTCCTGAGTTTGCTAACTTTATCCTTAACTATCTAACTACTGGAAGTGGTAATTATATTTCAATGAACTTAAAACATAATTCAGAAAATTAATATAAAACTGTGAAAAATAATTTCAATAACTAACATTTATATAGCATATTAATATTTAGCATTATAGCATATTTATAGGCAAATATTAAAATATGTGCCAAATACTGTGCTAAGTGCTTTCCAATTATTATTTCATTTGATCCTCACAACAATTCTGCAAGATACGTGCTATTATTATCCTCATTTTGAGGAATGAGGAAATTGAGGCAAATTCTAAATTCTGAATACAAATTCGACCTCAAACACCTACTAGATTTGTGACCAGGGCAAGCCACTTAACTTCTGTTTGCCTTAATCCACTGAAAAAAAAAATGGCAAAACACTTTTTTGCCAAGAAAACCCTGTGGACATTACTGGCATGCTGTGGTACACAAGATAACAAAGAATTGGACACAACTGAAAGACTGAACAATAAAAATAACTTTCAGACTCCAAACTTTTTATATAACATTTAGCAGCTTTTATGTAAATTGGAAGAACCTTTGAAAGGACCAATTGAATCATGAAGAGTATAATTGATGGACTATATTCCACTTCTTTTCAAGAGATGTTAGATTACAAAAATCTCTATTAAAAAAAATTTTAAGATCAATGGCATACCACCATACTTTATTCTACCTTCCCTAGCCTACTCAACTTTCCTATAAGTGGAGCTTATTTTCTATGAACTGCTTTACACTAACAGAATACAAAGGACCAGATCACATTGCCCTGAAATGACTTGAATAGTAAAAGATCAGGACCAGCAAAGTAAGAAAGAATTCCAAGGACAAGTTAGCTAAGCATCTGATTGAGGTTGGATATATAATATTGTCCGATGTTTTTCTTAAGTATTGAAGGTACTAAGGAAAAGGAAGGAAGATAGAGAAAGGGTCTCCCAGGGTCAGTCAGAATTCAGTTGATCACTTGTCAATAAAATAGCATTATCTTGGTCTCCAAGTCATCCTCTTGAAAAATATAGTTCTTCAAAGAATAGGGAAAACTTTCAAAATCTGTTTCAGAATAGAAAGATTAAAGATTATATATGACTGCTCTCAGTAAAAGCCTAAGGAAGTAACTTAATTGTCTTGTCAAGTTGAGTGCCTGCCTCCAAAGCAAGAAAAATCTACTTTGCCTCTGTATCCTCAAGGAGTATGGTATATTTCTATAATGGGTGGACAGGAATCAGAGTATCCAAAAGCAACCTTTTGGAAAGTAAAGATATAATTCCTTCAAAATAGACCACTAGTTTTAATTCTTTTTCTGAGTGCTACAACAATTCTGAAGGGCAGTCAGTGGAAAAAGAAAAGATTCCCTCAACTAATGTTGAAAATGAGATTCATATATATGCATATATACATACGTATATATGTGGGTGTAATATAAATTTGTGGATGTGTATATGTATATACATACAATGTATATATGTGTATAAGTATACATTTATACCTAAGAACTATCCAACTATTACCAAGGCAAAAGTGAAATTTATATTCCCTTTGATATGTTTAATTATGAGCAGACGACAATATTATGTGGCTGACAAGCTACAAACATTAAATATACACAGTTGATCAGAAATTGATCAGAAATCGGTGCTATAATCAGATAAAAGTTACAAGAAAGATAACTTATACCCCCACGATTATTTGGAAACAAGACTAGACAACTGCATCTGCAAGTGATGGGAGGTATTCTCTTAGTTCTGTGAAATTTTCTTTTTCTTCTCTTATTTCCAAGAATTTGTGGGAAAAAAATAATAGAATTTTGCTACATAGTAACCTTTTTTAAAGTGATCAACTAACTTGGATTTCCTTTGGAATCTTTACTCCCCTTGCTAGTTCTGAATTTGGTGCTAATCAGTCCACCCAGAGGGAGTGCTTGCTCTCTGTGATCTTTTCTCTGTTAATGACATGCATAATTGTTATTGAGCTGCATGGTAATCAGACATAAATGGCAACAGGTTCATATGGATGACTATAATTGATATTACTATCACATAGCCAACCCATGCAATTTCTAGAATCAGCTAGGCAAAGTGGAAAGGGAAATGGGACAGAACAGGAAGCTATTCAAAGGTTCTTCAGAAGACCCTTGAACCTGTAAAACATAGAAATCCAATGGCTTCTTTATTTTTATGGCAAGGAGCACACCCTTCTAAAGAGTTGTTAAGTGTCAGAATATGTCAGCTAATGATTTAAATATTATGAAAGCTTAACCCCGAGTTCCTTTTCTGAGAAATGCAGTAAAACTGATTTTTATCAGCTTTCAGGTGTCTATCCATCTTCTCTACTTTTATCCTACCCAGAAAAAGACATGGAAATAAAAGGCCAAATCAAGAAAAATGAAAAGATGAATCTTTAGTGAATAATACAGAAAAATGGAATTTTTCTTAAGGAGAGTATGTACTCATTGTGAATAGTAAACAGAAGCTATAACTATGGCTACTTTTTGCCTTAATCAGCCAGATACAAATTTAGCACAAACGAAGTTAGGTCTTCCCATGGGGTCCAAATTCCTTAGGGAAAATCCTGTCTTCAGACCACTTTCTCCATTGAAACATCTTGAAAAATGTAGAGGGCATGACGGAATTACTTAAATAATATAGTGAAGGAAACAATTCATTTTCTATGAAAAATCCTTCTTCTGAAGTTCTTCAATTTAAGAAGCTTAGGATATGAGACATTTAAAGAATAATGGAGGGGCAGCTAGGTGCTGCAGTGGATAGAGCACCACCCCTGAAGTCAGGAGGCCCTGAGTTCAAATTTGACCTCAGACACTTAACACTTCCTAGCTGTGACCCTGGGGCAAGTCACTTAACCCCAATTGCCTCAGCTAAAAAAAGAAAAGAAAAGAAAAAAGACGAAGAAGAAGAATTTTAGTTCCCATTAAAATTAATTTATTTTCTATACATAAAGGATCCAAAAGGAAATGTATAACTTATGGTTTTTACACTGAAATATATTTTATTTATATCTTAAATATAAAACGTGGAACTAAGAAAACAATTATAGATTATTTTGCAACAGTTGTGTTGTCATAAATTTTATGTAAGGAAGCACTAATCAGACTCATTCAAGTACATAAACTAGTATTGATGAAGCACAGTATTCTCTTACCTTCATGGCTTTTACAGCTTGAGATCCTGAATAATCAAATTCTCCTGCTTGGCCAATAGACAGACCCCCAGATCCCAGGATAAGGACTTTCGAAACCTTTTTTTAAAAAGATAATTATTGTTATCATTTAGATGCATTTGGAGGATGATAAATAATGGAAGAGAATCCAGTTATTTTCATTCATTCAGATTACTAAACTGAGAAAAAATTTAAAATATATATATATAAATTTATCTCCATCTTCTAATGCATTGTATACACAAAAAGTTTATGACATTTCCTTAGCAAAAATTTAATTTAAAGTGATTTGTATTTTATACAAATTATTTAAACCCTATAGTTTTTTATACATTTTTATTACACTGATAAAAGAATCACATAGGAAAAAGAATCATATAGATGATATGTGTTATATTTGTATTGGTTATTTATGGTAGTATATTATTACTTATCTATTTGCTTCTTAAAGGTAAAGATATCTTGTTATTAAATTTATGACACTAATGAACACAAGATATTTTAGCAGAAGTCATTTACCTACCACTCTTCACAATATCTCAATTATCTGTACTTCTGCTGCTTATTAGGCAGTGTGGGAATGTAAAAAACTCTAAGTGAAACAAAATCCTACTCTCCATTTAAACTTTTACTTGCATGTAACCATCTAGATTGGGATTTTTTAAAATGACATTTGATGTTAATATGAAATAAGAAAATTCCAATAAATATCATCTGAAACAAATAATATTTTTATTGAAATATTTATTATGATTTTGCCATTTCTCTTCATAGTCTTCATTTCAAAATCATTATTCTGTAATAAAAATCCATACAATAAAAACTAAAAATAAATACATCTATACTGACCTCAACTCTAGATGCTACAAGTGCAGGCTTGGGTAGAACTGATGTAACAGTGGTCCCTTTCCCCTTCTTTATCAGTGACAAAAACGAATCAAATAGGTACTGTGAAATAAAATAAACAAATAGTTAAGAAATTTCAAAATTTTCCTAGGTATATGATTTTTTTCATATTACATATATGCATTACCACCAAAGTTCTACCATTCCACTAAAGACATAGTGAAAATAAGCTTCTCACACTATATAAACATTCAAGAAAATGCCTTCTGGGTCAATATAGGACTTATTAATTTCTTCATTTTTTTTCTGCTTCTTCAAACTCAAATTTTTGACACAAAGATTTAAATTGTTTCTCTTGCCCACTCTGAAATTACTAATAACTACAAAATGATGGAAGGGTGTACAGGAGACCCTCTATAAATGTTTATTTTTAACAACTCTAAGAACTGGAAGGTTTTTTCCTCAAACTTAAGCAGAAATTTTACTTCCAGACATTTATCAGACAGGAAAATTTTCATTCCCAGGGTTTAATTATTAAGCATTTGGAAGAACAAAAATGTAGACATATAGGGAATGATCCTAAAGCAATTTAATGTGAAATAAATCTACTAGAAGGGCATTTTAAATTTAAAGTTTCATATAATAGTCCATGTTGGATTAGATATGGAAGAATAATAGTTATAATTTAAGCACTGCTTTTAGATATGTTAGACAAGCAATATGATTCAATTTAATTCAACAAGCATCTGCTATGTTTAAGGCACTAGGGTTACAAAAACGAAAACAACAATCACCATCTTCATTTGTCACCTTCTAATGATGAAATGATAAAATAGATTTACAATAAATATTGGGGCAAAAATTAATGCTAATGCCACAAAAGGCAATGCAAAAGAACTAGTTCATGAAGAAGACAGAGGAGAGTTAAGGGGGATATTTTTCAGGCCCTTTCTTTTTTTCACAAAATCTCCCTTCTCAACACAATATTCCAGTTGACCTTGAAGAAGAATGGTCAATGTAACCAAAAAATATATACCATAATACAGGAGAAAATCTAATTTCCCAGATATCTCTCAATAATGCATAAAGAACTTCTTTCAAGGAAAAAGGTTTTACTTGTGCATTTAACTAACAACATACCAAAGTAATAACATTTAAATTAAAAACAAATCTCCTCTAAGCATTCCTTTTGGTTCTTTTCTTAAAATGACTGAATAATTTTTATGGGCACACATGCCCTCTCTCCTTCCCAACACCCTCGATACCCTAACTTCTCCTCCTGCTGCTTATTCATCCTTAGTGGCTACACAACCAGTTGCCATAGGGATTTTTGTGAAGTCACAGATGGGGGATTAAAATTTCATTTCAGTTATGAGAACAAGAGAGAGCAAGAGGGAATTCATTTGCATAGCTCAACAATTGTAAACTTGAGAACTGAAATGTATTAGAATGTTAATGGATTTATACAAAAATAGCATCTGGTTTCCTAAGGACTTTCCCAATTTTTTTTTCATAAAAGAAAACTTTACAACATTCACAGAAAGATTTTAATACTAAATTTGTTAACCAAACACTACCCAAATATCTACACAAAGACCACAATGATTGTTTTGGTTTCTTTATATTTCTTATAAGCATTCAGCAATAAAAATCTATTTCAGTTAATAGAAATTATCCTTCTCACATACCTCCGTGTCTGTTGGTCCTGGATTGACTTCTGGGTGGAATTGGACAGCAAAAATTGGTTTGCTCTCATGCATAATTCCCTGAGAACAAGGAGGAAAAAAGAAGCTTCAATAATGGCTTTTACTGATACTAAAAAAAAAAAAAAAAAAAAAAAAAAAAAAAAAAAAAAAAAAAAAAAAAAAAAAAAAAAAAAAAAAGTTCAAATAAGAAACTGAGAAGAAGAACACTGCTCAAGAGACCTTTCCAAACTAACAGAGAATAAATCTTAGGCATGAGAATCGAGAAAATATTGGTCCTGACAGATGATAAGTAGAGACAGAATTATTGTCAGTAGTCAACCTTCAGAACCATTCTAATTTGGTCTAGAGTCCCTTGGTCATCTTTAAGAATATATTTGGATCCATGGTTTTATGAAGCCAGGTATAAGTGGCTTCCTAAAGTTTTTATCAGATGACCCAGTATAAAAACAAAAACTCAATGCCTGTTTGAGTCCAGGTCTCATATAGGGGTCCAAAACTAGACTTTCCACCCTTAGAACTAGACTGGCCTCCAATTAAACCCTGAATATCAATGTTATTCCTTAACCATTGCTATGAACACAGTACCACCTCAGGCATAGAGATGCCAAAGGCATCAATTGATGATAAAAAGTAAAAAGCAAATATCTTTTAAAATGCAGCTAGCTGTGATAAATGACCTATAAAATTGTTCCTAAAAAGAGAACATGACTGCACAAGCAGCAGTGTATGTAAATGGAATAACAGTGAATGAAGTCCTCATTCACCCCCACTTCTTATCACTTTCAGGAAAGGTCTTTAGAAAAAGTGCTTACTTCACAGGTTTGATCATTGACATTTGTAAACAGTGGTTTCCAGCCAGCAGGGAGGGTGCTGTCGTCCAGTGCATATCCATGGTTCTGAGCAGTAATGAAGGCCTGCCTATTTGTGATATTCAACACTGGCTGGTTCTGCCCTCTGAAAAGAAAGGAGAGAAATACATGAGCAAAAGATGAAGAAAGCATAGAAATGCTTTAGCCAATAAGGTAGTCAACAGGAAGTAACCAAGAAACTTCTGGTTTCAGTTACTGAGTGAAATTTGCACTCAAGAGGAATCACAAATTAATTCCATCCAAGCATTTTACAAAAAAAAAAAATCAATGCTGGACACTGGTATTATGCTTAAATTATTTAGCTGGACTTTGAAAGGGGAGAGTTACACTCTGATTGATGTGGTTTAAAGTCATTCTCTGACTTTACAGAAACTGACAAACATGTGAAGCCATTTATTCAAAGTCAAAAAAATTCACAAAGAAAGTTTTAAGAGGAAATAAAGAGAACGATACCAAGTATATGAAAAGTTTTGAATAATTCTATGGAATTCTGGAAAGAAGGAAGAAGGGAAGGGAGGAAAGAAGGAAGGAAGGAAGGAAGGAAGGGAGGAGGGAAGGAAGGAAGGAAGGAAGGAAGGAAGGGAGGAGGGAAGGAAGGAAGGAAAGAGGAAGGAAAGGAGGGAAGGAGGAAGGGAGGGAAGGAAGGAGAGGGTAAGAAAGGGAAGAAAAAAGGGAGGGAGGAAGGAAGCAGAGAATTTATTTTCATAGATTTAGAACTGGAAAGGACCTTAGATCAATATCCTAAATTCAAAGCAAATTTTTCAAAGAATATCATAGGACTAGCATTAATAATAACAACAATAATATCATTGTTGTCATTATTCCTTACTGTTACTATGCTATAAGTACTATTAATTACTGTTACTACCATATATTATGCACATATTATGTGTTCACTTTACATGTGAGGAAACAGGTTCATTGAGGAAAAGGCTCAGAAGACCTAAGTGGAGTCCCAATACTGTCATTTTCTCTATTAATATATAAGGAAAGGTACCATGCTGAGTGATAGTCGTGAAAAAAAGATAAAAACACAAAAATGACCTCTGCAAGATCAATAAAATTGAAAGTAAAAAAACTATTGAATTAATTAATAAAACTAAGAGTTGGTTCTATGAAAAAACCAACAAAATCGACAAACCCTTAGTAAATCTGATTTAAAAAAAGGAAAGAGGAAAATCAAATTGTCAGTCTTAAAAATGAAAAGAGAGAACTCACCACTAATGAAGAGGAAATTAGAGCAATAATTAGGAATTACTTTGCCCAACTTTATGGCAATAAATTAGACAACTTAAATGAAATGGAAGAATACCTTCAAAAATATAGCTTGCCCAGATTAACAGAGGAAGAAGTAAATATCCTAAACAGTCCCATCTTAGAAAAAGAAATAGAACAAGCTCTTAACCAACTCCCTAAGAAAAAATCCCCAGGACCAGAAGGATTTACATGTGAATTCTACCAAACATTTAAAGAACAATTAACTCCAGTGCTATATAAACTATTTGAAAAAATAGGGATTGAAGGAGTCCTACCAAACTCCTTTTATGACACAGACATGGTATTGATACCTAAATCAGGTAGGCTGAAAACAGAGAAAGAAAATTATAGACCAATCTCCTTAATGAATATCGATGCTAAAATCTTAAATAAAATATTAGCAAAAAGATTACAGAAAATCATCCCCAGGATAATACACTATGACCAAGTAGGATTTATACCAGGAATGCAGGGCGTCTAATATTAGGAAAACTATTAGCATAATTGACTATATCAATAACCAAACTAACAAAAAACATATGATCATCTCAATAGATGCAGAAAAAGCATTTGATAAAATCCAACATCCATTCCTAATAAAAAACACTTGAGAGTATAGGAATAAATGGACTTTTTCTTAAAATAGTCAGGAGCATATATTTAAAACTATCATTAAGCATCATATGCAATGGGGAAAAACTGGAACCTTTCCCAGTAAGATCTGGAGTGAAGCAAGGTTGCCCACTATCACCATTATTATTCAATATTGTATTAGAAACACTAGCCTCAGCAATAAGAGTCGAGAAAGAGATTAAAGGAATTAGAGTAGGTAATGAGGAAACCAAACTATCACTCTTTGCAGATGATATGATGGTATACTTAGAGAACCCCAGAGATTCTACTAAAAAGCTATTAGAAATAATTCATAATTTTAGCAAAGTTGCAGGTTATAAAATAAATCCCCATAAATCCTCAGCATTTTTATACATCACCAACAAAATCCAACAGCAAGAGATACAAAGAGAAATTCCATTCAAAATAACTGTCGACAGCATAAAATATTTGGGAATCTATCTACCAAAGGAAAGTCAGGAATTATATGAGCAAAATTACAAAAAACTTTCCACACAAATAAAGTCAGATTTAAATAATTGGAAAAATATTAAGTGCTCCTGGATAGGCTGAGCGAATATAATAAAGATGACAATACTCCCTAAACTAATCTATTTATTTAGTGCTATACCAATCAGACTTCCAAGAAAATATTTTAATGATCTAGAAAAAATAACAACAAAATTCATATGGAATAATAAAAGGTCGAGAATCTCAAAAGAATTAATGAAAAAAAAATCAAATGAAGGTGGCCTAGCTGTACCTGATCTAAAACTATATTATAAAGCAGCAGTCACCAAAACCATTTGGTATTGGCTAAGAAATAGATTAGTTGATCAGTGGAACAGGTTAGGTTCACAAGACAGAATAGTCAACTATAGCAATCTAGTGTTTGACAAACCCAAAGATCCTAACTTTTGGGATAAGAATTCATTATTTGACAAAAACTGCTGGGATAACTGGAAATTAGTATGGCAGAAATTAGGCATGGACCCACACTTAACACCGTGTACCAAGATAAGATCAAAATGGGTCCATGATTTAGGCATAAAGAACAAGATTATAAATAAATTGGAGGAACATAGGATAGTTTACCTCTCAGACTTGTGGAGGAGGAAGAAATTTGTGACCAAAGATGAACTAGAGCCCATTATTGATCACAAAATAGAAAATTTTGATTATATCAAATTAAAAAGCTTCTGTACAAACAAAACTAATGCAAACAAGATTAGAAGGGAAGCAACAAACTGGGAAAACATCTTCACAGTTAAAGGTTCTGATAAAGGCCTCATTTCCAAAATATATAGAGAACTGACTCTAATTTATAAGAAACCAAGCCATTCTCCAATTGACAAATGGTCAAAGGATATGAACAGACAATTTTCAGATGATGAAATTGAAACTATTACCACTCATATGAAAGAGTGTTCCAAATCATTATTAATCAGAGAAATGCAAATTAAGACAACTCTGAGATACCACTACACACCTGTCAGATTGACTAAGATGACAGGAAAAAATAATGACGAATTTTGGAGGGGATGTGGGAAGACTGGGACACTGATACATTGTTGGTGGAGTTGTGAGCGAATTCAACCATTCTGGAGAGCAATCTGGAATGATGCCCAAAAAGTTATCAAAGTGTGCATATTCTTTGATCCAGCAGTGCTACTACTGGGCTTATACCCCAAGGAGATACTAAAGAAGGGAAAGGGACCTGTATGTGCCAAAATGTTTGTGGCAGCCCTGTTTGTAGTGGCTAGAAACTGAAAAATGAATGGATGTCCATCAATTGGAGAATGGTTGGATAAATTGTGGTATATGAATGTTATGGAATATTGTTGTTCTGTAAGAAATGACCAGCAGGATGAATACAGAGAGGCTTGGAGAGACTTACATGAACTGATGCTAAGTGAAATGAGCAGAACCAGGAAATCATTATATACGTCAACAACAATACTGTATGCAGATGTACTCTGATGGAAATGGATTTCTTTGACAAAGAGACCTAATTCAGTTTCAATTGATCAATGATGGACAGAAGCAGCTACACCCAAAGAAAGAACACTGGGAAATGAATGTAAACTGCTTGCATTTTTGTTTTTCTTCCCGGGTTATTTTTACCTTCTGAATCCAATTCTCCCTGTGCAACAAGAGAACTGTTCGATTCTGCACACATATATTGTATCTAGGATATACTATGGTATATTCAACATATATAGGACTGCTTGCCATCTAGGGGAGGGAGTGGAAGGTGGGAGGGAAAAATTGGAACAGAAGTGAGTGCAAGGGATAATGTTGTAAAAAACTTACCCTGGCATGGGTTCTGTCAATAAAAAGTTATTATAAAAATAAAGAAAGAAAGAAAGAAAAAAAGGAAAAAAATGACCTCTGCACTTATAGTCTTAAGAAAGTTGTTTAGAGCACTAAGAAGGCTAAGTGGCTTACTTGCTCAGAGTCTGTGTGTCAGAGGTAAGATATGACCTAGGTCTTACTAATTTCAAGGCCAGCTCTCCATTACCCTATAATGTTTTTGTCTCAGATTTGGCACAGAATAAACACTTATTAAATGTTTGTTGATTGATAGACAGATTGTTGGAATGATTAATTGCATGACTTGGAAGAAATCACTTTATCTTTCTGGGATTTAAGTTTTTTGTCTGTAGAATACAGGACTGGGAAAGACAGTAACCTTTCCAGGTCTCAGTATTTCACAGTCTTAGATAGGATTGATCTGGTCATTTTTAGATGATAGTACTTTTATGAAATTAAACTAGTGTATGCATTTTACACCATTCCCTTCCTTTTTTGGAAAGCAAAATTACTGGCTATGCAACTATCTCTAACTATTAACAACTTGTTTAATTTCAGGGGAAATAGATAGAGGAAACGTTTTCTTAGACATTCTAACAAAGTAAAGCATGAAACCTTATTATCATCTATGTGCAATGCCCAAAGCATTGTGTAACAAACTTTCTGAGGATATCCTACTTGGTTATCTATAAGACTTGGTGACAAACATGACTAAACCAAAAAACTGAAAAAATTGTTCCTAGTTCCTTTTTTGTTTAGAGCCAGCTCTTGCCTACCTGTTGGCCATAGGCATTTTGTAGGTCTTGCCTCCAGCTGCTAATCCAGTTATTAAATTTCCTGTACTGATTCCAAACACAGGTTCTTTACGATCACTCTCCAAGATCTATAAAGGAAAGAATGTTATTTATTCCATATATTGATAATTTAGAAGGGCACTAATACTTCCGCTTTTCTTCTCTATCAGTACAGGATGTATTTAATTATGTAAAATGTCACTTCAATTAATTGGGTAAAACTTCTGTTTAACTGAAGGACAGTGAATACTCTTGATAAATGACAATTTTCAAATACTCAGAAGACAATAAATACATTGAACACTGAAACTAAACCAAGGATAATTTTTAATCCTTCTTGGATGATGCTCTAAGATCTTACACTGATATGAGAAAAGTAAAATGACCATCTCCATAGGAATTTTCCCAAAATTAATTTCCCAAAATGAAAAAATGAAAACACTAGAAAAAGGACTTAAAGGCCTGAATTTGCAAACTAACTGCTTATTTTAAGTATAAGATTTCTGGTCCTGTTTCTGAGAGAATCTCACAGCTTTCTACAGGATAAGGTCATCTTCATGAATGTGAATTATCTTGTATAACACTGCAGTTATAAAGGATAAATATAAACTGGTTACTTGAACATTGAGAATCATCTGTCCTGATCCTATGAAAAAGCCTTTTAGGCTTTTTGGCCTGAGGAACAGGTTCTATTATCTCTGGTACTCTCTGACTCCTCAATGTAATAAATTATCTTTGCTGCCTCCAAGAAACCCATGGAAAGTTTACATTGAAACAAATAATTTTTTAAAAACCTTCTCAAATTAAATGAAATTTTTCATGGCACTCTCATCACCTATGACCCTCCATCTACCAACCTACATACAGATTTCATTCATTCTGTACCTTCTTGACGTTCTGAATTAAAGGCTGTGCAAGAGCTGGGTTTCCAGGTCCTCCAGCAATTAAAAGTCCATCATATTCCATCTTGGTGAAATCATGATTCCAAGGAACTAAATGTACTTCAACTCCTCTCTAGAAAAAGCAACATGAATAACAAGTAAAGGTTGTTTGATATATTTTCCTTTTTAAAAAAAAAATGAGATGGTAATGTGATCCCAAACATGTCCTTTCTCAGGCTCGGTTTCCTTATTTGAACAATAAGAATGAAAATAGCATCTACCTCACAAGATTGTTGTGAGAATCAAATGGCATGAATGTGCTTTGCAAATCTTAATTTTTTAATTAAATTATTTTAAATTTTTATTATCATTATTACCCTTTCACTGTCTTGAAAAAAAAATTCAATTCCACGATTCAAATAACAAGGAACTTTGTTTTGCCAAATAAAAAGTTCTTCTAGATTCATTATATTTTATGTAGTTTTATGTAATTTAGATAACTGAAAACATGCTACATTCAAGTTGGATTTTACAAAGCAAATAATACATTTTGTTACATAATTAAGAAGTAGTATGTGTGCAAAGGCTCCATAATTAAAATCATAGTATACACAGGATATAGTTATTATCCAAAATCAAAGGAGGTTAACAAAAAAAAAAGAGTAATTTATTTTTTGTATAGTTTATAGTTTAGGCCTACCTCTGATCTTCCTTACATTACCATATGGGTACCTTTCCTTCATTGCCTGTTAATTACCTTTCTTCCCCAGCATCTAACCACATTTTCTATGAAATGATGATTAATTTTTTCAGGCTAATTTTGGATATGAAAATATAAATTCTTTTACATCAAAATAGATACAAAGCACATATTCAATGTTATATATATTCTAAGGTCAATAATGGGCTGCCAATAATTTCAGATGCTTTGAACTTAGTCTTTTGGACAATGCTAATCTTGAGAAAGGAAAGGAGAAGGGAAAATTCTCCTATTCTCAATATAAATTGCTTCTTCAAAGAAAAATAATAGCCATAAAATGCCTCAAAAGAAAAAAAAGTATCACCCTCAAAGGAATTTGCAAAAATTACCTGAATTTGATAAGTCAAAAATTAATGTGAAGTATTGTTATTAAGCCTACGCTATCTCAAGACACAGAAAAGCAATAGACAGGGCATGCAAAAATAAAGCATATATAATGAAATCAAGGACTTTCTCCAGGTCCTTGGTGTTCACCTGACATATTCCAAACCATCATGGACTGGGACAGAAAGCATTCATTCTCTTCCCACCAAAGAAGAAATGGTATTTAACTGCTTTTCTATGCTAAGAGCTATGGATTTCTTAGACATCTAATAGGTGGGATTATAGGATCATACCTAGTATAATCCCCTTGTTTTATAAATGTGGAAATTGAGGCTCCAAGAAGGAAAGGGCCTTGCCCAAGTTCACACAGTGAATAAGTAAAGGAGTCGGGATTCAAATTCCTTCCCAACCTTCAATTCCCATCACTTTCTCTATTCTATATCCAGCACGATTAAATTGAAAAGTTTTTTTTCACTTAGTAAACCAAATAGACAAGGGAAACCTACCATCCCAGAAGTATCCCCCAAAGAACCAAGGCAACAATTCTGTGAATATCTTCAACCAGGCATCAAAACACACACACACAAAAAAACTATTGTGAGAAATTCTTACAGCGAAGAAAATAACTTACCTTCACTAGTAAACGGATTACATTCTGCTTTATCCCACAGTCTACAGCAACGACTCTAACAGGATTCCCTTTGCCATACACTTTGACATCCTGCATTTTGAAATCAAGAGAGTTAGAGGGAAGTTCCTATTGTGAATGACAAACCAATATCATAGACACATTTGGGAATGTTTTGCACTTAGGCTGGTGGCAGATTGAGTGCTAACTACTGGGGAGTGACTGGCAGTTAACAATCAATTTGCAAGAAAGGCTCAGCAAGTGCCACAGACTGAATCTTTTTTATGAAATTTTTTAAAATGTACTTTGCTGTTTTATATATACTGTTGATTACAGTAATAACAATGATCCCTAAGAAATTGGTTGTTTCCATACTTAACGACCATCTTTCCCATGTTTTGCCTCATTAACAGCTAGCGGCAATGGAATTTTCAAGTATTATTGCCTGATTCAGCACTAGACAGATGCGGTAATAGATACATCATGCCTTAAACACCACTTGATCCTCAGCTTGCAATAAAGATAGGATGTGGTAGAGCTGAGTGCCTGTGTAATAAGTCTATGCAAAGATTCCTTAGTATAAAAAATCAGCATGCAAGTACTAGCCTGATGTAAGCTAGTAGTCCCCTAGGATGTTTGAAAAACTGTGTTTAGAAGTTTTATTTCACAGTGAGATCTCAAAGCACATCATAGTCATTAAGTCAATTCTAAGAATTACTTTAAAGTTAGGGAAAAACAACCTGATTGCAAACATCCCCCCCAAAAAAGTCACAAAATGGCAGAAATGTAAGCAGAAAATGGGCATTGAAACATTTCAATTTAATTATTAGCTTCAACATTAAGCTTCTTATAGCATTCCTGAGAGTTTTACAGAACTTTATATATGATAACCCTCTTTTAGTTGTGTGACAAGATGAAAGCTGAAATCTACATGGCTAAAAAAGATCTTTCTACCTTTAGAGGAATTTTTTAAATTAAGATTTTATATGAAATCATAGATATTAGGATAACTAATTGTACATTAGTAGATCTAGAATTTGAGCAGCTGGATAGCACAGTGCATAGAGTGCCAATCCTGAAGTCAGAAAGACTCTTGTTCCTAAGTCTAAATCTGGCCTCAGATGCTTATTATCTGTGTAACTCTGGGAAAATTATTTAACTGTGTTTGCCTCGGTTTCCTCATCCATGAAATAAGTTGGAGAAGGAAATGGAAAACTATTCTAGCGTCTTTGTCAAGAAAATCCCAAATGGGATCATGAAGAGTCAGATATAACTGGAATGACCAGATGACATCAGATGTATAATTCCATTAATCTGCATACTCCCTCCAATGGTACACTTCAAAACCTATCTATAGTAGCCCATATCTCAAACTCTTATCCATATTCTCCCATTAAGACTTCAGTAAGGCAGGAGGAATGGAGGACATAGGTGGTCAGGAAAGAGGGAAGCACCCCAACAAGCTCAGTTTCAATCTCTTGCTATTTCATGAACACCAATGAACCATGAAGGCATACTATCACCTAATTATCACTTGGCTCTCTTACTTCTTTGTCTGGTCATTTTTCTCATGATATGTGCTTATATGCTACTTCTACACATTTTAAGCTGATAATGTGTTGCAGCATCCTAGTGCCTATATACCTCCCTATTGTCTTTTAGATGAGCTACAGCTTTAATTCTTCAGATACTGATGCATTCCATAACTCAGTCACAAAGTATCATCAGTAAAAGCACAGTTGAAGTAACACTGTATTCAGTCATAGAATAGAGGTTTCAACCTAAGCTCTGCTATTTACTACTTATATGATCCTGGCCAAGTCAGTTCTCCATTCTGGACCTCAGTTTCCTTAACCATAAAGTGAGGGTTTGATCCCTTCCAGCTCTAAATATAATACCCTAAGAATTATTAGATCAGAATATTACATTCACTTTAGCAAAAAATCAAGATTTCTGTCTTAAATTGCCTTTCCTTTTCTCTACTATGTTCTTCACCCAGTGCTCCACTGTGGACAAGAAGTCGCCCTGAGATCTTAAAGACTATGTCAAGGGAATAAAAGCTGAAAAGGCTTTTGAAAACAAGTATAGACTGATGACAGGCTGTGTGTGTGTTATCTGAGGCATGTTTATTCCTGAGCCCATTCACAGAAGTTCTTCACAGATCAAAAGATCTAGTGCTAGAAGGGACATTCAAGGTCATCTAAACTAACTAGCTCATTTTACAAATGAGGAATCTGAAACCCAGGGAAGGTGAGACTTGCTCAAGTCTCATAGATAGTGACAGACATGCAATTGGTATTGAGACTCTCCATACTTCAGTATGCTGCCTCTTCTCAGTTGGGTTTAGAGTAATGATTATTTCTTTTTTTTCTTTTTGGCCACAATAACCCTCAAAGAGTGTAGATATTATAAGGCAGTTGTGAATTTATGTCAGTGGGGGAAATCTTCAAACCAAGCAAGTTGCAAATCTTTGAAGTCTGTTAGTATTTTTCCTTCCAACTTTTCTGAAATAAAACCTAATAGAAAAGAGAGGACAGACATCCCTTCTCAGGGATAGTATAAATGTATATTTATATAATATATAAACTCCTGCTTAGCGGTTCATAAGAGGTCCTGCAGAATCTTTCAAATTAAACAACTCCAAGGATTAAGATTACACAATTACCTAAAGGGATCACATTGCCACCTAGTGGCAGGTTTTAGATTTGAAGTCTGAAGCCCTAGAATTCTTCCAACAGTCCAAACTCAAATCAAATGAGTCATCTTTGATTCTTCCCTTCCATCATCTCCCCACATATAATTTATATATAACCTATTTCCCCCATAGACAATCATCAACTGTGTTCTATTTTACAAATACAGCATCTCTCAAATCTGTGTTTTTTTCTATTTTTTTCTACTCATACTGTCACTTTGTAATGTCTGGATCTCTTCATATTTGGTTTGTGCTAGAACCATAGGGTCAGTAATTCAATCAACAAATATTTATTAAGTATCTACTATGTGCCTATCACTGTGCTAAGGATACAACAAAGGTGAAAACAGTCATTGCTTTCCAGGATCCCACAGGCTAATTGGGAGGAAACAATATGCAAATAACTGTGTACAAACTAGATAGATAGATAGATAGATAGATAGATAGATAGATAGATAGATAGATAGATAAAAAGAAATCTCAAAGGGAATCTCAATATTGAAGAGTATTAGAAAAGGCTTCTCAAAGAATATGGGTTTTAGTTGAGACTTGAAGGGGTTCAGCAAAACTAGGAGGCAGAGATGAAGAAGGTAAGCATTCCAGATTGGACAGCAGCCAGGAAAAAGGCCCACATTCAATAAATGAAGTGTCTTATGAGAGGAATGACAGAATACCACAAAGTCAATGGATCAGCATATACTGAGAATAAGGTACAAGAAAAGGAGAAAGGAGCCAAGTAATGAATGATTTAAAAGCAATCAAGGATTTTATATCTGATCTTAGGGAGCACAGGAGTTTATTGAAGGGAAGGGAATGACATGGTCAGATCTTCTCTTAGCAATACCAATGTGATAGCTGAGTTGAGTATGCTCTAGAACAGGATTTCTTAAACTTTTTTCTACTCATGACTCCTTTTTGTCTGAGAAATTTTATTCACACATGGGTATACATAGGTATACACATATATACATATAGGTATGTAAAATAGGTTTACAAATCAAACATTTACTGATAAGTTAAATCAAATCAAATAAATGCATGGAAATTTATTTTAAAACAATTCTTTGATATACATATAATTTTAACATTTATTAAAATGAAAGGAAATTTATATATTAATGAAATGGATGTGCTTTTCACTTTTACATGAAGACTTAAATCTTGGCAAAATATTTAATATTTTTACTGTTGCCAAATTTTTCATAACCCCTTTAGAGTCACAACCTACAGTTTAAAAAGTTTTTTACTAGAATTTGGAAATACATGAGACAGTCCAAATGTGAGTTGACAAGGATCTGCACCAAGGTGGTGTACAGTGTTAGAGAAAAGGGGGTATATAAGTGAGATGTCATGAAGGTGAAAACAACAGAACTAAACTATTGATTGAGTAAGGTGAGAGAGAGCAAGACGTTGAGGATGATATCTAGAATGTGAGCTTATGTGACTGAGAGATTGGTGGTACTCTTGAAAGTAAAAGGAAAGTTAGTAAGAGAGAAAGGTTTGAAAAGAAAGCATAAGATGTCTAATAGGTATTTGGAAATATAAGACTAGAAGTCAGGAAAGAGATGAGAGCTGAACAAGTAAATGTGAGAGTAATCTATATTGAAATAATAACTGAAATCATGGGAGCTTATGAGATCACCAAATGAAATAACACAGAGGAAAAAGATTTAGTTCTAGCAGAATCTTAAAAAAGTTAAGTGTATTATATAATGTCATTGCATTAGCAAGTGGACCTGCTCTAGATTCCATTCTTAATATAGCTACCAGTTTTCTAAATAATGCATTTAACTTTTAACTTTCCAATTCTAAAACCTTCTATAGTTTTCTATTGCCTGTAGGATGATAAAAGTAAAGGATCATGAATTTAAAACTAGAAGGAAACATAAAGGAAATCATGGTCAATTTGGATATTCTCAAAAGATCTTTGCAACCTTTGATAATGATTCAATGATTCAATGCATTCATCTGGAAAGTTAGTACCAATGGTACAACCAAATCCTAGTCAAAAAAATGCCATTTTACAAATGAGGAAGCTGAGACCCAGAGGGGTTCAGTGACTACACAAAATCACAAAGTGGTAAAGTCAACATTTGAATTAAGGTTTCAGAGATCTTTTTATTGCACCATTCTGCCTTACACTTTTCTTAGCCTGACGTTTAAAACTCTACTAAATGACTCCTTTCTACTCAGTTATCAGTGTTTCTAAGTGTCATAGTGCCCTCTCCTCCCTGCATACATTCACATTATCATAATTAGTATATATTCTCTCCACATCTATATCTATCAAATACATTTTGTGAAACCTAGTTCAGGCACTACTTCCTCCAAAAAACTATTCTGATCTTTTGTCCTGAAAGTGATCTCCCTACTCAAAATTCATATCACATTCTGACTCAATCCTTCCAATGCTTGTATCCATTCTTCCCACTATAACCTTCATCTGTAAACATGCCTTATGCTCCTTCCTTCCATTAAACTATAAGCTCCCCTTTTTTTACACTAAGGAAGGGCCCAGCACAGAACCATATTATACAGGAGCTCAAGATATTTGTGGAATTGGATTGGAAATTGCATCATAGTTTTTTCTCATGATGTTATCAGGCAGTCAAAATGGGAGGTACATAATCTAGAATGGTCGAGAGGTTGCTAACTCTATTACAGCAACATGTTTGCCTCAACAACTTGTCTTCTTAACTCAGCAGAATTCTTCTGTATACTAAAATTACTTGTCTTTAGTCATCAGTAGTCAGGAGACTGGGATGGTTGCATTCCTCATCCCCAAGGCAAAGCGGTTCTCTGCTCCTTTGTGACAAGACAAGGCTCAGAGAGATTACAAAGCACTAACTATCTCTCTCTCCAATTTGGGTTCCTTCTGGGCTGCTATGAAACTAATTGGACTATTTTTACTTTGGTAATAATCTCCTTGGAAAAAGCCCCCAGTGCACCCAAATATTTTATAAGCTGGAACCTTCCTGATGAGATGTTGCTCTCCATAGTAATTCTAGTTGGTGCTAGGTGACAAACTAAATCATTTCGCAGGTGAATGCTTACCACTGAGGGGGAAAATATTCTTTCTAAAGACTTTAGGGAGGAACTGCTGTCTAAGTTAGGTAGGGAGCATGAGATTCAATGCAAAATCAGAATGATTTTGTGACACACAAAAGCCTCTATTTCATCATACATTTTGAGTTTTGGAACAGAGAAGCTTAAAACTTTAAGAAAGAAAATTAATAAATTTAAATATTAATAAATTCAGATTCCTACAATTTGAGACATGTTCATTTATATTTCTGTATAGCTATTCTCATAAAAAATGTTATTGTAATTCATTATCTATGATAATATCACTTCAAATGATTATTAAGATCATAGGATCACAAAGCCACAGATAGAAGGGACCTTAGAGAGTATCTTCTCTTTACCAACCCACTTTTACAGGCAAGAAAACTAAGACCCAAGGTCATAAGGCTTTTATATTGAAGATGGGAGAAGGTATACTGTCTGCAATGTTAAAATTAAAATAAATTAGACATTATCAGGTCTTGAAATGGGCCCAGAAAAGGAAATAGGAGCTCTTCTCTTCCACTCACTCCAACTACTAATGATCAATTTGGGAGCTAGGTGTTAAAAAGGATTGACTTACATGCAATAAAGAAGAGAAAGAAAGGAAAAAAGAAGAAAGGACAAGGAGAGAGGGAGAGAATTTGTCCCCAGCACTCAGGGTAAGTCCTTGGAAATGAGAAAATAATCAAAGTCAACCAAAAAATTGGAGTGTCCCTACTAGTTCTCCCAGAGAACATGGCCCCATTTGGTGCAAATTTGCCAAGCTCATGAACTGAATCGTGGAGTCATTGTCATAGTAGAATTTTAATGGTCCTTTGAGATTATCCTGCCCAAAATTCTCTAAGAAACTCAGGCTCAAAGGTTGGATTAAAGTTTTTGAAACTCAAAGAACATATAAATATTTCCATGCTTAACAATAGCCATATTGAGGGAAGTAAAGAGGTGGGGAGAAAAGGGGGGGAAAGAAGGGAACAAAGCAGAGAACAAAAGAAAACCTACAAGGAAGCAAAGAAAAAATGAGCAGTTATGAATAGAATGTCTTCTATTATTATATATGCTTTCTTGAAATGGAAATTTATTGTTACATATTTTTAATCCTCCCCAATGTTTTGCTTGGCACATAACAATGTTTCTTTATTTTGTTTTATTTTGCTTTATTTTTCTGTCTTTTTGTATTTTGTTTTTTTCTTATTTTGTATTTATGTTTTAAATAAAAACATTGAAAATTTGAAAATTAAAAATAATTAAAGATAATTAGCAAAAAACCCAAGGCCTGAAGGAAACAATAAATAGAATGAAACCTGCATTTGTGTATCATCCCATAGTCACTTTATTACACACACATTCAATTAGAAATGGTAGCCATAAGAAAAGCAGTAGCCAGAGGCCAAGATTTTCATATAAAACAAAAACAAAAACAAAAACAAAAAAAAACTCTGTGATTGACCCAGGACAGAAATGGAATCTCTTTATGTTTGACTTAAGATAGTTCAGCATTAAAAGGGAACAAAGAATGGTATATGTAATATGTAAAAAGCAGACCCCTGAGGAGACAGGGTCTCTAAAGACTTAGCTCTAGATAAATTTCAATGGGCTTCTTTATTTTTACAGAAAAAAATCCTCAAAATTAATTTCCTTTTAAAAATATTCTGGTGAAATGAATATCTGATTGAACTTACAAGATCACATAGGAATAGACCAGTACCTCAAAGGCCAGGTAGTCAAATAGTCTCTAATAACTTCATTTCTGAAGTCCAAAAAGGCTTAGTGATTTTCTTGGGGTTACACAGTGAGTGACATGATCAGGATTCAAATTTAGGCCTTCTATCACCAAATCCAGTGTTTTTTCCACTGCAACATGTTAGTTTTCCAATGACTTTTTCTTCCCCTTTCTAAGGCCCTCAAATAGTCTGTGCTCTTCAAAGACAAATCTGATAGTCAGAAACTCAATTTAATGAAGCTAATCTAATATGTCCAAAGTTTACTTTCTGAAATGGCATTGATTCACATAAGCACCTCATCAAATTCTATAAATGAATCTAATTTTAAAAGGTCAGTAGAATAACCCATTCCAGTTAACAAAAGAATAATGAGATATCATGATTTTTTCCAAATGATTGGCTTCCTTCTAATATTACTCTTTATTTAAAGGATACTATCCAATTCCAAAAATAATTATTAAGTTCCTGCTATGAACTACTTGCTCGGAATATAAAAACAAAAATTAAAAATAAAATCATTTCTGTCCTCAAGAATCTTATATTCTACTAATGACTAAAGAGATAAAATAAATATGCAGGCAAAATTCATTGAGAGGAAGAGCAAGGCTTCTTGAAGGAATGGGTTCCTGAAAATTTTGAAGAAACATAAAGATTTTAAGAGTTAGGGATGAGAAAAGTGTGTATTCCAGGCACAGAGGCTGGAAGAGAGGCCTTGTACATATATACACAATAGAGGGAGATATCAAATTGAGAGAACTAGAGCTGGATTTTGGATGTAACCTAAAGTGCATGAATAGGAGTAATGTAAAATACAGCTGGAAGGGTAAAATGGAGACAGATTGTAAAAGCCAACTTCCGATAAGAAGGAGCTACAAAAGATTTTTGAGGCAAGGAATGATATAGTCAGGTTTTTTGGCAGCTATCTGAAGGATGGAGTAGAAATGGTCATTTAAAATTTTACAGGACTGTTGTTCTTTAAAAGAGACTAAATGATTAAACATATATCAGTAATTCTAGGCATCTAAATTTGGTCTGCTTCTTAAAGCCAT
The DNA here is from genome assembly GCF_902635505.1 of Sarcophilus harrisii. Lineage (NCBI taxonomy): Eukaryota > Metazoa > Chordata > Mammalia > Dasyuromorphia > Dasyuridae > Sarcophilus > Sarcophilus harrisii. The sequence continues at coordinate 72,534,888 of NC_045428.1, forward strand.
AGAGATTTCACTCCAAGTGATCTTTTTTCTTAAATCCCTTAAGTATTACTCATTCCCTTCTAAATTTCATATGTAAAAATTATAGGTTAATTAATGAATTCATGAACACAAAGGAATTTGGACAATAAAATTCCTTCATCACCAGAGGGTCAGAATCCCAAATTCCTTTTGAATCTACAGTCTCTATTTCACTGGCCAGAGTCCTCCAGTAACCTCCCCAAAAAGTAAGCCAAAAAGATGCTACATTCATAGCGTAGCTATGAATTCATATATTCATATCTAGAAAATAAAAGGTTAAATGATAGGGAAAAAAACAGCTAATCCTTCTTCAATCTTATTGTTATTGTTGTTGTATGGTCATTTTGTCCTTCTCTTGGTGACTCCACTAGGAGTTTTCTTGGCAAAACTATTGGAGTGGTTTTCTATTTTGTTCTCCAGTTCATTTTATAGATGAGAAAACTGGGACAAACAGAGTTAAGTGAATTGTCCAATATCTTAGCTAATAAATAAATATCTGAAGCCACATTTGAATCCAGGAAGATATCTCCCGACTCCAGCACTCTATGCATTATTGGTAACACTTAACTGCCCAGGTGCTCCATCAAAATAGGTGTCTTTAGTAATAACTCAGGATCTTCAATACTTAAAGATTTTTACAAGGAAGGCTGATGGAATATTTGGTGAATATTTTTCTTCACAAATCACACAGTGAATTCCATGACACATATATACATATATATGCATATATATTATCAAAAGCATATACTTAGAGATGTGTCTACATATATATATATATATAATTGTACATGCTGTGGAATGTATATACTTACTCTCTATAGATATGTACAAACATAGATTTCATTAATGTGGAAAATATAGATAAAACACTCTCCAAGGATGCAAACCAGCAACTCTTCTGCAATTTAGAAACTTTGAGGGAGTTTTTAACCCTTATTGTATGTCTTAGAGGCCTTTGAGAGTTGGTAAAGCCTATAGACCCCATCTCAGAATAGTGCTTTTAAATGCACAAAACATATAGTACTGGAAAGAAAATCAATTATATTGAAATAGAACTATCAAAATACTTTAAGCAATATTAGAGATCCTAGGTTAAGATACTGTGTTGAAAGATTTACCTATAGCATGGAAAAAAATTAAATAACCAGACCAGGGTCATATACCCATTCAGATATAGATTTAAGCCAATATCCTTCTAATTCTAAAGCCATCCACTAAATCACAGCTATCTTCTACATCTCTTCTTTATCTAAAAAGGAGGGAAAATTACTTTTCTAATAGCTAAATTATACAACAGCATTAAGTTTATTGCCTGAATTCAATAAACACCAAACCAACTGATGGTTAGTTAGAACCTCAAACCTCCAAATAAACACATTCTTACTTTATAATAAGAAGGAAACTTATTTATGTGAAATAACTGTTTATCAGTAGATTGATTATCCCAGCTGATAATTACCACCACTGAGGATCACAGAATGTGTTGTCTGGTTTTTATAAAACTGCTTTTAACACTAATAAAATGAATCTACAAACATAAAGAGACCACAAACTCACCCTTAATAGCTTTACAACTAGGGTAGTTGTGCTTTTCTGGGGTGAGACTACCTTTCCAATTATTTCTCCTGGATACTCAAATTAAAATCCTGGTCTGTGACTATAGATCCCCTGGTGGTTGCAACTGAGAACTTCAACTTCTAATTGCAAGACTGAATGCACTTCCCTATGCACATCTTTCAACAAAATTTCTAAATCTAGAGGCTCTAAACTTGTTGTTAAAATATTTTAATAACTATATTTCAATATATTCTCTTCAATTCATTATCAATATATTCTATATATTTTGTGCATTTAAAAATACTATTGAAAAACAGGTCCCCCAGCCTATACCAACCTGCCAAAAAGGTCCATGGTACACAAAGAGTGTAAGAACTTTCTCTAAGGCTCAATGTTGCAAATTCTATGGTATAAAAAGGTTTGCTTTGATCCCTATACACATTTCCAGGAAAAACAGAAATTTATCCTTCCTCTTAGGGATGTTTTATGGCATTGCAAAATTAAGTCCCAATTACAAAATGTCTTCCATGCTTTTTGACTTTGAAGCTTTGGGCTTCACCTAATCTAACACAAAGCACTTTCAAACATTCGGGATCAAGAATGGCTATTTCAGAAAAGAGGGAATATTAAAGAGGAGTAATTCGAATATTTTTCTGAGCCATAGTTTTTAGAAACCTTTATTTGTAACATGTTTCTAAAAGTGAACAAACAGCATCCCTTATGCTTGTATGAATCATATCCTTGACAGTTTGGAATTGGTACACAATCAGCTTACTTTCCCAAATCATGTCTTATATTCAGTCTACTTTAGCCTTTGATAACACAGCTTGTATCTTATTCTATCTCTTTTTAGCAGCATATCAGAATGTTCTTGGTCGTTTTGCTATCAGCAAAAGGGTAGGCTACAGCCAGATTGAGAAGGTCAGATAAGCGTAGATAAGTTCAGAAGTTCATTTTCTTTAATTAAAAAATGGAAATGGAAATTTCTATTAGATCCCAAGTTTGTTATAAGGGCAAGGGCTGGGGCTATTTTTTATCAAGTACTGCTGGACTTAGTATTGGAGAAGAGATCTTGGGAATGCTAAGTATTTCTACCTGAGTCTCTGCCATGAGATGTTTCAGGGTGGGACTCTGTTCATCTTAAGCAGCTTTGATTCTTTCATTTTCAGAATTGGCATAAGGTAAGAAGCAAGAAGAAAAAATAGAGGGATGCAGAAAGAGGAGAAAATAGAAACTAACATTTCAATATCACTTTTGGAACAAAATTCCATCCTTTCAATGAATACCCTTTTGTCTTTATTCAATTAATGAAAGAAAATTTTTAACCTCAAAAACCTCAAAAACATTTATAAAATAGCCACGGTGTACCACATCTAATGCTAAATGCTTGGAATACAAAGGTAAAAAAAATGAAACAATCCTTGCCTTCATGGTACTTATGTTATGCTTTTGAAAACAGTTTTTCGTGATTTAAGATTTAATCCTACCTTCTATGACTGACTCAGGGTACTCATCTAATTTCTTTGCAGCCCAGCTTCTCAATCATTGAAAAAAACGATAAAACGTCTGTCTTGTAAACATTTCAAGAGATTTAATGAAGGCCTATCTTTAAAAAATTCAGTACGTGGGGGGGAGGGGAAGGTATAATACTGCACAATGACATAAGATTAGGTTATCTTATTGTTCATCATACTGTAAAAATGTTCATCAGTAAAGATGAATCCTATATTTTTCTCACTTTTCATTATTTCTTTTTTTTTTGTCTTCTCCACAGTCAAGTTGTCAGTTATCATTTCTTGCTGATGTCAAAGTACCCAATCCTAACAGACTTTTAATTTGTTGTTTCTAAATTTTTGTAGATTATGGGAGTAGATAACCAAGGTTATTAGCATTATGTCTAAGGTAAGGATGAATAATTGGCTTTAAAGTAAAATTGTAAGAAACTCTCCCATGATTATTGTCTATGAATTTTGTGATTTATATTGGCTTCTGAAAGTTCATTTTGCTAATTTTCTGATTCTCTGCTTTGTTCCAGAAAACTGAGATGGCCTGATAAATGAATATGGCACTATACCAAGCAAGGCAAGACTAAAGGGAAGAAGCTAAATTTTCAAAATATCAAAGGGAAGGTCTCTCACCTTGGTTGAAACTTCAGCAATCAAATTCTGCTTATTTGGATCCACAAACTCCACAGGCTGACCTTCAAATTCAATCTTTCCAAGCATGGTGCCCTGTCAAATTAAAGAATTAGACAGCTAAATGTAAGCAACAAAGAAGGTGCTGACAGGCTAAACTCATAGGGATTTGAACAGCTGCTCCAAAATTTAGACATCTTTATAAATGTTCAATTTGTCTGTGGAAGTTTATTCACCTTCACAGACTTAAAAATAAAAGGTTTACATATCACATTTAAAAAAAAAAACTATGGAAAATATAGTTGGTTGATTTGGAACCTAAATTTAAGTTACCAAATTGGTAAAATTGAGAACACAACCTCATGCCTTTGATGCCCAGGAAAAATGGTTAATTTTTAATTCAGGAGTCCAAACCTACCAATTGAGATGAAAAGAGAGCGATAAAATTGGAGGAGGATGTATAAAATAGTATTATTATTATAATGTCAGAGTGAGTACAGTAGAGAACAAAGATTAAATACTATGTAAAGTCCCAAGGTCAGACATCAGAATTGTTCACTACTCTCAATACATGGGATAGCAATTTGACATTATCCTGTTTCAGTAAAGTGTATGTTTGACCTTGAAGTTCTACACATCCTTTTCCTTTTTATCCAATAGAAAATTCTTTCTTCCTTTCTTATTCTCCTTTTGGATTTGTTTATTTGCTGTTGTTAAAAGTCAATTTGGGTCTGCTTATGAAACTTTTTTCATAAAAATTCCATTCTAATCTTAGTTGTCAAGATTTTATTTGGAGAGGAAAGTTAAGTACATAGCATGATTTCCTCTTTACTCCTTAAAATATTATTGCCTGGGAAGAAATAGAAACAAACCTTTATTCCCTCTCAGAGATAATCGTTTAGAGAAAAAGTCACTTGGGATTAAGTGGCTGGAGATAGAAAAATCAGCATGCTAGTGGTTTTCAAATAAGTATTCAAAAATACTGGCTTACTCCAATCCTAGGGAGAGTTGCCTCACTGCTCTAGCTCCTAACTATGGCAAAACTGATCACAAACCACATTTCACCTCTACAGTGGATTACTATCTAACTTCATGTCCTGTGTTTATTTATCTTCAGTCCAATTTATTGAATAAATGTTTATTTATGCATTCCTAATTTTGAAAAGCAGGTCTCATTCTTTGTTCCTAAAAGCACAGTGAATGAAAAAATAACCTACTTTTTCAATCTAAAATAGATAGAAGAAAAGACTACATTTTGAATTTTTATATAGATCACTCATGTTCCAATAAAATTTGTATTGCTGCCATTTTTCATGTGCTAAATTATTAGTTAAATACTAAAAACATACTTGTTTCCAATGAAAGTTTAGGAGTTTATCTCAAGACCCAGTCTTGTATATTCTTTTCCCAAAAGCACTAAATCTATTTAATCTACAAAATACAATAGTTGAACAGATTTTTGCCAGTGAGAATTTCTACCTCTCCAGACTTCTTCACAAACTTCCACTGCTACCCATGTCATTAAACTTAGATTGGAAGCACCTTTATATAACAAATATTTGAGTTTCTTCCTGAAAATTAATTTTCATTAAAACCAAAGAAAGGGAGAATTGAAATGAGGAGCCTAAAGAATGAGTTGCATTTAGATAAAAGAGCATGTATATTCATTTTCCTGGCTGGCACTTATTTCCATTGACAGTGATATCAGAGTCACAAAAGAAGAGAATATTAAAGGAAAGTGAACCTTAGAAATCATCTGACTCAACCTCCTTATTTTAGAGATAAGGAAAATTAGACCCAGAGAAGAAAATTGAGACTTTTCTAATATTATGTAGCTACTAAATGTCATAGGTAAAACTAGAACCCAGATCTTTGTGCTATATCCACCTACATCCGGTATGTTCTCTCAAAAAAATTTTTTTGATCAGTTCAGTTGTATGTTTATTTTTTTCAAGATGGATCATTTATATCACCTATTTTTCTTCCTTGCACGTTTATAGTTTAATTTAAAGATTGTAAATTCATTTGGTGAATATATCTATCACTATAAATATGGTATAAAGGTAAAGAGCATAGTAATAAATAACTCCTATTTTGTTTTTGAATGGGGAACAAACCAAAGAAATTTTTTTTAAAGAATTCATCTAATTTCACAAGTGGGAAACAAATTATGGAAAATGAGTATCCTGAAAACAGGGATATGAGGTTAGATAATATAAGGTTGAGGCCAAGGAATCTAAACTGCCTTATAGGTCACTTAGTTTTCAAGACGTGCTCTTCTTAAAGAGGAATTCTGGAATCATAAAAATCCAAGGGCAAATTGGTTGCCAGGATTATTATCAATAGACTCATTTTATGTGGAACTACTTGATCACTGCTTATTTTACAAAAGAAAATTTTCAAATATTTCAACAAATTAACATCAGATTGACCTTTTCCAAGGAAATTTCCTCAACTGTCATCATCCCCATGCCATCCACTTCTTTCCTTTGCATTCAGGCAGAATTTCTGTATTCTGTTTTTGCTGCATTATCTTGCCTTGGCTGATATTCTCCATTGGTTTTAATATATGCCCTATCACCTAACAGGATTATGCATGCACTCTTTGGGAGCAAGGATCATGCTTTCAACTGGCCTGATATCCCCTGTAGCAGTGTGCATAGGCTGGACACTCAATACAAACTTGTTGAATGAATTAACCTTAAGCACATTCAGTAATGAGCATACTCTCTAAGTGTTCAACCTTATGAACTAAGCTGAAATCAATAATAGAATAAAAATCTGAGGCTTAAAAAAGCTAAAATTGACCAGATTCATGACTTTACATAATAAAATAGGTGTCTAGTTTTTTCAGGCATTAGAAGAAAAAGTATGTAAGGGAAGGGAAGACCTACGGATTTGGGAAGGAGGGTGCATGGAGCTGGGAGGGAGGAATGAGGGTTATACCTTATCCCGAATTATTTTAGTCAGCATTCTTGTATCCACTCCATAAAGAGCTGGAACCTGGAAGAAGCAGAAAATTACAGTAAAAATGAAGTATCATGACTATCATGAAGAACTATTAACACAGAATGAATCACCTTCTTATGCCAACTTAACTGCATCTATCCTCTGGCCCAATTCAATTTTTTTCCAGTCTTTTATTTTATTCTGACCAAGGGTTGCTACTACGGAAAGGCAGAGGATGTTGGTCCATTCTACTGCATTCTTTTAACCCAGATCTCACATTGGAATGCACTTATTTTTGGTTTTATTACTTTCTATTTTTTATTTTTATTTCTGTCTTTTCTAAATTTAAATAATTTATTTAAAACTCATATGGAACATATTGGGGGGACTCAAGAATTTTGTGTTTAAGTTTATGTAAGTAATACACAAGTTTATAGTTTGAACCACAAGCCCTGGGAACTTCTGTTAAATGGGACATTTCAAAACCATATCATGTGTACTTCAGTCATGAGCCTCATTCTTCTCCTCATCCTAATCTCCTCCCACTGAAACCTTGCACTTTGCCCCAGGATGCTGGGTTCCAATGAATGAATGACCTTTCATTTCATCTTGCCCAGAATTAGACTCTGTCATTTCCCAACTATTTACAAATCATGACACATGTATTACACCACCCCCTTCCTCTCTAGGTGCTATCTTCCCCCATTAGAATGTAGCACTTGTTTTGTTCACTTTTACTTATGTCCAAGGTACTTAATACAATACACATCAGCCAATTTTTAATAAATACTTTATCATTCATTCTATAATTCACTTTACTAAAATTTCTTTTTGTGTCTTAGTAATAGATAATAGTAAAAGACCAGTTAACATTTATATGTTGCCTGAGGTTTGTAAAGGCTTTAGAAATGTTCTCATTTAACACTCAAATCACCTTGTGAGTTACATGCTATTGTTACCCCCTTTTTATGATTTAAAAAAAAATCAAGACAGAGGAAAAGGGACTTGCCCAGGTTCACATAGCTAGTAAATGGAGAACCAAGTAAGTCTTCCTAATTCCAAGTACACTTTAACAATTGTGCAACTGTCTGCTAATCCCTTGGCTAATATTCAAAGAGATTTGCATTCACTTATTATGATAACATCGTGAAGGGGAGTGAGTATTGCTTTATTTACCAATTGTCTTATGATATATCAGTTTAAAATTGTCCTCAACAGGAATAAAAACTGTCAGAACTGAGGTACAAATGTATTTATAAAATGCATGCTCTGTATGGCATATAGAGTAACAACTGGTTTGTCACTGTGCTAATGGAATTAGGTGTGTACATATAAAGATAGAGAGAGAGAAATAAATAGATAGATACATATATATACACATACATACGTCTAATAATTCCATATATAGTCTACATTTATAAATATAAAGATATACATGCATGCAGGTTTATATGAACATATATACAGGTTTACATATATATAGTATGTATGCCATAAAAAAAATTGGGAATATATTAGCCCTATATGTATATACACATGTATATCACATGTGCATGTGTACATGTGAATACACACATATAATCTTGTATTGAAGTCCTTCCCTGATGTTTCATTTCATGGAAATGAGTCTAGGTCTTTAAAGACTATGTGAGGGAAACTCTAGTCCCAGCCGATGCTATACATATGAGAAGTCTTCAAATACAATCCCAGTGGGTAGACAGTAATAAATGGAAATGAATAATTTTTCTCAAGGATCTGGCTATTCTGAACCAGGATATATTTTCTCTGTCTTACACTATGAATATTGGCCTTTAACCAATGGAAGGTTCCATATCAAATTTCTCACCTTTTCTTCTTGTAGCCACTGGCTTAGACTTTTAGAAGCCAGCCAATGGTTGTATTCTTCACTATAATTCAGCACCAGCAGACCTGCCACCTGCAAAGAAAAAAAATAAGGTTGTTTGAATTAATTGATGCAGTTGTGAAGTTCCATCATATAAGTCAATTACTATAGGAATGATTTTATAAGTTCAACTGCTGTGAATCCACATAAAAATTAAATAAGAATAACAGGAAATTGTTTTGAACTAGAGGGAAGATATATACTTGATAGCATTCTGTTGAAATAACTGTCATAATAATTAGTTTGCTTTAATTTTTAAAATTCTTTAATTCTCCATAGCTTTCCAACAATAAGAATATATAAGAAAATAAGCTCTTAAGACAATATGTGTCTTCCAGTGGCACTGCTGTTTATAAAGAATTAGTGCACAAAGAAAACTTTAGAAGTAAAGCAAATTAAAGTATTATTAAGTTCCTATAGCTTTGTTTTTTTCTGCAGTAATTCCAGGGACTGGTTTTCTATCCTAGTGTACTATATTCCTCGCCTTCTAGTAATTATATTTTGTCCCTAAATTCTAATTTCCTAACTAGGTTTCTGGTATTATATTTCTGTCCCTAAATTCTAATCTCCTAACTAGATTTCTGGTATTATATTTCTGTCCCTAAATTCTAATCTCCTAACTAGATTTCTGGTATTATATTTCTGTCCCTAAATTCTAATCTCCTAATTAGATTTCTGGTATTATATTTATGCCCCTAAATTCCAATCTCCTAACTAGATTTCTGGTATTGATTGGACCCTTGGATTCAAATCTACTGAAACCTCTGGCTTTGCTATTATCTGAATGCCTGTCCATCCATCCCCTATACTTTGATTACTGGCTTTTGCTTGATCCTGCAAGATGTTCTCCTCCGGCACAATTTTCTATACACAACAGATATATAACAAATGTTCACTGAATTTGTTGGATTGAATAGGATTGAGTCTAGCACAACATATAAACTGTAGGCTATACTACTAAAAATCTGGCAAGGCATTTTTTGAAGATCACAATCTAAATTAGTTCTACATACCCACAATAAAAAACAGAGTAAGTTTAAGTAAGATAAACAATGATTCTGAATAATTGAAGTCCAAATTATTCTAATGTAGGAAAATAATTTCTTTTCTATCTGTAGAAGAACAAATTTGAAATCTCAAATTACTCAGATTAGCTGTTAAGAAAATTATTCAACTCATGCTTCATTTTGCCTGAGAATTTTTCTGTCAAATTTATGACTATTACCTTAATGCCATCTGACTCTAAATATTTGCTTAGTCCCATTTCATCCAGTGCAGCAGTATCTGGAGCACCACCATTTCCTACTATTGGATTGGCCATTGTAAGAATCTGTCCTCGGTAGGCAGGATCTGTAATAGCTTCAGGGTACCTGGAGAGATACATAAAGAGGCAATCAACAGAAAGAAACTTATTAACTACTTGAATCACTAAATTTATTGCAAAACAATAAAATGTATGATAATGTATATTTTAAACTTTAAATAGATTTTAGACTACCATAGAAATGTAATCACAGAATTACAAATTGAGGAAAAACTGGCCCATCAATATAAGAACCTTCCCAGAACATTTTTGTAGCCTTCTTTTTTTTTATTGATATATGAGTATGCATAAAATACTTCTTGAGCTAAACATGAAAACATCATGCCATAACAGAGAGGGCAATGAGTTAAAGAGAAAAGAGGCAAGTTCTAGTCCTTGCTATTTCACTTACTACTTAACCCCTCTGAGCTTCACTTTCTTGACTGAAAAATGGGATACAGAATCTTATCTTGCTTGTCTGACAGGATTATTATAGATTAAGATTAATCTTAATTAATTAATTAGTATTAATTAATATTAAGATTAATAATATAATGTAGGTGAAAGTATTTTGGAAACATTACTTTATGAATATTGCTTTGTAAATATAAAACCTCTTTTTAAGCTTTTAGTTTATTTCCTCTTTTTTAAAAAAGTTTTCTCTTCACTTTATCTGTTTTGCTTAGAAAATGGTAAAGGATTTACATTTTAGACAGTCTACTAGATATAAACAGGTCCAAATTGATGCTTTTATTGTAATTTGACATTCTTAGCAAAATATTTTTGTCACAAAGTGAGAAAGTTATTTTTTGGCTTTAAGAACCAATATGTAAGTTATAAAAATAGTATTAATGTATATACCTTTTTTCTTGATTATGAAATAGGCTATCAAAATAATGCATATATGTAACTAATAGAAGTAAATTCTATAATATCGATTTTAAATTTTTTTGGAACTCTAAAAATATATATGCATATATAAAATTGTGAAAAATTTTATACACATTTATATGCATATGTGCATAAGTATATATGCAATATCAATGTTTGATTTTTATTTCCCACATACATGATCTATTTCATTCATGTAGCTTTTCCCATAAGTTTTCATTTTTTCATCTAAAGGCAAATGAGCAAAGGAACTATAACTAATTTAATGATCCATTTGAAATTTTATATACTGGCCATATGTATTTAGCCATGTATCTCTAGAAAACCATATGCTATCACAGACTCAGGACTGATAAGTGTTCATATTCCTAGGTTGCACAATAGGCAATGTGATGTAGTGGTTGATAAAGAACTAGCCTCGGATAAAGAACTAGGAAGACCTTGCTTCAAGATCTAACTACATAGCCATGCTGGTTATGTAATTTTGGGAAAGTAACAAGCTCTCTCAATTATGCAAATTACTCTCTAACACTATAAGTTCCAGAGAATGTGCCAGCCTGAATTCATAAAAGGAGTTTCCTGTACCAATAAAATCTCAAGTCTAATCTTTCTATAAAAAAGATGAATCAAAAAACCTAATGGTCCAGCTCTTAGAGGAGAAGAGACTGATATCCACAATGTAAAATGATTTACCCAGTTTCATAATGGTTTAAGTATCAGAGCTTCGATTTGAATCTTAAATCTTTGTTTCTTTATTCAATATACTTTACACTGAATCTCACTGCTTCTTTAACTTATGTAAAGTGAATTTTGTTCTTAGAATAACAGAGGCAATAATTCAGAAACCAAAAAAGAAAATTCATTCACAAATTCCTCAAACTCTGTTGGAAGGAATCCCTACTAAAATTTCATTCAATATAATATTTAGCTTTTCAACTCTGATTTACCACAGATTTCTAGTTTTTTGTAGTTTTCTTCATAAAATCATTTACTTTAGGTTGATGGCCTTCCCTCATCAAGATTCCCTCATCAAATCATTTGACATAGGCTTCTAAGTTATCCTCTATGCTCTAATAATTCTCATATTCAAGAACCAGAATTATAGAATTGAAAAGCCAGAATATTCCTTCAAGGTCACCTATTCCAATCTTCTCATTTTACAGATTTTGCCCAGGTTTGTCCAGGATCATAAATGTAAAACAAAATGTTCTAACTTTGGAGCTAGTGCTCTATATATTAGAAAGATGGCAGGTTATTGTCCGAGGCTAATATGATGAGAAGATGGTGTTAAGTAAGAGCACCTAACTCTATATTCACTGGATCTTCTTAGTATCAGACTCAATTTTTGTTTTATGTACAGTGCTACAATGGTGGTGGTGGGAAGCTAAATTTATTATGTTCTTATGTGCCCTCTTTTCCTCCTAAAGACTAAAAATCAAAAATCTGTTGAGATGCATAAGTATCATGGATCTCTCATCTAACATCTCTTGCTTAAGATATGTTTATATAGATTTATATATTTATTGATATATATAGATTTATATTGATATGATTATTTATTGATACATCATATATTGATACATTGGTATATTTATTGCCAAATAAGATATATTTATTGATACATTTATTGCCAAAAGATAAAGACTTAAGCTGGTTTCTAATCTTAGCTCTACCATTAAATAGTTATATAATTTTGGGCAAGTCACTTAACTTTTATTGGTTTTAGTAATCTCATCTACAAAAAGAGAGAAATGGAATGGTTAATCTCTAAAGTCCTTTTAGTTCTAAGTCAATGATTCTGAGAACCTATCCAAATCTATAAAGATTAAGTCTAGACTTCAACATCAAAAGGAGATGTATATTTAACAAATAACTCTAACTTTCCAGCTCTTTCTCCTCCAGCTCTCCTTAAAAGAACTAGCCATTGCTTCTGAACAAATTCTTAACTCTCATCCGTAAATGAATAAATATAGCTTGTGCTAGGGAACTGCTGTGTTGAAAGGAAATTAATCCATCAGGTCCTGTTTGACTTTTGTGATGTGACAAGATTTATTACCTATAATCTATCACAGGAAAGAAAACTCTAGTGCCCTCCATCATTCTGATCTATATTAAACAGTTGTTTGTTGGCAGGTATATTAACACAGCTAGTAATTAGTGCTGTCGAAAAGCTTAAATAATTGCCTTGTGAAGCAAAACTTTGCAAACAGATTTCATACACTGTAATTTAACATTCTCACCAGTGGAACTATTTAAAAATCCATCTAGTGCTCTTTATTTCACATAGGCAACTTAGAGTTTGGAGGAAAGTGTACATTAATAAAATAATGGAATCTCAGCCAATACTTTGGACATCAGTACCTTTTTCCCTTTCTGGGCTCAATTAGGTCCCTAAAGAACTTATCAAGTATTTTCACTGAAAAGGTGACCTTCCCTTTTCTTCCAAAAATCCCTTTTGAAATAGTTCTTGTAGAAATATTTTTTTAAATAATGCTAAATTATATAATCATAGAATTTCATTCATCTAGCCTAGAAATCCTTAATCTGGAGTATTTGAACTATTTTTCTTTTTCTATTTTGGTAAATATTTCAATGCAATTATTTTCTTTTATAATCCTATAAATGTCATTTTATGCATTTAAAAGCATATATTTTAGTCTGTCAAAAGGCTCTATGATATAAAACAATGTTAACCCCTCAATCTAGTTCAACCCTTTCATATTATAGAGAAAAATGAGTACCACAAAGACATAGCAAAGAGATTCACTCTAAATCATATACATAGTTGGTAGCGGAACTAAGAGTGGGACTAGAACTCCTGATTCCCAGATACTTCAGGAAAGGGTTAGTTGTGTGCTTTCTCTAGAATCTCTATCTTGGACTGTTTCTGAAAACATTTCAAATGTTGAATAGGCTTTATAAATATTGAGATCCAAAACTCACTTAAAAAAAAAGCTTGGTGACAAATATATTACAGTGATTCATTTAAATTAGCATTGTGCATTTTAAAAGGCATCAACATTAGATATTTCCTCTCTCAATGATAACTAGTAATAAGAAGAATATGAATACTATTCTCTGTGTAATTTCATCTTTCCTATTTAATTACAAGATTATAAGACATAAGCAGGAACTCAATTATTTCTTCAGTCTTTGGGATTGTACTAATAGAGTGTGGCTTTAAAAATCCCATTCATAAACAAAGCAGCTACAGAATACAGTGGAAAGAACACTGGATTTCGAGTCAGAAGCCACAGTTCTAAATTTGATTCTGCTATGTGACTTTGTGAAAAAATCTCCACTTCTTGGGACCTTAGGTTCCTCATCTGCAAAATCAAATACCTAGACAAGATTACTCAAGTTTTCCTTCCCCTTCTAAAGGTTATGATTCCATGATCCTACTGAACTGCAAGAGCAAAGGTTTTCTTCTGGGAACCAAGAGGGAGATGAGTGTTTTGATATTCTCCCTTACTTTATTGTTCTCTACTTTAATAAGATTCATACATAATCAGAATTAGGTGATGTAATAGACAAATTTTCTGCTTTTCTCACCTAAGTTGTCAGCATTATTTACCCTTTGGAGAAACTACTTAGCAGTAGAAAGAGCAGATAACAAACTATCATTGTGGTATCTCAGTGGTCTCTTTCTTAATGATTTATGTCTGAAGCTTTGTACAATGGCAAAACCAAAGGCACCCATATCCTATTAGTAGATAATTTCCTCCCATTTTACCTAAAATAAACCCAATACCCTTAACTATCATTAGAAGGAGACTAGGGCTTAAGCATCACTTACCCTGCCAGGCCAGTGTTGAAAACAACTTCACCAGCAACAGATGATGGATGACCAAAGGAGTAACCTTTCATCTTGGTTCCATCTTCTAGCACAATGTGTGCTGTCTGAGCCTAGAAAAAACAAACTACATGAGTCTTGGCAATATAGAAAAAATATTATATAATGGAAGTCAATCAGAATCTTGAACATAAAAGATTAAATAATATGGCATTGTTCAGTTTATGGCCATCTAACTAGTCACATCTGGGGATATTCTCCTGCTTGTTCTTATTCTTCTCAAATGATTTTTTGTCATAAATAGGTATTCAGTTTTATTTCATTCTGGAAAGGAACAGTGTAAACTATTGATGAATCATCAATAGAAGGACTGTTCATAATGTATATTGAGAAATGTTGCTTAAATTGAGTGACATCAGTTATTATTCTTAGTATTCCTTACACACACATATATATACACATATTCTGAACTGTCCAATGGACCCTTACCAAAAAAAAAAAGACTATCGGATTTTTAGTTTATCCAAGTCAAATGTTTATTGAATGCCTTCAATATGAGACACCATAATGAATTGAAATGTTTGGAAATGAGAGTACCTTAAAGGCACAGCTGATCTATTTCTTTAAAAGTAATAAACGATGTAGAAGTATGTTCATGTCCCACTTTAGTCCCTTCTCCTGGAATTTCAAGGGAATCTTCATCATTACAGAATATGTGGGAATCTATTGAGTAAATCACCTCCTCCATCACTTACAATGATTAACAGAATACTCTAGTCATGATACCTTTATCAGGTGGGAACATTTCCTTTGAATTAATTCAATAATCAAATATATTAAGCTAATGTTTACCAATAAATTTATCCTATAAAACAGAAAGTCATTTCTAAATCCAGCATTAATTCAGTAGCAAGCCAGGAGGACCTGATTCTATCTAAGATCCTGTAAACCACTTCAGAGGCGAGAGAAGAATCAGGGAGGAAAGAAGCCCTGGCTCCTCTCCCATCCAGAAGGACCTCATGATCTTCAGAAAGATTTGGACAGTTGTGTCAAAATATCCAGGACCTTGCATCCCAGGCAATATTCTGAGACTGTGTGTCCTTCACATAGTGGACTATTAACACTGATTTTTAGTCTCTGCCAATGCCATGTCATATGGTACAATCAGTGTTTTCCCTCTCCTATCCCAAGGTGACACCTCTGAAGTCCTAAACATTATTTTCCTTACCATCACTTCCCATTCTCATAACCAAGTCCCTCTTCCTGGGAGTTGGAGCATCATGAAACATCAGTAAGCCAATGGAGATTCAGGCCAGGCTCTCTCCAGGAGGAGCCGCCCCTTTTCTTGTACACTTGTGCACTTGACTACGGCCAAGAAATATTCCACTTCTACCCCCAAATGAACTTATTTCTAGTGCCAGACTTCTGAGTTATAACTCTATTAAATTTGCATTATATTCTCTCAAATTTGCATGTAATACACATAGCCATCTTACTTTTCTCCTAGAAAACAAATTAGAAAAGTTGAGATCCTTCTGTAAGGGTTCAATAGCCTACAAAATAAAAGAAAAAAATAGCTACCTGAAACAGTCACTTCTTTGTCAAATGATATTATCATAGTCTTAGAGCTGAAAGGGACATGAGAGATCATCTGATCCAACCCACCTCATTTCCCTAATGAGCAAAGTGAAGAACAGAGAAGCCGAATAATCTGTCAGGTTAATACCGGCAGAGCTAGGAGTCATATTCACAAAGTGCTTCTCCCACTTATTACATCATGTCGATATTCAACACAGGAGCTACAAGTTCCTGTCTTTTAGTGGAATGCTTTGCATACTCTGGCACCAGATAATTAACTGTAAGAACTTGACATTTTGTTTGTTTTAGTTTTTATCTCTAAGGTGAAATTTCATCTATCTGCAGCCTTATGACAAGTACTCAAAAATCTCAAATTTGGTCTTTTATCCAATACTCATTAGCTTCTTAATCCATATGTCCCAAAGGGACTTTAGTTGATTTAAAAGGGAAAAAAACCCCATCAATTTGTTATTTATACATAAATTGAGACACAGAGCAAAAATTCATTAACTAATTAATAGCCACTCATTTAACCCCCTCCTAATTTGATTACAAGGAGACCATCTTTTCTTGGTTACTGCTTTCAAAATCATGATACAGTTGCTTTCTCCTGTATTTAAATATGCTTTTTCCATTTCTAACTTGAAAAATTAACTGATAGTTTTTTGGAGCAATGACAAAGTTAATTTGGATCCAAAGCTCATTTCATTTATAGGGTGAACAATATCACAGATCACACACACACACACACACACACACACACACGTCAGTGATTGATAAATGCATGTGGATATGACAATTAAAATGCTGAAACATCACTTTCTTGTAAATATATTAGCTTTTCTATACTGTTTTACAAACATTATATCATTTGAACCTCAATAAATACTTTCAAAATACATATTACAGCTGTTTTAGCCCTTTTTTACAATAAGAAAACAGCCTTGAAACTAAATGTCACAAGTGTCAGTGAAGATTGGAATGCAGGTTCCCCCTGGATCCTGCTTCCTTTCCTCTATGGTATTCTTCCTTTATATTGAGACTGAGTATTTCTGACTTTCGAGAATCATGGTATTCAACTCTCTGCCTTTCAGAAAACAGAAGGAAAGAAAAATATTTCTCAAATATTATAGAAAAACTAACTTTGGTAAAACCTGAAAAGAGGCTGTTTAACTGATGAGATCTGGGAAAAGAAAATACAAGAGAGCTGTTGTGGTTGGTTTTCTTATGCCAGTTTGCCCTGCTTATTCTGAGTACCATCTGCCTCATGTACTATTTTAATTTCTAACTCATCTTTTCCCTTCCCTTCTGCACCCTAAATATAAAAAAAATCAGAATTGAATATCCTTATTTTAAGCACCATCTAATCTTGTAAAGAAGATGAAAATTATGTGTTGAATGAAGCTGATTTTTGTTAGCCCTTCTATAGCCCTGCATATCCTCCTCTCTCCAGTGGACTGGTTTCTTACTTTCCATCTACTAAAGATATATTTGAGGAGACATTTACTGTTGCCTGAAATAGTCTTGGAGATTGTATTCAATATGTCTTTTGGTTCCTCTAATTATATTTTTGCTCGTTTCTGGGGTTTTTTTTTTATAGATCTCCCTATCCTCCTCCCTACTACACATTATATTTTTACAAGCCTTCTGTTTATTGCCTATACTGCTCTTTACATTCCTCTTAAATGCATTGGCCTCCAATGGTTTTGAAATGATGAGTGTCAATTGGGTTGTCTAAGGATTGATGGAGGAACTCTGTATAATGAACTATTATGTGGAATCCTTTCTTCTAGCTAACAGTCCCAAAGTGCCATTTCATTCCAAAGTGATTCCCCACCCCAAATCACCTTGTTATGATCATAAGACACTTTTGCAGCCTTGGTAATAATATGTCCTAATACCAAAAAAAAAAGCCTTCAACACGGAAACTAGATCATAGTATAGTTATTTTCCAAGTGCTCAGGGCTAAGCACTTTGGTGCCTTTAAAACTAAAAGTATAAAAGAAACCACTACAGATACAAGGACCCATACTTCATTTGTCCACTGAACAGGTAAGTTAAAGCTCAAGAAAAAGACAACAAAATAAATTTAAGTACTAGGATCTTGAAAGGAATCCAAATGTCTTGGAAAGTAAAATGAATAAATCAAATACTTTGTCATTTATTCAAATATGCTGAAATTTGAGGGACCAGAAGCACTTCAAATTTTCAAGACTGGCTCTTGCCCACTATGTTTTGGAAAATTGCACCATTTCTCACAGGCAGGTGGGAACTTCTTTTTCTCTAAATACAATTTAAATTCTGCTTAGTTTTAGACATATTCATTTTTGGTTTTCCTTTTTTGATATGGAGAACTGTTTGTTGCTCATTTCCCATTTACTAATACCTCCATATACAGTATTATCAGGTAGCTAATGTGCTGTTGTTTTACTCTAGCTTAAGAGGCAATTTTTAAATTCTTTATTATGTCAACATTTTCTCCTTGTGATCTTTTTTTTCCAATTCTTAAAAAAAAAGGCTTTTATCAAAAAAAAAAAAACAGAAAGAAGTAAGCTAAATGTGCTGGATTAGGATGTAGAGTATGTTACTTCAAATCCCAGTTCTGCCATTTGCTACTCCCAGAATGACCTTAAGCAAGTCAAGTAACTCCTGTTTTCTGCCCTAAGTTTTCTCTTTTGCAAAATGAGGGAATTGGATTAGATGATCTTTAAGATTTCTTTCTACTCTGACTTTATGATCCTAAAATCCATGTATGATAAGAATCCCATAAGCATCATGTTAACTGACTGCAAACATATTTATTATGTTCCCACTCCCACAGCCATAATTACATGATCCCAGAATCTCTGAGTTAGAAAAGGTCTTAAAAATCCAATCTATTCATGAATTAGAAATGCCTCTAGAACACCAACAAGTAGTCATCTAATCATTTCTTGAAGTCTTCTATTAAAAAGGAATTCATTCTATTTTTGGATATCTCTAATTGTTAGGAATTTTTTTTTCCTTATATGAATCCTTAAGGTCTTTTGTTACTTCTACTTTTGCTCTCTAATTCTCATATGATTTTATCTTAAAGTCCCTCGCATCCTGGTTATCTTCATTATTAATGTCTTTCTGGAAATGTGGTATCCAAAACTGAACACAATATTCCAAATGTGGTCTGATCAAGGCAAAATAAAGAAGAATTATGACTTCCTTGGTGGTATAAAAGAGGGGTGGGGAACAAACAACAAAAACAAATCCTACATAATGTTTAATGCACCTTAAACTCCCATTACCTTTTTTTAGTTGCAATGTCACATTGTTGGGATTTATTTATACTAACTTTTCAAGTCACTAAAACCTTCATATCTTTTTTTTATATACTGTTACACAAATCTCTCCAATCTTACACTTACACTTACAAAAATCATTCAGAATTGTAGTTACCCTCATTATTTTTCTACTTTTTGAAGAATGAAATTTTCATGAAGGCAAGCTAAATAAGTATTATCTGTCCTTCCTTGGGCAGAGAGAAATGGAGAGAAAAAAAATGGAAAGGGAGGGGAAGGGAGTTCCAGAAACTATCTGCTATCTGGATACATTTAATTGATTTAAAAAAATTATTTGGATGATGTTAAGCCATGTTTTAGAGACACCTTCATTGAATAGCCATGTCCATGAAAATAACCTTGGAAAATAGTAACCTTTCTATTATAGCTCTCAAGTCAACAGTCTCCGTCAGCATAGAGTTACTAAGCAAGTATCATTTGTTTCTTTTTTCATAACACAGCTTCTTCTTTTTCAGTGTTGCAGAACTCTAATGTCCATCCCTCCTCCATGAAGTCTATTCTTTTCCCCATAGCAAGCAGGGGTCTTTCCTAACTTTGAACATATCATGGCACTTTCTTGGTCAAGTCCACTTCATGTCCAATTTATTTTGGGGTGTAGTTTGTTTTGGTTTGGTTTTTTAGTTGTCCACTTATTTATTAGACTTTAAGTTTTTTGAGGGAAAGAATCACATCTCAAATTTATTATCTCCTTAATGCATGGCACAATGCTTGACTATGTTTTCAGGCTGACTTGGATCTATGGAAGTACTATAGTATACTGTAGTATACTGAAAACCTTTTTTTTATTAAATTTTATTTTAAGAAAGGTTTCATATCTTAGAGTATAGAATCTTTATGAGTAGTCAAGAAACTCAAGTTCTTCATCATATAACTTCTGACCACTAATATTTAGTGATCCCCTTTCTTTTCTTTCCTTGACTGTCTAAAGTTGATGCTGCTTTATGTCATTTATAACATATATCATTCAAATAGTGTTATTTGGATCACTGGGTCAAAATGCTCTATTATTTCCTTATTGTTAAGTAATATCTCTTTGCAAGATATGAGTAAGCTGGTTTATTATTAGCTTTCTCTCCCTCTCCACATCTAGTCAAAGCAAAGCTTAATTCTGTATAACTACCCCATTTCATTATAAAATGAAATATTGACGACATGGGGCTACTTGGCAAATGTTGTCTACCAGGTATCCAAAGAATTACCATTCAAAACAAAAATGAAAACATTCATTACCTAAAGTTTTAATAAAATGATTGCAACAGATCTATATAATTCATTTCTCTTTTTCATTATTTCATATTATTTGCAGCTCCCAGACTATTATTAATAATGGAGTTCTAATATTAATACTACTAATCAGAGTGTTTTAATTCTCTCTCTTTGGGGGAAAGGAAAGATAATTGGGTTCAGATTTTATATAATACATTCCCATTGTTTTTTCCCTTTCCTCATCTAAAGTACATGCCAAGTCATACTCTGTCATCAGCAATTTATTTCTTTCCTTTCATTAATGACATCTATTAATTCCCTATTATGCTGATACATTGATTCCAATTTTTTCATATTTTAATATAATGACTGCCAGAAGAAATTTGCTTTAGTTTGTACTCAATTTCAAGACAAGGCATTAGAATCTCCTTCTGATCATTTTGTAACATGAAGGAGATGTTTATAGCCCAAAAAAAAGAAAGATAAATATTTGGAAAACTTCAATTGTGAGAAATCAATTCGTTTCTCCTTCCCCTCATAAAGAGACCATTATGTTAATAGATAATATTCAAAGATATAGACTGATGCTCCATATGTGATTAATCATTAATTAAACTTAATAATGGATGGTCCCAATAGCAACAAAATTTTTCAAAATGTATTTCCTTATACAATGTGCTTTTTATTCATGCTTTTAAAATGAGATTTCAGCCATTTTGTATGTAAACAGTACATCATGATTAAAAAAAAAAAAGTTGTTAACACTATCTCACTCCACGAATTGTCTAGGGCAGAGACCATTTCAATTTTGTATCTAGGTGGTCCAACAGAAAGAGCACTCATCCTAGAGTCAGGAAGACCAATGTTCAAATACAGCCTTGGTTATTTATAAGTTCTATAATTCAGAGCAAAGGATTTAAACTCTCTAAGCCTCAGTTTCTTCATCTGTAAAATGGGAATAATAATGACATCTAACTACCAGAGTTGTGAGGGTAAAATAAGATGACATTTGTAAAGTACTTTGCAAGCTTTCAAGAGCCATATAACCATTAGCTACTATTTTGGTGGTGATTTGTATCCCCAGTGCTTAGCACAGTGCCTGACACATAGTAAGAATTTAATAAAATTTGTTTGATTTATTGATTGATAGTGATGATTAAGAATTGTGTTTCTAGTACCTAGCACAGTACTTAGAATATGGAATACATCTAAGGAATGCTTGTTGGTGGATTAAATTTGATTGAAGAGGGGCAGCTAGTTGGTGTAGTGAATAGAGCACCAGCCTTGAAGTCAGGAGGACCCGAGTTCAAATCTGGTCTCAGATACTTAACACTTCCTGGCTGTGTGACCCTGGGCAAGTCACTTAACCCCAGTTGCCTCAGCCAAAAAAAAAAAATTGATTGAAGAGAAGTTTTAGAGCTGTATAGTTTTAGCATCCTGCTTTTCTACTCAGTGACAGAAAAAGATAATATCTCATCATTAACAGATGCAAAACACCAATCTAAGTGAACCAGTTTCTTTTTCTGTTCAAATTAGTTTCTTTATGTATTTTGAGTCTGTATCCTTCCTCTTTTGGGTGAAAGGTTTTGCCTTAAAAGAGTCACAGATGGGTTTGGTTTGTGTGATTAAGTAAAATTAATTAAACCACAATATATTATATCAAAAAATAACATGAATTTTGCTTAATTATATCTATAAAAAATTGAACTTAAGTTTTATTGTGGATTAAAGATTCTTCACTTTCTTTTTTGTATCATTGTCTCTTTTAACAAAATTCTGTGAGATCTATAGATCCCTTCTCAGGACAAGAAAACCAATTACATTGGTTTCTCAAAAAAATTTTCTTAACAAGTTCTTGGGCCCCAGGTAAGAATCTCTACCTTAAATCATAACTTCAGTTCAGATAACCTGCCTCCAGAGAGGCAAGAATTGATTATAGATTCTGAAATCCCATGGTTAATGTACATAAGAAAGAAAAGTCAAGTTAGCAGAGGATCTTCATGATTTGGTCCACTTAGCCCTTGTGCTTCAGGAGCCACACAAACTAAACCAAATCTGAAGAAGCTCTGCAACCTTCAAAAGCCTTGGAGGAAATAGAAGAATTGTTCAGATTTTGCCTAGATAAGTAGAACTTCAGAGAGTACTCAGGGCCCAAGTGGAATCCCTGAGAAATTTGGATACCACTTCTGTTCTTCATAGTGCTAGTTCCATATGGAATTTTTAGACAAGCTAAAATCTTTGGGAAGTATTAGAATGGTATTTCTTCTTTAATACTCCTTAAAATTTCAATCTAGCCTAGGTCAAATTTTCTAAGAGGGAATAAGACCCAGAAAAGCTTGCACGCGCCCACTCCCAGAATACAAATCCAATCACTTCACAGAGGCAATGAGGTAATAACAATAGAAATAGTAATGACAACTCATATTGATATAGTACTGATATATTTTTTACAGTTTACAAAGTAATTGCCTTATAATAGCCCTGTGAGGTAAGTAGTATAAATATAATAAATACAAATAGAACAAATGTATGATAAGTATTATTACTAGAGAACATGGCATTTACTAATATACTGCCTCTGATTTTCAGAGCTTAGGATAAGGATGAGACACTAATACAAACACTCACAATACAGAGCTAGATGGTGCAATGGCTGAGTATTGAAGTTGGTTCCAGAAATACCTGAGTTCAAAACTTACCTCAGATACATAGTAGTTTGTGTGACTCTGGGCAAGTCTCTCAATCTCAGTTTTTTCCTCAGTAAAATGGGGATAATAATAGCACCTATCTCAAGAGTTATTGTGAAGATCAAATGAACTAATACATGTGAAGGGCTTTGCAAATCTTAAAGTCCTACATAAATGATAGCTATTATTATTACAAAATGTGATATCATGTAGCATGGATCACAAAGTAGGCAGTGATGTTCTATGTGAGATGTGAGGACTGCTTTCAACTGGGGACATCAGGGAAGACTTTGCAAGGGATGGCATTTGGGTACTGAAAAAAGGAGAAGGAAAGGCATTTTAGAGTTGATAAATAAGATAGACTGGGTAATTAGCAGTCTTGATATTAGCTAATTATATACAAGTATTTAACTGATTCTATACAGTAGAGAAGAAAAGTGAATTGCTTCTAGGGGCTATTAATTTCTTCTGGGGATTTAGGGGAAAATCATTCATCAGGATGAAGATTTTATACACCTAATAGTTTCTCTAAAATGTATTACAAAGTATTTAAATCTTTTGTTATTCTGTGCATACCTGATTACTTCCTTTTACTTTCCTTTTTATTTTGTACTTTCAACTGGGTAGTAAATAAAGTAAACTTAAAATATTATACAATTCATATTATTGTTGTTACTTCTATATCAGAAATGCCCCATCTTTATGGTTCTGGGTAGATGAGAGTGGAGGAAATTTTTCACTTATTCTGTAGTAAAAAAAAAATTTGCTGACTAGCATGCCTTTAAATTCTGCACTTGTAATTATCTGTGAAATTAAGAGCTTCATTCATTTAAAATAATTTTTGTCCTAAGAATAACTTTATGAAATTTTTTTATCTAAAATAATTCCAATATAATACAAAAGGTATTAGTTGGTTTGTTTAGATTCATTGGAATGTTTCAAATGTCACACACTGAGAAGATACCATTTTCCCCTCTAAAATATTAGAAAAAAAGTAGTACTATATTTACATAATAACATTTCTTTCAAGTGAAAGTGAAACCTTTAGTGTATTTTTATTTTTCCAAAAACAAAATGCCAAGCAAAACATCATTCATTGATTTTAGTCCCCATTAAATGATTGCTTAGAACTATCCACTTGAGCATGCTCAGTTTGAGCCCCTGTTGAAGCTGTCTTTTGTGGCATAGGAGCAATGCAATAATTATGACTGGGATTCATGACTAAGTCCCGCTGCAGAAACTGAAAATGTGTCCTTAAGTGCTAGACTAACCTCATTCAGAGAATGCAGGTCTAGAAGTCAAGCAAATATAAAGCATTCTGAACTGTCTAGACTATATTGCTATTGTTAGATAAACTTTTACAAGCATGTTGGCTATATATTTTATAATCATTAGCTAGATTTTCATTTATCTTACCTCATCTAATCATCAACCTGTTCTTAAATTAAGGATATCGGTAGTTCTCTTTGAACTCTCTGTCCTTTGAACCCTTGACTTCAAAAGTCTGGGAGAAGGTGAAGTCAGAATGAAAATCATTAGTGAAAGCTCAAACTGATTACAGTAAATATCCAGCTACTAAGTCAGACTTTCGCATAACTGTGGCTGCTCAGAATTATATGGAAATTAAAGTAATGTGTCACATCTTGTTAAAGTAGATGCCACATGACTGACTGAGATCAAGGGGCTGTGACAACCTCAAGTATCTGTATAAGAACATATTTACAGAACTAACTATAACCAAATGTGTTAGTGTCCTCTGGTTCCTTGGTCTATAAGCACTTTCTTAAGATGGAGAAAAAAAAACCTAGAAAATAAATAAATAGATAGATAAAGAAGGAAGGAAGGAAGGAAGGAAGGAAGGAAGGAAGGAAGGGAGGGAGGGAGGGAGGAAGGAAGGAAGGAAGGAAAGAAGGAAGGAAAGAAGGAAGGAAGGAAGGAAGGAAGGGAGGGAGGGAGGGAGGAAGAGAGAGAGGGAGGGAGGGAGGGAGGAAGGAAAGAATAATGAAAAACTATCAATTTATTTTCTTTGACAATTTTAACAAACTAATCAAGTTGACTGATCTAATGTGTTCAGAAATGAATATAGCCCTTTCAAAAAACTAATACAACTGCCCTCTGGGGGAAAAAAAAAAAAAAAAAAAGAACTAGGGGATTGTGTGTGTATATTGGTGGAGGGGAGGGGCGGAGGGTGTCTATTCAAAGCTGATGCATAGACAGCCCAATATCTCTTTGGGCACTAAGTTGCTATATTCATTTTACACATCTGTAAAATGGGAATAATGGCACTGTCACCATTAAAGAGTGTGAAAATTAGCCAATAAAATCATGATGATTCCCTTTGTAATATAAAACTGCTAGCCAGCTATTGCAATAAATTCTACATAAGAGCTAAAGATAAAAAACTGCTTTTACAATAAGCCCCGTAAGCTAGTTGTGGAAATGAAAATGATTTACTCTGGGAACTCTGACTGCATTACTGTTGAATCATTTATCTATGCAAATGATTTGCATACTAGAAAAACTAGAGGTCCCTAGTGTTCCCTTCTATTTCTACCAATGCCTAAAGCTACATATACATTTGATTTCAACATGCCTGATTTTCCTGAACTATAAGTTCACTTCAATATTCATTCTCTATGAAATCAAGTAAGTCCGAATCAGGCTTTAAATGTAGGATGCTTAAAGATAGAATTTATTTCAAATAATGATTCCATAGCTAGCATGGCAATAAATTCAAATCATGACATGTTTTTATTAGTAAGTAGAATCTTATTTTCACTCTCCAAGTTAAGCTATCAAATATGAACAGTTTAGACTCTCTAGAACCTAAACTCATTTTTTATAGCTTAAAAATATTTAATGATGTTTCATTTTTGTTACAATGCTTTCCATTGAAGGATTTCAAAGTACTTAATGGCAGTAATCAATTAAACCTTACAACATCCTAAGTTAATATTAACTCATTATTAGTTAAATTTAAACCAGAATACAAATATGTGATAAATTTCAAAGTCTGCGTCTCTTTTCTGAATACTGAGTTATAAGGTTCAGTAAGATTCATAGGTACTTTTTATTTCAGTTTCATAATTACGGAATTTATAAGAATTCTACAAATAGTATATTATATATATATAGATTATCAGTTAAAGGACTAAAGATTATCACAAATTTTCAGTCAGTGAGATTGGCATTTCACATTTATGGAACTTTTCACTTTCAAAGTCTGAGAGAGAAAAACAAAGGAATTTTTTTAATTTGCCCTGATCATAAAGAGCACAACTAACTACACAAAGGGCTAGTGGATTCATAAATGAAAGGATATAAAGATTTTTTCCAGCTAGGAAATAAATAGGTGATGGTCCTGTTGTATTCTGTTCACTCTAGGTAGAATGCTTTAAGAGAAGGTGAAATAGAAATGCTACTTATGCTATAAGCAGACACAGACTTATTTTCAGTTTTATAAACTAACCAAAAGGGAACTATTAAAATGCATTAGGAAGACATAGCCAGGTTAAGATTTGGTGGCTATAGTCCAAGGTCAAAGTAATTAGGAAGGAGGGTGAAAACAGCCAAGAGAAAAAGAGAGAATTCAAGAACCCAACCTCATGAATGCCAAACTTGATTTTGCTTCATCCAGTTGCCAGCCTTTTCAGCATATTTTCTCTTATGCCATGGACTCTGAAGTGTTTAAAGTCTCTTGTATATGATACAAAGCTAGGAGGTTCAATGTCTCAGGGCTAAAACTCCTCTCCCTCTGAGAAAGTCTGGCAGATGATCACATAAAGAGGGAAACCCATGTTCATTTCATGATACAGCCAAAGGATGGGACATTTAAAATCATCAATAGACTTCTGTAGATGAAAATGGTTGTGCTTTGGAGTTCTTTGTAGAAGAAAACACTAGATAGCATTTCCAAATTACTGCCACCTAGCTTGGTCAAACTTTCTTGTGACCATCAACCTATAAGACTATTAGAGAAGTTCATCAGTCTTTAAAACATTATGGGGGACAGAGATTTGACCCTGTTTAAAAAGTGGTCTACAAGAGGGCATCTCGAACTTTTTCCTCCCAACCCCTTTTCACCTGAAAAATTTGTACATTACCCCGCGTATATATGTATATTAGATAGACAAATCAAACATTTATGGATAAATCATAATTTCACAACCCTCACATTCACAAGACCCCATATAGGATATCATGACCAAGCTGGCATCTGCAGGATGAAAGGAAGCTTCCCTCATGCCCCTGACAAAAATGAAGGAACATTTTAAAGAGAAATAAAACTTCCTCCAAAACAGAACTTGAACTTATCTGTCTAAATATACAACAGTTGACTACCTCACAGATCATGTTGTCTCATGGATAAAAACAGAATATATAGAAAGCATTTTGTTGTCCAGTAGCCATTTCAGTTGTGTCTGACAGTTCATGACCCTATTTATGATGTTCTTGATGTCCAAAGATATTAAAGTGGTTTGTCATTTCCTTCTCTAGCATACAAAGCGTTTAGTAGATCTTTTAAAGTGTTTTTCCCCCTGCGGCAATTGGGGATAGGTGACTTCCCCAGGGTCACACAGCCAAGACTATTAAGTGTCTGAGATCTGATTTGAACTCAGGTCCTCCTGACTTCTGGGCTGGTGCTCTATCCACTGCACCAACTAACTGCCCCCAAAGTGCTATTTTAATAAGGATAAGAATAAGATCTATGATTTCATTAGTATAGAAAACTTCTAGATGAACAGATTGCAGTCCATGTAGATTTGTACTTTTGCTGAAATTTATAATCTTTGAGAATTGATCAGAAAATTGAGATCCGAAGGAACTTTATCCAGGGTCACAAAGGCAAAACTTCATTCAGTTCATGTCTTCCTGGCACAAACCCATCTCTATTTACTATGCCATGTTGTCTCTAAGTCTACAAAGATCAGCTATTTTAATTATTATTATTATCTGACAGCATTGATACGCTTTGTAAAACTATGAAACACTATGTAGATATAAGTCATTACCATTTCATTTTCATTATCATCATTAGTTAGCTTATTTGGGATTGTAATGTGGTTTCTTATTACATGGCTTTGGATACATTGTGGGTAAAAACACAAATATGTAAAATCTGAATATAAGGCTGTGACACTTAAAGATATATGGACGTATATGTCTCAGCAAGAATGTTATAAAGAGATTTTGTTATATCAATTATTTTTATTTGCATATCTTAGAATACAGCAAAAATGAAAAACTTTATATATGCCAAATACTGCATTAGAATCCTAGAGATGCTCCTTCCGGATTCTAAATTTGTTGATCCTGGGATATTAAAAATAAACAAAGGGAAAGCCTTCAGGACATAAATTAGATCTTGTATGTATAAATTATGGGAAAATATGCCCAATAACATACTATGAGATACAGAGGGAATTGTGATCTGTATCAACAGAGGAATTACCTGAATTTGGTCACACAAGAATTGGATACAATGTTGCTATAGTCTAATTGAATGGCAGCAATTGGCAGTATTTATTGAAGTTGTCCGCTCCATAGCTAAAATTACCTGTGAAAAGGTCAATAGATGTCAGGACAATTGTGCACCACAATTGTGTGGCTAGTACTCAGGATCTGACTTGATTTCAAATCCTGCTTCAGATACTTATTAATTGTGAGACTTGAGCAAATCAATAAGAATTTACATATACATAAAAAAGTAGCATATGTATGTTATATAAAGGCTCTGCTCATTTTAAAGTAATATATAAATATTAGCTATTATTATTATTATTTATCATACCTCAGTTTCAAACAATGAATACATTTACTTAAGGATCTCTGAGTATAAAAAAATAAACAAAATTTTAAAATTATCTGAAGAGAATAACATTAATACTCAGCAGAGTATGGAGAAGTTAGAGGGATACCAAAATTTTTATCTGGAAAGTTTTTTGGTTTAATAATGATACTTGTCAACAGTTGCAAAATGTGAAGGAACTGAATTGCAAGATGTCAAGACTATTTTTAGGGGGAGAGGAAGAAGACTAGGGAAAATACTCTTTTCCAAGAGAAATTAGGTTTCTCAGTTTGTTACCTTTTTCTTTCAAAATAGCATGCTGGTCATCTGCAAAAGCTGATATTTGGAGGCTGCAATCTTAATTTTAGAGGCTAATGTCAAGGAAAATTATCAGGCCTTTTCACCATGACATGGTTCCGAAATATATTTTTAAAGATGATTTCACTAAACATATTAATCTGAAGTAGTCTGGCATGATATTATCAGAAGAAAAACATTAATACAAGCATAATAACTGCAAATAATTTGAGCACTCAGAAGACCACTTGACAATTCTAGGAAATTATATTATATTAATATAATTATATAATTACTACTAAATATAAAAAATATTGTACATTAAAGGCCTATGTAATAAAAAGAACAAAGTAGAGTGTTGATCAGTTCTTTCCAAAGATCAGAAAATATACTGTACTCAAGTTTTAATTTTAATTATTGATGGTATTAATGAGTCCCTAAGACTTAGTAAATGAGTAAAGAAACTAGCACATTGGGTGGACTTCGGTAGTGAATTTGTGAACGGATATGCACAGAAGAAGCAGGCTTGAATAGGTTATGATCTGCATTATTGAAGGCAATACCCAGATGTATTTTATGCTAGATTGATCCATTTGAGTATTTCTACACATACTTTGAGATTGCTTCAAAGTACTTTAACACACATTATCTCATTTGATCTTTCCCTTAGCCCTGTTAAGCAAAGTGAACAAGGACAGGTCTCTTTATTCTCATTTCACAAGGGAAAAAATTAAATCTCAAAGAGATTAAGTGACTTGTCCAAAGTCCCATGGCTACGAAATCAGCCACTCCAGGATTAAAATCGAGGTCTTCTGGTTCTAGTCCTCCTAAATCTTTCTTCTCTTCCCTATGATAATTCACCTCATGTAATACTGGATGTTAAATATTTTCAGCACTAACAGAAAAGCTCACGTATCTGGCATTATTCTCTGTTTTATGGCTGTTAGTCAGTCTTATCCTTAAGGTCACCTTCATTTTAGGTATACAGCCCCCTTGACATTTTTTCTTACTACAAGTGAAATATGGCAGGCTCAGTTGGCAGGACCCCAATCTACAAACATTAGCCAAGAATACACAAATAAAAAACAACATGAAAGAACAAGGGTGTAGTTTGCTGTCGTCAAACCCACCCTTGGCCCTTTTTGCCAAAGGGGGAGGATAGGTGACCTCGGAAGACAGAGAAAATGCCCAATGGTAGCTGCCTAGCAGGACAGGCCTCACAGATCCAAGTCCCACTGTACATTTCACATTCTGTTCAGCCCTGTGCTAGTTGTAGAACAAACATCTCTGTCTACAGCCCTCACTGCCATTTATTAACCAACACATAACAGTAATCACTTTGCACCACTAGCATCTCCAAGGGGTTTTGCCCTTCTCAAAATACTAGGAGGACTTATAAAATAGAAAAGGGACAGAGTTATGACTTCTAAGGAGGAGAGGTTAGAAATGGAGGTGGGGCAAGCTGGGGGGTAGAATTCTGCAGCAAAATGAATCAATAATAGCAGGACTTCCCTTGGGCACCAGTGAAAAATTTTAATAAATTATTTCTGAAGTTCAAGAACTCCTATTTTTCATTCCTGGCTTTCCTCCAGAAATTCAGGCCAGATGTGATTGAGTGTGAGTAATGACTTTTACAGCCAGCAATGATGCCTTATTTTTCCTACAAATTTGTCATTCTTAGCTATGAACAGTTGATACATCTGCCAATGGGAGGAATAAGAATGGCTTTCTCCCAAAGTTCATCTCCAGAACTGTTATAAACATCACCCAAAGCTTACTCTTTTTTCTATTGCGATGGGTATATAGAGCATTAATTGCAACTCAGGATATGCAGGTTCTGGTCTTAATGCTATTTATATGGCTCTCTGTATTCAATCAACCGAAAGCACTGATTAAGCACTGGCTGTATTCAAGGTACTCCACTAGTGATACAAAGGCAAAAATGAAATATTCTCTGACTTCAAGGAGGTTATGATTCTATCACAATAATTTACATTTCTATTTCTATGTTCTGACCATGCAAATGGAGATAATTCACTTTATAAAATATTGTGAGGATAATCAGTTACTGCATATGAACTGCATGCTTAAATGTTATCTATTCCCACCAAAAGAGTATAAATTCAAGATATTGTTACTTTCATTAAGCTCCTTTTTCTGAGATTGGTATGTCAGCCAGTTAATAAGAATTTATTAAGTGCCAGGCATTGTGCTAAAAAGATATGGTCCTTGTCTTCTGGGAGTGCATATTCTCTTATGAAGTATATTTATACATGAAGTACCCTATTCTTTATTTCCATATTTATATCTACCCTATGATTGGGGAAATATCTTCCTGATAGCCTCTCTTATTTCACTGAAATAGAATCTAAATAAATTAATTACTCCAATGTTTCTAAATCCACTGTTACAATTTCTCTTGGGACTTATATTCTCAAGACCCTCTTCTGGGAAAGTCTTCTAAGCATTTGTAGCTAGGACTGTTAACTACTAAATGGAACTCTCAAACACTAGGTACTACAAAATGACTTAGCTAATAGTAGGTACAACTGGTAGTACCTTATTTCTCTTTCCCTCCTTTCTTCTTATCTCACTCCTCATTTTTTCCTATCCATCCTCTCTCTCTTGCTCTTGAGCCTTACATCTACTTATGGTAATTAGCAGTATCTACCTTCAGTGTTTACTTAGCCATCCCCATTGGTATTCATGATATTCATGTTGAAAAAGATTCCTGGTCCCAAACCATCCCTCAGGACTAATGAATCTAAAACTGTAGAGGTTGGAGAACTAGCTGGTAATTTTTGAAAATAAATATAATGATTATGCCTATTAGAGATGAAACAATGTAACACAAATTAGACTCTACTGCTTTTAAGTCAATAAAAAAAAATTTTGTGGTAGGACTACTTTACCATGGAGAATTTGTAATACTTTGGTAGAATTTTTTTTAATGTTACTTTTTCTACTCAAATTTTGCATTCATTGTTAATAACGTGGCAATTACATCACGGTCATTTCAGATCAATTTAGCGATAAGCTTTTTCATACAATAATACAAAAGAAAAAAGAAAATCAAGTGCTGCTATTGACATTTTATCATTCATAGGATCCTAGAGCTTGAAAATACTTTAGAAGCCACTGAGTTCAATCCTCTCATTTTATAGAACTGGAAACTGAGGCATAAAGAGTTTAAATAACTTGTGTAGAGTTATGTAGCTAGTAAATATCTGAAGTAGGACTACAAACTAGGTTTCTTGTCAAGCCCAGTATCCTGAAAGTTTAATATTACATTTTTAAACTCAGCTATAATATACTATCTGGACAATCTGAAGTGCTCTTTGCCTCAATTTCTTAGTCTTTAAAATGGAAATTATATATTTGCTATACTTGAAGATGTTCTAGAAGAAGAAAAGTCAAGATAATTACTCCAAGTTGAATTGCTAATATCAAGTAAGTCTTAGAATGGGGGAAAAAAAGTGAATTTACTCAAATTTCAGGCACAAAAATCAACAATCTTTCCATGCAGCAGCCTAAACTTTTGGGTTTTTTTTTTGGGGGGGTGGGGGGGGACTAGGCCTGCGATTTCTTGGTACAGGAAATATCCAATGCAGAAAATCCTTTCACCAGTTCAGATGCTAGATGCTACTTGGAGTATTAAAGAGTTACCTGGGATAAATTCTAAGACATTAAAACAGCTACGAGGGAAAGGACTCATTCCTATAATAACTAACTCTGAGGTTGTCTCTCCATGTAACATATCATATTGCTTTTCCTTATCCCCTAAATTATTTGCAGTAGTTTGTAGGTTCAAAGAGAAGTATGGTCAGCTACCAAACTCTTGAGAAGTAATCATTATGAAAATTATGTCTGTGTCCTATGTAGCCACCAAGAGTTATAAACTTATGCCTTCTGTGAAATTTACCCTGGAATTTTCATCCTCATTGAAGCTTAAAATGAGGATGTGTTGTATTATGAAATTCTGGAATCCAGTAAATAATCAATTAGTATTAAATGCTAAATTCAAATCCATTACCTCTTGCTAGTGATTACTTGTTTCCTGCTACAAGCATTAAATTATACTGGAAAGAACAAATAAGGGAACATTACCTTAACACTCAGTAGTCTAATGCCAGTCCTCGACACTTTCCATTGTCGTTGGGCAGTTCCATTGCAAAAGCCAGTTTTTAGGGCCTTTACCACTTTGTAAGCTGTCAAAATCCTTGTCATTTTGAAGGTGAAGACTGCAACTAAAATTGAAGAGAATTGGATTGATGTTAAGGGTCTTAATTATGAAACTTTTCAATTAAGGTAAAACAAAATTTAGGTGTAAGGAGGTACAGTCTTATGGTTAGGCCTGACTGCACACTCACTCTCTGTAAATTCCCATTCATTCTGCCATTAAATGTCTTTAGCCATAGCTCCTCCTTCTCTCCAACCCCTCCTCTCAATGTAACTTCCTGAGATGTTCTTATGGTCATGTAACACAAATTGCATCACTTCAAATAGCAACTTTTCCTACTGAAAATATGCAAGCACTGTAGGAAACAAGATACCTACACAGAAACTGCTTATGCAGCCTAATAAGAATGACCTAAACATAGAGGAAAGTCTTAAGAACAACATTTAACTTGGAAATTAGTAACATCTAAATGACGTTACAAGGTGAAAGACCTTTCTACAGGGTATTCCCAAGTTTCCTACAGATTAAATTTTGACTGTTCAAAGAAATCTGAAGTCTTATGATGATATGAGGAATATAACAATTTGGAACTTATCACAGTATTATTTCATATTAAAGGATAAGCACACCTTTATTTTCCAAGAAAATAAAACCTTTTCTCATACATGTACATATGTATGGGAATATACATTACATATGTAAACATATATATACATATTGTGATATGTAAACATATAATATATGATGCCTATATAGATGAGAGAGATTGGGAAATGTGACAGAGTTTATTTATTAAAATATTACCACCTGTTTTTGCTGCACCACACATAATTCTATATTCTAAAATGGAATCAAATGATATTTAATTAAATTACACAAGTAATTAACAATCACCAAAAATGAGCCAAGACAAATGGAGGAGTTATATTATCCTATCTTTCCTATGTGCTTATAATGAAAGATCTATGATGTCATCAGTGCAATGATCCTCCAATAACATATCTCATAACCTCTCAACCATTAGTATAGTCCTCAAGGGAAGTTCTGACTGCAAAAGTCATTGCCTGATAGCTAATCTTCTAAGATCAGCTACTCCATTCTTAACTAGGCTGGACCCATACTTGAAACCATTCCAGAATTTGGGGTTTACTGAGATAGCTTTTGAGAGGTTAATCACCTCCATACTATAATGTCATTCTAGTTGGACAGTACTATATTAAAAGTGTAAGACGCAAAGGATGCATTGAAATCATAATCAAGGTTCTATTGATTATTAAATTATAATTATCTAAAAAACTTTCCACTTTGTGTTTTCACCCTTATTAGAGACATAATAGAGTGTTGATCTTTGAGTCAAGAAGCCTGAGTTTAAATCACACATTGGTTATTACCTATGTAACCCTGGACAAACAACTTATTTTTTTTAATTTCAAGTCCTCAATTTCTTTAAAATAGAGACAATAATATCTGTAGTAATTGTCTCATAGAGTTGTTGTGAGGCTTAAATGAGATCATGTATGTAAAAGCACTTTACAAGCATTAAAGCTTTATACAACATACAATGGAGATATATTTAGGCATAAAGTTTGTCATTATTGTTATTACTATAAGCCTTAAAATACATTTATTGGGTTATCTATTATTTTCAATAATTTAGAGGATGTGGAGTCTTAAAGGGATTCTCTTATGTCAATTTCTTTCAAGGCTACAAAATTCTAAATGCAAAAGCATTTCTCTAATCATTCAATTAAAGGTATTAAACACTTCTATGCATATATAATATATAATAATATATAATTTATGCAATATATAATAATGCTGGTTGCTGAATAAATTTTACTGCTCTCAAGAAACTTGTAATCTATTAGTGTGAACGTACCAGGCAAACAAAATAATTATGGTATAAAATAGGATATGATAATCAATCAAAGATCATTGCAAAAGACCCTTCTCTGTGCTAGTTGCTGGGGATTCAGAGATAAAGGAGAAACAGATGTTGCCCTTAAGGGGTTTATAGTCAATAAAAAAAATAGCCTAAGAGGGGTAGACACAAGGGCAATGAAAAATCTTGGTATAAAAATTTAGATCCTGCCAGAGGGATCAGTGAAGGTTTTACAGAGGAATTAGCATTTTAAGCTAAGCCTGAAAAGATATTTAAGATTTAGATGCTAAAGATGAGGAATTAATGGTAGCAAAAGAAATATATTCCAGGCCTAAGGAATGATGTGAATAAAGACACAGAGATGAGAAAAATGTGAAAATGTCTAAAAGAGCTACTTTCTTTGGTCTTCTATATGACTTCTTGGAGCAACCATTAAAAAAAAATGCTACTCTAGAGAATGAAAATATTTTCCATAGGATGGATGTTGACCAAAACAGGACAAGAAATTTTATTTCTTAATATAGATGCATTTTACTTTCTATGAGATATGTTCCTTATATTAATTTTTTTGAAACAAGTCCTTATACATCAAATCAGACATTTAAATTACTAGATTTGCTTTTTCCCCCCTTAGGCAGGGGGTTGGAGGAAGGTAAGGGAAAGAATATAAATTTAAGATTTTAGCAATGTATAAGATTTCTAATATAGAAACTCTCACTATCAATACAGATTTAAAAGTTTTTGCCTTTAGCATAAATTGCTTGTGCTCACTGAACCATAGATTTTGAATTCAGAACGTTCTAATTCCAAGGCCAGCTCTCTATGTATACTATACATAACATGTTATTTATAAAAAGAAAAATTTAATATAAAAGGAAACTTTTAGAATTTAGTTTAAATTCTACTGTGGTATGAATAATCAACCTATAATCAATGTAGCTTGTAAACTGGTTCATTTAATAATAAGGTAACCCTAGGTTTGTAATTTTAAGTAAGCATTGTAGATATGTTGTCCTGTTACCTTCCCAACAATTTTTCTCCCTGTTACTCAACAAACATTCAGTCTTATCTGCAATATGTCTTGGGAATTTGGAAGTTCTGATAATTTCTGTTAATGTCACCAATTTCAAACTGAGTTTTAATAACAGATTTGGTAATATACAAAGAAGAAGAGTGAAGACAAGAATACACAGGATGAGCATTGTACATCTTACCCCAAATATTTCTTTTAGTTTTGTGTAGAGTAGACATATAGAAAGAATAGAAGGAGGACACATGAGGAAAAAGTTCTGATTTGACTTGGTTCCAAGAACATTTCCTTTGTCAAAAAAAATCAGGTCAGTTCTAGATCTTGTCCTCCAAATAATCAAATCCCTAAGATGTGATATCTGGAAAGTCATCCAGGTCATCTGAAACAGCAAACTGAGATAGCCATATTTCAAGGTATGATGTTGAGCCCACCTAATGACAGAATTTTGGTGGAGACTAATTGCCACATTTTGGCTCAAATTTAGAACTTAAAATGTATCCCCCAAATCCCAGCAAACTTTTTGAGTTGGTTGGGTCAAGCTTGAGATTTGGGGCTATTGTTCCATTATAGGTATCTTCCTAATCTTGGCTCCCTATGACATATAATCTCCATGTACTAAAAAGCAAGAAGCCAGAATTAGTGTAGACAAGCAGAGGTGAGCTCCTCCACAGACTTTGACTTCATTCTTTAGATTTCCCTTAAAAATAAAGGCAACACCCTGAGTTGGAATAAGAACATTACACAAGTGTGTATCTAACTCTGCTCCTAGAAGATGATCAAACAGACTGATGATCCAAATTTGGTTCAGGGACAAAGATATCAAGTCTATCTATTATATAGTTTTGGAACTTATCTAATTCCCTGGCTTTAAACTACAAACAGAAATTTAAACACGAGTCCATGAACCTTAACATGAGTCCATGAAGAATATTGTTCTAAACTTGCTTCAAATACTTATTAGTTGTAGGAGTAAGTCATTTAATTTCTCTGTGTCTCAGTTCCCTTGTCTGTAAAATGGAAATAATGACAGCATCTAATTGAA
This sequence comes from Sarcophilus harrisii, assembly GCF_902635505.1. Taxonomy (NCBI): domain Eukaryota; kingdom Metazoa; phylum Chordata; class Mammalia; order Dasyuromorphia; family Dasyuridae; genus Sarcophilus; species Sarcophilus harrisii. Next base: position 72,572,459 of record NC_045428.1, read on the forward strand.
TGAGTTGTAGTGAAGATTAAATGATATAATACATGTAAATGAAGTTGATTTTTTAAAGGGTCCCAAATCTGTATCAGAATTCAGGAAATTTGATATAATAAGGAGGTTTCAATTTAATGATTTATGATTAGGCTCTGTGTCCCCAGTAGGCAAAAGTTAAAAAAATATGTTCAAGAGATTTGAGGAAATGCTGGAGCTTGAGACTTATCCAAAGACTATTTAGAGAAAGATTTTTTTTTAATTGGGCAGATCTATGATGTCAATGGTATAGAGACCTCTCAATTAATAAAATTCTAATTCTCAATACAGACCTGTACTTGTTACCTTAGAAATACAATTAGATCTCTGAGAGGTTAAGTAATTATTTTAAGCTTACTGAGAAAGTATGTGTGAGAAACAGGGCTTGAATCCAGTTGTTTCTGACTAGCAATGCCATGCTTCTGATCAATGTAAAAATATAAAAACAATATGGTGGAGAAATTCAGATATGAATAATAATAGATAAAAATTACAACTAGATTTTTTAAAAATCATTAAGTAGAAAACATGCAAAATGGTAGATGAAGACATATAGCAATAAAAGATGACTAGTGTATCATTGTCAACCAGGAGGAAAATATTTAGTGAAATGTTAAACAAATTTGTCCTTGGCCTTCTTCTCTCCATCATTTTTTGCCCACAATTTTAAAGCATGAATGGCAGACAGTGGTATAACAGGGTGGAGCAGCTTATTGATAACGAAGGAGGTAATGTAGTCCCACTATATTTTATCCTAGTTATATTGTTGATATTTGTCCTTCATTCTCAAAGAGGGCCATGACATCAGGGAGGTGATGTTACGACATGCTTGTGAATTGGATTTAAATGAAGAAGGCTGGGCAAAGTTACTTGTCTCACATTTTCCTCCAGAGCCATCTGAGGTCAGTAGTCAAATATAGATTAGGAAGACTGGAGATGATCCTAGAGTCAATGAGAGACCTTGGCCTCTTTAAGCTAAGGTCTCAGTTTGACTGAGGTCATACCCATTCAGTGATTAGATAGCTATTAATGCTAGGTAGCAATTGAGGCAAAGGACCTTCTCTTTCACCTAGTCTAAAAAATATAATGGATATATGAATGAATGAATGAATGAATGAATGTGGAAGGGGAAGACCCAGGGTTTCTGGCCAAAGCAGAAATGACTGACATTTATAATCAATCTGAGTCAATCAAAACCCAGGGAATGACCAAATGGGCTTGGCCTAGAACTTACTGATAGCCAGAGTCAGATTGGTTTTGGTTTAAGTTTGGTCCTTAACAAGGAATCCTAGCCAGTAAACTCCAAGATATCTTGGGAGGCTTCAGAGGAGCAAAAAAACAAGTGCCTTTAAGGGCATCTCTAGGTTAAGGATGTGAAGGGAGAAAGGAAAGGAGGGAGGGAAGGAAGGAGGAAGGAAGGAAGGAAGAAAGGAAGGAAGGAAGGAAGGAAGGAAGGAAGGAAGGAAGGAAGGAAGGAAGGAAGGAAGGAAGGGAAGGAAAGGAAGGAGGGAGAGAGGGAACTTCCTAATAACTGAAGGATTCCAAAAGTAGAATATACTGACTCAAAAAATAGTGAGTTTTTCTTCACAAGAAGTTAGAAATTGAATGCTAGTTGATACTTCTCAAGGTTGCTGTAGAAACGATTTCTGCTCAAGTTAAACAAGATTGCTTCCAAGGTTCAAACTCTATGGATGTTAATACTAGGCAAGCTGAGTATTTAGTAAAGATATCACAAATTCTTTAGGAGGTATTTGGCTCTACCATGGTAAAAGGAATGACAAATCTTTCTAACAATGGTATGCATTAACATAGCTCAATTCCCACTCTGCTTCCTCCCAAGGATATAGATGGAATCAACATAAGTACAAATAGTAACCCAAAATAAAAAAGATATTTAGGAAATCAATGAATTTGAAAAGCATACTCTATATTAAATAGGTCATTAGAGGTCTCTACTCCCACAAGCAACTAACAAAAATTACTTGCAAATGATTTTTTATGGATTTAGCCATTCTTTTCCATTAAGGTCCATTTGTCTTAGTTATTACTGTTTATTGCACTGAGCTGTTTTCCTCCATGGAATACCAGAAATTGAATTAAGATCTAAGGACTTCTCAATCTTTCTGGAGTTAAAAATATCCTAATTTCCTGCTCTTTAATGCTACAAACTTAGAAGTCAATATGAAATCCCTGTGATTATGTATTATGAAATATGAAAAATACTACAATAAATGATACATGACAGAAATATAATGTTTTGTATTCTAAATGTATAGGATGACAATTTAATAAATTTGTTATCTAATTTTCTATGTTCACTACTGTGCAGGTTAAATTTTTCTAATGATTGCAGCCTGTGAGTATATATCCTCATTGAGAGTTAATCAGCAGCTTGAAAGTTATATTGTTCATACTATGTGATCTTGAGCAAGTCACTTAACTCCTCTATATCTAACCTTTCTCTGCTTAATTTCTTTATCTATTGAACAGGGATAATAATGTTAATTATTCATTTCCTCATAGGGATATCATAAGAACTAATAATGGATGATTACAAGTCACAAAGAGTATAAAAATGCTATTAATATTGGAGAAGGAACAAACCTCTTCAATGGAAAATAGGTAAAAAAAAAATCATTATTGACTGGCAGTTTAAGAACTTATTTTAAAGAATTCTGATTATCCCATATTTCATCTGTAATATATAGAAATGGAAGCAAGAAAAAATCCAAAAGCAATTGGGAAGAAGGGTCTCAAAAGATAATGGGAAAACTGTACCTGTAACTTCTAGGACCAAAATTAAAGGTCATAAATGTCTATCTCTTTAAAGAGACTGAAATTGTTACCTGCCCTCCAGATACAAAATTCTAGCAGTTGTTTGGTTTGTCAGATTATGAATTTAAAACATTACAAAAAAAATAATTAAAAGTCATTTTTTAGCTTCTGCCCATATAGCACCTATCTAAGAGAACATAAATTATATTATTAGGTCAACATAGAAGAAATGTTAGGCCAGAAAAAAAAATTTAAAAGGGCATTTTTAAAAGGCCAATTCAAGGTGCAATTTTAGAAGACTTGGTAAAGTGTCAACACAAACACTTTTCAGAGAAGAAAAACAACAACAACACGCCTCTACTCAAAATGTTGCATGGAGCACCACAGTTAGGTGTTGTTATAGAGTGCTAAACTTGAAATCATGAAGCATGAAATCATAGCTCTAAATTCTGTCTCAGACACTAGCTATGAGACCTTGGGGAAATCATTTAATTTCCTAGCTTATGTTTCCTAAAGTTGATGCCTATCAATATCTGCAAAGGTCTAGCTATAGAACTGTGATTCTATGGATGGAGTAGTCATTCATTGAGGTTGAGCTGAGTCAGGAAAACTTGGTTATACATCCAGTTTCAGACCCTTAACATCTGTGTGACTCATTTAACCTTTATCTGCTTCAGTTTCCTCAACTATAAAATAGGAATAAGAATAATAGCATCTACTTCACAGGATTGTTGTGAATATCAAATAAGATAATATTTATAAAAAGTTCTCAGCACTAGCACATAACAGGCAGTATATAAATGTGTATTTGTTCCATTCATTTAAGAGCCTTTTCTGCTACTATGTGAGATACACTGCCTAGGAACTAAAGGAGATATAAAAAATAAATAAGACATAATCACTGGCCCTTAGAAACCAGAATCTAGTTAAGAAATAAAAACAGTGTAAATGGTTCTGACTTTATTGATATATATAACATCAAAAAGTTATCACAATAAAAAAGTTGATTCAGAGGATATTAATCATTTTAGAAATCACAGAATGAAGAAAAGGGAAGTGCTATAGCTTTAAACATCTACCAACGATAGAGAATTTTTCTATAGATCCAGAAAGTAGGAAGATGCTAGAAAAATTTGTCATATGCATTACAATCCAGAAAAAATAATCATGGCCTTTGAATATAATTGCAATACTACAAAAGAAATAAAAGCTATACTTTTGCAATACAGGCAAATTAGGTAAGTAACTTGAAACTTTAACAACCTAGCATCTTTGGAAAATCAAGAAAGTAAGTCAAGTAGCAGATCTCAAAGTATCAGTGACAATTTTGAAATGCAGAAAGCCAAGGAACCAAGATAAAGATTTTTCTCATTAGCATGAAGGCAGTAATAGGGAAGTCAGAAAAGCAACCTGGGAAAGAAGTCTGCTGAAAAGGGAGGTCTATAAAGCAGTAGTTTTACAGTCATACAATAGAAGGTAAAATCCTATGTCTGACACTTGTTATATTGCATAAAAGTCACTTCATCACTCTAGATCCCAGTTTTTTCATCCTCAAAATGAAGAGTAGCGATAATATATCTGAACATATTAGAAAAGCCTCCATGGACTTTACACACCTGAAAAGGAGAAAAGAGAAAAGCTCAGTCTAGGAAAGTAATTTGGCGGGAGGAAGATAATTGTAATATCAATATGAAATCACAAAAGATAGAAATAGGTTACTAGATGAAGTTAGAATATATTTCTAAATAAAATTATGGGGTAGAGTAGAAATTATGGGGTAAACAGAAAACCAGAAGACCCAGAAGTCCCACCTGCACCACATATTCTAGCAGGGGAACTTAATTTAACACTAAAATTCATTTTGATTATCTATAAATTGCAGGGATCAAAGTAGATTTTGAGCTTGAAGAGCCTCAGAAGTTGTCAAATTCAACTCCACATTTTACATCTATGGGAAATGAGGCACAGAAAGGTTAAATAAATTGCCCAAGGTCACACAAATAGGAAGAAGGTGACTTCCGTGGTGCATTCCAAATCTCATATTCTGCAATTTGTTGGGTTTTGTAAGTAGTCTAAATTTATAACAAAAATAATAAAACTAGTAAGTAAAGAGAAAGTGACAAATAGAAACAATCTTAATCAAATATGGCTAAGTATATATCATAGATCAAATAAAATCAGTACACAAATGTCAGGGTGGCAGAGCCAATAAAATATCAGAGTGAAACATTCTTCCAGTCCAAGATAAAACAGGAGGTTGGGGGAAATAATATGTGACACCAGGGTGGAATCTGGCTTAGAGCCTACATGGATGAAATGCCAGTGGTATAAGTGAACAGCAGCTTCAAAAGCTTTCAAGAAATAAAGTATAACATCACCTTGGAAGCACCAAAAAAATCCTAAACCCCCAGAACTACCTCTGAAAAGAGCAGGATAAAAGACCTAAATCTTGAAACAGTCACCCCACCCCCAAGAACCATACTGGGAACATTAATTTAAAGTTGCAACTAAAAGTGAAATAGTGTAGTAAAATGAACATATAATTTTTAAAAAATAATATGACTATAAAAAGCTATTGTGGTAACAGGGAAGAACAAGACACAAATTCCAAAAAACACAATCAAGTCAAAATAGCCAGAAGCAAAGCCTCAAAGAAATATGTAAATTGGACACAAGCACAAGAAAATTTCCTAGAAGAATTAAAAGGATATTTTCAAAATCAAATTAGAGTGGCAGAGAAAAAAATTAGATAAATAAATGAAAGCGAAGGAAGAAAATTATGAAAAGACAATTTGCAGCTTAGTAAAAGAAGCCCGCACAAAAGAAAATTGAAGAAAATGACACTTTAAAAAGAATTGGCCAAAAGAAAAAAAAAAAAAAAGAAGAAGAAGAAGAAGTACAAAAGCACAGTGAAAAGTTAGAAATGGGTAAGTAGAAGCTAAGGACTCCATGAGACAGCAAGAAACAATAAAACAAAATCAAAAGAAATGAAAATAGAAGAAAAAGTTAATTATCTCATTGAAAAAACAATTGGCCTAGAAAACAGATTGAAAAGAGAGACTTTAAGAACTATTGGATTGCCTCATAGCCATGATCAAAAAAAAAAAAAAAGTCTAGATATTTCAAGAAGTTATCAAGGAAAACTGCTCTGATATTCTAGAACTAGAGGGTAAAATAGTAATTGCAGTAATCTACTTAATTGCCATCTAAAAAAAAGTTCCCTCTTTTAGAATATTATAGCTAAATGCCAGAACTCCCATGTCAAACAGAAAATATTTTAAGCATCAAGGGAAAAATCATTGAAAGATCATGGAGCTATAGGGATCACATATGATTTAATGATTACCACATTAAAAAAAAAAACAGAATTTGGAATGTGATATTCTAGAAGACAAAGGAGCTAGGATTGCAATCAAGAACAATCTCCTTAAAAAGAATGAGTATAATTCTTCAAGGGAAAAAAAGGATATTTAATGAAATAACATTCCTAATTAAAAGATCAAAGTTGAATAGAAATTTTGACTTTCAAACACAATTGCCAGGAAGTATTTATCAGTAGCTTGGTGTCATCCTAAAAGGTAATAGTAAATGATGTTCCTTAGCTCTGTCTTGGACCCAGTTTCATAAATAATCTGAATTACAAATTCAAATTCATATTCATTAAATTTGCAAGAGAGTAAATTTGGGATAGGTTCCTGTCATGAAGAGAGAAGGAGTGGAAGTATTTTAGGAAGCTAGATCAGATTTTGTTTTGTTTTGTTTTTAATAATCCCATTAAATAGAAGGGTTAAAAAAAGGATAATAAAGTTTAATAAAAATGAATTAGAACTGGAGTTTGCATACATGAAGAAGAAAAACATTACATAGATACATGGTGAGAAAAGATGATCTAAAAGTAGATTTTGGCATGCAGTAATCCCTAGGAATTAAACTGACTGGAATCAGCATTTTAAAGCTGCAATTAATAAAAGTGAACGCATCACTAGAATCCCTAACAATCATATAGTGTGTAATATTAAAAGGTGTTACGGACAGAACCTTAAAGATGATTAAAGTCTTAGAAAAATATGAGGCATGATGAAGGAAAATGGAACTATTCATTGTGAAGGACACTGAAGGATGATTTAATAACAATTTAAAAAAAAAAAAACTTCATGTATATGAAAGGGCTCTTAATTAAAGCATAGTGTCCAGATGTTTCTAATGCTAGGGACAAAAAAAAAAAGGAAGGAAAAAATAAACTTTCATTAGGAGGTAAAAGCATTATAAAATTAAAAGTTAGAACTTTGGAAAAAGACAGGGGTTTCTTGGGGGGGGGGGAAACAAGAGAAAACTTTCTTTTAGGCTATCAGATGCTTAACAGGCAAGTTTCTTTTCTCTATAATTCCCCTTCTAACATAGTTTATACAGTGCCCATTATGCAAATAAGTGTTGAAGCACAACTTTTTGATCAAATAGATCATGCTACATAATTAAATTGAATTGTAGTTAGGTCTATAATTGGAGGTCCTTTAAGCATCCATCTGACCTTTGGGATAAATGATTCTATGGAAGCAATGAATGTAGATTTCTGCAGCCTAAAGACATACCTGAGATTAATAGAGAATGAGTCAAAGCTAGAGTCAATGAAACTGTCAGAAAAAAGGGGGTGGGGATAGGATTGGACTTTCACTGTTGATTCAGTGCTCAAAAGGGGAAAAAATTGAGAAAATAAGTAGAGCTAATTATCTTTCCAGCAACTTTGTTGCTAGAATTAAAAATTATAGGATTTGTCTTAGCTATATTGTTCTTTTCAATGATAGACTAGTTCTGATCAACCAAATCAGTTATAATTGGTCTATTTTACTAACTTAATCTACTTCTGCTTCAGATGGTGATAATTAAAACAGGAAAACAAGTAAAAATGAGAAAAATATATTTTCAACTTTGAAGTGTCTATTGTATTGATAAGAAAACAACTGAAGAATTTTATTTTTGTTTTCTAAACTTTCATCTCATAAGCAAAAAAAAGAGAAGATATGGGCTAAATATTAGTTTTAAAAGAGATAAATAATCTTGTGAATTAAGGTTTTTTAGAAAGAAACAATAGAAATGAAAAGCAAATGGTTACTTTATTCCAAAGACAGGTCATTTTGAGAAATATTAAGTGATTAAAGTGTGCAAAGTATTAATAAATATAGAATCCAAATTAGTCATTTTAATATCAGCTAAACTTTGTTAATTTAACTTATCAAATAAAATGACCAAATTGTTAGGAAACTGCTCATTCTCAAGAGAAAAAATATGATTTCTAGGAGGATTTTAAAATTCAACATCAGTTTTTTTGCGTGTTCAGTGACCATCAATTCCTTCTTCCAGTCCAACAAAGAACAGAACAAACAGCCCTCGTGGACTTGTTTTCTTCATTTTTACAAAGTACAAACACAAATAATTAGGCAAGGTTTCCTATGCGGCCATTGACCAGGAGGAGGGGTTATCTGATAGTAATCCTCAGGTCATGTGCCATAAGGGGAAAATATTGGAATCTCTCTAAATTAAATATAGCAAGTTCACAAGTTGTGTAAGAAATGTTCTTTGAAGATGCCGACTTCATAAGGATAAAGAGCAATGTGTTACATGGGAATGACATTATTGAAAAAATGTTTAACGTAAACCAGAACTCCTCCACCCAGTTTTATGACAATCCTACTATCATACATCTCATTTCTGCCATGGTCATCTATTACACAGTGGACCTGGCACAAGGAGAAGCAGGTCAGCTCACCTCCCATCCTAATTGTCCTTTCAGCCTCCATTTCAAAACATTTTTAGAGCATAGTTATCATGTATCATTTTAAAAGTCATTTAAGTTAAAAATTGCTATGAATGGATCACATAGCTCATCATTCATCCAAGTTTATAGATTTTTATCCCAAGTCAGAGTTAGGAAAAACAAGACTCCAAGAACTCAGGAAACTTAAGAGTTAAAATTAATACAGGACAAGGATGAGTTTGAATTTTTCCATTTCAGAGGCTAATGATTTCAGAAAAAATCTAACATACTGGAGGGAAAGAAGAAAGAAATGAAGTCAACATTCTGGACCTGGTCCTGGACTATGAAATTAAGAGCAATGGTTAATAAGGACCAATATGACTAAATGTTAGCATATTGGTATGTGTTAAGGAATTAGGTTCTTTTTCATGGTATTGTCTATCTATTGTACTTTTTTCACATAACTTACTTTATGTGATTTTATATGACTTTAGGTTATCTGAAATATTAGGAAGGAGGGATGGATGTGGGAAGGGGAAAGAATGATGGCTGTTGGCTAAATTTGTAATTAGGGAACTGATTATTTCAGTTAAGATTCAGAAAATATTTTCTTGAACCTTTTAAAAGCATATATGAAAGTTAGGGACTAAACAAACAATAGATGGCTGGAAAGCTGCATTGTAAGAAAACTTAACTTTTAAAAGTTAGCAAATTGAAAATAAAAATTCAATCTGAGCAGACATTGCAAGTGTCTTAAAATAAAAAGCTACACTGCAAATGTAAGTCAGTTAGAGAAATAAAAGTATGCAAGGTCCTAGAAGAGGTATTATGACTGTGATAATATATAACATGTGAAAACAGATATCATTTCCAGCTCTGAAGGATCCCTCTCTCTATTACAGGTGATAACTATGTTCCTAGGGTTATTAAAGGAATTTTCAAGAAAAGTTTCATGCCTAAAGAAGTATTCAGTTTTCCAGTAATATTTAATAACTTCTTTATCATCTTACGGTTTTTTCATATTCAACAAGAGTTCCTTAAATGATAGCTTCCGTTTATTAAAAATATTTGATTTTTCAATGATCTACATTGTGACTATTTTGAATACTCCAGTTTAGAATAATCCTGCCAGTCAAGCAGAACTGATTTCTAAATATGCAAAACTGCAACAATCAATGAAGAGTGAACTTTGATTTTTAAACAAGGTTTAAGAGAGAAAAAAAAAAGACTTGTCTTTAGAGACTTTGTTCTTTTCTGTGGTCACATTATAACAAGAAGAAAAATGCTTTTAAGAAGAATGTATAGGTATCAGAATTTAATGAGCACTCTCCTCACCACAGAGATTCTTACCTTAAAAAAATAGCAGGGAGTAATGGACAAAAGGCCAGTCTTAAAGCCATTAAGATCTAGATCAAAATTCTGTCTCAACACAAGCTAACTAGGTAACTATGAGTCAGATATTTAATGTTACAATGTCTCAGATAATTCTTAATACTGCAGATGTCTTGTTTATTTGCACTGGTAAAAGGAATTTCTATACTGAGTGTCTCAAGACCAAAGAAATCAAATGTCTGAACCCCCAAAATACACTGCATATACACAAAAATTTTGTTTACATGCCTAACAAATTATTTATAACAGTTACATATAGGTATGTATATGTTTATATATATATACATGTGTATATATAGATAGATATATATGAATCATCGCCTAGGGATCCACCTGATGGTAAAATAGTTCAGTTTATAATATAAACAATCTCAGGGGAGAAAATGGAAATCGAATTATTTTTCTCAAATATAAATCAAATAAGAGCCCCAATAATTTGGACTATATTGCAAGGAAAGAAATTGCTTTCCACAGTACTATATAATGATGTCCTTTTAAATTCTAAGATTAGGATAAATGAAAATGTCTACTGTTATATACAAGCTTTCTAATACTAACCTTGATCATATTAAAAGACAAATTGAAATATTGCAATGGAGCTCATAAACACTTACCTAAAACATAGGGAAGCCATTTCTAATGAGCTAAAATAAAGGTCTTAAATGGTACTTTTTTTTTCAATTGCCTTTCCAACTAACACTCTCCTCAGAAGTCAAAAACAATTTCAATGAAGATCAGTTGTCTTTTCTTTAAAAAAAAAAAAAAAAGTTTTGTTTTCCTTAATGGTATTTATATTAAAATATTTAAAGAAACATCGTTTATGATATAAATTGACAAAAACCAACACACTGGAGAGGCAAGCTGAGCTCCAGTGCAGCATCCTAGAGTAGAGGGTTTACAAATGACCATTCTGGTTTCCTGTTCCACCATCTAATGCTGTGGCAAGGAACAACACAGGCTAGCCTGACAGGTGGGAGAGGCCCTAGCAATAAAAAGGGAGGGGAGAGAATTTTTTGTGACTCCCTTTCATCATGACTGCTTTCAGAACCTCAGCATTTGCCTGGAACACCTAATTTCTCCCCTACCTACTTCCTCCCAGTTGCTTTCTTCTCATGTGTCCCAATGATTCCCCCAGGTCTTATGGTTACATAAGACATAAAGGAAGGAGTACACAGAATAAGAAGACTGATAAAATAGAGAGAAAAGAATAGGAGAGGTTGACAAAGGGGGATGTTCCTCTTATAGTCCAAAGTCTGAAGCTTAACATAGCACTAGTTGACTCTGTTTTTACACAAATCCCTCTACTTTGGGCACTTAAGTTTTTGCATGACAAAATATAGATGATTATGAGAATTAGTTGCCTAAAACTAAGAAGAACCACTTGGCTAATATAAATTCATATGCTAATGAAAAATTTACATAACTTATATGAATACTCTCTCCTTTTTTACATTCTAGCATTCCCTTCTTCTCCATGGAGACTTTTTTGCTACCAAGTAGCCCAGTGATCTTTCCACTAATTCCTTTATATTTATTATACACCTTAAGGTTTTTCCTACTCTTTCCTGCACAAAGTAGTACTTTATTATTAAAGTACATAATATTATTTACAATATTTCCTTTTTCATTATGTTTTTCCCTCTCTAGAGAGTAAGCTTTATACGAGTAGAGCCTATGTCTTAGATTTCTTCTGTACTCTGTAGGTTCTGCATAGTGCAAACCACATGGTAGGTACTCCATTTTTCCAACTGACTAATCAAACAAATAAAACTTTTAAACATATATACACACTCTACAATAGCCTTCTGTTCTTCATTCCTAGTTGAAGCTATAAGTTTATATAGGCAGCTCAGTGGTGCAGGGAATAGTATATGAACTCAGGATCCAGAAAATATCTGTAACACTAACCAAAGGCATGACAAGTGGCTAGTCATTTCACTTATCAAGGGTTGGACTTGATGGCTTCTATGTTCCCAGCTTGAAATCCATGACTTGTGATATACTAAGCTTTAAATTATGAGTCAAAATTTTGGGAAAACGTATCTTATGCTTCAGGTTAGCATATTTAGAGGAAAAACTCTTTCAGTCCTATTTTTGACCTAAAACCTATCTCACTTAGTAACTTTAATCAGGTCATATAATATTTCCTTCAATTTCTCTATCCACAAAATAAGAACACTATTATATTGGTCAAATATAGATGCTTTATTTTTCCCCAAGAGATCTTATTTTAAGGGCTAAGCATATACAATATTCAGAGACAGCTTTTTTGGACCAATATGTACTAATCTTTCCCATTTGATGGATTTTTTAAAAGGCTTGACAGAATTTAATTATTTTGATAAATCGAACTCAAGAAAAATAAGTTTTAAAACAAAGTATAAATTAATTTTTCATAAATTAAAAAATGGGAAAATTTTAACTTAAAAAATGAGAAGTTTAGGACTTCAGTTTAGATCAATAAGAATGTTGCTGTGCCATTATATCAGACTTTCCCATAAGCAGATTCTGATGTTGAATTCATTTTTTCTTAACATGAGAATCAAAGAATAATATAACAGCATGAATAACACCAACTTTATTCTACCTTGTTGATTTTCCAAATCCAATGAATACCCAAAATTGAAATAATTTGCCAAGTATAAGCTTGCTGGTTTAAAAAAAAAATTTAACCTCACTAAATTTAATGTAACTATTACTTACATAGGACTGCTGATGTTCAAAGGATTTTGTGTGATTTTACTCATACTTGCAATATATGGCAGATCTTTCATAATTTTGAATTGCTACATATTTGAAATATGTGTGCAAGTCACAGAATAATCTTGAATAATAATCAATTTATTAATGTTCACAGGATGCCTACCATTTTTCTTAAATTGCAGAAATAATTTTTTAAAAATACTAGAAAAGGCAACCTTCTTTGAAGCTTGTGGTGACATGGATTAGATAGAAGAGATGTGGAAAGATGATTGTTCCATTTATCAGTTACTTTCCTGACTTAGGTAAACGGTCCAGCAAATAAACCATAAAGCTGACAAGTCAGTAACTACAGAAACATCAAAGAAAGGGCATACTGAATGAAAGAACAAGCGTAAAAAGGGGAGTCAACTGCATAAGCAATTATTTCAACTTGGCAAAATGCCAAACTTAAGAAAAATTGCCCAACAATGGTCAAATATATTTAGCCAACTGGGTATTTTTATAGATTCCATTGCTTGTCATAGTTATGGGAATTTTTCTTGATCAATGTCACCACCTTGCCATGTTACTCCACAAGTTACTTAGCCTGATATATCAAATAATAATAATAATAATAATATCTGTGGAGCAAGAGAAAGGAGGAATGGAAAAATTCATAAAGAGAATCTTAGGATTTTGCTATAATTATGTTACAGACCCTGTACAAAATTTTGAAGTACAATAGAAGCAAAGCTTTAAGTGATAGGAGAAAGGGAAGTGACACGGTTTATAATATTAATTCAATTGGTGAAATAAGAAAGTGGGATGGCTTAGGCAACAAGGTCATTTCAGGTCTTCCTGTAAAGAGGGGAGATGCTCCCCGATTTTACCCTGACCTACTTCAAGCACTGAGCGTATTTCAAGCTGAGTAAGGGCATAACTGGCCCTGTATACAAGCAGATATTGCCCATAGGGGAACTTTTCTGCAGCTCATAGCCGTAACAAGCATACTTTTAAAACATTATGAGAAAGGATATCAGCACTCAGAGAGCCTGAAAGCATATTTTTAAGGGACCTCCAAAGTCCTTTCTAACTTTAATATTCTATGACCCTATGTTAATTGTAAAAAGAAAGATTACAGGGAATTGTTTCACCTCTCTTCCTTATAGTATGGTGTATGTGAAAAGGCATAAAAAGAAAATGTAGACCCAGGTATTAGCTCCAGCTCTATTCCTAACTATCAGTGTTCTCTCTGGGCCTTAGTGTCCATATTTTAAAAAGGAGGGAATTGGATTAAATGATCTAAATCTCTTCCAATTTGTAATACTGTCCCTTTGAGACATGTTTCCTAAGGGAAGAAACTATTGGTCTTTGCCATTTACAGTCTACAGAGATCTGAGGATTTTAAAATCACAGAACTGAAGAAATCATCTAGTTCTAACTCTTCTTAGGAAACTGAGCACAAGAAACCTTAAGTAACATGCTCAGGAATATTTATACACATATATCATAGTATAAATTAGTGATAAACTTTTAAAATATTGAAGTATTTAATTTAAAAGTTCGTGTGAATAAATATTTATATCATTATCTTCTTTTCACTTAGAAGATCACAAGATTATAAATGTAGAGCTCCTCTCTAATGGAGATCTAGTGATTCCTCTTTTGGGAGTTGTTGTGTATTATAATGTTGTATATTACAACATACCCAGGCATTTTATAATATATCATTTGAATTAAATTTACTCTGAGTTACATTCTACCAGAGAAAGCACGAGGCTAGGATGAAGGAGAACTGAAATCTTATCCCCACTATTGACCTGCTGCATGATCTTGAGTTAGATGAGGACAATAATAAGAGTTTCCTCCCCATTATGGAAAACAGCTGTGGTATACAGGAAAGAGACAAAAGATTTCATTTAGAATATCAGTTCTGCCACTTTTAAACTATCACCTTGGGAAGACACTTAATCCTTCTATTGTCCATTGTCCTAATCTATAAAATGGAGATAATAAATATCTGACCTACTTATTTCATAGAGTTGCTAAAAAACCTTCAGTGAGATAATATACAAAAAGCATTTAATAGTAATAATAATAAATAACATTGATATAATGTTTATCAAATTGCTAAGCACTTTACAAATATTTCATTTAATTATCACAACAACCTTGTGAAGCTGATGATATTAATATCCTCATTTTATAGATGAGGAAACTGAAGCAAATGGAAATTAAGTGACTCACATAGGGTCACACAACTAGCAAATCCAACTAGCTGTTTTTGAACTTAGGTCTTCCTGACTTCAGGCTGGTGCATTCTATTTACTGTACCACAAACACCCCATGTATCATTTATTTTAGGGTCAAATAGACAATGTTTCAATTTTTGCAAATGATGTTGAAATTATTTTCAGAAACATTACATTAAATTTTTAATTTCAAGATGGAAATGAAGTATATGAAACCCAAGACTCTTTGCAGTATCTCCTTATGTACAAAACCCACCCTTCTTTAGAAAATCTATCAATATTAAAGGTGATAATTCATATGAAAGTGATTTACATATATAAATAATGTTTTTTCTTCCCTGCCCTCAAAAGAGTTGACCCAAATACTCCAGACCATCTCCTATCACCAGACAATTTCCTTCTAGCAAGAAGAGACTCTCAAAGAAAGGTGGAAATTACAACCAGATAACTCCACTAAAAAAAAGATATATTTGAATCACCCCTGTCAGTTGTTCACATTGATTGGATTAACCAGCTAATGGATGGATATACATCTCAAACAATTCATTAGACTTTATATATAAACCATACCAATATTATCCTTCATTTCTCCTCCCCTATTTGTCTATAGTTCAAAATTCTAAAAAAAAACATAAAGACTAATTCATGATAACAATGACATTTGAAAGTGAAGATAAATATGAAATATTCTTCAGAAGAAATTAAATTTCATAAGTAAAATCTAAGAGAAGTAAATTTAAAAACAGACACAGATTATGGCATGCTAGACAATATATAACTTCTATTTTTTCTTATCAATACTACAAAAAAATCCCAACAAAAGCACTGAGAGAAAAGCAAAGGCTCATGCCCAAATAATACTAAAGTTATATAAGGTACTATCAAACAGGAATAGTAAAATTTCTCAAGAACTCATCATTAGAAGTCAATGAATTACTCTGCTCACCACTGTTCCTTCTTTTCCAAATCTTGCAAAGGAGCAGCTAAGAAAAGATAAGTCAGATCAAAATCAAAGCAAATAAACTTTGAATTGTTAAAGCTTCTATACACTTTGGCTGGAAACAGGATTTCCATGTCCAATCCCAAATTAGCAAAGTCCTTTTTTAAGGAGATTACTCTTTTCTTCAGGCTGGAATACCCTGGACTATGTCTGGAAAAATAACAACTCCACTACCTTGAAACTGGATTCCGTGTTTCTTCCAGACTTAACATAAGACACTTTTCCTTATCTTGAGCGAAGAAAAGAATAGGCTTCAAAGTCCAAGTGACAGGTCATATTCTAATACCAATAAGATTAGAGACCTCCCTATATCAGCTGACTTGGAAAGATTAGGGAGAGGGGAGAATTATTATATTTACTAGTTATTTAATTAAATCACAAAGGTTTCCAAAATAAAAAATTTCTTCCATGGATGAAAAAAAAATTCATTAAATTCCAAAATCTGGGATGATTTTAAAATGTGCAAGTTGATTGGGACTTTAGAGATGATCTAGGCTTATAGCATCATTTTCCAGATAAGGAACCCAAGGTTCAGAGAGGTGAGAGGTTTTGACTAAGGTCACACAATTAAGGTGCAACTTTGGGAACCAAAGCCCAGATTTACCAATTCCCAGTCCCACACTCTTTCCACCTAATTCCACTACTTCACAAGACCTATTCAATCTGATAAAAATGTAAATTGTACCTTACTTTCATTGAAGCATATAACACTGACAAACTAAACTAGATTGAGTAAATAAATTTTATCATCTGGAGTTCTTCAGAAATTAGCTTCCAAGATTTCAATTTCTGTATGCTTTTGATTTCAGTCTTTCACTACACTCATAAACAATTTTTATTTAATATGAGAAAAAAGATTCAAATGACTGTTGCATGTTTTTTTAATTGGTAAGGTAGTCTACCTATGATTTCATTAATATAGGGTTTCTTCTACTAATATAGGTTTGTAACTTATTTATCTTTTATTTCTCCTCCCCAATTTGTCTATAGAGCAAAATTCTAAAGAAAAAAAGTAAAGAGGGACTAATTCATGATTACAATGTAATTTGAAAGTGAAGGTAAATACAAAATACTCTTTATAAAGGTTATATATGGCAAGATACTAAATTTCATAAGTAAAATCTACATTTACAAATGAATATAGACTATATCACATAACACTTGTTAGTATATAACTTCTATTTTTTTCTATCAACACTTTCTGTGACATGGATTCTTAGAGTTTTCTAGAGATACTAAGTGTTAATTTATCCATTAGCAACACAGCCAATATGTGACAGAAACAAGATTTGGACTGAGATCTTCCTAATTCCAAGACCATCCTTCTATCCATTATATGCTGCTGATTTTTAATAACCTATAATTATCTTTTAAAAAATAAAACATTTATTTATATGACTATATACTTGGATTATGATATTTTTCTTCTGAAAAGTTCTAGAAAATCTTTTATCTTCTCCATACAAATATATATCTTCACAGTTAAGTTTTTTTTTTTCTTGCCAGTCAATAAATCAGGCCTTTAAAAAAAAAATGATAATAGAGAGAGTAGCTCTATGCTCCCAGAAGTCTGCTACAAATCAAAGTATAGAGTCCTAGGCACAGCATTGTGTCACTCTGGCTAAGTCACAACTTTTCTAGGCATTTTTTCCCCTAAAGAAATTGTGAAAAATTAATGTTCGCACACACACACACACACACACACACACAAAGACAGCTTCTTGACTCTGAGATCTACTGTATCAGACATGGTAAGGATTTAGCCAGAACATTTCAAAACCACTTCAAACACAATCTTTCCACTATCATTCTTGTAATGATTCAAGTTTTATTCAGTTTGGAATTCCTTTTGTTTGTGAGCAAATGAACAGTAGCTGAAAGTGGTATCAAGAGATAAATGGCCTGGATCTCTGGCTATGTCACAGTCTGTTTCTGTTCTTGGCCAAGACAATGAACCTCTTTGTCCTCCAGATTCTTGAAAAACTAGGCAAACCCTTCAGACTACCTAATTCACAAGGATGTGTAGGGATTAATGAGATAGACAAAAAATACTAAATTGTTAAGAACTTTGAAGCCCTCGGAAAGGAATACCAAAGAAACTCTATAAAATTAACCATTTCACAAATTTGTATCCTGTGTTGAAAGCCTCATCAAATTCCCAAGAAATGATTAAGGGTCAGGTAGTCACTTGTCACTTAATCCTGATTAGATATACATTTCTCTCAAGTTTTATTATGGTAGTCAGGTAGCTTCCTAAAGTTATTTTGTCCAGAGAAACAGAACTTAGAGGAAGAACTTTGCTCCAGGGTACCAACATCTGGTAGGTTCAATTTTTCAAGAGGAGTGTGTATTCTACCTCTGGGAACCACTATCTTAGCACCTCCCCTAAAAATCCTCCACTGGCCTTTGGGCCACATTATGCCGGCAGGGCTGCCCCTCATCCTCTCCTGATTACACCCTTCTCACCTCTCTAGGGGGACTGGTCTCAGCTACATTCCTCTATTCGGTTTTGCCTCAAGAACAGGTAGAATGGAAACAATACTGGCTTTTGAAGCAGAGGGTCTGACTTAAAATTCTGCCTTTGATTTATTTACTTTGCGATCATGGGTAAACTTCCCTAGGCCTCAGTTCCCTCATCTACAAAAAAGATTGGATTAGATGATTCCTATTCTCCTCTAGGACTATAAACCTTTGATGTTATATAATTCATAATTACATAAATACATAATTTAAATATAATTCATAAAGATCTGTCAGCACCATACATTTTATATCAGATCAATATGACAAACCAATATTTGCCAAATACAAGCGTATTTAAGTATAGTTTTAAATATTAAGAGTATTTAATTTATTATTAATTTAAGTATTAAAAGTATTTAAGAAGTTTAAAAAATACCATTACATGTAAACAATCTGGATACAAATAGTAATAAATCAAACAAATATTGCAGTATTTTCTAGCCTACCAGAAGGTCATCTCTCTAAAAATGGCCCTCCCTAATGAAGATACTTGCACATCCTCACACCACAGAAATATTAAGAAATCTTAAGACAATACAAAGAACTTGCTGTTTTTTAAGAGTTAGTGCTGCTTATATGGCCTTGGACTCCTCTAAGTCAACATAGCCAATCAATCAGCATTTCAATGATTGCTAAATTTCCTCTGACTCTCTATGGAGGGGTAGGAGAAAACCCTTGCAAAATGCATTTTCTTTGTTTGTTATTCTGGACAAAGCTGATAACGAGTTGCAGCTGCTGTACAGAGTGTACAGCTTGGGGAGGCAGGCCATTGGTTGAATTTAGAGAAAGATGCACAGCAGCCAGAGCTCTGCCTGGGGCTGAAGGCAACTCTGCTCTGTAAATTGGACAGCAAATTCTGCTCCAGCGCATGCATGTCATTATACAACATTGTGTGCTAAGGGAATAGTTTGATTGGCCAACAAAAAATCTCTAGGGGAAAGAGATTAAAATCTCACAGCTCAGCTGAAATAGTTAGTCTTCTAACCTGAGAAATTCGCCTCTGTCCATCTCAGTAAAGATTTTTCTAATCTAGCAGAAGGAGCCCCTAAAGGCACCACTATCTCCTGAGACCACCAGAGCCCCAGGGGGTTCGGAGCCTTCAGCTATGCTGGAGGCCTCACAGTTCGTACTGTTAAAATGCTTCCTTACAACTCTAGCCCTTCATCTGGCCCTGTGCTTGTATTTAATTGCTCTTTTGCTATATAATGAATTTTGGGCCGGGAGGAAGGAGAGTCTTGTACCTGATTCTGTGTCAAATGGATATAAAGCAATTTTTTTGTCTTTCTCCCTTCCATATAAATTTGAGCCTGAGATAATAAGAAATGTGGGATCTCCCTAAGATTATTTACTTTACCAGGATGATTAGGATGAGCCTTGAAAGACAGGAAAAACCAACTTGTGTTAAAATATTCCATTTAAAGTATATATATATATATATATCTATATATATATCTATATATATATATCCTCCCTGAGATAATTGGGATTAAATGACCTATCCAGGGTCACAGAGCTAGGAAGTGTTAAGTGTCTGAGGTCACATTTGAACACATGTCCTCCTGACTTTAGGGCTGGTGTTCTATCCACTACACCACCTACCTGTCCAAGCAGCTATATTCACAATGCAAAAATAAAATTAATTCATTCTAGGAAACTAAAGAGATATATACACATAAATATATACATAATACTTTATTTTTAATCTGAACCTGTGATTTCATTTATATAGAGAGATCCAGGAAAGGAAATTGCTTCTGTTAAAACAGATTAGCAATTGTTCTCCAACTTTCATCTTAAAAAGTTACCTGGGGCACTGAAACTTTAAATGAATTACTCAAGATCACACAGCCAATATGTGTGAGATGTGTGAAAAATAGAACCTGAATACAGGTTTTTATGTTTCTGAGGCTGGCTCTCCAGCTACTATACTACACAATTAATATATATACACATATATGCTAATATATGTATGTATATGCACATGTACATATATGTGTATATACACAAAACGAATATAGATGAAAGTGCCCCTTAAATTTCACAATCTTCACAGGAAGTGATACCACAGGACAACTCATAATCACCTATGCCAAGATATTACTGACACACATAAATACTATCTGGGCAGAGTAAAAGATGTAATTCTACTGTGGGAGTTTCAGACTTTCAAAATAAAAAAAAAATTTTTAAACACTCTGTAGTGCTTTTTATACTCACTCTATATCCTATAATATGCTAAAGATTTCCTGGTGTTCAGGGTCACAGAATACCCCTTGGTTAAATAGCTATCTTATTCCTATGTCCCGAATCCCCACAGAATGTCCTACAACTTGCCTTCCTAAAATATAGTTCTAACAATGTCACCCCAACTTTAAGTCTCTCTTGTTTCTAGGATAAAATACAAAATCTTCAGGCTGACAACCAAGGTGCTCCACAATCTAGTTTCCATTTATCTCTCTTACTAGTTTCCTTCTTGAACTCAAACTGTCATCTAAGTATATTTCCTATTGTAGAAAGGGCCTGCAGTACTCTGGTAGTTTAGTTCCAATAACAGAAGAAATGAGACATTTATATGTCATTCAAGTTAACAAAAGGAGTCTGTCTTAGCCTTAGCATAATACGGCATTTTCGCTTCCACAGTTGTGACCTCTTTGCCTTCATCAGATATGTATATGATCCACTGGGCAGAAGCTGGTAACTTGGAGAACCTTGAAATATCCACCAAGTCAGGAGTCTGTTGGCATGTGGGTGTATTTTTTTATGCTCTTAACTTAAACATTCCCAGCTATTATTTCCTCCTAATGTTATTTTATAGTATTTTGTATATATTTAGCATTTGTTTGCATGTGTTTTCCAGCTCCACCTCCAGGTTAATAGAAGCTCCTTGAGAGTACAAATTGTTGGATCCCAATGCCTAATACTGAACTAGTATCTAATTAGTGTTTCCTGAATTAACTGGGTACTTACCATATAACTACTCCTTGACTTCAACTACATAATATTACAAATATTTAATGATATCATATAATTAAAAGCACATTAAAGTTATCGCATTATAACCTACTTACAATTGCTATATCTTCCCACTGTCCTTTGTATACTTGAAATTCTGATTCTTCAGCATTTGTTAAGGGTCCATGATTCAAAGTCATATAGCATCACTAAGAAGATGCTAAAAGAAAATGTAAGATTTCCTTCAAAGAATAGCTTGGGATCACTGAAGGCACTATATAATTTGCTAATCCAGTCTGTTTGCTCTTTTGTTGTCCAGCATTCTTCTCCCAGATCTGCTCCTGACTTCCAGACTTCAAAAACATGACTCTGCTGCCATTTCATCCAGGAACTTCCCTTAGCACCTGAGATTTCCTTGCTCTGCAATATCTAGCCATCCCCTGCAGTCTTCTCAACTTGGAATAGCATTGTAAGATCTGCAGCCTCTCCTTGGTGACTTCCTCCTAGGGTCTCCATTTTGTTGAGAGCTCTTAATTATCCTTCATTCACTTCTCAGCTCTGCTCCTGACTTCTAGACTTCTAGATTGTCTAGATACCTTAATTTCCCATCCACTCCCTATATCCATTTTCCAGCTTCCTTTTGTGTGTTATCTCTCCTCCCTCCACACTCCATTAAAATGTAAGCTCCTTAAAGACAGGGACTGTCTTTTTTTCTTGTGTTTATACTACCATTGTGTAGAACATCACCTGACACATAAGTAAACACTTTAAAAAATATTTATTTCTTTCCTTCCTCTAGATCTAGGTCATTGTCCATTGGTGATCCCTACCTAAGATAGATATATTGATGAACTAATTCAGTGGGTTGCAAATATACCCCTTTTTCTCCTCTTATGGATACTACCACTTCACTGGTACAGACCCTCATTAACTTACCTTTGAATTACTGCTGGTGGATTTGCCTATCTCAGGTTTCCAATCCATCTCCAACCCAATCATAATCCAATTCAGCCACCAAAGTAATTATCTTAAAGTGAGGGTCTGATCATGTCACACACACAACCACCCCTCAATAACTCTGGTAGCTTTCTAATTACCTCCAGGAGCAAATAAAAAATGCTCCTTTTGGCATTCAAAGCCCTTCATAACCTAGCTTTCCCTTATCTCTTCCAATCTTCTTATATCTTACTCTTTCTGTCAAGTAGTCTTTGATTTAGTGACTTTGGCCTCTTTAAACAAGAAATTCCAACTATGAGCACTGAGTATTTTCTCTTACTGTCTGTCATGTCTGGAATACTCTCCCTCTTTATCTTCACTTTCTGGTTTTGCTAATTTCTTTCAAATCCCAACTAAAATTTCATATTCTTCAGGAAGTTTTTCCCAAGCTGTCCAAATTATAATGCTATCTCTCCATTAATTATGTGCTATTTAGCTTATTCAACTTATTTGTACATATTTGTTTGCTTGTTGTCTCCCCCAAGGGAAAGTAATCTCCTTGAGCTCAAGGACATATTTTGTCTCTTTTTATATCCCTAACACTTAACACAGTGTCAAGTAAACACTTAATAAATGCCTTTGACTGACTTACTAACAAGAATGTAATATAATGTAATATAATGACACTGACATTAATATTGAAATGTAATATAATATTCTGTTAAGAGGCTACAACTAATAGCAGCTATGTATTTCTTTTTTAATGCTATTTGGGTTACATGTAATTTTGAATTTTCTGAAATAAAAGTACCCAATGGTCCACTATTAAATTATTAAAACAGTAAATAAACATTTTATAAGCACCTACATCACAAAGAAAATGTTGGTATTAAAGAAATAATAGACTTTTAAGACATTAAATAGCTTAGAATCATTGAAATCAATGAGTAATTTATAAAAATCAATTAAGTCCAAATTATTTCTATTCAACTCTGGATCCAGATTTTTGACCATTATATTTTGTCTGTCCACAATATTGTTAAATTGATTAACCAGTGAAATTGGGTGAAATATACAACTTTATGTCATATTCTTGGAACACTGCATTTTTCATCCACTTTGTTTTTCTAAATGACATCTTTTAAATAATTATAGCTTTCATTAAGGTAGTTTATTATGTTCCAGGGTTTGAGGTACATAGCACAATGTTATATGTGAAAAGGAGCATTTAAAAAGAACCTTGGAATGAATAGGAAATTGATTGTTGATTAAACTTCCCATAAGACCTCCTCCACAATTTTAATGAATACCAAATATGAGCATATGCCATTGTTTTTTTGTGTCATTTGACATTTATGGTCAACAACTCATGGAAGTAAGTTAAACTCCCCACTCATATCTGCCATAGAATCTTCTACTTTTAAAATGTATGGGAGGAACTCTTTGTGGAGGGTCTTCTTAGATATATTTTTCTGCTAAGAGAAATGGATGATCTTTAACCAGCATACAATAAATATTTGAGGCTTTACTATAAATCTCTTAATCAGTTGTGTTACTATAAACATGTGATCCAATATAGAAAAAATAAGCCTACAAAAGTTTACTGGTTCTCTTCTTCCATTTCAATCAATGATACTTTTAATAAGAAAAAAGCATTTGAATTTGCATGATATATACATAATTAAATAGTTTCTATTTAATTGTCTCCAAAAAATGATCAAAGATTTACTGGAAGAGATCTCAAAGATCATCTGGTTCAATTCATATGAGCCTAAATAAGCATCTCCCTTTTAATGTAACAAAGAAAGAGTCACCTCACTTTTTATAGAACTCTCCAGTTATAGGGAAAGTGAACTCCAATACGGCTTAGTGGAGAGAGAACCAAGAATCAAGAAAAGACTTGGGTGCAAATCCCACTGCTAATGATAACTGGGTGACCATAGATAAGTTCCTTAGTCCCTCTGAAAATCACATTTCTCTCTGTAAAAAGAGAATAATATTTTTCATAGTATGTACCTCACATGCAAAACCCTTTTCAAACTTTAAAGTGCTGTGTATTCAAATATTTAAACTGTATCTGAGATCCCAATAATTGGGACACTCTCTCCAATGATGCACATCACAACCCATCTATACCTATTTATCCTATACAATTCTTGTCTACATACTTCCAGAGTTTGCAATAGAACAGTGCTCAAAATTGTCCTTACTTTTACTTACATTTATTCTTCATTCTTGCCATATAACCAAACCATCTTCATTCTCAATCATGTTTTAAATTAATATCAAAAATCTTTTATAAATGCCTGTTATTAAATTATTTGGAAGACTATTAGTAATGTTTTTCTTACATCAAGCCTAAATTTGATTCTCTCCTACTTCTGTCTATTGCTTCTAAATCAATCTTTGGTTCAAGCAGATCAAGTATAATGCCATTTCTACATGACAGAGTTTCAGATTCATAAAGAAAATTATATCTTCTGTAAAGCTGCTCTTTTCCGGGTTAAATATTGATAATTTCTTCAATTGATCCTTATGCAGAAAGAATTTGAGGCTCTTAATGGTCCTAAATGACCTCTTCTAAATGTTTTCCAACTAATCGGTGTTTTTCCTAAAATATGGCATCCTTAACTAAATTTAGAGATTTTGCTCTATTTGGCAGGTTCCACTGTTCTTTGCTCTTTCATCTTATGTAGCCATGCACTTCCTTGAATACCCTCCCATATTACTCTGCAATTACTTTGTGCATGGAATTAGTGAATATAAATATTTGGTTTATGAATGAATTAATGGAAGTAGTAGAATCTATATATAGCCAATCGTCACTAATGAGAATAAATCATAATAGAAAAAATAATTGTTTTACTTCATTTAATATCTATTTAGCCACCACAGCAGGGTTTTTAAGCTATTCTTCAAATAAGGGCAACCCACTGAAGAAACTTGGGAAAGACATGTCTGGTTATTTTTATAGTAGTATTTATACATTTGCCATGATTCATCCATGTGTTCTCATCAACTTTCCCCTTTGAATAATGGTCCAGAACTAAGAACTAGTCAATCAAGTTAAGAATGCACTATAGGGTCACAATCAACTCCTCACTCTTACTCACCTCACATATTTAATTAATTATTACAACTTATTGTTTCTATTTTCAGATATCCCTCATGGCCCTTTCTCATGTCCTCTCATATAAACTATTACAATGGCCTTCTGATTGGTCTTCTTTCCTCAAGAATCTCCCTGCTCTAATCCATTCTCCACTCAATTACCAAAATGGTTTTCCTAAAACATAGGTCTGACCACATCATCCTCTACTCAGTAAAGTCCAGTGGCTCCCTACGACCTCAAGAATCAACTGTTAAATCTTCTGAATGATGTTCAAAATGCTTTATAAACTAGCCTCTTTCTTTCTTTCCAGTTTTCTTACATTTTACTTCCCTCTATATATTCTATAATCCTGCTATACTGACACCTACACTCTACCCACCAACACCATGAATTTACAATATGTACCCCAAACCTATAATTTGCTTTCTCTTTACTTTTACTTTTCTGACTTCATTGAAGACCCAGTACAAGTTCTACTTTCTATAGGTCCTTCCCAGTTCCCATTACATCATTATTTTGTTCTGAGATTATCTTCCATTTACTCTTTATATACCAAGTATGTACATAGTTAATTACATTTTTCTCATCATTAGAATGTCAGTTCTTTCAGAGCAGTGACGGTGCTTTTGAGTTTCTTTTTATTCCACTACTTAGCATAGTAGCCTAATACATAGTAAATGTTTAGTAAATGCTTTTTTTGACTGACAGACTATGGAAGAAAATAAAACTAAGTTGACCAACAAGAGGACTGCCACAACTTCAACTTGATTAGTACAAGGCTTTGATCAAATAAATATTAGGAAAGAAGGAATGATAGGGCAACTAAATTGAATGAGTTATAGGAAGGTAGCAGCTCTCAACTTTACACAGAGCAAATTTCTCTCTCATTCTAGACTTTTGGACATATAGAGAAAGAGAAGCTTAACTTCTACTCCTGAAGAGTTAGAAACCTGCCCTCATTGCCGTATATGGGTCCAACTCTCTGGTGATCAGACAGGAGAGTAAGCACAATCAAGGAAAACTTCAATGAAGCATGGCAGTGGAGAACATAATGTTTTCTTCTTGTCCTATTGTATATAGGGATAAGTTTTCGTGCCCTATGAGTGTTTTCCTCAAGGGTCTTATATGTCTTGTTAAGCTATTGAGCTTTCTGACTTTTTCTTTTTCTTTTTTTAGTAGAAAATGTCAGGGAGATTAGTGTGCATCACAAGATAAATAGAAAATGCTTTCTTTTCCTTTTTAAATTTCATTTTGTTTTTAATTCCTAGAATAAAAGAAGCATTTCCATAATATACTATAATTAAAAATAGAAAACTGTAAATCTTATGTACAATTTGCTATTTCTTATTAATAGATAATAAATTATGGAATTTTTTTCTTTTTTCTCTTTTCTACTGCCACCCCTGCCATAAAGATGGTTATCATTAGACATAAATATGTGTCTAATATGTATATATAAAATGTGTATATATATATGTATATACATATACATATATGTACACATGTAAATGTGTATAGGCATATTTTATGTCTATGTATGTAAATACATAAACATACTTTTCTATATAAACATATATGTGTATATATGTAAAATATGCTACATATAGTTTTATTTGCCAGTTTTTTTTCTCTGGATATAGATAGCATCTTTCTTCATGTCCTGTGTAGTAAATTTGTCAAAATGATTTATTGTTAAAGTCATTCTTAAAACAATATTGCCGTTACTGTATACAATGTTCTTTTTGTTCTGCTCACTTCACTCTTTGTTATTTCATGCAAGTCTTTCCATGTTTTTCTAAGATCAAAATAACAAAAAGCAAAAATAAATAGAAAATACTTTCAATACATTCCAAAACATTTCCTATCCTTTAGGGTATGTCTGCCTCAAAGTTGGGAGAATATTGGTAGTATTAGAGGGACCCCAACAAAAACATTGGCACTCTGAAAATTATGTCCCATTTCCCAACTATAACCTAAGTTCTGATTCAAGTTTTAAACAAAAATTGGGAAAGAGGAGTGGACATGAAAGATGCTGCTTGGCTCCAAGTATAGAAAAAATGCCCAATGCATATTTCTGAGGCAATTGTAATGGCAAATGTTTGCTTCTACCTGAACCTACCATCTTAATTACCACTAATTCCCATTCCAATTAACAGGAATGGGCATAGGTCTGGGTGATCTAACATTCAAAACCCAATTATGTAAAATTACAGTTTAGACGTTATGCTTACTGTAGAACAACTGATCTGCTGAAAGAGAATTCTCTATTTAGAAGCCTATCCACATCTGAAGATAAATTTTAGCTGTTTTCAGATATCCCAAGCACAGATATCATACTGCTTCTGTTCTGATGTATAGACAGCAATGTGGGTAAATTAGTGGAATACAACAATGACCTTGGTCTTGAAGGAAGCAATCTCCCTGAAATTGTTTTTAAAAGAGTATAAGAGGCTGACAAGGAGAATTTCCTCATAAAATTAATGAGTTCATAGGCTTTGTTCGAGCCTTTGATGATAGCTCATAAATTGAGGTAGGAATGATTGGCTTTAACTATTGTGAATTAAATAAGGATAAATTATTTCATTTACATTACCAAACACACATTAGAGCCACTCCTTTACATTGCTCTAGAAAAAGAGAAATGAGTTGCAGAATTATCCTTTTAGGTCTCTTTTACTATTTAGAGGATAAAGCAGACAGCAATGTGCTAAGGATAAACTTATGCCAGAAGAGAACTGTGCAAGTGTCCTTTCCAGTTCCCTAAGACCAATGACACTTATGTGTGCTTTTCGTTTTATCCACATTGCCTTAAAGGAGAGTTCCTGATTCCAAAATCTGGAATCTAGGCTTCTAAAGAGGGAAGGAAGAGTTTCTGGGAAATATCAGTTTTAGGGTTATCTAAAAACTCTAAAGAGAAAACTTGAGGATCCAGACAAAAAGAGAAAGGGGAGTTCCTAAGAAGTACTGGATTGAAAAGGAGAATGTATACATCCCTAAGCACCAGTGAATCAGCAAGGGATGAAGCTGGATAGGAAAAGACAAAATATCTGGAAGTTGCTCTCCACTGTTATTATGAGTTACTTCAAAAGCCAAAATCGTATAAGGTTTAAGGAATTTCCTTCTAGAAACCTACAGTTGATTTCCCCATCAGGGTTTCCAAGCCATGCTGGATGGCTTCTAGGGTGAAAATGGAACTCAACAAAATATTAGGCGATTACATTTGTACTTCTCTGCCAAAAAATCTCAAGCCCTTGGGGAAAGGCTATAAAGGTAGCAAGCCTTTATAGGTTCCTAAAGTGAATGTAGAATATCAGAAAATTGCCACTCTTACATGGTTGAATTCATTTCCCTTGCCACAGGGAATCTCAATCTAAACCACAGTGTTTTACTGAGTTGGGAGAGGGAGAATATTTGGAGAAAGACTATTAGACTATTTAGAACCCTAAGGAAAGATGGAACTCTAAGTAAAATAGAGATATGCTGTGATTCCATTAAATCAAAGTTTGTGAAATTTAAATATAAATATATATATACTGAAAATATATGTGTATATATACATATATATAATTTTCAAAATAATTTCAAAAAAATTGCTTTTACAGTACTATGTATTTTGCTTTACTCCTTTAAAAAACATGATTATGAGAAGGGATCAGTTAAATTGTCAAATAGATCCATGACACCAAAAAAAAAAAAAAAAGAAAAAAGAAAAGAAAGAAAGAAAGAATAAGAAGCCCTGTTTATGCAGAGTTCCATTTTTTGAACTTTACAATTCAAAATCCATAGGACACTCCACTGAAGGCAGGACCCTGCATGTGCAAAGATTACAAAGTCAGATGTTAGAATGGTCTTCAGTTTTTGCTCAACATTCCGGGAAGAACAGAAGGAAAATTCAAAGCGAGAAAATTTTAAGAACGCTTTGAGCTGTAAAATATAAGACTTCATTTATAGAGTACAGGTGACCTAGAAGAAAACAGCTAACCAAAAGCAGTGTTGGCCATGTGGGATAAACTCTTACAGAAAGGGGCTCCAGCAATGCCATCCATCATGCCAGCTACTCCTAGAGACATGGACAAACAACATTCTAGTAGGAATTATTCATTTCCTCAGGGATAACAGAAAAACTGTTCACCCTTTTACCACCAGGGGAAGGAGAAAAAGATGGATCTTAAAAGGAGGATGCTGTTGACATAACAGAGGAGCAGGGCTGCTGGCAAAAAGGAAGCAGCAAGTAAAGAAAGCAGCTGCTGTGGTCAATAGCCCTGAATAAAAAAGAACACTAGATTTTCACAGGGGTGACCACGTTTTCTCTGGCTAGTGTTTGGAAACTACTGTACCTCTGATTGCACTGTATATACAGAAACCTCTCTCAGAAAAGAGAAGGGATTTAAGCACAGTGGGACGACATGGCTAAAAGGAGCAGATGTTACTGGGTAATTTCCAGTTTAGATTTGTTAATGTGTTTCCCTTGAGGGACTTCCCATGCTTAGCCATGATAATAAGTTAAAACATAAAAATGGAGGAAATTTGGTGAAACTATATCATAAAATCAGTGGAAACTTTGTTCTTAAGCACCCTGGGGCATCTATAACAAAGGTCAGGCGAACATGCTATGAAGGAAATTAATCAACAAATTGTTTCTATCCTCAAAAGTAACACAGTGTTTCATACATAGTAGGTTCTTGATAAATGTTTAATTGAATTATAGCATTTAAAATGCAATGTAATGAGTGACAGAAAAGGGCAAGGTTCTTTACCTAACCTCACCCCTCATATTACATATTTTTTCTTATTATTATTTGTCAAGTAGTTGTTAGGAAAGCAAGAGAGATGAAAAAGAAGAAGAAAGGGTAATTCACATTCATCTTTGAGATATTTTTCTGATTGATTTTATGGCATTTTTCCATTTTCTATTTTGTGAAGAAATTTACATTATTAGTTTACTAAACTATAAATTCCTAACTAAATTATACATTTTCTTATTGACTATAAGTTGAAGTATGCCTGCATTTCTTGCATTTCTATCTTTATTAGAACCCTGTCCAATGAATGCCTCATACATAACTAAAAGTCAAGAAAAAAAAACTGTTGAACAGTTAAACAATGTTTCTTGCATGTACATCTATGATACAATGTAAAAAATAAATTGATAGAATACTTCCATTAACTCAAAAACCTAAAGCCATAATTGAAATAATCTTTAGACTTTTTCTAGCCAAATTTGTTAAATTTGTCCATTTCTAACCAAATTTGTTAAAAATTTGTCAATTGCATTTCATTATTATGTAGATGTAAATTATTTTAGTAACAATCAAAAATGTTGATTGTAAATAAGAAAATCAACTAGGTCCCATGACTAGCAAAAATGAAATATTATGAAGATGTTATGCAAGTCTATTACCATAATTCTTCAAATTATCATCAGGGTTCCTTATCTGTCAAGTTGCCCTTACACAGCCATGCCAGAAAGAATAAGGAAAGCTGAGAAAGTGTTGCTAAGGCTACGGATGTCTATGATCTTCCATACAAAGTTATCACCCACAGCTGTCACTGACCTTGTGAATCATCCTTGTCCTACCTTTTAGCATATTGTGAGCCCTGAGACTTCAGGCATCTTGCAATGCAAATGAATCCACAAGATTTTACTAAGAACATACAGTAGATGGAAATACCAATACAGAAATATACAATCTTCCAGTGAAATCAAAATCCCAAGGCTCACTGCTATTATAAAGAGTCTCAGTTGAGTTTCTCCTTCCAACATAAACACAAAAATAATTCTAAAGCCAAAGTATAAGGAACAATGACCTAAAAGCCTCAGACATCCTCAATGTTAGAAAGGGGTATTCCTTTTTCTAGTTACTACCCCTTTTGCCTGAGAAATTTTTATATAACCTCAGGGATATAGGTATATAAAATAGATATGAAAATCAAATGTTTACAGATAATAAATCATAATTTCATGTTCCTCACATTCAGTTATAAGACTCCACGTGCAGAAACAATCCAAAGTTTAAGAAGCTAGGTTCTAGGTTAATCACTCTCCTTCCAGATAATAGTAATAGATACAGAAATCAGTGACCATCACGTAAATACATCACTATTAAAAGGGAAAAAAAATTAAAGTTAGTTCTATGATTTCAATTGTATAAGGAACTCCTGATAAAGAAGTTTTTATCAATGATCTATAACTTATGGGATGAAAGGGTTTCCTGGGGTAACTGAGAAGTTGAATGACTTTCAAAGAATCCCACAGCCAGTAAGTCAGAGGTAGGTCATAAAGCCAAATTTTCTGATTTTGAGGCTTTCTATTCATTGAGTCACCTTGCCATCTTAAGATGTGCTAATGTCTCTGCAAGACTAGCTTTCACACAAAAGCACTGAATGGAATCATTTCAGGTCATTTACATCATTGTCCATTTTAGATAACAGCCTTTTTCTTACAGGTTTCCCATCAGTAAATCTGGAAATAAATAAAGAGGGTAGAGTCTATTATATAATTTCCATCTTGGAAACAGTGTCCTGAACACGGTTAATATTATAGTTGAATAGAAGTTAAGACATACTCCCCAAACACACTAGAGAAGATTCAAAGTGTTATAACATCCATAATATCAAAAAGAATTTTTAGCAGGTACCATTTAGAGGTGGCAGATCTATGATTAGAAAGATCAAAAAAACATCAGGTCAGTTTTAGAGCAAGCTAATAACTCTGTATACAGAAAAGCTGCAAAGCCTATTATTCAGGGCTCAAGCTTGAAATAGGCAAGACTCAAGCCCTCAATTACATACAAACGTTCACAAGGAATAAAAAACAACAACAACCCATAGTAAAAACATTTCCCTAATTAATATACTTGCTTCCTTTATTACTTGCATTTTTAAAAATTATTTGACAATTAACACTCACAAATTCAAGTTTATAATATATCTTTAAATATTAAGACACTGATATGCCTCCATAGCTTATCAGTATTTCAAAATGCTCAAGTTTAAGAAATTTCTATTCAAATGAGTATAACTTCTTTTAGGAAATGAATATTGAATTTCATGTCATGCTGGGTTGTTGGAGTGTGTGCCTAAATTTTATGACATTTTCTCATACTATTTTTCCCTTACCTAAAACAAACAGTAAAGTTTTCAATTATTTCCTTTTTCTTGAAATTACAAATTTTATTATATTATCTTCTAATTAGGTCTGAATCAAGTAAAATGAAAAGTTTTTTAAATTTCTAAGCAACATAATACCCTCTTCTTTCTTAGAGAATTTCAGAACTATCAAAGAAAACAAATCTTTTTTTTTTCAAAAATTTTATGATAGGATCTACCTGTAACAGGCATTCAAGGTTGCAAAGTATAAGTATTTATCAGGCATCAGGGAAAATAGAAATACTATTGTAAGGCTGTCAGCAATAAAAAGAATATTAAGGTCAAAGATAACATAGCTCAGTTGAAATTATCAATCGATGGGGATTATGTCCATAAGGAACTCTGCCCAATTTTGATGTCCAAATATTGACATATCAAAAAAAAAACCACTTCAATATATCTATACAAATCTGTAACTGTCAATAACTCAATAGTAGTTAAATATTCTAATTTTATAAGGCCAAATTCTTTCCCAGAATACATACATATGTATACTTACATATACATGATCATGTAGGCATATTGTGCATGTAGAGATCTTATCACCAAATTAGATAAGATATGAATTTTTCAGAAGCTTTTGAAGGGCATCTTACCAGTGCTTACCAATGTTTTTCTTGAGTTTCATAAATTTCTCTTGAGAACATGAACTTAGCCTTCTCACATACTACATCGAAGTGACAAGTATGACCATAGAGTGACCTTGCCTATTTCTGTTCTTCTGCTTACTTGGTTCATCACACCTGCAAGGTGTTTTCCAAAATAGGATCAGTCATTGTTCTCTGAAATTATTGACCCTGGAAAGCCCCCTTAAACCCATTCCCACCATTATATATATATCCCAAATCCATCCCCATCATTGTATGCATTCTGTTATTGCGTTAGGCTGTGAAAAACATATTTTTTTTGTATAACAGCTGCCTGATGATAAAAAAGGAAATTATCTAACCCCCTTCTTTTTTGATTCTGTTATCATCTGCTTGCTTTGCTAGTTAACAATCCTATATAAGCTCATTTCAAAACTCATTTGGGATGGAATGCTTTGGACCATAGTCTCGTTCGGTCAGCTAATCTTATATTAAACTCTGCACTTTAAAATTAAACCAGTCTCTATTTGCCTGGCATTGCATTACAAAGTAAAGGAGCTACAGTCTCTATCATGAATCTATATCATATACTTAAGCTGAAGAAATCACAAATTTCTGAATTTATAATTGTGTACATGCAATAATATATAATCAATAAATATTTATTAAATGTATACTATATGGCAAACACTATAATATGTTTTGGAAATATAAAAATCGTTGTTCTCATAAAGCTTATTTCTATCAGGGGAAACAACAAATATGTATATAAGTATATGCAAAATACAATTAATAGGGCAAATAAGAGTCATGCAAAAGGTCACATTGCTGCTAGCATCAAGTGTATAGATGGATCATAGAGAGTAGGGCATTGACAGAAGACTTTTGTTGAATTTAAGTAGAATTTAAGTGGATCTTTGTTGCACGGGATCCTACTGTAATTCCAAAGAAACTGCAAGATAAAAATTAGAGGTTTTTAATATGTTATTAGAGGGAGAGTTTGGACTGGCTAAACCATCTTAGCCAGCCAGGTGGATGGGACTATTGTCTCAAAGCATCCAACAATGAGCTAGGGATTCCAGAGACTTTTATAGGACTCCAGCAATCAGGGAAACAAAGGCAAGGCGGGGTGGAGCACTGGTGAGCCGAAACTCCAGGAAAGGACTAAAAATTCAGTTTTGACAGGTTAGAGGTAAGGAGCAAGGATCATAAATTCTGATAAATTGGAAAGAGTCTAGGAGACACTAAATCTGGTTCAGAGGGTCCCATCTAAATATTTGAGATAAGCCATCTGGAGTTATATAACTCTTTGGAATGCTAGTGGCCAAGACTCCCAGTCCTAATTATCTCAGTCCTAATGGCCAGGAAGGAGGGTCGTCATTAGGAAAAACAAGGCAAAACAATTCAGGGAAACTGAGGCAGAGCAATTCAGAGAAACTGAGTCATAATACTGCCTAGTTGAATTCTCTTCACTACTCCCAGAAACAAGCAGGAAGAGGAGTTATTGGATTCTTTGTGGAATTCCTTGTATTGACAAAATTATCATGACCCCATAGTTAGTGAATTCAATAAGAAGACCAAGTTATAAATTCAATTCCCATGGTCATTTTTCCCTATAAAAAGCCCTATCTGTATCCCATTTCTTTGCAGGATCATTAGGAACTACATGCTTTATGACAGCAAGTTCTCTAGGGGCTTTTTCTGCCTTTTGGCATCTTTTTCCTTGTTATAGATTAACTCCTTTTAGCCTACTTACCAAGAGTCATAGGGCTACTTAGGGTTACTTTACTTGCTAAGTGCCACAATGGTTATCCTATCTTAACACCTTTCCCTTTGTTATGGAGTCTTCTCCCAGGTGTCCTTCCCCTAATTAATTGTAGGTTCCCCTGGGGAATGAAGCACCTAAATCTTTCCCCTTTTTAATTGCTAAAACTCCTTTTTTTTTTTAGAACTTAAGCCCACCAGTCAATTGCATAATAATAAAATCTTTACCCCTTGATTTGGAGATGGTCTAACCCTTAAAATTCTTTTGTGACACCTTAAATACCAACATGAAGCCCTAATGTATTTTGATGGTCATATACCTGCTCCCCAACATTGGGTGGCTTATACAGGGAAAGTCTAGAAAACCCAATATATTTAGGGGTTCAGCACTTCTGTACCCTGTACCCCATCACAATCATATACATACACACGTAGAGATACATATTACTTAACAGTGCCCCACCCAAAGTCATTTCACTATAATGTCAGAAGTACATTATAATCAATTCATACTCTAATATATTCCACAACATGGTTCCTACAGAACTAATATCCCTGAAATGCCTACCATTCTGTTTTTGTAGATTTAGTTTAAAACTTTAAGCAGGGTAGATCTAATACACATACACGTTAGGAATATGAAAGAAACAATATTAATTTTATTTTATGACTTGTAGACTACAAGATAGACTCCAAAAGAAGGATCTTGGTTTAATTAATTTTTTAGGGTATATCTCATGTTTTATTTGCTTTCCCATGAAACATTCCTTGGAATCGTTGTCTAAAAGAGAATATTGGATTGGCAAAACAACTGATTTCATAAAGTATGGACTTTCTTTTATATCATCAGAATACTAGCTAATGACTACTGGGAAAAATATTTAGCAAATTCACAACCTAGAATCCTGTTTATAATTCCATTGTCAGGGCTAATCAGTATTTGAGTAAGATGTTTTACCTTGATTAAAAAGCCACTGATGTGTCCTTGAGTAAATTTAAATAGATCTGAATTCCACAAATTTTACATTTCAAAGCAGGGATAAGTGCCTTTTCCCAATATTAATGCACAACTCATGAATCAAGCCTTGTCTACACTAACAAATTATTATTTTTCACAATTCAACTGAGATCTGAATTATTAATATCGTACCGCCACTAGCAATTATAGATCCCTTTAAAGATGCCTTTGCAATGAAACCTCCTGAAAGGCATAGAGGAGTAGGAGAACAAACTTTTATTAAATACCTACTATGTGTCAGGTATTGAGGTACTGGGCTAATCACTTTGCAAATATTATTTCATTTGATGAATTGATTGGGAGAACTGCCAATCCTCTTCTGAAAAGCTTAGCAAATTTAAAAACAAAACAAAACAAAAAAATAAACAATTTGAGCTCTTTGGGAAAGTTAGTGTCACTAATAAACAATCTTCCAGTTTCAGAAATCTGCTTCGGTATAACAATGTGCAAATGTATTTTTTTCTTTTTCTTTTTTTTTTTTTTTTTTTTTGTAAAATTGTATTTTAAGGATGATTTTAAAAGTTATTACACACTAGGGAATCATTTGTCTTTCTAAAATAAGCTTCCTTTAAGCATCAGAAGAATGATATAATTATGCACAGCCCCACCTCCTTCAAAGGTGCCCTTCCTCCCTTTCCCAGCATGGCTGGAAATATGGCTGCAAAGGAAGTCTGTTTTAATCAATCATTCCAGAGCTGGCAATGTGCCCAAACAACATGTGTGTGCACATGGGGAGATTCTTTACATGCTTGCTTTTTGCCGCTAAAACATTGCTTTTTTCCCCATCCCACAGAAAATTCGTACCCATCTTCAGCAAAGCTGTATGACCTCAGTAGCAGAACACAGGGCCAAGGCCACCTATCTATCATGAGTGTATCATTTAAATGACGCTGGGACTGAACAAGGTGCAGCCAGTACAGGACAATTCAGGTCACTAGCTCAATTCAGCATTTCACCATCTGGTTAAATTGATGCCATTGAAAGTAGCAATTTTTCTCCTCCCCAAAAATGTTATCCTTTTAGAAGAAAAAGGATGAACTTTTTAATAGTCTCAATTGATATATACAGCAGTAAGCTAATAATAATTATAATAATAGCTAATATTTATGTCACACTTTCAGTTTTATATATATGTTATATATAAAATGTATATTTAATATTCTTTGATCTTCACAAAAATCCTGTGACATAGGTGCTAGTATTATCCCCATTTTATGAATGAGGAAGCTGAGGTTGAGATAGGTTAAGTAATTTACTCAGGTAACACAGCTAACAAATGCATGAGGCAGGTTTTAAATTCAATCTTCCTGTCTTTACACCCATTCTATCATCTAACTGTGCTTCAATTGACTAAAAATAATAATAATAATCTATATACATATATATGCATATATGTATATTTGTCTGTATGATTGCAGAACTATTCATAATGGTATAGGATCTATCAGGTGATCTCCCAGGACTGAAGAACACATTAAAAGGGGAAGAAGCCTCTCCATTTATAACTTACAGCTTATTTTATAAGAACAAAGGATAATGGGGATCTCCTTTCATAAAGGACCTTTGTTTGAGGGTGAGTGGATTCTAGCATTTAGACTGACATTGCTTCGAGTTGTAATTATGTATGTCAGCATTCCAAAGGATCTGTGTTATCAGTAATGGGAGCACTAGTCCTAAGATCCATCATTGCCCATCCTAGGCAACTTGTCCATGACCTTCTATAAATCACATCTATTCTAAACGTATCTAATTTTAATGAATTCCTATAAAGGAGGTCCACACTTAAATGTCAAATCCAGTTCAGTTAAATACCACTCCCCAAATCAAGAACAGCTTTTTAAACTTCTGAACTAAATTTAAAAATCTAAAATAACAAGCACCTCTTTAAGTATTAGGGTCTTCTCTGAACTCTCAAGATTTCTTCTACATGAATTATTTTCCTTCCTAGAAGACCTATCATTCTTCTGTCCTTGTGTGTCAACCCCCCTATCCTCCATTATATGGCTCACAAACAAGAATAGGTATTTTTTTTTTTTTGCCCTCTGGTCATTTTCCTCATGCATTTGTCTTACCAACTTAATTAGCTTTCCCCTCCCACCGAGGTGACCAATTTAACTCAATGCTAACTGAGTCTATTCCCAGCTGTCCCTTGGAATCCTAGGCAGATACTTGGCAACACACCAATGAGCCATCACAGTCATTAGAGTGTAAAATGACTGACTGCAGTTTGAATACTGCATTCTATAGACAAAGAAATTTCCAGGCTTTTCTCGAGGGTTTGGAATTTGGGGTCAGACTTGAAGTAGGATGATAGAATATATGTTTCAGTACAGGCATTCCACTCTAAGTATTATTTTGAAGTGCTCTGAATGCAGTGCTTTCCCAGTGCAAAGAAATAACTTCATTTTAAAAGTCCATTTTCTATTTAGAAGCAACTGGTTCTTAAATATTCACCCACTCCTACCCATTCCCATCCCACCTCCACCCCAAAAAAAGGCATTTTAAATTAATATCAAAGAAAAGTTCTTATTATATGGTAGTCATCTTGGGCTAAGTATGAGAGTCAATAAGATATCTTCCAATGATCTGCAAACCTAAAGGATTTTTATCTAAAGATGTTCGATTTTAAAAAGCAATGAATATCTATTAGTTCACATTTTACAAAGTAAAATCACAAGTCATCACTAACCAATCCCTCCCTCTGACAAACAACTATATTCCTATCAGTTCCTACATAGGAACAATGAGAGAAAGCAAAAAACCAATTTCAGTTTTAGCTTTGTTTCAAAGGAGGAATATTAGTGCACTGTTCCATAGTTAATTAAACTAGTTTTATATATCATAAGGTTCTCTCTCTTTCAGCATAATTTTAAAACCTATTCTTTCTTTTGGTGACCACTGTCACATTCTCATTCAACTAATGCCAAGGTTATGGACAAATTAACTTTTTCTCTTCAAATCTGGCAATAGGAGAAACTATGCCCCTTCCAATTATAAAACACTGAAACCATATTATAATCCAAGGGGAAAGATTTAATTAAGCACTCCATGGTTCATTTTGATCTAGTGGTAACTAGTGGAATACTGACACTTTTAAACCCAAGAGACCTAAAATGATGACCATAACATAGTTTTAATCAGTAAACTAACTAGATAAGAATACATCAAATCTGGGTGATATATAAGATTGCAAATGGCTTGTCAGTTTCTGAGCTCTTTTAAAAATGCCCCAAGAGAAAGCACACAGAGGTCCCCTTATACTTCTGGTGACCTGAGTAACTTCAGACTGATGATTCAACTATGTGATTTGATTATTTCTTCACCTTTCAAGTGGGGAAATTTATACTGCCACCTTCAAATGAAAGCAAATATTGTATTTAATACAATACTTTATAGAATATAGAGTGATACAATGCTTAGGGAAAAGACAGAGTATGACTTCACAGTTTAATATGCATCTGTGCTTATTTATATCTTAACATTCAGATCATCCACAATATATCAGAAGTTCCAACTAATGTAATGGCTGAATTATCGTTTTGTTCCCAAATCCTTTTTGGTTGGGGATGGAAAACAAGTTATGCAAGCCATCTGTTCAAAGTACATTCTAGAATAAACCCTCCCAATAAGTGACCTTTTTCTATAGCTGAAAAGTTAGCAGAAAATCTGTATTTTTTTTTTTTTTTTTTGCTTTCCTCAATTATTAGATCCCAGTACCACTCCACCCTCTCCATCAAATACCCATGCATAACTTCCCTGAATTTGAACAAATACTTGGATGCAAGTCACCCACTGCTACTGACTGGTTTGTCTCATTAAAATGTTCTCAATTGATTATTCTTTTTGTTTGTTTTTCAGCAGGCATAGAATGATAAGCACTGGCAAAATAGAAATTCTAAAATAACTACTTAAATTGCTTGACAATTGGGAAACCATTACACAATGCTAACTAGCAACTATAGAAGCTAACTTCAAACAAAAAAAATTCTGTTCAAAATTATACTCTGAATTATCTGTTTTACAGACTTCCTACTCTCTTTCTCCCCCATACCTCAATCCTTTATGGCTCAAGTGTTTCTAGCTACAATCCTAGTTAAAACTTTCTTACACTTGTTCTTCTGCCAGCATTTTTCCTAGATTCCAAACCAGGTAAACCATGTTATCATTCCACTTGTGCTCCTCATCAATAACAGTTCACAGCCACTATTACCTACCTATTAGGTCTGATTTCGAAGGAGGAGCTTCATTCTATTAGACATAATGAAAAAGTTTTCAGGGAGGAATATTTTATTATTTATCAAGTATATTTAAATAATAAAAGGAAAAATAAGCAACTGTCTTCTAACTGGAGCTAGAGCAGGGCAAATTTCTCCTGTACCAACTGGACATGGACAGGAGTCAAGGTAAAAGTACAAACAACTCATTCACCTCTGACACTTGATCAGAATCAATAGCCCTTGGCCCTATGGCCCTGGTGTTTTGCCCTTATCCCTCCAAATATATGTTAAAAATCAAATGTTATATTCTATTTGGGAAAAAAAGAAAGTATACACATAAGTTTAGGAGATAAGCTTAAGGGTAAGATGTATGATTTAATTGATGTATAAGGAACTCCCAAATGAGGAAGCACCTTATAGCAATACAAGTATCACCTTCTCTGAAACTTATAGAGCTAAAAAGGTCTCAATTAGTGCAAAATTTAATATTATGACATGGTCATATTATCATAACACACTAAGCCAAGTTTTAATTATATGCAAAATATAGCAATTGGTTCCAACCCAATGGAAATATGCAGTGAAAATTCAAATAACACCAACACTTTGTGTGATTCATTACTTCACTAATTGGCAACTAACTATAGTCTTAGAAAACTCCTAGAGTATTGAGAAGATACATCATAGACTCATATATTTATAGCTGAAAGGAACCTTAGAGGCCATCAGATACAACCTCCTCATTTTAGAGCTGAGGAAACTGATCTGAGCTAAATGACTAGGATCATACAACCTAGTTAAATATCAAATTCAGATCTTTCTGCTTCTAAGTCACCCAGTTTACCCAGGATCATATGCAATATATGTCAAAGGTGGAACTTGAATTCAAGTCTTCCTGGCCTTAAACTGTACTCTAAATACCATATCATTCTGGCCACAACAATGAAGATCAATAACTATAAAGTACAAAATAAATACAAGGTAATTTCTGTAAAGAAGATAGGAAGGGCAGGAACATGGATCAAGAACAAACCTCATGTTAGAGGTAGCATTTGAGTTGAAATCTGAAGCTAAAGATTCTAAGAGTTGGAGCCAAGGAGGAAGTGCATTGACAACATGGAGATGGAAGAAGAGATAATATTATAGAGCACTTCAAGGATTACAAAGTGATTCACTTGGAATAGTGTGTGAGCAGCAACAAGAAGACTTGTTTGGCTAAACTGAAAATGTAGGAAGAGAAATAGTATATAATAACACTGCAAGGGTAGGTTGGATGAAGATTGAGAAAGCTTTAAATGCCCAAAAGAGGAGTTTGCATTTGGTTCTAGAAGGAGCCACTGTAGTTTACTGAGCATGGGAGTACCATAGTTAGACCCTCTCTTTAAGTTGGAAAGGGAAGAAACTTGTAGTAAACCAGAAAATTATGATACTACTGCAATAATCAAAAAAAGAAGTCATGAGGGCATGAACTAGAAGAAGATGGGGTGAGAAGAGAGAAAGGAATGACCATAAGAAATAGGTTTTTCTCTTTCTTTCTAGATCCAATTTTTCTTGTGCAGCAAAATAACTATAAATATGTATACATATATTGGATTCAACATATACTTTAACATATTTAACATGTATTGAACTACCTGCCATCTAGGGGAAGGGGTAGGGAAAAGAAGGGGAAAAGCTGGAACAGAAGGTTTTGCAAGGGTCACTGATGAAAAATTACCCATGCATATGTTTTGTGAATAAAAAGCTATAATAATAAAAATAAATAAAATAAAACAAAACCAAAAAAAAGAAAGTATGTGTATGTGTGTGTTAAATCAAAAGATATCCATGAATTTATTTTTAAAGTAAATAACTTGTTAAGCAATTGTCACAAGTATGATTCCAAATGAGAGAAGTCAGTACACTGATCAACCACTTAAGTCTATTAATAAAGCAGCAAGAAGGAACAGAAGGAAAAGCAAATAAGCAGAAAGGTTAGCATGAACCCTAAGAACATTTAAAGATGCAACTGAAGAGAGGATGAGTCTCCAAATCACCCAAAATCAATACACTAATTCCTTTAATTACGAATAAATATATCTAGAAGGCTGCCTGATAGCAACTCATGAAACAGATGGAAATGCAAAATGACTATCTAGTCTGTGCAATTCTTTTCTCTTTCCTTGGCTGATGGTGGCAGAATTGTAGAGAAGAGTTTAGCAAAGGTATGGTTAAAATTTATTTTAAAAGTGTCTGGATTCATAGGCCATCTACAAATAGTAATTTAACTCTTGGTGGTCAAAGTATAACTTTTTCTAAAAGCAATCAAATTGTTTTACTACTGAAATAGCTGGCAATTTAACTATATCTACATTATCATTCATGATCTACATTATCATTCATGAAATGAAAGCAAGTACTATGAAAATGGTTACTTACATTAAAGAAGTCAACAGGACATTATGAAAAGAAATGGAAAAACAGGTCACAGGTTTTTTATTGGAAGTGTAAGCAAAGGAGGGATAGTGTTTTCTCATTATACAAACAAAGGAAATTTAAAAATATAATTTCATGGAATTTTTTATTTTCTTGCCTAGTAATTCTCACAATAAGTGCAAGCAAATAGAAAAGATGATGAGATGGACAGGGAGAGCAGGAAAAAACTGAGTTCAAATTCCACATAACTGTGTGGCTCCCTCTCAGCCTCATTCGCAAATTGGAAATATGATACAATCTAACTCACAAGGTTGTGAGAATGAAATAAAATGACATATAAAAAGTGTTTTTAAACTTTAAAGTACTATATAAATGTGAGCTATTTATTTGAAGATATATGGTTGCAGAGGAAAAACTAAAGAAGTTCTATGAAGCTTCAAGATTCTCCAAAGTCAATATGTACCTTGGCACACAGTATATATCTTGGTGCTTGGTGACTTCAGTGAGAAGGTGAACAAAGGGGAGCAGAGGAGAATGAAAACTCTGTTGTAAAATGTGGTTCTGAACCAAGAGGTAAAATCAGTCAAAGGTTTGAAGACTACTAAGAAATTTCAATTTTCTTAATCATTAGGGCCAACTCAGAATTGGTTGTGCAAAGTCAAAATATGAAAGGATTAGATTATTTGCTATTAGATTAGATCTAATTGCTATTACATAATAGCAATTATGTGATTTGTACAGTTATAACCCTACTTGTCTAAATTGTTGATGCCAACAGATGACAAAAAGATAAAAATAAAGATTAAAATAATAACTGTCATCAAATGTAGGTGTTTTTTTTCCAAAACACAGCCAGGTAATAAAAGTTCAGATCTTTTATTGTGTCCTCAATATAGCCCGGTTAGTTCAGGCCTATCTCTCTGCTTGGTTCCAAGAGATCTTGCAGCTTTGTCCTTGGCTTCTGCCTCTGCTTTCTTCAGCCTCCAGCCAGCACCAAGTTGGAAGATGCAATGAATCTCTTTTGCCTCGAAGATAGGACTTGTGGGCTTTCTCCCAGAGTGCTCCTCTCCAACCCGTCAATGTTCCCCAGAAAACTCTCTCAAGCTCTAAGAGCTTCCTTTATCTATATGATCTCCCAAAGGTTAACTCCTCCTTCTGGAGAGAGAGGGATTCTGGGTTATCTCCCAGAGTGCTCTCTGGCCCTAAGGGAGGTGTGAATTTGGATATCTCATACTAAGCCATACTAAGCCCTGAAATCTCCCAAACGTGTGAACTCCATTGAGTATTTAGATACTTATGAGCTCTCTAAAGGTATGAACACAAGCATCCTTTATTAGTTGTACTTAGTACCTTGTTTCAAGTTCTGGCCCAAAATATCTCCTTCTAAGAACAAATCAATCATGTTGAACCATGCCAAATTAGATAATTATTGTCTCATCAACTCCAATGGCTTAACAGTTTGTAAAGATTCCAACAATACGGCTAGACAATCAATCAAAAACTTAATTTATTATGTAGTTGAAAGGCTGGGTTCAAAAGATAATCATTGATAGCTAATACAAACTTTTAAAAATTACTCTAGTGTATTCCTTTGAGACTTGTCATTGTACTGATGTGTACTAGTTGTGTGATACTGGATAAGTAACTTAAACCCTGTTTTCCTCAGTTTCCTCAACTATGAAACAAAGATAATAATGTCAAGTACCTTGAACAATTCATGTGAAAATCAAATGATATAATCTTTGTAAAAATCACTTTGCATACTGCTCAGCCCTTGGTAGTTGCTATATAAATGCTTATTTACTTCCTCTTGCCTTTCCAATTTAATATTTTTATCAATAACTTGGAGGAAATCATAAATTATACATCAAATTTATGGATGGTAAATCAGGAAGAAGTTGCCA
The DNA here is from genome assembly GCF_902635505.1 of Sarcophilus harrisii. Classification (NCBI taxonomy): domain Eukaryota; kingdom Metazoa; phylum Chordata; class Mammalia; order Dasyuromorphia; family Dasyuridae; genus Sarcophilus; species Sarcophilus harrisii. The sequence goes on from NC_045428.1 coordinate 72,616,907, forward strand.
ACACGGTTAAAAAGTTGAGAGACAAAAAGATCTCCACAAGGTAAACTACTGGGTCTAAGCCAATAACACTAGACATAAAGGTAAAATCTTTATAAAGGTTCGAAAAAAAATACTTCAAAAGCAAAAGATGGATGATGAGAAACTAGATAGTGTGCGTGAAAAATTCTGGAATCACAAGATCAATGTGAGTGATCAGTACAAGATGGCATTCAAAAAAGATAATATAATCTATATCAAAAGCTTAGTCTCTAGAATGAGAAAGATAATTATCTTCTATGCTTTCCCTAGTCAGTTCACATATTGAATGTCATGTTCAATTCTGGGTCCAATGTTTTATGAAGAAAAGGCAATATTTAGCTAGAGAACAACCAAAATAGGGTGAATTGGCTGGTAAAATTCAGTTCAATTCAGCAAGCACTTATTAAAGATCAGTTATGTTCAGGATGCTATACTAGGTCCTGGGGACATGGAGACAAATCAAATAGTTCTGCATTGGTGCAACTTGCATTCTACATGTACACACATAAGCAAATGTAAAGTAAAGATAAAATCACTTGGATGTGGGAAGTGGGGAGTTACAACAAATGGGGGAAATTGGGAAAGAGTTTAGGTTGGAGACAAATTTGAGCAGGTAGTGCATTCTAGATATGGAAAAAAGCAGATACAAAAGCATTGAGGTGAATGATATAATATCACTTCCAGGGAACAAGCAAACCTTTTTGGCTAAAATATCGAGTTCATGAGAGGGAGGAATGCAAAATATCTGAAAAGGTAGGCTGCAGTCAGATTGTGAAAGCTGTTAATTTACCAATAGGCTAACTTTTATTTAATCTTAAAAGAAATGGGAGCAGTAAAGCTTTTTGACAAGAGGAATAGCATTATACCTGTGCTTTAAGAGTATCAGTTTGACAGTAGTATAGAGGATAGATAAGAAAAGGGGAAAAACTAGAATCAGGAAGTATAATTAAGAGGTTATTATAATATTCTAGGCAAGAAGTGATAAGAACCAAACTGGTCTAGCCTGACAAGAGAATTGGATGTTAAAGATGTTGAAGAGGCAGAATAGATAAAATATGGCAATCTGCTGATCACCTCTTGAAAGAAACCTCGAAAGGCCCGAAGAGTGTCATAGCTACAATCCAGAGTTTCTACATCAAAGAAAAAATGCCGCAATCAATCATTCAGCAAACATTTATTAAATACCTACTATGTGCTAGGCACTAGGCTAAGCACTAGAAATACTAAAAAAAGGCAAAAAGCAGTCCTTGCCCCCCAAAATAGTTCAAGTATGAAAAACCACATTCAGGATCACACAAAACATATATATATATATATATATATATATATGAATATCTTGATATCTAAAATTCAAAGTTCTAGGCTTACAACAAAGAAAAAATTATTCTGTAAAGCTAAGTAAATAATACTGGAAAATGTGGAAGAGAGAAATATACTTTTAATGGAATAGAAGAGAATATTCAAACACTCCTGTGGATAACACCAAAACTAAACTGAAACTTTGAAATGCAAACCTAAGAGTCAAGAGACATCTAAAAGCTAAATTCATTTGAGCAAATAAAGGGGGCTAAATTCTAATGCATATTGACATCCTAAGAAAATGGAGGAGTTCACAGAACCCAAGAAGAACCTGATCGAATTTTTTCCTTCTTGTTCTACTCACTTCACTCTATATTAGTTCATTTAAAATTTCCTGGGTTTTCTAAATGCATTCCTCTTATATTTCTTACAGTGTAATAATCAATTATGTTCATATGCCATAATTTGTTCAGCCATTATCCAATAGTTGGACATGCCCTTAGCATCAAATTTTTTCCTTTTTTTTTTTAATCCCTATCTTTCAGTATCTTTAATTTCTTCAAAGAATATTAAGAGAATTGAATGAGAGAAACTGAGGCCTTGGAGATGGATTTGTTTTTCTCATTTTTCTAAAGGTTTTAAAGGAAGGAGGAAGAAGGAAGGGCAGAAGATATTAATATATAAAAAAGGAAGAAGGAAGTTTTTCATAGGTAGAAGAAGGTATTTCTCATAAATGGGATGTGTCAGTAGAACAGTATACCCCATGGAGGAAGGGTTGAGGAGAAAGGGCATTAGATGAACCCCTTCTTAAAGGAAAATTAAAAAAGATTGAACAGAGAGATAGAGACAAAAACAGAGACAGAAAGATTTATAGAAAAACATCAAACAACAGAAAAAAGAGATCAGGATAGGGAGAAGAAAGGTTAAGAAAGAGAAAAGTATGAAGGCTAGCATAGTCAAAACCAAAATACACTTCAATTTCGAAGGGTAGATGAAGGTAGAGATTTAAAAAACCAAAAAAACCTGAAATTAAGGGCATGCCCATCTATTGGATAATAGCTGAACAAATTATGGTATATTATTATTGCATTGTAAGAAACATAAATGGGATGGTTTTAGAAAAACAAGTCAGTTTTATATCATTTGAGAGAGTAAAATTTTAGAATAAGAAAAAATGTGAGCAGGAGTTCATATCTTGGGGTTGTGAACGTTTTTTAAAATTTGATAAATGTATTGCAATTTTTTTCCCCTCTGTAATCCTATGTATTTTACTTTATGCTCTTAAAAACATTATTCTGGAAAGGTGTCTCTAGGTTTCAGAATACTAAAAGGTTCTTAATACAAAAACAATATTATTCTTGATCTAGATGACCACATCATAAATAAGAAACATTGTAAAAGACTTAAGAACTCTGAATATATAGAAATGATCAATAGCTCTAGAGAAAATATGATGAAACATGTTGTCTACTTCTTGAAGTATGATATACTCAAGGTGCAGAAAGAGACATACATTTCAGAATACATTGTATCATTTTTATTATGTTTATTAGTTGGAACTTTTTTCCTTTCATTTTTAATTTGGGTAAGAGGATTTGAGAGGAAAGAGTTGAGTTAGGAATAGTTCTTTAAAAATATGAAAAAGAGGGAGAAAAGGGTATTATTGAAACATTTTAATGTACAGAAGAAAAGAGAAACAAATTCAAAAGGAAATAGAGAAAATGTGAGCAGCTTGGAAAGCTATGTGTAAAATATATTATTATATACCTTAAAAAAAAAAAAACAAGTTGTAGAAAAAGAAATGCAATTTTATATACAATCCTCCCTATGACAGGGAATTTATCCTATTTGAAACAAAATTATTTAAATTTCAAAGTATTTGCATACACAAATGTATACACAAATAGGTAGAAAGATAGATAGGTTGATAGATAATCTTTATTAGATCGTGTGATTTAAAAAAAAAAATCTAAGATCGTTTCAAATCCATGCCTTATAGGATAGTATGTATTTGTGTTACTAGAATCCATAATGGATTCTTGAATATCCCAGCCACAAAAGATTTAGAAAATGATAAGGTCTTCAAAATGTTTTTGACTGAAAATAGCTGGAATTATATGGTAGGCATATTTCACAATTGAAATACAAAAGAAGTAACCTGAGAGAAAGCAATAAATATTCAGTAAAATGGGGATAGAAAAAAAAATCTGTTAAATTGAAGACAAATTCATATTTTACCTATCCTTTCCATAATGCTAATTTAGTTTCTGTTACCAGTATAAAGGAAAATGTATCTCTTTGATCACTACAGATATTAACTGGAGTGGAGAATACGTAAAATGTTCAATGAAATGAAACTATCTTTTCAAGCATCCTTTGCTTTTATAATGATAAAGGTGACAAGTCAAAATTTGTTTTTGTTTTTTTTACTTTTTTAAATGATGCAGAGATTAAGGAAGATCTTCAAAAACAATTATTTTGACAATCAAGAAAGTGTGACTGTTAAACTGCATCAGCCTAATTGACAATAAGGATGGTACAGATGGACCCTTTGGCTGTTAATGGAAAATGAATGGTAGGTTTCATTTACCTGAATTAGTTGAGTTATTCTCTAACATAGCACTGAAGAGCCTTTTTTATCCCATCTTTCACATCCACAAATTCTTCTACTAGATGTTCCCCAAGCTTTGGTCACCTGATCTTCTGCCACTGTACATTGGATCAGCCCATCCCCATGCTTGAAATCCTACTCTCTCCTCATCCCACCTTTCAAAAAGATTATTTTTCTTCAAAGCTAAACTCATTTACTAACTTTTTCATACATCCTTCCCTAATCTTTAAACTAAAAGTGTTTTTCCCTTTAAATTTGCATAGAACACAATCTTCTTTACTTTCATCCCACTACACCTCATCATTTCACTTCTCCATATACATTGTATTACATTATCTTTTTATTCAGTTTCTAGCATAGTGCCTTACAAATTAAAGATGCTTAACAAATCTTTGCTGAATTGAATTTAACTAGATCCAAAGCATAATGGAATGCTCCCTGTGATTATTGTTATATAATTATATCTTTTCATTGTTTCTATGACCATCTCCAAGATAATGAATTCTATTCTATATCTCTAGTTCTATCTTCCTAATAAACCTGAATCCCATGTCTAATTCAGAATTTGATTTATCAAAATGAAATGCATTCAAAATCAAATTTATGTTCATCTCAAAACCAGCTCCTTCTCCCAATATTTCCATCAATATTGCTACCATTTTTTCCCATCAACTAGATTAGAAAAATTAGTCATCTGTAACTGATCCCTCTCCATTTCCTATAACTAGGCAACCACTAATTCCTATCATTTTTTCCTATAAAATGTCTTATATATTATATATTCTATTTTTTTTACCCTCCAGCACTCTAGTTTATGGGATCATGGATAAATCAAGTAATCTCTCTGGATCTCAGTTTTCTCATTTGTAAAATGAAGGGTCTCAGATATTATTAGCACAAATTCTTAATTAATGCTTAACTAAACTCCCTGATTCCTCTGCCAGTAACACCCTATATTCTGCTATTTTAAAATATCCATCCATGTATTCAACAAATATTTTTAAACTTCTACCATGTGCAAAGCACTGGACTAGGTGATATAGGAAATATAAAGATAAATAGCTTATGGTCTCTGTTTTCAAGAAACTTGTTTAAATAGTGGCATAAAAAAGATTCACAGATAACTAACCTCCAAGTGAATCACAGAGAATCAGATGTGGAAAGGATAATCTCAACTAACCTATACCTGAAGATCTATATGGCATGTCTATTAGATTCTTTATTTTATACAATCCTATTACAGATATAATCATCACACCTTCATCTTTCATCCAATGTGCACTGCTTTCAATGATCTCAAACTGCTTCATGCTTCAGAAGTCCATTTAATAGCAATCTCCTAGAAATATACTATCACATGAATCAAAGAACACCTCAATCTATTTAATCATTGTTGTTGTTATTTCTTAAGCATATATTTCATGGTCTTCTCTAAAGTCTAAATGGAAATATTTAAAGATCAATAGAAGAGTATATGAGAAATTTAGGGCCCTTAAATTTAGTTATTACTCAGAAATTTCAGGATAATATTAATGGTATCCTGAATGTACCATAGACTTCTCAAACACAACAGGATGAAAATAGGACTGATAAGCTTCTCAAAACCAAATCCTCTTCCTAACTTCTCTATTTTTGCCGAGGGCATCACCATTCCTCCAGTTACCCAAGCATACAACTTTGTAGACCTCAACTCTACTTTCCCTCATGAACTCTTGCACATACCCTCCCACATACACACAAACTTAAACACACACATACACATCTAATCAGTTGATCTTATTATCTCTTCTCCCTTTGAAATATTTCTCACATCTGTCTTCACTTAGACAACCATCAGCTTGATTCAGGTCCCCTTTACTTCTCAGTGACATATTATAATAGCCTTCTAATTGGTCTGCTTGCCTTCAAAATCCCCAAACTCTCACCAGCCTATCCTATATATAATTATCAAAGCAAGATCTCCTTCCACATATTCAAAAGAATGACTCCTTATGATCTTTAGGATGAAATAAAAAATTATCCTTAAAACTTCATGATCTAACCTCTCTATCTGCCTCCCAATCATTTCATAGTGCTCCTTTTATCTTAAAATGCCTATCATCTGTTCCTCATGCACAACATTCCATTTTTCATTTCTGTGTCTTTTCACAATTAGTAACCTACCATTGTAGTACAAATGACATTTTCAATACTACCATTTGGAAGTAGAAACTTCAGAGGAGGAAGGCAGACTCCTGTAATTTGTAGGCAAATAGTGGAAATAATTCACATAAAATGTATGTTACATTTTGCTGCAAGTCTCATTCTTTCTCTCCTCTCTTCCTTTTCCTCCTCTGCCCTCCCTTCTTTCCCTTCCTCCTCTCCCCTCCATTTCTCTCTCTTCTCTCCTTGTTTCTCTTTCTCCCCTTCCTTCCCTCCCTCCCTACACATAGCAGGAATCATGAATACCAAAGAACTTTCAGCCATATACTATTCAACCATGCCTTACCATATAGCCAGCTTTCCATCTGGAATTCCTTCCTTCACCATAGGATACCAGCCCTGAGGCTTCTTCATAATCTGGTAAATTAGGCCTAAAGAAATAGTTGGCAGCTCTGTGACCTCACAATCTTGGATACACTGCTGTTCTTTCCTTCCCAGCATCTTCAATCCCTGACAGAGAGAATGATTGATGATCAAGGTCTGAGAGGAAATGGGACACACAACAACCACTCAATAAACACCTGCTGATTAATTGGATGTGAAACAGTGATCTGAGATTAGTGATATATAACCTGTCCTGCAAATGGTATCTTCTAAATGCTTTCAGTTCTCTTGTCACTTGTATGTTAGACTTAAGTACAGAAAGCTATAGACATGCTGAATACAATAGTGAACTAACAGATCATGGTGGTTATTCCACTATACTTAGAAGTCATTAGGATTTCACAGAAAGAGTGACTATCTAAGAATTTATGTGACAAGCCATTTGGCTGCAGAGAGCAAAAGTACAATGGAATAATGTCATATGCAATTTTCCCCATAGAAGCTATTACCACATGGGACTTTTTTTAAATTGTATATCATCTAAGTCAGAATTTCCCAACCCAGTCTATATTGTAAAGTGACACAATACTGTGAGATGTAGACTGGATGCCCCCAAGGTATCATCAATAATTCCAATGCATTAATTAAATTCAACAAACACATAGGGGTATAATATCCTTCTTTTGTCTAAGAATGACAAACCTAAGAATGAGGTTGTGGAGGGTGGAAGAGAGAGATACAAGGTCCCATTCAGGGAAAGACTCCAAAACACCACTCAGGAGAAAAATATAAAGATCTCTAGGAAACCTCAAGATCACTTCTAGGTAGGCATCTCTTGGATCAGATAGCAGATTAGTGATGGTCAAGGGAATTCACCTGAAGTACTCCAGGAAAGGAAGCATACTATGTGATAGCTTGTTATTTTAAGTAATCACTTTTGCTGTAGAAAACTGGATTCAATGTCAGGAAAAACTTGGTTCAATAAAATAAATAACAATTAGTAGGTGTTAAACTCAGTTGCTTTGCCTGTTAAAGGAATGGAAATGCTGTCAATACCCTCTCAATTTCAAACTCAATCCCACCCATTATGGTTTAATTAGAGAGACTATCTTCAGAAACCAGGAAGGAAGGAACTGGATGTAGGAAAAACAGGAGGCAGGGAAATGGAGGAATGAGGCATGGAGGGGGGTTATTTATTCATTTTAGTTTGGGACTTTTAAGTTTTTTTAAAGCAAAATATTTGTGGTTCAGTGGATAGAGCACTAGGTATAGAATTGTTAAGACTTATTTTCATGGGTTCAAATCCATCCTCAGACACTAACTGTGAAACCTTAGACAAGTCATTTAACCCTGTTTGCCTTAGTTTTACTCTGTAAAATGAGCTGAGAAGGAAATGAAAAACCACATCTTTGCCAATAAATTTCCAAATGAAATCATGAAAAGTTAAAAACAACTCTCAACAACAAAAGTTGTCTATAAATGTTCTTCAAATCTTCCATTTGCCTTAGTTTGTTTTTTTTTTTAATTTATTACCAGGAATGAAAATACCTATAAACCCCCAGTGGAATTGTAAGGGGATTTGTGCAAATTCCTGAGATTCCCCAGAGAAGGTATAATTAAAAGTTAGAGTCTTAGTTCCTCTGTGTTTGTAAATAGACATTTCCAAACATATCTTCCCCAGTCCTGCAATCTCTAGGCAAAAGCAAGGGTTAAGACAGCTTTTTTCAAGAAATCCATTCCACAAAATGACTGAGGATTAGTCTGATACACAGATATGATAGCCAATCCTACAATGGCAAAAAAAAAAAGAGCAAAAAGCCTCCTTGCCCCAAAATCTTTCTTCTACTACTGTTATCTTAGTCCCTCACACAAATGTCCTTTCTTAAAATAAAATGCCCAGATAAGAAAGAGGCAATGTCTTCTACGGATAATAGTTTTTGTTATTTTTGTGTGAGTCATTGGTTCGGGTCAAATTCCACTTCAATATTGACCATGCCTGATCAATGAGTGAATTGTGTGGAACAAGTTTCTTCTCCAGCTTCTTCAAAAGTTCTTCCCAACACAATGAAAGTTTAATGAAAAAAGAGGCTAAAAGAATATAATGGAAAACCAATGAAATCTAATGAACATCAAGATATGGTAATAATATATGCAACTGAAACATATTAAAACTTTGGCAACTTGGTGATTCTAATGATCAGCCCACTACCACTTGTTTAAGTGTGATTTCTTTATTTAATAAGGACTCCAGGGACCTGAAAGAATAATTTCTAGGAATCAGTTTCCTCCCATGTATGAGTCTCCTGGCTTAGTGATCCACAGACACCAATGCACTAAAGTGGACTGGTTCTTCTGTTTCACTTGTACCCAACTTCCTCCACTCCAGTGGGTGATAGTCCTTTGAGTTGACCAGGGTTTAAGTTCATTGCTGTCCTCAGGTAAGACACTGACTAGAGTGAAAATTCAAGAATTATCCAGAGAATAGAAGCTTCACAGGAAGGCAGCATAAAGATCATAGGCTCTGAAGAGTGGTCATGCAGAAAGGAAAATGGCAGATTGCCGACAGAAGGCAAGCATCTTCTAATTCAGAATTCTGCCTATCACAAAGCATTTTTTACTATACACAAGGTCTGTTTGTACAGTGTGATGTCCAGCAAGAGCAAAGAACAAATTCCACTGGATGTAAGGCCAGTAAAACTCTCTGGTCTGTTCCACACCCATTTTGGAACAGGGGCAATGAGGGCATTGTGCTACAGTCGTGCCCTTCACCTTCTCCACCACTACTTTCTTCAGAGCACAGCAGATCCTGTGCAAGTGGGGCTTTCAGAGGCCCTCTCTCCTCTCACCCAACAGAAAGAAGAGGATTCAAGTTCCTGAATGAGAACTATTGACTTGGGGGGCAAAGTTCTGCATTTCAATACAACTTTAAACACCACATAAATAAAAAGAATTAACTGTCTTCACTATGAATAAAATGCCATATTTTTCCATTTGGGGGGATTATTTCTCTTTATTAACATGGACTTGTTCTTTTCCAGGATATGATATAGTTTTCCCTCTGTCTAAACTCTTATGGGGATCCTAGGATTCTTGCTATATTTGTTTATCACCAGATAATATAGAATTTGATGTTCTCTTCTAATTCATTGCCCTGACTAACAGGACAACATGCCATCTCCTTCTGGTATTTGCACTGACAACAAAGGAAATCCGGATGAAGTATAGTAGACTCAAGAAAGAACAGTTGATATCTACCAAAATCTGTCAGGTTTCTTTGAGTGAAATAACTTCCATCATCCAGCCAAGGAAATTCTGTCATAGCTGAATGAATAGCACCCCCTGGTTGGCAGCGGAACTAAAGAATAATCATGGCTAGATAGAAAACAAATGTTATTTCCATTTAACAGATTTAAATTCAACTAAACTGAATGTTGGGATTTCAGGATGATACAATAAAGTTGTAAAGATAAGTTCATATTTTCTTTAATAACTTTTATTGAAAATGGGAATTTTAGAAAAATTTAGAATCTTTAGAAGATATTTTTTGAGTCAAATTTGTCATAAATACCTCTTTTCTGAATTTTAATCCAACAAATGAGTATAAGTTGGATGAATCAGCTACATGTAAACATTTCTCAAGATGTCAAGATGACATATACAAAAAAAAAATAACATCATTTCATGGTTGATTAATCAGAATGCTGAGGACTTCAACCAACTAGACTACAGCTATGAATATGAAAAAACAAGCAGATTATTAAGGAGGGAGGAAAACAGTTTTAATAAAACCAATGGATTTTGTTCCTTAGGTGAAGATTGCAATCATGTTCCCATAGACTTTGAATAATTTTTATAATTTAAAAAAACTTCCCCCCTTTGTTTTTAAGGCAGGCACTATATAGCTTTCCTCTCACTTTCTATTGCTATCCTCCCAGAAAGGTGACTAATAAGAGTCTGGGTAATTTTAAAATGGCCATCCTGTTGCCCCCAGTGAGATTTAACTTTAGAAACAAATGAAAATAAATAAGGGTACATTGTTAAGCTGCTACAGTACTGAAACACATTCACCAAGATAGAATGTAGGTGGTACATTGTGTAGAATCCTAGTTTCCAGGACTATCTCCAGGCATCCTGAATGATATCCAGCCACTGTAATGTGATTTGTAGGCACCTAATGATGTGGTTTAGAAGAGCAATTCCTATTTCCAATTGATGTGATTAGAGTTTAGCAGCTAATGATGAGATTTAGGTACAAATGTTGGTGTTCAGTCATGTGAAGAATTCACAACGGCCATTCTCTTTGGCAAAAGATAGATTTATTTAGGAGAAGAGGTTGTAGATAAAATAAAGAGATACTAAAGACACTAGCAGTGATAAATATGAATAAGAGTTGGGACAGCATTTCGTTGGTAAGGAAAAGGGTTTTAACAATTAATGATGGAAAGGCAAGTTCCCTAAGGGAACTCACAATTAACCAGGAGAGAGAGGTTGGAGTATGTCCTTAGCTGGCAGACTAAATAGCAAAATAGATTTAGCACCCTAAAAGAGTTAGCTGTAAGAAAGAGAAAAAATAGAGGCATGGTGGAGGATGAGAGGAGAGACATCAATTGGCATGGGGGAGGAGAAATATACCTCGAGGCAGAGTGCCATGGGACACTGACCCAAAGGGGTTCAGCAAAGATGACATGAGCCAAGGACAGATTTATGGGGAAAATTCAGAGATCTGAAATAACTCGGATTTCTGAACAGACATAGCAAGGCAGGGCTGCCTATGATCTCCACAGAAGGTGGGGCTATGAAACTAATCTTACCCCTATTAGTGTCCTTTCCTGCCTGCCCCAGGGAGCAATTTCATTCTCACAGCCAACTACACCCAGTTATTCAGGATCTCATATACATATATATATATATATATATATATATATATATATACATATATATATGTGTGTGTGTGTGTGTGTGTATGAGATATATATATATATATATATATACATATCATCATATATTTTTTAAAGTTTTTATTCTGATTTTAATGAACACCAAAAAGAACATTTCTATATATTAAAGTACGGTATATTACTTTGCTTTCTTCAGTCTGCCAAAAAACCTTTTTGTATTTATTTGAGTTTTAAGGAATATAACGTTGCAACAACAGATGGTAATGACCCATTGGGAAATGTCATATAGGAGTTTCCCAAATCCCCTATATCCTGCAGGTCATATAAAAATTTCACATACAAAATATAAAATTTAAGTTACTAATTCAATAGAAGCAATGAAGTTGAGATATGGGGGAATGTTATTTAAAACAATCATAGAGACTAATGACAATAAGAAAGACAGAGCAAACATCAATTAGAAAATCACAAGACTGTGAGCATTTAGAATGGGAGGAAACCCCCACAGTCTCAATAGCCCTTGAGGGCATTAGCTGTTTTGCAAAATAATGTATTATTTATTATTCCTCATAATAACCTTGAATCATCAATAAAAGTTTAAATTAAATTTGTTTAATTGAGATAAGTATATGATATATTTTAGAAGGATTCCACTGAAAAAAAATAAAATTTAAAGCAAGCTTTAGTTCTTAAGAGAGATGAGCTTCAGTTATTTGGAAAGTTTCCTAATATTCAACACCTTATTCCTTAATAATGCTGCACAAATGAAGCAATACTTTATTATTATATCATTTTAAGGCTGTTTCCAAAGAGTAAGAAAAATAGTATTACTTAACCTTGTAGAAGCATAAAACACTAAGATCCCATTTGTATTATAAAAAGTATAATTTGTCCTATAAAATATATGTTTTGGTTTACTTCAGAATCCTCTTTCTCTCTTGAATGGAGTAGCTAATCATTCTCCTTTGAATAAAAGGCTTAATCAATTTCAAGGCGAGTTAGAATAGTAGATAGATGAATTGAAAGCATTTAATGTCTCAATGAAAGAAATGTCTTGTTTGTGGTGACCAAGCTAAGAGTGGGAAAGTCTTTTCACTAATAAAATCAAGAGACACTGGTTTATTATTGACCAAGAATCTATAGGGATAATAGTTGGGAAGGCAAATCTTCTTCATAGGCATGTGCTAATATTAACATTGATGTCTTTGCTTAGTAATTCTTAAAATGCAAATAGAGTATATATACTCTTTTGCATTCCAATATATTGCAGATATATATGTGTATATATATATATATATATATATATATATACATATATGTATCTTTTCTGTGGAATTTCTCTTTCTTGTGTCTCATGATTACTATAAAATATAAAAGAGAAACTTATTTTCTGAGTAAGCAGGAGAAACTATTGGTCAGGAAAAATTCAAGCATAATATCAATTCAAGAATTTTTTCCACATCCTAAGAAAAGTTCTGCTCATTTTTTTGTTATTCATGATTTCATTACTGTATTGAACTAATAAGGAAACTCCCTTTACTAGCACACATTTCACACCAACTATTTTGTAAATTAACCTTATGGGAGTTGTCCGAGGCTACCTACCGAGAAGTTAAATGACTTGCTTACAAGTCATACAATCAATTATGTTAAAGACTGGACTTGATCTCAAATGTTTTCTGGCCCTATCCACCATATCAGGGTGACTCACTACTCACACTAAAATTAGAAAGATTTAATTGTTCTTGTTATTTTTTTTTAAATCAGAACTATGATGTCATTTGGTTTTAGAAGCTTCCAGTAAGAGCTTTCTGTACTAATTCATATTGGGATCTTCTGTAAAATCCATAGCTTTAGAATTGATTCTGAAGACTCCACTATGCCATTGTGCCTCTAACAACTAATTTATATTACATTACATGAGATAATCAAAGAATCTCAAGGACTATGAAACCTTAATAAAAGGTAATTAATAGAACTCTACCATTGCTAAACATGAGATCTTTTCTATTTCTTGTTTCTCTCCCCCTGGTTTGGTTTGGTTTTGTTTTGACTTCTTTTTTCTTTCTCTTGATTAGCTTTCTCTTTTCCTAATCCCTAACAATAGATAGCAATGACTGCCACAACCCAAGGGAGTTGGGAGTTTAAGGGGTAACTCTAGCAGCAGATAGCCAAACTGCGTATACTAATCCAATGATTAGGCTAGCTAAATATGGAAAACATTATTACCAAGAGATTAAATAATCCAAGGAAAAAATGTCATTAAGGACTAAGTAGAAAGTTATAGTAACTGGGACCTAGATAACAGCAGCAGAGAGTGATAAGCACAGTCTTATTTATTGCTTAAATCCTTTGCCAGGATGGGGACCTGAATTTAAGAAATTTATAATTTGGATTTTACATACCTTCAAATAGGAATCTTCTATATATAATATCTAGGGTTCCTTCCAGCTCTGCTGTTCCATTAACTAAGATTCTATGATGCCGAGTCCCTCTTGGGAACCAGATACGTTCCAATAGAAATGAAGAAAGCTTCAATTTCTAAAAGCAAAGAGATCACATCAAGAAACAGTTCCGTAGGTCAGAAGCAATCATGAGCAGGTCAGAACGAACAATGGAATCTGTTTAGTGGAGCAGTTAGATGCAACTGAAATGATGGAGGAGAGAGAAAAGAAAAGAAACATTTATATAGAGCCTACTACATGTATGACATTATGTTAAGTACTTTTTACAAATATTATCTCATTTGATAATCATTCTGGTGATTTCATTTGGTCCCCACAATTCTGAAAGATAGGTGGTGTTATTATTCCTATTTTACATTGAGGAAACTGAAACAAAACAAAACAAAACAAAACAAAAAAAACCCTGTGCCCAACATCACAGTTAGAAAATGTCTGAAGTAGGATTTGAACTCTATGCACTGTGCTATACAGCTGTTTCTGCAAATAAAGGAGTAATTTGAAAGTGCTAGACTATATAAGGCTCTTTCTAGTCTTTAATAGGACTTTAACAAGCTGTGGCAGTAATATGCCTCCAGAGTTATCAAAACAGTAACCTATTCTCTTTATGTTTGCACAGGTGTGCAATGAATTATCTTTGGAATCCTTCCATAATGGAATTATTTCATTATCTCTCTTTGAGTAACTCACCACCTCATTTGCAGATTTCTATATATGTGGCTTTCATTCCATTTAGACTATCTGAAGACAACTGTTCAGTAACAAAAAAGTTCTTTGGATGGTCAGTGGTGAGACAAGTTTTATGTTAACATTTTGCCTCAGGATTATATGTCAAGATAAAAGGTCAACCTCAAGAATTGGCTAAAAATTGCATTTAAGTTTTCTGCCCATCATATTATGATTTCTGAACATTCCATAATCAGAATCTTGTCAAAGTAATAGTGAGATTTCCATACTACAGTACTCATGGACCACTATCTAGACTTCAAAGAATTTTCCTATTGGGATACTCTACAACTTATTATATTCCTAATCTTTCCATTTTTCATCCTTCATACAGAAATATTTCACTTAAACCCCTGTCCAGATTGATTAAATAATCAATCTCTCAATGCTGCAATTGATCATTGACAGGCTAATGGTTAAAATGGCAGAAGGAGAAAAAGATTCCAGTTGAAGTATCAATTACAGCAAGTGGAGCTGAAAGCAAATACCCATGAAAATGCAACCAGTATTCTTGGTTTAAAAGTGTAGATATTTAAAATGATTAATGTTCATAGTTAATTCTTAGTGATGCATTCAAGAAATATTTAGCAAAACATGCCAGAATGGTTTGAGCTTTCTCTGTACATATAGTTGTGGTTTTTTAATTAGCTTTGTGTGTTTGGGGTGACAAGATCTAGTTCTAGCAATGGGTGATTTTCAAAATAACAAATTATTAAAGTCATAGAATCACTTAATACAATGAAAGTCCCTGGAGAGTGGTGACTCTCATTTTTGCCTTTTTATCTTTGGTGCCTTGCATAGTTCTTTGCATGTCATAGATGCCTAATAAATGCTTGTTGACTGATTTATTGATTAATTTGTTGAATTGAACAAAATTGAATTTTTCAACTGGAAGGATTCTCAAATATCACTTAGTTTAAACCTCTAATTTTGCAGATGATGAAATGGAGATTTAGAGATGATAAGTGACTTCCCTATGGCAATGCTTCTACTGAATGGTCCCATACTCAATGTTATTTCTCTCCCTTCTTACTCCCCCACCTCCTCTCTCAGTCTATTCCCACTTTCTCCCCTCTCCCCAGAGATTATTGTTATTTTATTGGCAAAGGGAATTCTTGTTGAAGAAACACTACCTCTGCCAATGAAGACTAGCAATTATTCTGCAACTTAACATCTTAGAGTCTGGGGGCATTAAGTAACTTACTTGGGGTCACATAGTCAGTATCTGTGAGAGGTACAATTTGAACTTAGATCTAAGTCTTCCTGAAACACTAAAATAGATAGTAAAGTCCCATTTTAAAGATAAGAAAACTGAAAAGCTTACTCATATATGGCCACACAGTTAATTAACAGTAAACTTGGAACTTGATAAAGTTGTTTCTCTTGACTTAAGATCAGTACTTTTTCCACTACACAATGTTGGAACTTTCCAACAAGACTTCAAAACATATTTCTTAGGAGGGAGTCATATGGAGATTGAGATATAAATGCTCAAAAGGTGCACTGGGATGAAAGATACAAATTAAATGGCAGAAACCAAGCAAGTAAATGAGGTTGCTAATGGAGAAGGTCATGAGAAAAAAAAATTCAAGAACTAAACATTGGGAAAGAGAGAGATAAAAATGTTGAGACAAAAGAAACAGAACAGTGTTCAGATGAGATCTGAAAGAACCCAAGGAAGCAAATATTATATAGTATCAAATATTTCACAGAAGAAGAATAAAATCTATGAAAAAGTCATAAGACATGGTGCTTCAAGGTCATTGGTGGCCTTCAAGAGAGTAGTTTAAATAGAATGATAAAAATATTCCAGAGTTGGCTTGGTAGCTGGTATGGTATTAATATCCTGAGGAGCAAATTTTATGGATGCCAGCTGAGAGAAACTCATCCAGAAGTCATCTCACATCTGACTTTAATCTTAGACCAATATGATGTAGGAACGAAGCTAAATTTCTAATCTAAACTTCCTCTCCCCAGATTGAGGTGACAAGAAGACATAAGGGAAATTATGGCCTCCAAGAAGCTGAGGGCTATGTTTGTATATTTTATATCTATAAAGTAAATATCCCTTTGTAAAAGGTAATCAATGTGGTTAAAGGGAATTGGGATGCTAGTTAATGGCCCCTAATAACAAGATAGGGGAAGACAACACCAAAAGGACCTCTAACTCCTCATAGAACTCTACAATTCTAAAGGGTAAATGTAATCAGCCAGACCTTGAGACAGTAAGGCTACAGCAAACTCATTACATTAAGATTTGTATGTTAACTATAATCATTCACTGTTGTGATTGAGACATAAATTGAGGCATAAATACAAGCATTTGAGAATAAAGGAACATAATGGGAAAAGGCACATAAAAAGGGGATAGAGAATTATAACAGATGAATAAAAGAATTGCAGAGCAGCAAGGAGGGAGGGCTCAGGCCAGATTATATAGCATAAAACCACAGTTAATGCAATGAGCACTTTTGTAACTTTATTTAGCAATAATCTGCAGCCTGAGAGCAGGAGAGATAATAGGGATTATTTAGGACAAGCAAATATAGTGAAAGGTCAAAGGAATGAGATCCTATGGAGTTTTTCATTAGTTGATTATGGAATCCAAACTGGCCCAAGAAATAAATGAAACCTAAGGGATAATGATTGTAGGAAAAGATACAAAGAGAGTGATCAAGGTATAGGGAAAAGATTATGATCAGAGAGGAAATTTTTAGAAAAGAAAAAAATTTACCAACTTCAAAAGGTTCAATACTTTGCACACAAAGTATAGTTCCAGATAATACAAGTACTGAAGTCGCTGAAATTATCAGCTTCTCATTCCATGCATTCTGTAGCAACTGACAGGCATACCATATAATTTTATGTCTACTAAGAGTTCTAATGTAAGGAGATACATACAAATCAATGTCATATTTTGTACTCCCTCTAAATTCATGAGCCTAGGACTGATCTCATATAATTCTAATATAAGGAGACAAACTTAAGTTACCAACAAAGCAAAACCAAAGCCACCATTTTCATGGATAATCTTCCAAACGGTCAATTTAAAAGAAAATGAGACCAAAAACTTCTCTCACTAGGAGCTATAATTCTGATAATATCTACATACCATACAATGTTTTAGTGCAGATTTTTTTATTCCTATATAGATCTGTGATTTCATCAGATTAAGGAGCTTCCTGTAAAGAAATTCCCTTTCTCAATGCAGATCAGCATTTTCTGCAATACTTAGGTAGTCTGTCCTGAGCACTGAAAGATTAATTAATGTGCCTGGTATCACAAAGCCAATCTATGTGAGAGGCAAGATTTGAACTCAGGTTTTCTTAATATGAGTTGCTCTCTAAGACAGCATACTGTCTTTTGATTCAGTTGATTTCAAATCATACATTATACAGGTTCACGCACTAATTTTTATAGCTACCTCGAAAATATATGTTCCTATAAGTCAAATAACAAATAACAAGAAATTTGAAAATAGGAAGACAAAAGAAAAAGTTCTTATTAATGGAAAAATAGCTGTTTCTCTTTTACCAAAAAAAAAAAAGTTTTGTATGGAATCCCTTGGTTTATAATATAGTACATTCATGTAGTCACTCCTGAGTAAAAATAACATTTCCCAGGTGGAGAAGTTCAAGGCTAATGATTATAACTTAGATGTCTATTGGTAGAATAATTATGAATTGATGCCGACCCGGCAAAATTTATGAATGGTGCCACTATGGGTCTATCTGTCTTATCATCAATGAGTATAAACCTTCACTTTGGGGTAATCCATACTCATAAGCCTTTGTGAGAAGCAAGTGGACTTCTGAACCTATAAATCCGTGTATTAACTCTGCATTTTGGAGACGTTAAGCCTCTGTTTGCAGATTATGAACCAATAAAACAAATTAATCTGTAAGATTATCAAACCTTTACCCTCTAAGTTTAGTATTATTACAATAAAAAGAGTCAGTTATGGGCTGAATGGAAAAGTTCAGTTTGCTCCTATATTTTCCTTAAGCTGTGTTCTTAACTAAGTTGGTTAAGAAGCTTACCTATGGCATTCAGTATTTCAAAAGAAGTTCAGAGAAAGCCTTGGAAACACATAAAAAACAGAGGCTATTTAAGAGGAGTATAGATTTTTTTTAAATGCTAAAACATATACATTTTTTCCTGATCCAGACCTATGATTCCATTGATGTGGAAAATTTCTGGTGTTAAAAATTCATCCACTATTGGAACTCAAAATTTCTCTGTAATTTATAATTTTAAAGGATTGCCTAGGATGCCAAAAGATTGTAGTGCTATCTTTGTCACAAGAAATAGCATAGTGTAGGAATAAATAATTGATGCTGGAGTCCTGACTTCCAAGTCCTGACTTTGATTTATATTGGGTATGTGATCCTAGATGAATCTCTTAACCATTGGATTCCCCAGGTAACTCTCTAAGACTAAGTTGGTGAAAGGTAGTGATCTGTTATTGGTTAAAAAAAAAAAAAAAAAAAGTTCCTCAAGAGGGAATCTATATACTAATTAATTCAAATGTTTGGTCTCACCCCACAACTCATAACATATTTTTGTATGTGTTTCAAAAGACTACATATATCTATTGGAAGGAAGGAAGGAAGGAAGGAAGGAAGGAAGGAAGGAAGGAAGGAAGGAAGGAAAGAAGGAAGGAAGGAAGGGAAGGGAAGGGAGGGAAGGAGGGAGGGAGGGAAGGAAGGAAAAAAGAGAGGGAAGGAGAGAGGGAGAAAAGGAGGGAGGGAGGGAGGGAAGGAGAGAGGGAGGGAGAAAGAAAGGAAGGAAGGGAGGAAGAAAGGAAGGAAGGAAGGAAAGAAAAGAGAACAGAAGGAAGGGACTAGAATTCAGATGAGTTAGGAAAGGCTTCTTATAAAAGATGGGATTTTAGCTAGGACTTAAAGGATGTCAGGGAAGTCACCAGGTAGAGTTTGAGGAGGGCATGGGGAACAGTCAGAAAAAATGGCAGCATTATATACCAATCCTTATTATTACTTGTATTGAATTATTGTAACTAATCTCCTTAGAGCCACTTTCTCCCTCTTCTAATCTACTTGTGATAGCATTGTCAGATTAATCTTCATATACAAATCTAAGCAGGTAATTGCCCTCCTCAAAATCCTTTAGTTCTTAAACTCCCAATCATTTATCAAATAATGTACAAACTTCTTAGTATGACATTCCAATTCTTCTACAGTCTTACATCACAGATGATACTCCTCCACATGTTAATATGTTCCCATCATAATGGATGTTTGCCATTCCTTATATAAGACTAGAATTTGTGAGTTTGTGCTCAAGATTATTCCCTTCTCATATGGCCTCCTCCTATGTCCCACTTCTCAGTCTTTTAAAATTGTCCCCTCTTTCAGAGTTAAGAGCAAACACTACCTTGTTCATAAAGAAATGATCCTCTCTTCTTCCGGCCTCACACAATATATAGTTATATAACTCCATCTTCTTCCCACTTTTAAAAATCAGGATAACATTTGCCATTGTTGAATACTACTATTGAACTATTTTCCATAATTTTTGAGAGACCATTGACAGTGCCATAGTAATCATTTTTACCCTAATTCTTCTACTCTTATCATCTTCATGCCATGTTGTTCCACTCATTCTCAACTTCCAAAATGAGCAGCTCCCATCCTGGGACCATGCTCTATAGAGGTTAGTGCATATTAATCATAGCTAGTCTGTCTGCCCAGATCCTCTAGTTTCCACACGATGATTATATTCACTTAATTGGGGAAGAGTTCTGTCCTAACTCCACCCCCTACTCCATTCCATTCAATTACAACATACTTTCTATCTGTCTCTGATGACAAAATGAAAGGGATCAAATCAACACTACCAATTCTAGAAAAACCATGTCGATCAATTGTCCTTTGATTCACTATCCCTGTAAAATTTCAGACCAAAGGCATCATTTCACTTAATGTATTGTCTTCCCCATTAGAACATAATCTGGCCATCATTTCACTTAATGTATTATCTTCCCCTATTAGAATATAACCTAGAGAGTTGGGACTGACTTGCATTTCCTATATTGTGTCCCTAGTGGATAGTACAGTGCACATACAAAGTAAGTGATTAAAAATCCTTTCTTATTTATTCATTAATCCATATTTTGGCATATGACTCATTTGATTCTGTTGGCGTGAACTTATTAAAAATAACCATGTGCCTTCTTACTTTATCCCAATTTATCTTATGCTTTGACTTTCTATCAGTCATCTGTTCTATCCTAGAGAAATCTGATGAAAAGGAATTGAAGAGTTCAGCCTTCTTTCAATTCGCCATTAAGATCAATCCATCCATCATAAGCAATAATTCCTTACTTTATCCTCTTCTTTCCAACATCATAGGTTTTTTAAATAAGCCCTTTTTATTTTGCATTCATACCATCCTTCCTATGGCTTTGCATTCTGAATTTTTGTATCCCTAACACCATTCTTTTTATTTTCAAAATACATGCAAAGATAGTTTTCAACATTCATCTTTGCAAAACCTTGCATTCCAAATTTTTTCTCCATACCTTCCCTCCATCCCCCTCCCCTAGACAGCAAGTAATCAATATAGATTAAACATGTGCAGTTCTTCTAAACATGTTTCCATACTTACCATGCTGCACAATAAAAAAATCAAAAGAACAAAAAGGAGGAAAAATGAAAAAGAAAAAAAAGCAAGCAAACAACAACAAAAATGGTGAAAATGCTAGGTTGTAATCCATATTCAGTCCCTATAGTTCTCTCTCTGGATGCAGATGGTTCTCTCCATCACATGTCTATTGGAAATGGCCTGAATCACCTTATTATTAAAAAGAGCCAAGTCCATCACAGTTGATCATCATATGATCTTACTGTTGCCGTGTACAATGCTCTCTTGGTTCTACTCACTTCACTTAGCATCAGTTCATGTAATTCTCTCCAGGTCTTTCTGAAATATCCTGCTAAATGTCTCTTAGAGAATAATAGTATTCCATAACATTCATCTACCATAACTTATTTAGGCATTTTCCAACTGATGGATTTCCACTCGGTTTCCAGTTCCTTGCCACTACAAAAAGGGCTGCTACAAACATTTTTGCACATGTAGGTCCTTTTTCCTTTTTGATCTCTTTAGGATACAGGCCCAGTAGAGACACTGCGGGATCAAAGAGTGTGCACAGTTTGATAGCTCTTTGGACATAGTTCCAAATTGTTCTTCATAATGGTTGGGTCAGTTCACAACTGCATTAGTGTCTCAGTTTTCCCACATCTCCTCTAACAGTTATCATCTTTTTCTGTCATCTTAGACAATCTGCGAGGTATATTGTGATACCTCAGAGTTCCCCTGACACCATTCTTAGAATATCCAGCCTCCTTTACCGGCTTTTATTTCCATTTTATATATGTGCACTTTAAAAATCCAAGTTGACTGCTCTGTTCCTTAGATATTCTCACTGGTATCCGTAGGTATTTTGTTTTTGTCAAAATCAAAATTGGGGGTTTTGTGTTTCTAGGATTTCTTCATTGAGAGTTTTCATCCCCACTGTGGAATTTTAGATCATGCAATAGTCCTAAAGGTTTTGAAATTTGCTTTCCCAAAAGCTGGGCTGCACTTTAGACTGTCTGACTATCTTCTTCTCTATCGTAAATTCTAAGATGGAATGATCACTTTCCCCCAAGGTTCTTATCATTTGCACTCCAGAAACCAGTTCCTCCTCACTGGTGAAAATCAGATTAAAGATTAAAGCAAGAAATTATTAACTACTCTTCTTTGGTCAGATGGCGGGCTGCAATAGCTAATTGAGTAACTGAAATTTCCTATGCTTCAGTAGTCAAGATTTTCTTAAGTTCTTTTCCAAATTCCTTATTTATAACCTCTTTGTATAAAGATAGTCTGTAGCAGAGGTATCAAATATGCAATCCCTAGGCCACAATACCACCAAGTATAGCCTGAACTAGATTAAAATGTAATTAGGAAATATTTAACAAAATAAATAAAAATATAATAAAATATATAAAATGTTCATATGTGATCTTCTAAGTCACTATGTCATTTACAGGAATCTTTATGTATGGTTTGGCCCTGTTTCTATTTGAGTCTGATACCATTTGTCTATCGAATAATCCAATTGTAATACATCTCTGTTCCTCTGTTCTTTGTCAAAAGTTTCCACCATGTTTTCTCTCTCTAGTGCCTGCAATTCATCACATAGCTGCTGCTTCTTTTCATACAATTCTACTTTTCTTTATCTATCCTAGTCCTTTAGAATGAGCTATACCCAAATGCCAGTCATATTCTGGCTCTGCTTCTCATCCCATCAATTCTCAATGATATCAAATCAAATTTTCCTCTGCTTTAGGATGTCTGGTTTATCTTTTTTGTTACTTATGCCTTGTGCATTTGTGTATTTAGATATGGGTCTTATTAGTGAGGAGAGGGATTTCTTATATTTTGTTTCCAGTGCATTTTTAAGTGTCTCTACTTCTTCTTCCCAGATTGTAGTAACTCTATACAGTATCTACTTTGGTGAATATATGTAAATTGCTTCTTTCCCCCTTCTTTTTCATTTTCATATATCTCTTTGGATTAGTCTTGCAAGAAGCCAGGAACATTCACACATTTATATAAAGCATTGTAATATGTAATCTATGTGTGGCCAGAAGCCTAACATTCCTATATCTTATGTTATGGTCCAGTAATCTAAATTTCACTCTCAGACATCATTTTATTAATTAAGTTATCCAACTACAAGCCCAGGGATCTTTCTTCTGCATGCTTTCTCTAAGCTTCTTTCTTTTAGGTGATTCTAGGGACACAGAGATGAATAGGCAAAGAGTGTTTTTCTCCTGTTTCTCAGGGAAATACAAAAACATAACCTTCATTTATGATATCCAGAATGGAGTAAAACCAGTCTTGGTATATCAGCAGGTAGAAGAATGTCAGTTGCCAAGAAAAATACAACTGAATTCATAAGATGGGATCTTCCCAAAGGTTATTAAGCTCTGGAATCCATCCTTTACTCAACGTATGCTTCAATGACTAATCTTTCAAAAATCATAATAAAGATGTCTCCCCCCTCGCCCCCAAAAAGTAAAGATTAGAACCTGCTGCTGCCAGATGGTTCTCAGAGAATGGTAAACAAGCTGTCTTCACGCGTGGACACACACCAAGCTCTGCTCTACTGTGCCAGGCAGTGACCCTTCAATGTGTCACTCAGCACAGAAGAAAACATGGTGGTGTATATTCAAGCACCAAGCACATAGCTTCTCCCTGAACGACAGGCAGCTGGGCTGGAGCATGGCCAGAGAGATATACAACCATTGGTGAAAAACATTTCCATAATGCATCTTTTCATTTTGACAGTCAAGGAGAAGGAAATAGCTTATACACTGAGGAAAGAACTATGCTTTGAGAACATCCAATGAAAAAGAGTGAATGAATACACATTATTTCTGTTCAACATCTCTGTTTATAATATTCATCAAGTGCTTGGCCTTCACCCAAATTACAAATAGACAAGGATTTTTATTCCATCTTCCCCCACAAAAGAATACAGAAAGGCTGCAAATATGACATAACATAAAATGACATATCATGACATAACATGAAATGATATATAAGAGGAGGTAGACATTATAATTCTTTACATGAGAATTAGCCCATTCCTATTTATATTTGCTCATGTTTGCCTTTTAAATATAATGGGAGGAGGAGATAAGGGAGACAATAAGCATCCTTTTGGATTCCTGAAATCTTCATCAACCACAACAGTTTAGGAAAAAACTGACCCATTGGTTTATTATTACAGTCAGTTTGTAATTAGAAGAGGAAGAAGGAAAGGAAGGGAGGAAAATATGAATGTGTGTGTGTGTGTGTGAGAGAGAGAGAGAGAGAGAGAGAGAGAGAGACAGAGAGACAGAGAAAGAGAGAGAGACAGAGACAGAGACAGAGAGAGACATATAGAGACACAGAGAGAGAGACAGAGAGAGACAGAGAGAAGCAGAGAGAGAAGAAAAAAATGTGCAACAATATTTATTCCATGGTTCATCTTTTCTCTTTGTTCAGACAAGAGTGTTATTTAATGATTCTCTCCATCAGCTTGTCAAACAAAGGGCCTCAAGCTCACAAATACACTGAAGTGTCATGTCCCCACAAAGCTTCCTAAGCTATACGTCTGCATTATATCACACAAAGAAAACAAAAATCCCAGATAACCAGAATTTTCTCTTTCCTAAAAATTATCTGCGCCATCTAGTGGCAGTTTCTAATAAAACTGTCAAAAACTTTTGTGTTAAAGATAAATGTGTTGTCCCTTATTCCCACCAAGTAAAATTTCCAACAAAATCTTGCATCCCAAAAAAGTCTCACATCTCAAACTGAATGGCTCGGATATATTAAATTCAATATGTCCAAAACATAATCATCATCTCTGTCATTACCTTCCCTCCTTCTCAATTTACTTGTTATTTTGGGGAGCATTATCATCCTCCCAATCACCCAAGTTCACAATTTTAATATCATCTTTGAGTCCTTATTTCCCCTTAAAATATATATATATGTATATTGTGGTGATTATATATATAATGGTGATTTTTACCTTTAAAATGTCTTTTCTATATGCTCTCTCCTGGACACTCACAAAGCTATCTCTCTAATGAAAGCCTTCATCATCTTATACCTGTAAAATTGTAATGACCAACTGAATTAAGTTTCCTTGCTTCAAGTCTCTCCCCACACCAGGCCATCTTCCAGGCCATTATAAAAGTGTTTCTTTTCCAAAGCATAGACCTAATCATGTCATCCCCTACTCAATAAATTACTATGATTCCCTATTCCCTCAAGAATCAATGTAAAATTCTTTGACATCTAAATTCCTTCACAAACTTTCCCTTATCTATGTTTCCAAATTTCACACTTTATTCTCATCCATTTCTACTTGCTATTCCTTAAACATGTAACACCATCTCCTAACTACATGCATTTTCACAACACTCATTTTCTACATTCTGTTACAAGCATTAGAAAAGCTTGCTATGTTTCTATTATTAAGCCAGGACTGAGTCTCAAGGACTGAGAGAGAAAGTGGAATGAAATGGTTGTTCCATCTGAATCCTGCCCAAGAATAGGGTCTTCTCCCACCACAACCTTCCTGACCACCATTACTCTCAATCCTTGAGTCCTTTCCTCTGATCAGCTAAATACTCTGATAAATTAGCATTCTTATTTTGTGGCTAACAAGTTCCCAGCTCTTACTCTCCGACTCTTTGTGCTCTAGAGGGCCAAAAAATCCACTTTCCCCTGCTAACTCTCATTCATTTCTATCCTGTTCAGGTTCATCCCTACTTAGTCCCTAACCTCTGCTCTTTTTCCCATGTTCTCCACAAAGCTCACTAGTTCATTAATAAACTCTTCTTCATTAAGAGATTTATTTCTCTCATTTTCTTTCCATCTTCTTGTGCTCCCCAGAACTTATTAGATCATTCCCAAGAGATGCTTCAGTCTTGGCTACCCTCTTCAGTACTGGTCACGCCTTTTGTCACAGTCCACCAAAACATTAGGACAGGAGGATGGGTTAACATATTCCTTGCCCCCCTCATCATCCCTGCTTCTAGCCATGAGTGCCTAAGGAGCTAGGATGAAAAGTCCTGTATGTGGCCTGCCTCCTCACTGATCCAATAGTACATGGAGGTTGTGGGGATTCCAAATGAGATTCTTTCTGTTTAGAGAGGAAAAGAGCAGAGATCACAGACCCATTCATGTTCCTAGTGACATCTATTATTAAACATAAATAGAATGAAATATTGTGCTGTAAGAAACAATTACTGTGATGGATATCACAGTATCAAATAAGCTTGAGAAGACTTATATGAACTAATGCAAAAGGAAGTAAATAAAATCAGGAAGGCAATATTCATAATGACTACAACAATGTAATCAGAAAGACAGTTATAATAATTGGAATATAATAGTTGGAAAGAAATTATAATAATTATAATAGTCAAGTTTGATCTTAAAGAACAGAGATGAGATTAAACTCTTCATTTCTTTGCAGAATTATGGGACTATGGATTTGGAATTATACAAAACTAATCTCTTTTTATATTTGTTAGTTTTGCCAAACTCCCTTCTCTTTATTTCTTTTTTTCATTCTTATTATAAATGATATTTCAAAAAAGGAGAGGGAAATGTAGGGGAAATACACTAGGAAAGGTAGGTGATAGAAAGTTGATAAGGAAAGGAAACAACCAAGTCTTAAGCATCTATAATGTGTCAAATACTGTGCTAAGTGCTTTGCAAATGTCATTTCATTAGATCTTTACCATTATGTATAATATAGGTGATATTACCCATTTTGTAGTTGAGGAACTGAGTAGACAGAAGTTAAGTCACTCATCTAGCTCTCACAATTAACAAGTATCTGACGGTAGATTTGAACTCAGGTTTTTCTGACTCTAGGAGCAGCATTCTATACACTGTTTCACCTATTTACTTCTAAAACAAGATTTCAGCAAACAAAATAAATGTTTGTTGAACCAAAATGAATTTAGTTGACCTGAAATTAACTTTTCCAAAATGTGTTCCACCGAACTCTAGAATTCCACATATTATAAATAAAGTTCCATGAGAAAATGGTACTATTCATTGATTTGTTACTAATAAAATAGCCAAGGTGCAGCAGATTTGGGGAACAGAGAGGCTATGAGATCAAAATGAGTCTCTCCTTGATTCAAATTCTTCCACCATTTGAAGATTCTTTCCATTTTATTCCTCTCACCATCCTATTGCCTCTCTAAAACAACAATCCTCATCGTCCCATAAAATGCCACACTTCTCTCTTCCCAAAATGTTTCCTTCTACTTCATTGACCAGTAGCTGACCTTTTCTTTGCGGGAAAACACATACAAAAACAACTACAAAATAAAAACAAAGTAATTTGGGAAGCCAGAAGGGCCCAAAGACTGTGGAAAGCCAGAAATCTTCTTCTAATAAAAGATGACCCTTGAGATCAACTTTGAATAAAAAGGCAGAGATGAAAGAGTTTCTAGGCATGGGAAACAGACTGCACAAAAAGGCATGGAGGGCACAATAAGTAAACCAATTTGGCTGGACTAAAAGATATGTGAAAAAGAGCCATATTTAAACAGCTCCAAAAGATGGGTTAAAACCAGAGAATGAAGAACTTAAAAATCTAATAGAAGTAGTTTTATGTTATTGTACAGGCAACAGAAAGATACTGAAGCTTTTTGAGAAGGGAAATGAATGGCCTAGAATCTGTACTTTAGGCAGAACGATGTGTCAGTTATCAGTCAATAAACATTTATTAAATTCCTCTATGTCCAAGGCACTGTGCTGAATTGATGGAAAGGCAAAAAACACTCCTCCCTCTCAAAGAGTTCACAGCATAAGAAGAGACAACATACAAACAATTATATTCAAAAAAGCAATATGATGAGTAAATTATAAATAATCAACAGATAGACGATATTAAAATTAAGGGGGATCAAGAAAGACTTCCTATAAACGGTGAAATTTTAGCTGGAATTTGAAGAAAGCCAAGAAAATCAGTGGTTGGAGCTGAAGAGGGAATACCATTCCAGGGATAACCAGTTAAAACAGCCAAAGCAGGAAATGGAATAGTTTTGTTCAAGCAACAGCAAAGAGGTTTTTTTTGTTTGCTTTTTTGTTTTTGCTTTTTTTGGAGAAGTGAAAGAATGTATAGAGTGTATAACATTTAAAAGTACTAGAAAAATAGGGAAGACTAAAACTGTCCTGTCACCAAATTAGTTTGAGGATAACAATCTAGTCCAAATCTTCATTCTTCAGATAAAATATCTGAGGCCCAGAAAGGGTAACCTTGCTAAAGTTGTAATGATTTTGTAATAGTCTGCTGGAAAGTATTATTTCTATTATATCTGAGGTTTCTTTAATATGCCCGGATTCAAAATTTATCTCTGCCAAAGCAATCAAAAGTAAAAGCATCCTGATACTTGATGATTCCATCAGTAACCATGTAAACTTCACAAGGGGCCCTAGGGCAGCAATGGAAAGAAACAGAAATAACTGCTTATCTCATTCCCTATGAAGTAGAGGAGAAACACAGCAGTTAGACAAACTGCAGTGAGACCACGTGTTTCATTTTCTATATTAGAAAGAAAATAAATTGCCCTGTAACTATAAAAAATTCCAATGTTTACTCACCATACTTTTCTCAATGACAAATTAACATCCTAGTGTAGGCCCTGAAAATAACAGTTTAGAAACATGATGAGAAGTGATCAGAAGGGAGAAAATAGAGAGACTGTCAACAGTATTTTAATACTTCATTGGAACTGTTAGCTCACAGCTGGGAGTATTCTCTCCATTGGTACAGAGCATAACCCATCTACTCCTTCCGCTGTGTGATTACTGTCTATGTTGCCCTACTGAATCATCTGGTTTTTTTTTTTTCATTTAATTATTGTCTGAATTATATCCCTTATGCCCTGGAAGGGAAAGGGGAAAAAGAACTGGTTCCACCAGTAAGCTATTCAGTGGCAAGTCAAGACAACAAATCCAAAGTTAGTTAGGGATCAAACTTTATGGAGTTTTAGAAAACTGCTTCATATTTGTTCAATTTTAGCAGGAAATGATGAAATCAAGGTCAATCTTTTTTTTTCCATTTTCAATTTCTAACATAAATAGTTTATATGAATATTTCAAGTTGAAGTTGTAAGCATTTCTTCTATTTTGACGCTGACTCGACTTTCACTCTGGTAGAGTATAAGTCTGGTTACTACTGCACATAGATAGGCAATTCTAAAAAGACTACCATGTCAGTAATTAACCATTTCTTTTTCATTAATATATAGTTATTTTCATTTTTTAATGATTTTTTGATGTTTTCCATTTCCAACATCTTCTAATTCTTTTCTTAAAGAAAATATCCATGTTATACAAGTTTGAGGTTTCTGATTATTCTGAAATATCTTTACACCTTTCTTTTACTCCTCAATCACATCTTCAAACATATTTTGCATTATATTCCCTATGCAAATCTTTGCATCAAAGTACATATTGATTTAGTTTAGGAGATCTTAAATTCTTTGTAAAATTTTCTCTCTTTATTCTCTAGCAGATATTAGTGAATAAACTACAATTATTTTCATAGACTTACTATAAATTATGATTAATACGAGCACTGCAAAAAATGATGATCAAATGTCCCATTACACAACATTTCTAGTTGCCCTTATATTCTCCCAGGAGGCCAAAACTTAAACCATAAAAGCCTGAAACATTTTGTGGGACTGCTAAATATATTTCACCTTCATCTCCATTTTCCATTATACTAACTACCTCAAGATCCCTGTCTTCAGGCCTGCAAGGACATGCCTTTGTCTCATCCTCCTTTTAATAGTTATATTCTGCAAGAATATAATTGTAGAAATCCTATCCTATTGTCGTCCATTACAGACTGTCTTGAATTCCTGAAGTATTCAATACTAAAAAGTCTATCTCTCAGGATTGGTCATCTTGGCTAAGTAGAAGAGGTAGCCAGGGGCAGAAGTTTAGGCTTAAACATATTAGATGGAAAGGGAGCCTTCCCTCCACCTCTCTCTCTTTCTCTCTCTCTCTCTCTCTCTCTCTCTCTCACATACACACATACACACACACACACACACACACACACACACACACACATCCATCCATAAGAAATCTAAGACAGAGCCTCTACAGAGTCATTCACTCATTTAGCAGATAAGAAGAGAGAGAGCCCCAGATGATGGAATCACTTCCAAGAATGTCTCCTAAATGGAGCAGTCTTCTTGAATCTGATTATAATTTATATTTAGTTATATTTTTATTTATGTAAATATATAAATTTTATTTTATATATAATTATTATATATTATATATAATAAAACATATAAATTAAATATACATATTTATATATTTATATGTAAATTATAGATTAATCCTCTATAATGTAGTACCATCATTCTGCTGCAGTTATAGTAACTAAGATTGGCCTATCAACCCTGCTGCAGTTATGATGACCAATAGATTACATTCCTACATCTATATCATCTCTAAGTCTCTCAGTGATGAGAATACTGTTACCTGGGGAGTCAGTTCATATGAGTTTTAACCCAAGTTTCATGGGTTCTTCCAGTAAACATTTTTAAAAGGGTTTAAACCACCTCCTCTCACCCCCACCTCCACAATTATCCATGATATAATTTTAAATTCAATCTGCATTATTAACATTTTCTCCATTATTTTCTTAAGTCTAGACAACCAACAGTATAATAAATTAAGCCCTGATTTATACCATTTGCTGATTTCCCAGAAGTAAATGCTCACACTGAAAATTTAATAATGAGTGGATTCAAACTTGCTTCAGTATAGTCCTTCCTACTCAAGCTCCATTGCATTCACTAATTGCCCAAGGTGAAGATCCAGAAGTCTCTTTTGGCTTGAACAGAGCATACAGGATATGAAAACTAGAAAGAAAAATTGGAGCCAGACTGTAGAAATTCTTAACTGCCACACTAAATAGTTTATATTTTTCCCTTGAGGAATTAAGGCACCACCATAGCCATTGAAACAAATGGAAAAAAATGTGTCACTGGATTTTCTCAGCTTTCAAAGGGTAGAAACAATTGATCTAACTAATAAATTTGTTTTAATAATTTTTTATTTAAAAATCATCCAGTTTACATTAATAAAAATAACTGAAGTAAACAAAATCAGAGAATAGCTACAGCAATACAGATGAAAAATGACTAAATGGAAGTCAAATTCTGGAAAAATTAAGGTCCCACAAAGTAGACAATGTTAACAACTCAAATTAATAAACATTTATTAAGTGTCTTCTATATACCAGACACTATGCTAACTGCTAGACAAAGAAAGGAAAAAATAGTTTCTACCCTTACTGAACTCACAATCTGAAAGATTTTCCCCTTCACAGCTGAGCAAAGAATTACTAGAAAAAAATAGAATACACCTAGGCATGGGTGATCATTGTCAAATAATTTTGTCCATTGTTTTTCTTTATCTCTCTGAAAAGTTCAGTCTGGAAGGGAGTGATATGACTGCCACCAATTCAAATGGCATCAACAAGGCATATCTTTTTTTAATACATAAGTATATATAAATAATATATCTATTTCTATATATACACTATACATACTTATAAATACATGATGTCTCAAAAGTTTTAGTGCAGTTTTAAGCTTTAATAAATTCAGGTATAGGGGCAGCTAGATGGAGAATGAAGAGAGACCCGACCCTGAAGTCAAGAGCTTTTGAGTTTAAATCCAGCCTCAGACACATCTATCTGTGTGACCCTGAACAAGTTACTTAACCCCAATTGCCTCACTAAAAAAAAAAAATTAATAATAATTTCAGACATATAACTGCTACAAACTCATAAAATATTTAAAAATTATTTAAATTATTAACAATATTCATATGCTTATTAAAATTAAATGTAACCCTTGGCTCAAAACTCATTTGTCTCTCCTCACTGGTGAACATCAATTTTCTATACCTGCCCCAAAGGCAAAGACAGTGAGAATCTGAAAGAAAAGGCTTCCTGGTTCTCTAGTTTCCAGTTTCAAGAAGGAAATAATAGTATTCCAGGCTCTTCAGGACTCTAAAAGAAGAAAGACATATGGGAAGAAGCTGACATATACAGGAGCCAGGACTTTGATTATGTCCCTATCCCCAACTTATTACACTAGGGACTTTTGGGATTTACTCTTGATTAAGATATGAGACTCATGTTCCCAATGACAGAGCTCATCCAATCTGCATTGTCTGGGATATATTTTCTTACATATATTTTCTCTGATTTCTCTTTTGCTAAACGGTTTTGGATTTTGGATAAACGGTTTTATTTTATGTTTTTTATTACATATATATATACAGTTTGGGACCCTTCTTTCCTAATAAAGGTTAGAGATCAGGATATCAGTTTGAATCTAAAAATATGTTCCCTAGACTAACAATTTATTTAAGATTATAGAAAGATATTTCTAGCCCAATACCCCTCTCTTTGAGAATAGCAGAGTGGTGGCCAGCCTCTGAACCCACCCTCCTGCTTCCCTTCTGGAAGGAACAGACTCCCTTGGAGAAAGATAGGAGGAGATTCTAGCCTTCCCTTCCTCCCATGGAAGTCAGAGCTAGACAGAACCATGTGAACACAAATAACTTACTTAGAAAAAACAGCACAGCTTCTACACACCCTTACATCAACATAAACACTACCTTATTCTTCATATCACCCCAGTTGATTTCCAACTCTTTTCATAAAAATTTTTATCAAATACTGCTCAATGAATGAAAAGACTGCACTTTTTACCTAGTCTAAGATCATGCAAAGAACAAGATGTTAATGTATACATGAAAATTTTGAACTGATCCCACAAGAAAAAGTCTAACAGAGATAGAACAGGTGATTGAGATGGCCAAGCCTGAAAAAGCGTCATCCAGAAAATCATCCATGCCATGTATGTCCCATCTTGTTTAAAATTTAAAATGTTTATTCAAATTCATGAAACTAAATAAGTGTAAACGAAACAAACAATTAGGCTTTTATTTGCTATTTGTAATATAAGTATCTGTACTTTGGAAGTTATTAAAGCTTAAAACAGTACTAAGACTTTTGGGACAACTTCTATATATTTAATATATGTATATATATATATATATATATATACACACACATATACACATATATTTACATATACACACATGAACAAACAAGGCTCAAGAAAAACAAACAACAAAGAAGCAAGTTCAGCACAGATCCAGAGAGACCTAATTTCAATGATTTCCCACTAGGTAGTTCTCTCACTGAATTTTGTCATACACCTGTACTAAACTATTGATGTATTTTTTTAAGAACTAGGACATATCCCCATGGTCCATAACAGTCAGACAAACTGATTCAGTGGCCTAATTCCATTTTCAAGATTTGAACATCCTGTATTACATTGGTGCCTGCTGTGCATTTCCCTTCCTTTTCACTGCTGCCAAACTCTTCTCCATTTGGCTTTTTAAAAATTGGCATGTATGGCTTAGAGAACAAGCATCTGTGAAGGTAAATTCACTATCCAAATACCTACACACATAAAGCCATGTTTTCAAGAATCTGAAAAAGACAGATTAGGCTCAGCTAAAAAGTCCAATCAAGGTTCCATCCTGAGTCCCTCTTCTTTTCTTTCTCCAAACTTTTTTATTTGTGTTCTCCCCAACTCCCAAAGTTTAAGTTATCATCTCTGGTCACACTATTTGCAGATCTATATCCACTCCTACTCTGCCTTCTTAATCTCCAGGTAAGTATCACCAAACTGCCTGTTGAACAACTATAATTTTATATACTAGAGGCACCTCAAATTTAATATATCTAAAACAGAATTTATCTTCCTCCCAAATGCACACTTCTTCTGAGATTCCTTATTACTATCAAGTACCCTATCACGGGTACTGCCATCACTCCATTCACCCAGATGTGTTTGATTTAAACCACTACCTGAAGGAACTGGGATCTTCACATGGATCTGTCTAGATGTTTTTTGGGGGGGAGGGGGCAAGACTAGCTATCTCTAGAATCTCCTCCTACCTTTCTCCAAGCGAGACTTTGATTCCTTCCAGAAAAGGAAGCACTAGGGTGCGTCCAGAGGCTGGCCACCATTCTGCTCTCCTCAAAAAGAGTGAGTATTGGGCTAGAAATATCTTTCTATATTCTTAAATATTGTTAGTCTAGGGAAAATATCTTTAGATTCAAACTGACCTCCTGATCTCTATCCTCTGTTAGGAAAGAAAGGTCCCAAACTGGAGGAAAGGAGTAGTGAAAACTTAACAATGATACCCTGAGGTTAGTCTCCAGAAATTTCCCTTTGGTGAAATCTAGAACTTTTTCTCTTCCTTGAGCTATTATCTCTCTCCCAGTTTCTCCAAGAAGCCCTTTCCAGTTTTACTTAATTTTAGAACCATCTCTCAGATTATCTCCAAATTATATTGTATATATCTTATTTGTACATAATTTGCACATTTTCTCACTCACTAGACTATAAGCTTCTTGTTTTTGTTTTTTAACTTTACTTGTATCCCCAGTGCTGATCATGATTCCTGGTATATGGTGGGCACTTAATAAAAGCTTATTTTAATTATCTTACCAACTCTCATTTACTATACTATCTTTAGTATGTGTCCAAAATAAATAGACACACACATAAATATATATAACATACACACACATCAACTCTATGGGTTATAAATCCAACTAGATAACTTGGTATCATAGTCTGGATAATAGTAATTTTTGGTTTTTTGTTTTTCTTGAGTAGTTGGGCCTAAATCTTTTGTGTGATTTCAGATCTCATTTAGATGGTTCTTCAATATTCTAGAGCTTGACACAATCAGAGTACAAAGTTATCTGCAAAAAAAAAAAAATATATATATATATACATATATATATATATATATATATATATATATATATATATATATAGAAAGTCTCACCGTTTCTCTGTCATTTGGCTCAGACGGGGCATAATCCATGACAGTTGCAAACATTTTTAATGTATAAATCTCCCTGTTTTATGACTCCTTTGATAGTTATAATCAAAGAATGATCAAATTTACTTCTTTTTTTGAGTTTACCCACAAATCTCATATGATCTTAGTATATACATGAGTTGCACCTTTTTAAAAGACATTGCTTTCAAAATGACATTATACTGTTGAATCAAATTGTTTTTCATCAATAATATAAATAGCATCTTGTCTATTTTCTGAATCTTTCTGTCAATGACTATAAAAAGGTGATATTCTATGAAATATTGTTTCCAGAAGTACATATACATATACTTTATATATATAAATATATATAAAATCAAAAATTTATGAGAATAACATACATATATATATATATACATATATATGTGTGTGTATATATATATATGTTATTCTCATAAATTAAGGAGGCATATGGCTTCAAAGTTTTTACTATCTCAATGATTTTTTTAAGTAAAAATAACATGTGATTTTCTATTCAGTATCTTACATTCTTTCAAATGATTTGAAACCTGAATTCTCATGTTCTTAAAACTCTGTAATCTCTATAGTAACTTTCTCTACATGTACTTGATTTGATTCCATTTGTAATTCTTTATGGTATACATCAAAACCATGATATTGAAGTTCAAATGAAGTATTCACTATCATTAATGGAGAAAATGGTTTAGAATTGTTTTGGATTTATATTTTGTACATGCAATACCTGACATATAGGAAATGCTTAATTTAATGTCTACAAAATGATCATAGAAATCTTGACAAGTCTTTTTCATTCTAGAGGTTTTTGTTGTTTGCTCTCATCTCTTTTTTCCCCCTAATTTGACATACATATTGACCTATTTCCTAATCAGTCAGTGATTGGAACACACTAATAGCTGAATTCAAAAATGACTCAGACATCAATAACTTATTAATTTACCATGTGTTAAACTATTGTCAGTTTCATTTTTTGAGATTGTAACAGGGATTATCCCAATTGCATATAATCTCTGAGTGTCTCTACAAGTAAAGGAAGCCCATAAACCTATTTTTGAATAGTGATGACATGTAATAGCAGCATCTAAAAGTGATGCTGGAACATATAATTGGTTCTGATCTGCTAACCATGTGATTAAAAGGAGGTTTTCTGATTGGTGTAGAACTGGTACTAGGAGCACCTCAAAAAGTACTTGGTCTCCTTTGTCCATTTACTCTTCAGCTACCCTGCTCTTGGTGTAACTCTTTTGTGGATGAGATTTGATATGAGACAAAGTTGTAATGGAAGAAGCTTTGGGGTCTCCTCATTGAGGTTCATGTGGTCTCATAAAAAAAGAGATTCTGATCCTTTGTTTTTCTCAGTATTTGCCCTTTCATTTTAGATAAAGATTTCTGGAGACTACAACATTGTGAGTTTCAGGTCAGGAAAGTGAGCCTTTTGGATTCCTGGAGTTGGTATCAAGCCAGATTTTTGCAGTCAAACCAACATTGATGCCTTGAGGAGAAAAAGTGGCCTTTGGGAAGGCAGCTTAGACAAGGACTCATTTATTAGTCCTGTAGCATCTGGACATGAACTTGGTGGGATCAATGTAAAGTAGAAGCTATGCTAATAGTAAACCTATTCTTCCCAAAGACTAAGGTGAAATAGGAGAGAATTCTCCCCCAAGGCATTGGAGGGAATTCTTTGTACTTTTCTGATTATATCTTTAAAGTAAATATTCCTTTGCTAAAGCTAACTAATATTAAGCCCTTAAATGGAACTAAGATGCTAATTACTGGTACATAACCAATTAATGCTTAAGTTTATGAAAAGTTGTCTTAAATGTCCCAAGGTACCTTAAAACTTCAAGAGGGAAATATGCTGGTATTGTTTACAGAGATTGAGAACCAAATATCCTCACTGCAAGATGTTATCAATATTTGTTATTTCCATTTTAATCTATTTTATCCCCTTGAAGATTATTCATTATAGACACAAGACTTCTGCATAAACCTTTGATCTCTTTTGTTTGCCTGACTTTTAGTAAATGCTTATCTACCTTGTTAATTTGACCTGGTTATTGCCTAGAATATTTTCTTTTTCCTGATTCCCAATATTCCCATCTTTGCATTAAAGCTACCAAGTATTAAAGTATATGTTATTTTCATTGGGAGAGTCTCATCGAATTCATTACAAACTGTCTATTTAGTCATCATCTATAACTATCAGCTAGCAAACTAGATTTTTTTCAAGTATCTAAGAACTTAACTAGTTCTATACATTTTTGCTAGAATTATAGATGTAAGCAAACAAAACAATCTCTATTCTCAAGAGCCTACATTCTAATGAAGACAAACACTTGGAGGATAGCTGGAAAAGAGAGCTTGAATTTGCTGAGGAGGGATAGTAGTCCCTGGAGTGTAGAGGTGAGAATGAAATAAATATAGCTGTGGTCCACTCTCAAATTGCAGTTAGGAAAAGAAAACTACCAATTAGAAGAGTAGAACCTCAGGCAAAAATTTCTTACCTATAAATATTTCAAATTTCAATTATAGTTCACATATTGTCAAGATCTATGTGATTTATTTCCAATAGTACTATATTGCCTCAATACTCAATTCAAGAAGCTTGTGATCACTCATAGGAGCACAGAACTTCAGATTTGGAAAGGATCTTAGAGACCATCTGCCCAATCTATATCTGACCAAGAATACCTTTTGTAATATCACTGATAAAGAGTCAACCAGCTTCTATTGATGGGCAACCAACTATCTCGTGAAGCAATTCATCTCACTATTGGACAGTTGTAATTATTAGGAAGTTTCTCTTTATATACAAATGCAAGCAGGACTCTAAAAAAAATTCAGGTTCAATATTGAAGGCTTATCAGTAATTTATGTGGCTCAATTCTAGCTACTGTCTATGTATCTTCAGTTCTTTGACAAGCATAAAGCTAATAAGGTATAAAAATAGAATAAGCTTATTACCAAAAAAAGAAAAGAAAAGAAAAACTGTAAAGATATATCTAAGCCCATAGGCAGTCAAAAATATTTTCTCTTCTGGTGAGTCCCATATTTCATAAGGACCTATATAATTCCAGGGCTATACTGCCTGAGTTTGAACCCTCATTTCAAGTTGGAAAACACTTGGGGGTTAATAAGAGGTTAATTATTCTCCCCCAGACTTACAGAGTCCACATGACAAAATATCAATGTGTCCTAATCATACATATCATACATGTCACCCATTTATCTATTCTTCTCCAGGATGGATGTCTTGGTTGGAAAATATACCCCAGGTTTATGAGAAAAATGTTTTAATGCTATTTTTCTATTTTTTTTTTCTTATATACATTAGCTTTGAATTACTCATGTCCTCTGACTCTCTGACAAGAGCTATGGTTCTCAGTAAAGACCTAGAGATTTTCTTGAAACTGAGTTAGTCTTGTTTAAGAAATTTACATGTAAGTTTTTAATTGAGAAAAAGGTACTATTAAGTTCCATTTCAATTTCATCAGCATATCTACTATCTATCTACTTTCTTTGTCGCTGAGAAGGATCTTATCAGGCAGTACAAACTTGAATAAAGACTGATTGCCTTTACCTACTACTTTCTCCAGCTATTATGGACACACATTTTGAGGTTCAACCTAAGGCCATGATGAAAGAAAAGGAACTAGATCCTCTAACATAGCCATGGACACTAACAAAATGCCCACCAAGATCATCATATTCCATTTCACATCAGCTGATTGGATTTCAAAAATTTTAGCTTTATTCCTAAATAGAATAAAAATGAATTGGTTCATTCATTAAACCCACTTTATACTGCAAGATTTTTATGCCTTAATAAAGTTCCAGAACTTTCACAAATTTCTACTGACCTACCTGACGGACCATCTCTCCACCCACTCACCTGAACTCCAACCCCTTATAGAAAATGGGGGAGAGAGGAAGGTAAGTGAGAAAAGGATGGCATCAAAATCAGAATAAAATTAAAACATAGCAATCAGGCAGATAAAAAATTTTTTTTCATTTTTAAATTATTTAAAGGTCTATGACTCCTTCAATATTTAAAAGATCAGGAAAGTGTTTTCCCCCTACTTTTCAGCCCAAGAAACAAAAGAGCAAAGATAGCATAGTTTCCTCAGAATTGGTGGGTTTGTAAAGATGACTATGTTTCTACCAAAAATTTAGGCACTTTAAGTTTATAAAGAAATGTATATTTTTCCAACTTCAATTGAAAAAGTGTTATATTTTTAGCCTAGTACAATATTGCAAAGCACTTCAATATTTAAAATACGTCAATCTGCCATTGTTGTGTATATATACTTCACTGATAAGGAGCAGAATTCCTCCATTCCTTCATGAGTTTGTAGTATATAGGTTGTTTTGTTTTTTTTTTTTCCAAATGTTTTGTGTTGTAATGATGAACTTCAATATAGCTAGGCTCGTTTTCAGAAAAGATACAGACTTCTATCCAAAGCCTTTCTTGCCTGGTAAGACCCATCAGAGTTGGCACGTATAAGCACTGGTACTCAGAACTCAAGCGAAAGACTTCAGTGGAATATTTTCAACGATGTTCAGAAATCTCCCTTTTCTCAAAGTAAAATTATGCATTAAGGCTTTTAACCAAGTACCTCTCAGCATTAAATGTACAAGACAAAAAAATTGATGCTTTTGTACATCTTTATTCAACTTTTTAGGCTCACCATCTTTTAAATCTCCCAAGGAAACCCCAGCACACCTGCTTTTTTTTTTTTTTTTTTTTTTTTTTTTAACATAATAGCAGCACTTACCCAGCAGGTACATTTAGAAAAAGCAATATATCAGCATACTAATAACAAGCCTGACAAGAAAGGAAAAAAATCTTGCCAGTCACCATAGGAACTGTTGTCTCTGGGAAATTAAAACAGTGTACTGTAGTGTGCACTAGTGTATATCTGTTTACATCCTTGTTTCCACCACAGGAAATAGCCGTTGTCAATTAAGTTTTGTACCATGTGTATAGTCAAAAGCTGCCTCAATAATAGTGCAGAAAAATGTTGAGCTATTGACATGGTGTTATCAAACACAAAGTTGTCTACTTTTCCTTGGTCTAAAAAAGTTGTAGAATCATTCTGTAGATGATGATTCATGGGAGAAAGGCAAACTTAAAAATATTTCAAATTGGGATTCTTTTTTTCAGAACGATTAGAGCTGGTCAGGATAGCTTACCTCTTGTCATGGGACACAGTTTCTATCACCCTGGGCAAATTTCCCAATACCACTGGTTACAGAAGTAATAGAGAGCAAGGAAAATCTAAGATGCTTTAATTCCCAGCATCATCTTTTTCTTTA
Source organism: Sarcophilus harrisii (assembly GCF_902635505.1). NCBI lineage: Eukaryota > Metazoa > Chordata > Mammalia > Dasyuromorphia > Dasyuridae > Sarcophilus > Sarcophilus harrisii. The sequence continues at coordinate 72,657,307 of NC_045428.1, forward strand.
CCTTTCCCCATTTTTAATAGGCAATAAGTTTTTTTATGTGTGATACCCTGTCCCCCCATTAATGACAGTAAGTTGTAAAAACTTAAGATCAGAAGATAAATAGAATCTCAGAATCACTAGTTGTTTGTCATTATAACAGTTAAGAGAATCTTGACTATTTCCAAACTAAGCTACCTAAAAAGTCCTGCCTTCTGGCTCATCCTCTTTCTCTCTTCCAACTATGAGTTCACACACATTTCCTATCTTTCTGCCCTTTTAGCTTCCATTTATGTGTTGTCTTCTCTCTTTAGAATGTAAACTTTTAGAGGGCAAGAACTGTTTTTTCCTCGTTTGCATTTTTGTCCTCAAAACTTAAAATATAACTGCCTAATAGTAGTTCAGTAGGCCTGAAGACTAATCTTCCCAAGTTCAAATTTGGCCCAAACACTTACTAGTTGTGTGACTTTGGGCAAATCATTTGTTTGCCTTCATTTGCTCATTTGTAAAATGGTTTGGAGAAATAAATGGTCTTTGCCAAAAATGGGGTCCTGATGAGTGGTTCATGACTGAAAGTACTAAACAAAAACAAAAAAATTTCTTAATTCCTTATCATTCATTTTTTATTATTAATAACATAGCATATTAACTTTGAATAAATAGAATATAATCAAGTTTATCTAATATGAAACTCATTTCCTCTATCAAATTCATTCCTATATAATTATGTTACTAAATAGAGCTCTCATTAAAGCTTTTAGATAACAGTAACAAGAACATTTAAAAATTACAAAGAAAAAATTTCTAAATGTTAAAAATATAAAAAATGTTAAAATAAAAACAAAAGCCTCTGATCTCAGGGTATTTATATTATAATTGGGGAATCAGAAAGGGAAAAGACAAATACATTAATAACTGTGATTCAAGGTAGATACTGGTATATTCAAAGGTCCAGGAAATGTTTTAAGATAAATTTGCATAGGAAAAGAACTTTCCAATCAAGAGGAGCAGATTATATAATGGAGCCCATGGTATAGGAAGAAGATGGTTGCTTAAGTCAGACTTTGAAAAAAACTATTTCAAATATAATACAGTACAGAAGTTTAAGGACTTTAGTAGAGAATTACTATTAGAATACATTTATCTAAACATTATGGCAATATACTATATATAGCCAGTCCTCAGTTTAAATATATTTAGTGGTTCCCTATTTGAGTCTAATGAATAAAGTTCAAACTCCTTTGCCAGGCATTCAGTGCTCTCTACAATCTGACCCTCCTACCTTATTTTTCCTCTCTAATCTCAAATTGATCAGGAGAAATATGCATTGTCCTGAGAATACACTGAGTTTCCTCATCTCCATGCCTTTCTTGGGGTGTTCATATATCTATAATGTTTTTCATCTCTTCCTTTTGTACGTATTTTCTATACTACTAATATCTAAAGGCAGGTAATGTTTTTGCTCTTTGTATCCTTAATATAATGCATGGTACTACACACCTGTCAGATTGGCTAAAATGACAGGGAAAGATAATGTGGAATGTTGGAGGGGATGTGGGAAAACAGGGACACTGATACATTGTTTGTGAAATTGTGAACACATCCAGCCATTCTGGAGATCAATTTGGAACTATGCTCAAAAAGTTATCAAACTGTGTATACCCTTTGACCCAGCAGTGCTACTACTGGGCTTATACCCCAAAGAGATACTAAAGAAGGGAAAGGGACCTGTATGTGCAAGAATGTTTGTGGCAGCCCTGTTTGTAGTGGCTAGAAGCTGGAAAATGAATGGATACCCATCAATTGGAGAATGGGTTGAGTAAATTGTGGTATATGAATGTTATGGAATATTATTGTTCTGTAAGAAATGACCATCAGGATGAATACAGAGAGGATTGGCGAGACTTACATGAACTGATGATAAGTGAAATGAGCAGAACCAGGAGATCATTATATACCTCAACAACGATACTGTATATGAGGATGTATTCTGATGGAAGTGTATTTCTTCGACAAAGAGAAGATCTAACTCAGTTTCAATTGATCAAGGATGGACAGAAGCAGCTACACCCAAAGAAAAAACACTGCCAATTGAATGTAAACTGCTTGTATTTTTGTTTTTCTTCTCAGGTTATTTATACCTTCTGGATCCAATTCTCCCTGTGCAACAAGAGAACTGTTCGGTTCTGCACACACGTATTGTATCTAAGATATACTGTAACCTATTTAACATGTATAAAACTGCTTGCCATCTGGGGGAGGGGGTGGAGGGAGGGAGGGGAAAAATTGGAACAGAAGTGAATGCAAGGGATAATAATGTAAAAAATTACCCTGGCATGGGTTCTGTCAATAAAAAGTTATTTATATATATATATATATATATATATATATATATATATATATATATAAAATACATGATACATAATAAGCACATAATAATGCTTGCTGATTGATTTAATTCCTATCCTTTAAAATCCAACTAAATTCAAATGCCACTTGCCTCCATGACATCTTTTATGATCACTTGTCAGCATTTTGCAAGTCTCTAAATCAATTAACATGCTTATTATATTTATGTTTGTGCCTTCTATCTTCAGTAGTCAGTAGCAAAAGCTGAATGGGCTCTGAGGCCTAACTCATCCTAAGAATGAATCCTCTCTAGAACTAAGTCCCCAATAAGTTAGTTTCTGTTTAAAGAGTTACAGCAAAAAGGAACTAACTCCTAATGGAGCCCATTTTACTTTGAGATAGTTGTAATTGTTCCACAAGGTCTCATCACAGAAGTGCTATCCCTCTTGAAAAGGCAACAAATCAAGAGAAAAGTGGAGGAAGAGTTGGTAGGTTACTTTTTGTTGACCAATAATTGTGCACCCAAAGCAGCCTCTGAGGCAAAGATGCAACATAATCAGTTATGGATTGATTTTCTGCTGCTTTTGCTAATTCTGGCCTGACAAGAAAATAGAGGTTTTCTACCAGCTGGCACTGTACCTTTCAAATACTGAACCATTTGTTGTAGCAAATAGAGAAATGTGGAATATTGTGGGCATGTTCCCTTATCTTGGCAGTAAGATTTCTAAGGATGTCCACATTGATGATGGAAGTTGATGCATGTATCGCCAGAACTAGCTTCATGTTTGTGAAGCTCCAAAAGAAAGTGAAGTATTTTTAAGATATACCAAACTGAAGGTCTTCAGAGTATTATGCTGACTTCATTGTCATGTCTGTGAAAACTGGACAGCCTACTAGCACCATGTGAGAAAATTAAACTACTTCCAAATGAATCATCTCAGGAAGATTCTGAAGATAATCTGGCAAGATATGGTAATAAATCCTGAGATCCTTTTTCTTAAGTTGGATTTGAACTCAGGTCTTCCTAACTCTAGGACTGGCACTTTTATCCACCCCACTACCTGGCTGCCCATAATTCCAGAAACACAAAGGAAACATGAAATGGTAGCGGCATCTCAACCCTAAATGTTCAAATGAACTATTTCTACCTAATCTGTGCTAGAGCTATATTATATACACCATACCTTAACCCCAACAATATCAGTCCTCTTTGAGTAAGAAAGGTAATTACAGCTGCAATTGTTTTGAAAGTTTTTCCTTACACTGAAACTCAATCTGCCTCTAAAAATTTCATTCATTGTTATATGACAAAACAAAGCTCATTTCTTTTTCGTATTATAGGCCTTCAAATATAGTTATCCATGTCTTTTTTTCAGATTAAACTTTTTTAAACCAATTCTGTATGTGAAAAATTGGAAGTGATTTACAAATGTTAAATTTTCATAATATATAAAATATATACACATATGGATGTATGTACATATATATATATGAGCTATTTGTATTCTAATTTTAGAGATTACTTTCTACTAAGTTCCCACTAGATTTTTAAATGGTTCTTCTTATTCGATTCACTACCTGAAATAAGAATGTTATAATTTTCTGCTATTATTCATCTTTTCTAATGTTAGTTCTATGCTATTCCAATATCACTTGGTTACTTTTGGTGGATTTCATCACTCTTCTTGACATTTAAATTTGCCATCACTCTTATCAACATAAACTTTTCTCAGACCTTATTCATTTCACTAAAGCTATTTATGTTGTACTGCTCTATCTCCTATTCCCTCTATTAAGTATGGGATATACTTAAAATAGCATATTCTGTCTCATAAGACATAGGATACTTGTAGAAAGTGTTTAATGATTTTTTTTTTGTGCTTAACATAGTATTTTCCTTTTAATTTATATTGACATAAAATTGGTCTTCAATCTCATTTCATAATTTGTGATTTACTGATATTTACAAAATACACACAGAATACCCAATACATTCCCTGAAAACAATTAACTTGTCAAATGACACTTTCTTCTCCTATACTCAATTCTTCATTTTCCAGTTTATAACCTTGTTGTTTTCTGAAAAACACTGAGTTATAAGAGCATTCCCAATTCTGTAATTTGTTAGCTATATGACACAGCACTAGTGGCAAGTGATCTAACAACTGGGCAGCTAAATGCCCCAGATCACTAAGTGCTCTACTTGGAATCACAAAGACCTGACTTCACCTTCTGTCTCACTCAAACTACCTGTGTAGTTTCTTACTGTGGCCAAGTCTCTTAAATTCTTTCAGCCTTCATTTCTTCATCTGTAAAATGGGGATAACACTAGCAGGTAAATCCCAGTGTTGTTGTGAAATTTTGTTTTCTGAAAAGCACTATGAGTTATAAGAGCATTCCCAATTCTGTAATTTGTTAGCTATATGACACAGCACTAGTAGCAAGTGATGTAACAACTGGGCAGTTAAGTGGCCCAGATCTGGAACAAGAGGTTTGGCAATTGTTAATGCTGTAAAGTTACCCATGTATATATCATGTAAATAAAAGGCTATTAAAAAAAAAAAAAAAAAAAATAAGTGGCCCAGATCACTAAGTGCTCTACTTGGAATCACAAAGACCTGACTTCACCTCCTGTCTCACTCAAACTACCTGTGTAGCTTCTTATTGTGGCCAAGTCTCTTAAATTCTTTCAGCCTTCATTTCTTCATCTGTAAAATGGGGATAACACTAGCAGGTAAATCCCAGTGTTGTTGTGAAGACAAAATGAGATTTATAAAAGTACCACATAAAATACTAGATATTATGATGCCCTCTCCTCCTATTCAGTAAAGTCTAATGGCTCCTTAGCACCTCCAAGATAAAAAACAAATCCCATTTTCCTTATACCTTATAATCTTCCAATATTCGACATGTTATAACTCAACATAAATAGCTTTAGTGAAATGAATAAGGTCTGAGAAAAGTTTATGTTGATAAGAGTGATGGCAAATTTAAATGTCAAGAAGAGTGATGAAATCCACCAAAAGTAACCAAGTGATATTGGAATAGCATAGAACTAACATTAGAAAAGATGAATAATAGCAGAAAATTATAACATTCCTACTTTAGGTAGTGAATCGTAGAATAAGAAGAACCATTTAAAAATCTAGTGGGAACTTAGTAGAAAGTAATCTCTAAGTCCTTGACTGGCCCAGTGACTCTTCTGACTTCCTCATAAAAGACATCCCATCTCCCAAATGTAGGCATTTTCACTGGCTGTACCTCACGTCTAGAACGTTTTCTCCTCATCTCAGTTTCCTGGGCTTCAAGTGTTAAATAAAATCCCACCTTCTGCAAAAGCCTTCCCCCGCAATGTTAACGCTTTCCCGCTAAGATTATTTCCAGTTTATATTTAGTTTCTACATTGCCCGTGACTGTCCCCCCCATTAGATGGTGAGCTCCCTGAGGGAAGGGACTGTTTTTGCCTTTTTCTGCATCCCCACTGCTAAGCCCAGTGCCCAGTGTACAGCAGATGACTTGATTCCCGACTGTCCGGACTACATAACCCAATTCCTTCGACTTCAAACTCCAGGGCTCTTTCCAATGTCCCCTACGAAGAATCTGCCGTTGAAGGCTTCCAAGACGCCCCATTATCACGAGGCGGACAAGCCCTGCGTGGACCAATTAGTACCATGAGAAAGACGACCTGAGCCGCACGGCTGCGGGAAACGCTGCAGGCCGACCACGGTCACTTTTGGAGCTAGTGTCACATTGCGGGTCGGAGGGCCAAACGCAGAGACGACCAATGCGAGGTTGGGTCTGGCCTGCAGAAGGGCATCGGTCAAGATGAGGTTGCTTTTGCGGCTGTGGCGAGGAGCCAACGCGAGTGGCGGCGGCTTTGGGGCTGCGAGCAGGAAATGGAGAACGACTGGGAGCCGAAGAATCGATTTCAGATTCCGGATTGGCTGGGCTGCCTCCCGGGGCCGAAAAATGGGGTTAAACTGCGCCAGGTGAGGTTCAGAGAGAGACCCCCCCCCCGCCCGTGGTCCCAAAGAGCCGGAGGGGGTGGGGGTGGGGAGGAGAGCGAAGGGCCCTAAGCGGGGGGATGAGTTCGCAGGGGGATCGAGCGCCCACATGGATTCAGCCCAATGCCTGTTATACAGGAGGCGTTTAATAAATGCTCGGGGGCTCCTCTACGCTACTCGCCCGCCCTGGGAGAGTCTCCCCGGTCGGAAGCGGGATGCCCCAGCCCTACCCTCCCAGGGCCACAAAGGAGAGCTCCAATGCAGCGTCAGGCCCCACTGGCTGAGCTCAAGGACAAGTGCCCCTAACTCTCCGCTCTCGCGATAAAAAACAACCCGAAATCTCCCGCCCCGAGGTGGGGAGGGGCATTGTGCGTGCGTGCGCGCAGAAGGAGAGGGGGCGGGGAAAAACGGATGAACTATGAAGCGCGGAATGGGCCATCTCGACGTCTAAGAAACGAGACAGTTAGAAACACCTTGTCTGCGCCAGGCCCGAAAGCCGCCTGTCTCTTTAACAAACTGACAACCAGAGGGTGGGTCTCCGCGGGTCGGGCGGGCACTCCCATTGGCCCTTGCGGATAAGAAGTGGGCGTGGGTAGGACGCTTCTGTTATTGGAGTCGGAGACTACTGGTGAGGAGGAGTGGGTGCTTCATCCCTTTCATTAGGGGGGGAAAAAAAAAAAAAAAAAAGGCTCCCGGGGGAAGGGGGCAGAAGGGAAGGAGGTGGGGAAGAGAGTCTCGGGTGGTCGCAGGTGTGGGTGTGGGGGACCCCCACGGGCTCCGGGCGAGGCCCTCCCTGAGAGATGCCCCTACCTGCCCGCACCTGCCCCGAGTCCCGGCCTGTGCCGCCGGCCCTGGGAGCAGCCCAGCCGCCGCCCCTCGCCGCTGCACACCCCAGCGCCCTCTCTCGCCCCTCTTTTGCAGGTTCGCAGCCGGCATCATGGCAGAAAGGGCCTTCACCAACCCCTACCCAGATTATAGCAAATCCCAGACAATGGAGTATTTTGACACTTCGGGGAGGGTGAGTTTTTGGCTCTGTTTGTTGTTTTGTGTGTATTTTGGAGGGGGGGAGGAATGCGTTGTGGGGAGTCATTCACTTGCTGCCCCTTTCCCCCACCCCCTCCCCCAGGGCCTTGGTTCCGCCGTTAGCTATTCCTGCTGGTAAATGAAGGGAAAGAGAAAAGCATCAATCGATCAAAATATTAAAGGCTCTTTTCGTGCCAGGCACGTGCTTCGTGTTTGGGGATATTAAAGAATCCTCTGGGAGCTTAACATCTAAATACACCCATCAGTAAACACAGATCCCCCGCTGTGGGTCATTGTGCAAAGTGTAATGGCTTAAAAAAAAAAAAAAGACAAAATATAGCCCCTGCCCTCAATGAGTTCACCATCTAACGGGGAGACAATATACACTGTAATTTACAAATAAGGTATGTACAATGTAAATAAGAAAAAAAAAATCATGAGAGGTTGAGAAAGGCTTCCTGTAGTGTATGTGATTTTTATTTTGAACTTGAAACCAGCAAGATCAATAGCCTGAAGAAAGTGTAGTCATTGAGAAAAGGAGGAAATTTATTAAATACCTACTATGTGCTAGGAACTAAGCACGTTACAAATAAAATCCCTTTTCATCTTTACAATAACCCTGAAAAGTAAGTTCTCTTATTATCCCCATCTTACAGTTGAGGAAACTAGCGCAGTAGAGGTTTAAGTGAGAGAAAGAAGTTAAGAGTGCTTTGTGAAGCAGTGAGAGTAGTACAGTAAGCATGGAGTCAGGAAGCCCTGAGTTCAAATGCTGGCCTTAGGTACTCTAGCTGTGTGAGTTACTGGTCTGCTTCAGTTACTTAACCTTCTGTCAATTTCCTCATAAGTAACATTCAGTTAATCAGTAAACCATAAATGATGGCCATCTCCTCCTAGCATTTACCTCCTAGTGGTGTTAGCATCAGATGAGATTTGTAAAGCACTTAGCATGCTACCTGGTACATACATAGTACTGGTGTGATAAATGCTTCTTCCCTTTCCTTATCCAGGATTACAACTAATAAAAGAGTCTGAGGGGGGATTTGAACTACAGCTCCAAATCTGTACAACATCTCACTGCCTCCAAAGAAAAATACAAAAACAACCAGGTTTAAAAAAAAAATTCCAAGTCAAGGCTTTCAGTCTTAATGCATATAAAAATATTTGGATTTGTCATTTGCTTTGTAAATATGGAGGATTTTTTTTTTCTGGAAAAATCTGGGCCTTCAATTTTATTCTTGGTATGGAAACTCTTCTAACAATTAAGTAATTTATAGTTCTAGCCTTGCTTTGGGATCTCCCATCTTATATGAGTCAAAGGCAAGACTTGAATCCAGATCTTCCTCATTCCAAGAGACCCCTCCTTTGCTCCCTTTTATCCCTGCCAATCTTCCTTTTGTTATCTCTCAGGTTTGGAGAATGAAGTGGTATTGGTTTGTTTTTTAATGACAAGTGGCAGTTTTGTTATTTTTGATGACAAGCTTCATTTTTTATGATTGGGATTTATTTCAAGTTTATGTTCTGATAAAAACACAAGGAGTCTGTTAACACAACATCTGTTAAGCACCTTTTATATTCCAGGCACTATGCTAAGCTTGGGGGACAATTCTTGTTCTCAAGGAGTTTATACAGACCTGATAAAGGTTTTGTCTTTTGTTGGGCACTAAGTATTTAGATTGAAAATCTTATTCTTTAGATTGACCTGGAATTTGGGATAAAGGCTTAAAACTATCCTTTTTGTCCTTAGGTCTTCTGTAACACCTCCTGACTCACTAATGAAGAAGTTGATTAGCTGTAGATTCTCTCTGGATTGCTTTAATTTACTCTTAAGATCATACAAAAATGAAAACTGAAAATGTGTAGGAAATCACTAGGAAGTATATATTAATATCTTATTTGGTGAATGGAATTTTTGGTGAAAAAAAAAGTGCTTTTAAGAGTAACCAGTTTTAAGAAACTAATCCACAAACATCCACAAAGAACTTTGAGTTCTTTAAAAACACAAACCAATTTTTTGTTTTACTAGTTACTCTTCTAAGTATAACAATCATATATTCCAGTACCACAGGACACTAGAATTTATTGGCTTCTAAAAGTCTTATAGATCCCAAGTTACATGTCTAACAGAGTAAGACATGGCAAGAGAGTGTTCCCTCCAAAGTTACCAGTGAGCTTTTAATTGCCAAATCCAATGATTTTCTCAATCTTTATTCTTCTTGATCTTTGATAGCCTTTGACACACTCAATAGGTTTTCAGGACATTATTCTTTTCTGATTTTTTTTCCTGTACCTATTTGATCTCTCCTCCTTAGTCTCTTTTGGTGGATCTTCATCCAATCACTCCTACTTATGGTGAGTGTCCCAGAGCTCTGAACTGTATCCTTTTCTTCTTTATCACTTTGCCTGGTAATCTAATCATCTCATAAAACATTAATTATCTCTCTGCATATGATTCCCAGATCTATATATACTAGCATCACTTAGATTATATTAGGCCTTATTATGAGTTGCCTTTCTGATATCTGGAGCCAGACATCTCCCAACATCTCACACTAAACATGTGTGAAACAAAATACATTTCCTCTTTTCCCCAAAAAATGCTTTCCTCATCCTTACTAGTACTATGGCAGAGACCACCATCCTCTCAGTCACCCAGGCTCAAAACCTCACCATCAACCTCGTCTCTACTTAGACTCACAATATATATCTAATGTATTGTCAGATTTTATCATTTCTATCTCATGTAGTGACTCCTCCACTCCCTTCAGGAGCAAGTAGAAAGTTTCCATTTTTTAAGCTGTTCACACCTTAGCCCCTTCATGCCTGTCTAGTTATACTTTCCTTCTCACCTCATGATCCAAATAATAGCACCTCACACATGACAGTTCTGTATTTAGTGGCTTTTTACTATTCCTCATTCCTGGAATGCTTTGCCCTGTTACCTCTGTCTCCTAACTTCCCTGGCTTCCTGCAAGATTAAACTCGTCTTATCTTATTTAGGAAACCTATTCAAGTCTTGTCATTTAATTATTTTCTTCTCTCTGTGATTACTTCACATCTGGGATGAATGGAGGGTTTAGGGAAGCCTAGCACTTCTGGTGCAAGAACTTGCTGAGCCCTTTTCAGAGTTATTATTCTCACTCCACTTTCACCTGGGGCTTTGACAAGCTTGTAATAACACATGCAGTGACCTCTTCAGATGGGATAAATAAAAATATTTGGATTTGTCATTTGCTTTGTAAATATGGAGGATTTTTTTCTGGAAAAACCTGGGCCTTCAATATTATTCCTGGTATGGAAACTCTTCTAACTATTAGGTAATTTATAGTTCTAGACTTGCTTTGGGATCCCCTATCTTATATGAGTCAAAGGCAAGATTTGAATACAAGTGGAAGTGCCTCTGCAAATGGGATAAACCAGGTGGAGGCAACAAGCTTCAGATGACTGAGAGTTAGGAGGACATTTATTGGAAGTATGGGAAAACTTCCTCTGGCTGAATTGGGTGCATGAAAACAGCTTGTTCCTACAGCCATGAAGGCTGCTGAAACCCGCACTGTGGTGCATTTGGTCAGACATCTGGGAAATTAAGGTCATCCACAGCCATCTTGACCCTTGTCCTGCCCTGGAACTTCAGTGCCTCTGGGAGAAAGAGTGGAGCTGACAACTTTGCATAATTGTCTCCCTTAAATCCATTTCATTTGTGCCAACCCTGGTCCTTTTCAAAAACAAAAATAATTTGCTAATACTTAGAGTTGTTAAAAAGTAGAATAGGATGTCTTGGAGGTGATCCTGGACTGTTTCCCTTAATATCTTCGGAGTGGCTGGCTGATCTCTAGTTAACAATGCTAGAGAGGCTATATATTTATAAGTGATTCTGTGATGCATAAAAAGGAAGGACGTTGATTGTGATTAGAGACATGAAGTTGGATTTTATTTTTTAAATGTCACCATAGTGAGAAGGTCTTTACAATCTTCTTGAAATTTCATAGTTCCATTTATCAGCTTAAAACTTAACTCTGAATCTAGGCTAACTGCATATAGAGATGTCATAAAAATAGGTCCTGACTTGTTCCATAAAACTACTAAAATAATATTATTTATGTGACATTACTTCATGCCAGAACCTCAACACTAAAGGCCCTAGGATGTGCTAAAATAGGAAAATGGTAACTCACGTTTCAGGTTGTCTTATGTGTAAAATGTTTTTAAGGAGGAAAATGGTGTATCTAATTTCTTTGATGTTAGATATTTAATTTTATACCGTGCTCTGATTTTATTTCAGTTTTTACTTTGCTTTCTGGTATTTCACTTTAAAAAGTTCTAAATCACTGAAGCCTTTTTTCCCTTTTTTCTAAAAAAAAAAAAATAATAGAGAACAACACTGTTGTGCTATATCCAAGCCAGATTACCCACACCCAAAACAATAATCGCATTTATTACATATTATCCAGAAAACAAAATGAAACAAACGGGAAGAGTTCTAAAAACATTAAAACACAGGGGATCTGGCTCCAGAAATCTGTCCTCTTTAATATGTTAACTCCAAAATTTCACTTTAGTCACATAAGTTGTGGAATATATCTCAAAAGGAGTATTTTAAGAATAAAAGGGAGTTCTGGCATTCTTACTTACTCTTAAGCTAGTCTTTGAGAGTTTCTTCTGATTATTCCCATAATATTAATTATTTAATAATTTCCTCTAAATGAATACTATTTTACATCATAGAATAATTTTATTATATATTATAGGCTAGGCAGAAAAACATTTCTCTAACTGAAATGCCTCATCCACGGTCTTTGTTATGAAGTGAGTTGAATTAAGTATAACTCATTTCACCTGTTAGGTAGATTACATGTATTCATTAGCATGTACTTTAATTGATTTAAGACTGTTTACATGAGTAAATTTACATAGTAAATTTCATCCCAATAACTATGTAATATTCTTAAAACTTTTAACCTGATGGAAACATAAAAGATATTTCTTATCATAGTGAAATGTAACATTGAATATTTGCTACACATAAATGCAGCAAAGAAGTGATTTAGGTGTACTTAATTGATAGTTATGTAGCACTGGTAGTTGAAATTTAAACAAGATCTGTGATTTATTTTACTTTTTTCTGCCATGCTACTTTTAATGAGTTTTTACAACAAAAATGATTAAAATAGAGGAAATAACAGTGTTACTGTTTGACTAATAAAACGTAGCATCTTGACAAAAAACTTCACAATAAATGTCCTCTAATGCTTGTTTTTAAAATTATTGTAAAAAATACATGAAAAACTAAGCCAAAAAGTATTTCCATTTTCTGGAAAATTTATTTAAACCGTTTTATCATTAGGTTTTTGTTTGGCTTATTTAATCTGAGAAATCTTTGTTCTTTTGGAACAAAATGTCCATGTTTTAGTGCTGAAAGTGAGTGTGATATAGTGGAGAGTGGTATACTTAGAAGAATCCCAGCTTCAACATTTACAAACAATGGCACCTTGGACAATTGGCAGCTTCTCTGAGCCTGGGTTTCATCATCTGTAGAGTAGGGATACTGAAACTTGTACTGTGTATGGAAAGAGTTCTTGGGGGGTGGGGGAGAAGGTGCTTTAGAAATAGTTAAATTCTGTCATCATCATCATCCTCAACAAGCATTTATAAAGAGATTATGTGCTGAGCACTGTGCTAAGTGCTGGGGATACCCCCCAAAAAACATAGCAATGACACAGAACCTGCTTTCAATGAGCATACGCTCTGTGAAATCAGGTGGGTACTATTATTACCCACCTGAAACTTTTTAGGAAGATTTAAGAAATTATGTGTCAGCAAGCTCCACCCAAAATGGCAAGCAATAATGAAACTCTTGACTAATTTAACAAATAAATAGTTCAGCCAAGCAGAGAAATGAGGAAAATAAACTGCCTGCATGTTTATTTGGAGCCAAGGAAAATCAACTGCCTGCCTGTTTATTTGGAGCAAAGTTTTCTTTTAAGTGTTCACTATATGTCAGACATAATTCCAACTTGAAAAGACATTACATTCTAATGGGTATTTATATACCATATCAAAGTTTGCACATGGTATTTATCTTTATCCTCATAACAACCTGTGACGTAAATGCATTATCTCCACTTTATAAATGGGAAAACTGAAACAAAGAGAGGTTAGTAATTTCCCCAAAGTTTCATAGCCAATAAGTAGCAAAGGCAGATTTGAACTCAGGTCTTGGATTCTAAGCCTAATACTCAGTCCCTCGCACTGCCAAGAGAGACAAATGGTCCTGTGTTTTATCAAATGTATTTTTTTTTCCTTTTTTAATATTTATAGCTTACTACTGACTTCTCGCAACGAATAAACAATAAGATTCGAGAGCTTCTTCAGCAGATGGAAATTGGCCTAAAATCAGCCGACCGTAGAGACTGCACTACCTACACTGGATGGGCAGGTATGAATACTCTACAAGTCGCTCTTTTTATATGAAAACAAAAATATTTGCTAATCATTACTGTCAGGTTGAATAATTCACTAATTCACTTCTTGTGGCCTTTTCTTTCAAAGATATGTGATTAGAACATCATTATTAATCTGCTGGCCAGAGCTTAAAAGAATCATCACTTTTGTTTGCATTTTGGGAGAATAATTATAAAAACCATAAATCACAAAGCACCTTTAAAGTTTATAAAGCACCTTTTTCTCAATAGTTATATGACAGTCAGTGGAAGCATTACCCATGAAGCTGAGAGACACTTACTGAGGTTGAGTCATTTGTCCATGGAAACATAGATCGGAAATACCAGGCAGGAATCAAATCCAGGTCTTTGTATTCCAAATCTAGTGCTCATTCCACCATGGCAAGCCAATCAGTTATAGCCTAACTACATTTGATTTTCCCATTAATTGGAGAGAAAGCACGCACTTTAATTTCACAGATGACAACTACTTTGGAATGGCCTGCTGCAGAAAGGAATTAGAATTCAAAATTACCATGAAAAGTCAGCTAAGAAGCAAACAAATTAATTGTGGTAAAGACACTTGGTCAAAGAGCATACTTAGCTTCAAAGTATGAGCAGACACAAAGAGTGATCAGATACATGGAAATATAGCTAAAGAACAAATTAGTAACACAGAACTCATGGGTCAGTAGTGTTACCCTAGTTGAACCTAGCATTTTAATGGATATAGGGTGATGGTTCTCTACCTTAATCTTTCTATTGCACCTAATACTAATCACACTAAGCTTTATCTGTTCTTAAGCTACAAAACTTACAGTTTAGAAACCACTGAAAGGAAATTTACAAAGATGACTCAAGGATTATAGAGTGAGAGAAGTAAAAGTACTGGGATTTTGCCTAGAGGAATGACAGAAGGGTGTTTTCAAATGTTGAAAAAGTGCTAAATTAGCACCTTAAATTTAGAGCACACAAGCAAAGACTATATAAAACACCATAAGAAAGGCATACCATAATGTCTTATAGGATTCAAAATTAAAATCAGTCTTAATAATATGTAAGCCCAGAAAAAAAGCTTAATAGTCTTGAAAAATATTAAATTTAGTGAATTCATGTTTTCCTTTTCCTCTGAAAATAGAAAAAAAAAAGAAATAATCTTTTTCAGTATTTGGAATTTAGGTTAGGCACAGAGACTTTTCCTCCCCAATACAAGAGTAATTAAATATTAAAATTAGAGTAACTCATATTTGCTGAGAGTCACAGTGACATATGGGAGGAAAGGATGGTCATAAAGTTAGGAAAATCTGATTTCAAGTCTTGCTACTGACAAATACTGGCCATATGAGTGAAATTTATGGTTGTTTTTCTCTTGATAGTTAAATAAAAACAACAAATCAAACCCTGATTCTGAATTTCCTTTTCCTACCATATCTAACATTTATGCTGCTATTTCATTTCTAAGAAGAATATCTTGGGGGGGTAAAAAAAAAAAAAAAAAAGATGTGAAGAATCAGTGGAGTGAATTTAAGGGTTACTAACAAATAACTTTTACATGTAAATCACCAGTTCAGGCTAAATCCAGGGCAATAGTGTCTGATGGTTCAAAGCATCCAAGTAAAATATGGAGCTTTTATTTAAACTTTTGCTTGTCTTTTCCCCTAAAGCCTTATTGAAACCAAATTTTGAATAATTGTAGAAACTGAAGAATGATTTTGTATCAGTTTAGAAGAGGCTTCTTGGTAGAATCACCTGCTTTGCCCATATGTATTTCTTCTATATGCCAAGTTTACTTAATCTTTCTCCTCCAAAACAGCTATAGTATTTGTTGCAACTTAAATAACAAGATGAAGCTCATTGTCACACTAAACATTTGAGTGTGATTTCTGTTGCTAGGTGTGTGATTTCTGTTGCTTGGTACTTGGTGCTTTTTGATGTTAATAGAATCATCTAAATAAAATTGTTTATTATTTTTGAGGCAAGCAACTTAATACTTTCTAGTATTTGGTAAATGCTTTGCAGTGCCTGTGTAAAAACAACCAAAATTTTTAATATTAAAATATAACGAAAACCTGCCACTTATTATCCTAGACAATATTACTAAGTACCTTTTACTCGTAAGAATAGAGTCTTGTTATACAAAATTATTACCTAGAATTTCATTTTATAACAAGGGCATTCACAGCAGTGTTTAAATGAACTCTAAATATATAATTAAATTAAGTGTCTAAATATTATTCAATTACCAGTACATTTTGTATTGTCTTGCTAGAGATCTTATTCCTTTTCTACCTTGTATACCACTTAATGTCCATGTTATGCTTGATATATAATTGCCCCATTTCCTTTTCTGGGGATTATGTGTTGACTGAAACTGATTTTAATTTTGAATCTTATAAGACATTGTGGTATGCCCTTTTTTATGATGGTAAAGTTTTTGTTCATGCTCCAAATTTAAGGTGCTAATTTAGCACTTTATTTCAGTATTTGAAAACACCTTTGGTGTAACTCTTGGAAAATAAATCCTCCACTAGGTCTGTGATGACAAAAGCATGGGATATTCTTTTGAGATACAGATCATAATTCATTTATACTTCTTCTTGTGCCCTGTCTATTCATATCTAAGGAATCTGAATAAGAAGACTATCAGAGGAGCATTACAGGAGTCATGGTCTAGAAAAATGAGCTGGAGGATAGAAGGTCATAGTGAGGACAGAGTATAGAATTAGAGATCATAAGACAGAGAAAAACAATGATGAAAGATTATATTCAAAAAAGGAAACTTCAGTATTCATGAGTGTGCAAGTGGAACATCCCAAAGTAATGGCAAGAATAAGGTGGAGAAGTAGGTTATAGGTGGAACTGGGAAATTAAGGTCTTTTGGGGAGGATGGATTGAAGTATGGATATTGAAGTCCCTTAGGATAAGAATAAAAGTTGAAATGAAGAGAAAGACTTTACCTGGCACTGAACTTAGTGAGGGAGGAAAGAGAGTGTCCAAGTGTCCATGCTATTGGTAGATACCAGGTATAAGAATCTTGATTGGGTGATAAATTCAGATTAAATAATCTCAAAGGGGCAGAGGTCACTCAGTGACTGTGGTAAGTCTAGAAATAACAATGAGGAGAGCAGTAAGTGTTTCAGCAGGTCCATATTCCTAGTGCGTTGGTGGGTATGGATGCATGTACAACTGGTCCTAGCCAGGGAATGCTGTATTATCAGGAGGAGCTGTTTCAGTGAGAACTAGAAGATTGAGGGAGTAGAGAAGGTTTATGATGAAAGTAAGTTTGTGAGCTTTGGAAGAAGCATTGCAAGGAAGGAGCACAACAGAAGGTGTGAGTAGACATGAAATAGACATTGGTGAGGAGTGAAGTTGAGATTTGGAGTCTTAAATGGGTATTTGAGGTCAGAGGGGGTGGAGTAAGAGCAGGCAGGATATGGGATGGACTTTGTGCAGTGACAGCCAGGGATTCGGAGTCCTGAGATAGAAGAGTCAGGTAGGCTAGAAGTTCCCATTGTGGAATGAGCTCAGGCACATTATTAGTGGATGCAGAGAGATTTATTGAGGGAGGTGATTCACATCTTCAGAATTCTTCCTTGAGGTCCACTCTGTTCGGCCCACTGGGTGTATCAGTCAGGAGTAGGCAAAGGTATGGTCTGGGAGGGGGTGGGGGATCTGATCAAGAGGCAGAAGTGTCAATTTAAGGTGAATTTAATCTGGAAGTGGTCTCAGTAGCACTGCAGAAGTCCCTAGAATGAGGCCAGAGGTGAGATACCTGGGTCCTAAACTGACACCAGGCTCCCTGAGAAGATTCAGTGTGAAAATAAAGCCAGACATGATTGGTCATTTTTATGCAGTAGTAAAATGAAACATTTTATATTCAAAAAATGAACTGTTCGATTCGGCATACATATATTATATCTAGGATATACTGTGACATTTAACATGTATAGGAATGCTTGCCATCTGGGGGTGGGGGTGGAAGGAGAAGAGAGGAAAAGTCAGAACAGAAATGCGTGCAAGGAATAATGTTGTAAAAAATTACCCAGGCATGAGTTCTGTCAATAAAAAGTTATAATTATTTTAAAAAAAGAAAAAAAAGTATTCAACTCATTAGACCAAATAAATAAATAAATAAAAGTTAACTCCTGTTGGTTTTACCCCATATTTGGACTTCAGCTAAAGATTTTTCAGCAGAATACTTAAAAGTTCATGTTGTTCATTACGGTGCATGAAGTAAAGTTCAAAAAATTCCCCTATAGAGTCAGGCATACTCATTGCTGTCTTTTGTAATGTTGATGTAGAGTCATTCCTAAATACAAATTTAAATAAGGCAAAAGAAAAAATCTTGAAATTTTTATTTCCAAGACTGAGTTTTTATACTCAACAACTTCTTGCCTTTTTGGAGAAGAAGCAAAGAATGTAATGAAGTGATTAGCGATTTTTAAATAGGCTTCAAACATACTGTTTTTTTCCCCAAGTTTGGCACATTTACATACCTAGTATTTTATTGTCTTCCATAGTTAATTTCAGTGCCACATAAAAGCTGTATACCTAGGTTTTGCCTTCCAGTCCTTTGAAAAGTAGAAAGAGTGAGTAACAGATGGTAAAAACTTTATAAGTAAAAAATTCTTTATTATCTACAACCCATTTTGGCAGTCAACAAGGCTAATTTAGGTATTCTTGCAAAATTGGAGGATAAGTTTTGTTTATTTTGATGAGGAGAGTAACTTATATGCCATGCAAGAAGTACTGATTTTCAAAGAACTGGAAATTAATAAAATATACAAAACTAAAAAGACTGAATACATTTTAATTTTTGGTTCAGAAAATACTTTAATATTGTGTAATACCACAGGATTATCATTATCAATGTGAGTTTATCACTTAAGTAGTAAGTAGGAAAAATGTCCTTAATTGAGAGATCCTCTTGATGGAAAACTAGATGTCATCGTTTATTTCTACTTTTTTTTTAAACATTTGAACACCTCAGAATGTGATGCTGTATTTCAAATACATTTTCCTGACTTTGGAATTTATGGTCTAAATTTTACAAATGGAGAACATAAGTCATAAGTACAACATAAGACATTCAAACAATGACAGCATAATATTAGCAGTGTATAGAGTTTTTGAATAATTATTTAAAATAAGGTGCTCAGGCAAAAGTCATGAAGGGGAATCTGAAGAGATAGGCAAGGGTAAGAATGTCTTTTAAAAAAAGAGTCTAGGGTGAAAATTTTTAGGATTAAAATTAAACCTTGGAAAGATTCCTATGGTCTGCACCTAAAGAAAATGGAATCTGCTAGCGTTCTTTTGTACAATTTTTTTTTCCTAATCCTGTATTAATTTATTCAATGTGATTGCTGAACAGAAAATTAATTGGGCCAAGACAGGAGCTTTTTCTCATAATTGCTTATGTAGAAAAGGGTTGTTGAGTATCTTCTCATGTAAATCATCACCCAGTAGTCTGAAATCAATCGGTAGCTCTTGCAGCTGCTAATAAGAGATATAGAAATGAACAGCTTCAGCTCTTTTCACAAAAATCCCCTCTTATGAAATGTGGTACAGTGAAGTGCAATACTATACCTAGTGATGTATGACATTTGCAGGCAATAGATTTAAGATGTTAGTTTTCCAGTTTAATCTTTCCATACTGTGCTTATAGAATCTCCTTGCCAGCGTCCTCCAAATGCTTTAGTGAACCATATTTTCAAACTCCTATTGATTATTTCCACATGGAGGTCATATTATCTCCAAATCAAATCTAAACTATACTAAAAAATTTACTCTTCTTCCTAACTACTCCATTTCTAATTTTTCTATTTCTGTTTCCTTACTTCCCAATCACCCCAGTTTGTAACCTGAGAATAATCTTTGATTAGTCCTTTTCCCTTATCCTTCATATCAACATCCTGTCCTTCCTAACCCCCAAATATCTTGTATATCTGTCTTCTCTTGTCCTTGAAAGTGATCTCTCAATTCTTGGATGTCTCCTAATACAATGAACTTGGGCTTTCCTGACTCCATGCCCAATGCTGTTCCTAAATGATAATAGACAAAAAGATGATGAGGTTTTTCATGATTCTCTGTTAGTGCTTTTATCTCCCTCTTCCAAATTACTTCGTTATTATTTCTATTCTAGATACATAGTGTATTTACTTATCATTTTACATCATGTTTCACCCAGTAGGATGTAAACTTAAGGATTAGAACTATTTTGTTTTTTGTCTTGCATATAATAGCTGCTTAATAAATGTGGGTCAAATTGGAATGCATTTATTTTTTAACTATTAGATGATTTCACTCTTAGATGGAGTGTATAGGGTGTTCAGTCATCTAGAAAGCCTAGTCATGCATTTGTCAAGTACACAATACAGAGGCAGTTCAGTGTGTAGTAGACGTAGGATCAAAAGGCCTGTGTTCCACTCCTGAACCTGCTCTTTATTGATCATGTGATCTTAGCAAACCACTCATCTCCTGGCCCTCATTCTACTCACCAATAAAATGGAAAAGTTGGGAGAGAGCCTCTAAGTTTCTTTCAGCTCTATCTGGATCATCTGTTCTTAGATCAGTAAAATGGGAATAATGCTTAAGCTGCCTCCCTTGATGCATTACAAAATGTAGGAATGTATTTTGTAAACTAAGTTACTGTATGTTAGGATTCTTACAAAGTGATAAGTTGGTTGTCTAATTTAGCATGGTACTTAACAAGTTCTCTAGCTCACTAATGTGTTTAGCACTCATTGGAGTTCTGCAAGATTCACAAATCCAGGAGATTCACAAGTTCAGTGGAGGAGATTTCACAAGTCACAGCTCCCACAATCCCACTCTCAGAGGAGGAGTGAACCTTTGGTTCACACCTCTAAAAGAGCATATAAAAGGACAAGCACTAGAGACTCGGGGAGATTGAGAGCCAGAATTCAGTCAGGAGATTCAGAACCAGGATTCAGAGAGAGCTAGAGGCTGAAGCTGGCAGAGGCAAAGGACAAGCTGCAAGAGCTCTTGGAACCAAGAAGGGAGATAGGCCTCTAAGAAAACTAACCAAGCTATTTTGGAAGAGACAATAAAGGACTGAACTTTTAACAGCTGGCTGCACTTGAGGTGATTATTACACTGAACTGAAACTAAGGCTGCCCCCAGAAGCTCCCAAGAAACTTGCTTACAGAGAACCATTATATTTTAGAGAAGAGAACATTGCAACTGTATACATTACATATGAAGGAATATTACTCTGTTAATGGTAATTATTTCATGCTGCCATGTACGGAACATTGTTCAAAGAAAGTACTGGAAAAAAGGGATGGGAATGTTGTTCAGAAAGAGAATAGGACCTGCTCTTAAAGGACTTTATAATTTAGTTGGGGAGACAGAATTCAACTATATTCAGAACTGAAGAAACATTGTTTAAAAAGCAGCGTACAAGCTCTTGAGGTATTGCAAAACGGGTAATCTAGTAAATTGAAAGGGACATAGCTTAAGAGCCTTGGGTTCTAGTTCTGTCGCTGCCACTAACTGGGAGATTTTATTTTATTATTTATTATAGTCAAAAGGTATGATGAAAATAAGGCTAGTCAGATGGCTTCCTGGTAGCTAGATGAGTTTCATTATCTTACATTTATATGACATTGTGGGGGGAAACACATTCATAGAATTTCAGATTTTACAAATGATTCACCCTAACTCTTTTCACTGCCCTCCTCCCCATCTTACTGATAAGAGGGAGGCCATAGAAGTGAAGTTTATTTGCCCACTAGTAATAATCATAGAATTCAAAATTCAGGACCTCTGATTTGAAATCCAGCATACTTTCTGCAATAATTACCAAACTTGATAACTGAAAAGTTGTAAATCTTACAATTTGCATAATCTGCTGTTCCCTGTCTTGGAAATTTTTCTACTTCAATATCATTCAAAATTATCTCAGAGTTCTATACCTTTATGTATAGCATCCATGCTGAGTATCTCTAGTGTCTTCTATTTTATCGGTACCTATAATGTTAACACAATTTTATTCTTATAGAGTTGATGAAGGAAAGAGAGATGCCCAATCTGATACTGGAAGTCATCTACAAAGCTGAAGTGGTATTCTGACAAAGGATTGACATCACTAAGTCATATTTATAAAATAAAAGAAAAAGGTTAAGAAATAACTATAGATGGAATAGCTGGAAGGCACGGTAAATAGAGTGCCAGGCCTGTGGGCAAGAGGACCTGAGTTCAAATCCAGCCTCAGACACTTGACAGTCACTAGCTATGTGACCCTAGGCAAGTCACTTGATCCTGATTGCCTGGCAAAAAAAAAAAGAAAAGAAAAAACAAATAACCACAGAAATTCAAAATAGAAGTATTTTATAAAGACCATGCATCTGTTCTCTTTGTGGAGGTTGTCTCTACAGTTATCCACCCCCTGTACCACTACCTTTTTCTACTCTCCCATCTTCATGATGTTTACAACATACACCTATATCTCCCATCCTGAATAAAAAACAAACCAAAAACCCTCTTCATTTAACCCTACCATTCATTCAAGGCAATGTCCTTCAGCTCTCCTTTTTTTCACTAGAAAAAGTTTTTTCTGCCCACTGCCTCTCCTCTAACTTCTCAATCCTTTGCAATCTGTCTTCTATCCTATTTCAATTATATAATTGAAATTGCTTTCTGCCAAGTTATTAATGATTTCTTAATTGCCAGATGTGGATGCCTTTTCTCAATCCACATTCTTCTTGACTTCATTGCAGTATTTGTTGCAATTATTGACCACCCTCTCCTAGTTACTCTCTAAATTTTCATGACATTGCCTTCTTTTGGTTTTATTCCTTCCTGTCTGTCTTGCCTCTCAGTCTCCATTTCTGGTTGTTCTTGTTCTCCATCATGACCCAAGATTCTATCATTTTTTTATCATCATTTTTGTATTTTCTCCCTTTTCTTTTTTCTCAACAATCACAAATTGTATTGTCTCTTTACTTTGATGCAAGGCACTGGAGATAAATCTTATACCAAAAATTTCAACAGCGGGGCAAATAACGCAATGCTTTGGTTTCCTCATTTCTAAAATGTAATTTCATCAGCCTCATTATAGTAAATGGAGCCATTTTTAAAATGGACCCCTCATGAATTGCCCTCACACTTTATAGGATTAGATATTAGGAATGTTTAATCAATAATTTACAGCACATTACAATTATAAAGCATTGTGAATATTTTTAATAATAGCTAGTTACCTCCTTAAAGCAATGTTTTGCGATTAATGAGATAATGTTTATGAAAGACTTTGTGTTCAGACGAAATATAATTCTCTTCATTCAAGACAACATGTTTCTTAAATTTTGCATTATTTAAATGATTTTCCCTCAAGTTCTAGCTTTTCAAAAACATATACAGCTTGTAATAGCTTGAAGTTATCTTGGAGAAAGACAGTTTGCAACCTTCACAGAATATATAAAATTTTTCATGTACCAATGAACATTTCCCCAAAATTTTCTGTTTCTGTCTTGTTATCACCACTGTCCCAGCCAGTCTGTCTCAAAATCTTGGAATAACTCTTTGATGAATCCATCTCTTCCCATAAACTTAGTCAATCACTAATTCCTTTTGACTTTCAAAATGACTTTTTAATATCCTTTAATATTTATAATGACTTTAATAATAATATTGACTTTTAATATTTTTCAGATTTGCCTTTGTTTCTATCCCACTTCCACTACTCTAGTTTAAGCCTTTTCACATTTTCAGTTTAATTCAGAAAACATTCCTTAGGCACCTATATGCACAGTAATATACAAAGAGAGGAAGATGATTAAAAAGAAAATAAAAAAACCCATGATCCCTGCTTTCAGGGGTACCACCTAGCTATCTAACTATAAATTGCTAGAATGCTTCAATAGTAGCTTAGTGATGTCAGGAGAAATAAGGAAGATCATAACATATTGGTCAGACCTCTTGAGGCAAACTTGGTGGGATATGAGCAACAGTCACATTAAGATGTGCAGATATAGATTGGTGGTCTATATTTATAGGAACTATAGAGTTGATGAGATCCCAGATCTAATTGAATAATTTGTGAACAAACAACATATGAACACAATGACATTAAGACACAGTAAAAGACAAAATGACCAGTATTGAGCTTTCATAATTCACAAATAAGCTAATGTAAAATAAAACATAATAAAGTGGTTTTCAAAATCCCAGGAAAGATCCTTTCTAGTCATTAGGTTCAAGAAAGACTATGAAGAAGTTAGTATTTAAACTGAACTTGAAAGGATTATTCAGGAAGTGATGTGAGGAAGACATTCCAGATGAGCAGAAATTTATGTGTCATACTGTGGATGGTGAGTATTTATCAACACATGACAGACAGGAAGCAGATTGGTTGGACCAGATTAGATGAGGCAGAACTGTGATACATTAACTCCCAGGCCCCAAGACGATCTGGACATCTAAACCCAGTGAATTCTTAACTTTTCCACTTTTACTTTTACACAAATTTTCTGACAGTTCTCCCTAGTCTTATTTATTTATGACCCATGTCATATCATCTCTTTTTTCCCTGGCTCTTTTTTCATAGCATATGTATGTATGTATGTATATGTGTGTGTTATTATAGTTGAACTCAATAATAACCTGTCTGTATTGGCTGTTAGTATTATCCTACTTGTATTGTCCATCCAACTAGATTATTGTTATGGCCCAGAACTCTACTTAAAACAAGGATTCTTACAAGTTGCTAACTTAGTGAAATTAATAATACAATGGTTATCTAGTTTAGCATGATGATTAATAAATAGTTCTCTAGTTCAGTACATGTACTTAGTACTTAATATAGTTCTACAAGATTCACACCTACGATGATGTAATTATAATAGAGTATATAACAGCCAGCAGGGACGCAGAGACAGATTCATTCTATCATCTACCTTTGTGGTGTCTGGAGGCTGAAGCACAAGCCCTTAAACTCAGAGACAGATTCACTTCATCTCACACCACTGTGGTAGCTGGCCTATCCTCCTGCATTTCCTCCACTAATACCAAAGCCCATCTGAAGGGCCTCCAGAAAGCTAGCTGAAGCCCCAGGCAAGGAGACAAGACTCTGAGGGAGACAATAAAGAATTTGGACATTATCTCTGGTAATTCTCATGATGATTACTCTACTGAAATAAAGACTGGGCCAGAGACCTCCAGAAAACCAACCAGAACACTACAGATTATAAATTTCTGAAAGATAGGAACCCTCTGTTTTAAGCCTTGTGTAAGCTTAAGTGTTCAATTCAGTGCTGAGCATGTAGTTTTAGATTAGCCATCTGACTTTCAGATCAAAAAATGTCAGAGGATTTTGAGTAGTATAGCCATGGAGTGAGTGTGTGTGTATGTGTGTGTGTGTGTGTGTATAAGTAAACTTTTTGATGAAGTAACCTTTATCAAGGTATTAACTAGTAGTTAACATGTTAAATATCAAAAGATTTAAAATGTGACCATCTCAGGAACATTCTTATTTTAAAAGGCTTTCCTCCTACGCCCCCCAGATAGAAAAAACCATTAGCAAAGTAACAAGTGGTAGTTAGTGCTTTATGGTTGTTCTTTTTTTGCCTGAGAACTACATGACCACTATATTGGCAAAGTTGTGACCAAAAAGGGAAAATAACAAATGATGTAATCTGTGAGAAAACAGACACATTAGAGCACTGTTGGAGCTATGAATTGGAAAGGCATTTTGAAAAGCAGTTGAGAACTAGGCCAAAAAATTATTAAACCATACATACAGTGTCATTCAGAGATACTACAACTAGACCCCTAAATAAAGAGGTCAGAGAAACAAGAAAAGGTCTTATGTGTGCTTAAATATCTGTGGTAGCTTTTCTTTTGAATGATGGTAAAGAACTTGAAAGCAAAGAGATGCTCATCAATTGGGGACTTGACTGAACAAATTATGGCATATGAATGTAGAAGAATATAATCATAAAGAAAAAAGATGATTTCAAAAAAACCTGGACATGAACTGATAACAGAATGATTTGAGCAGCATATTTGTCATTTTAACTTTTGATATGTTTTAAACAATGTCACCGCATTCATATCTTGTGTTTGTTCACAAGTATTCAAATATATCTGGGATCTCATTAACTATAGTTCTAACAAATATATAGATCATCCCAATCTATGTTTGCCTTAAGAGGTCTACCCAGTCTGCTAGAGATCATCTTTGGCTTTCTCCTGACACCATGAAGATACCATTGGAGCCACTCTTGCCATTTATGTATATTTATCGCCTTTATTAGCTAGGTGGCATGATGGATAAAGCAGTGGACCTAGAATCAGAAAATTCAAATCCCAACAAGTAGGTGATTCTGTGAAGTCATTTGACCCCTGTCCGCTAAAATGATTGTATTGTAAAGTGTTTGGCAAACCTTAAAAATGAGTCAGTTTATCATCATCATCATCATCATTTCTTGCTCTAGCCATGTGACCAGTGCCATACAGTATTTTAATGATGTCCTGTACTCCTGTTGTTCTACTTCTTCATTGATTATGTTACAGTCTGCTCCTATTCGCCAGGAACTTTTCCATTACCCTTTGTATGATTTTGAATTCCTTGTCATTAAAATGATATTCCAAGTCTCACTGAAAAACAGCAAAACTGGTAACTTATTTATATAGAAAAGATGGGCCTTTGCCATTATGGGAATTTGGGAAATCAGTAAAAGTTCTTTGAAGTTTTCCAAAAGTAGTCCAACTCTGGATCTAGCTCATTATTCATCCGTATTAATTGTCCCAGATATACATATTGTTGGTTAGATGTCTATTCAGATGCTTGTTGAACTCTTGAGTAGTAGACTTTTTTCATCCAATTTTTCTTTCTTTTGTGAATGGAGAGGACAAATTCCTTTGAGTAATTACAGATCTCTCCCAAGAGGCTCTTGAATGTCCTGGGGCTTGATGAATTCAACACATTTACATCACACACAGGAACCTCTCCATCTACAGAGAATTCTTCCTCAATCTGGACTCTAATATTTCTCTTTGTAGAGTGTACAATGATTTAATTTGGGAAGTGTTATTAAATTAAAATCTTCATAGTATTCCCCTACTACTTTATCCTTAGCAACTAATATTGGTACATAAGCTGCAATTATTTTTGTGGTTATCTTTGTGCTTTTAACTTATCATTAATACTTCAATATATGATGAATCATTGTTTCTTGAAATAAGTCTTACAGATTTTAAGCATACAATAAAATAAAATTTACTTTGCCATCTCCTTTTTTTTTTTTTTTTTTGCCTCTCCAGGTAAATTTTGTAAGTTATCCTTCATTGTAAATGCAATTTCTTACATATAGTTTTATTTTATAGCAAGAATATCAAGGTTGATATGATTCAGGTCCTCCAACAAAATAAACTATTTATTGATTATTGACATTTAGATTGCCAGTAGTAAAATTAAGGTTTCTTAGGACCATCTGCCACATTTCCCCACTATTAACCATCAGAGCAGAAAAAGGATTGCATAGTACTGAGGGTCATTTTTTTTATTCTTATCTGTTTTATGTGTTACTATAGTCAAAAAAAAAAAAAAAAAGATTGTCATCACCAAACAAGCTGGTCTTTTAGTGTTGTGCCTCTTTATGATTAGCAGAGCTTGTCCTCAGAAAATAGACTCAGTTTCTTTCTGGGCTCATAATGACCACCTTTTCAGTATGGTAGAACGTTTCAGAACTTATGTTCACTGTCACATTGAGGCCTTGAAGTGAGACTTTTTGTTTGTTAATAAGGACAGCTACATTACAGAAAAAGTATTGGATAGTTGAAAGAATTCTAGACTTCAAGTCAGAAGAACTGGGTTTAATCACAGGCTCTATCACTTATTCTCATGTGACCCTTAAAAGAACATGTCATCTCTCTGATCTTTAGTTTCTTCATCTTTAAAAGGAGGAGGAGTGACTAGATGGTGTTTAAGATCACATGAAGTTCTGAATCTTCTGATTTATAAAATGTGTTAACCTTGAATAGTTTAAAAGAAGTAATGGAAGAGTGAGCTAATTAAGAATTGGTAAAAGTAGTAGAAATCTTCATTCCAGAGTAA
Organism: Sarcophilus harrisii; assembly: GCF_902635505.1. Taxonomy (NCBI): domain Eukaryota; kingdom Metazoa; phylum Chordata; class Mammalia; order Dasyuromorphia; family Dasyuridae; genus Sarcophilus; species Sarcophilus harrisii. The sequence continues at coordinate 72,685,173 of NC_045428.1, forward strand.
ATGCCATAGATTGCATTATACAAAATTAATACAGAATTCCTGATTATAGATTATTATCAACATTGGATGGCAGTTACAGGATGGTACAATGGATAGAGCACTAGGCTTGGATCATGAAGAAGAGTTCAAATAGATACTTGCTAGTTATATGAACTTGGTCTGATTAGTTAACCTTGTTTGCCTCAGTTTCTCATCTATAAAATGATCCAGAGAAGGAAATGGCAAACTACTCCAATGTTTTTAACAAGGAAACCCCAAAATGGTTGGTCATGAAGAATAAGACATGACTAAAACAACTCAACAAAATCTTGAAAAATTGAGGGGATATATAGATAGTTTAAAACATGAATGCCATTTTTAAATAGACATATAAACCAAGGAGAGGAACAGATATTATTATTTAGCATTTCAAAAAAATTTTCTTGAAAAGAGAGAGTAAGAGGATAGAAAAAGAGAATAGCTGCCTATTGTTTGGGTATTTACATGTCACCCAAAAGAGTATAGTGTAAGAATTAGTTGTCTCTGGTAACATCACAAACTTAAGACACTACTTGATTAAAAATGGATTGCCACACCTTCTTCTTGAAGGTCTTAATTCTTTTAAGACAAATGTGTATTGAAGAAAAAAGAAGGAAAAATAACAAACCACATAAAATTTATGCGTCCTGCCTAACAGTAACATAGCACTTGATACAAAATACAAATGATCTATTGATCAAATGAACCTTTTTTTATTCCAAGACGATGGTAAGATTTTCCCCCCTCTTTTATTTTCTTGCAGAACCAGGAATGATATAATCCATTATAGGTAATCCATTACCTCCATTAGGTAATTGATAAAACAAGTATAACATACACAAATATCCCCAGTACATTTCCCACAAACTATTCTATCTTCAGTAGTGATGGGTGACAGATCCTAGAGAATTCTTGAAGGAATATCATAGCACATCTTACATCTTTAGTTTACACTTGCTCTACAGTTTAATCATGATTACATACGGGAAATTAAAATCCATTTTGTCCCAAGACAACAGACAAACATTAATCTCTGAGAATCTAGGGTTATTAAATAGAAATAAAATGTTATCTATAAAATAAATAGTGTGTCAAATTAAAATCGAAATGGGGCCATAAGAATCCTTGACCAAAAATCACATATCAATGTTACCTATATTTGATTGTATTTTTCAAAATTTTATTACATATTTTAATCTGGGAAATGGCCTGCAACCTGCAGTTTTGACACTTCTGGATTAGATAACCATTGTGTCCAGTTTTATCCCCAAACATGATCTCATAAGTACCTTTTTTTAATGTGATTGTTTAAGTGAACAAAGTTTCAGTACAATTATTTTATTTGAGAGTATTTGTTGATCTGTGCATAGTGTTTAGAGAAGTATATAGGCTTTTTATAGTAGTAGAAGGTGGAAATACTTTTGTTTACTTCCTTGATGGAAAATTCCATCTTCCAGTGACTTCCTGAAGCAAATAATGGAGTTTATTATTTCTACTGAGAAAGAATGATTCTGAGTCTTTAATATTCAGACCTTAGAATTATTAACTAAAATGTCATTCTATTAGATCTCAGTTGCAGTTACTGGGAAAATGAACACCTTGATTAACCAGAAATCAAATAGACCATTTCACTGTAATTCATTGTCAGAATAGCATTTGTACTTGCTGAAACTTTATTTTTTTTTCTTGAGGTACTTTTGGTATTAATTTAAAGAGAAAACCACAAAAGAGAAGATAAGCCTCTGTGAAACGTGATCTGGTCGTTCATACGAGATGCATCTTTAAAAATGCAACATTGACTCCGGCTTCTACAACTGAATATCTAATAGTAGTAACAAATTAAGGAATGTCCTTTAATTGTAAATGTCACTGTAAGAATTTATATTGTTAAGGTCATTTGCTTGGAACAGAAACTAGTCTGGAATTTTCAATAGCTTTCACATTCTTTTTTTATAATTAAAGATTTTTATTTAGAGTTTTGAATTCCAAATTTTATCCTTCCTTCCCTCTTCTCCTTGAGATGGTAAGCAATCAGATATAGGTTATATATGTGCAATTACGTGAAACATTTTCATTTTAGTCATTTTTGTACAAGACCTTTGGAGTAAAGGGGGAAAAAAAGAAAGTGAAAAATAGCATAGTATTCATATTCTTAACATCAGAACTTATATTTATGTTAGACTCTCAATCATTACTCCCCCTTAGCCATGTTAGGTCTGACATAAAAGGAAAACATTATACTGAAGTTCTTTGATGGTGCTACATCATACATTAAACTCTTCATTTGTCAAAATCCAAATGACAAAAATACTCAGATAACTACTATTCATCTCATAGTATTCTGCAGTGAAATTTATGCTTGTAATGATGTATTAAAATTGCATTCAGGACACTTTGGATGTTATTTATATTTTATTCTTTATGACCAAAGAATTAGAGTTAGAAAAGACCTCAAAGGTCATTGCATGTTGGAAGGTGGTGGATTAGTGTTCTCCAAAAAAAACTCCAAATCCAGGAGGCTTTTGTCAATGTACCATGCTCTTAATTCTTGAAATTAAGTAAAAATCTGCATGATACCTGTGTTAACACTTGATTAATCAGAATGTTAAATTGATTAAACTATTCTGTTTCTCAATCATCTGAATAATAGGGAGTTTACTATCTATAACTTGAGTGGTCATGGACAAGTTGCTTTATTTTGTGTGTTTTTTTCCTCATTTCTAAAGTGAAGGTTTTGAAGTAAATTACCTTTGAATGTTCCTTAGAAACCACTCAAATTAAGAAGGTTTTACATGCAAGGACATAGAGAAATTATGGTCCCTTGTATTTATTGAATAAGATGTTTGATATGTAATTCTTTGGATATTGATTTTACATAAATCCCTTTAAATAATCAAATTTCAAAAATCATCTCAAATAGGAATTTCAAGTTGGAATCAAAATATTGAAAGAAACTTCCTTTTCCCTCCATGGAGTCAAGGATAAGCTATAGATGGAAGATGCCTGCTGTATTACATTTCTTTCTTGACTAGTTAGCAGTCTGCTTGTTTAGTCTCAGAAACACTACACCCCTCTTTTTTCTCTTCTTTCTACTAGCCACCCCCAAAAAAGATAATACAATTTTTAGTATTTTTGAAGAATCTTAATATTTTCATTTTGTTTATCCATTGACTGATAAACTTAAATGAAACATGCTTCTAGCAAGAAACTGAGATGTGAAATAAACTCTTAGCTCAAGATGAAGGGGTTAGAGAGGAACACACAAATAACAGAGTTTTCCCCCTAAATTTTAGAGTAGGTTTATTGTTCACACAAGTGAAAATTATAAAGCATTATCTGGGGACAGAAGTAATGTTAATAAAAGTTGGATCAATGGAAATATAAGCCTTTTTAAGTTTTTCCAGTTTAGCCTTAAGAAGATGCTCTTGCTGTTTCTCTCTAGAAATTTGCAGATATTTAGAGGTGTTGTGATCATGTTTGTATGTGGAGCCTCCTTATGATTAGAGCAATATACATAGCAAGTTTAAGCCATTTCACCTAAGATTTTTCTAGACATTGTAGGTATGAGAATTTAAAAACCTCTCTTTACTTTCTTGTACTATTAAAATTTGGTAGTATAGAGCACCACATTATCTTCAGCATGTTGTACATTTTACTTGGCCTTGTAATTTTCAGATCTGGCCATGTTATTTATAAATATTAGGCATCCATGTAACTAGTAACTTTTTGATAGTTTAAAGCATTTTTAATGCTTTAAAGTTTTAATTCTTTTTAATCTCATGAGTAAAATGAAGGAAATAAAAGATCCTTTAGGAATGTATAAACTGAAGCACATAGAAAGTATAACCAAAGATAGAAACTTGGTTCTCAGAAATATAGAATTCTAAAATTGGGAAAAGCCTCCTCAAGTTCCCCTTCCTACAACTTGTCTTCTATTTAAATTCTTTAACAAGGGCAAGATTTGAGAAATGATAATCTAGTGTGTATTATAGAAAATATACCAAAATTCACATTTAAGGCTTTCAGAAAGCCAGTTCCTTTTAAAAAAAAAAAAGAAGAAGAAGAAGAATTGACTTGGGAGGGGGAATAGTGAAATTGTTGAAAATGAGATGGAAAAAGCCTGTAGAAAGAAACAATTATGAGGCTTGTATTTAATCCCTTTTTATTTTCCTAAACTTCAGTCATGTCAGTTATCTGGCCACAGTGCTTACATTACTTAATTAGGAAAGTTGAGACAGCAGTGTGAATAGAAGCTGCCTGCATAGTGAAAAGGTAACAATTTAAAACCTATCACACTCTCATATGAATTGGGTAGATGGAGATAAAGCCTATTAAGGACCTCATTCAAGGAAAAGCACTTGACATTGATCACTTGTGAAAAGGAGTTTTTTTCCCTACCCCAAAACACATTTTCATGTGTTTGTACATATAAACTCCAAGCATTGGTCCATCTGATCATCAGCTTGTGGAATTACTAACATTGAGCTGCCTTGAAGGAACGGACAAGGTTATTAACTTTGGCAGGAAATGGAAATTTGTCTTTAATATACATGTGAAATTGAATTGTCTGTAGCACGAAGCTTTGGAGATTACCCATGCAAAATGAGAAAACGATCTAAATTTAAAATTGGCCTCAGTACAGTGGAAAGTAATTTTGTAGGCTGCGTTCTTCCTGCATTGAAATCTGTACAGAAATGGGCTCTATTAATTTAGACTTAAACACAGAACCTGTGTCTTCTTAGAAATGGTTAATGAGATGGAAAGTGTACCATAAGGAGAAAAATGAGAATTCTAGAAATGCTTCAGGCAAGTAAGTTCTCTATGTCTTAGCCTTTGAGTCTGCAGTGAGACCAATTGGCTTCAGAAAGGAGGTTCTCCCTACTGTGACAGACATTTGGAATAAGGAAATCCTGGTGATTCTTCACAATTTTGTATGACGGTCTAAAGCCCACAAAGGGGAGTAGAGAGGCTCAGAGACGGAGTCCCTGACACAGCTTTTATAATGTCAATGCTGATGTGGCTGAGTGCCTATAGGAAAGAGCGGGGGGAAGTAGAATATACGTTCTCAGAGAACGAATAACTTTTATGTGTTTCCTAAAAGACCTGCCTATGGCAAACAAGAAGACAGGATAGGAGAGCAAAATATTTCTCTTTATTATAAGGAAAAGAAAATCATCTTCCTTCTAAAGATAAAGTGAGCTCTTCCTATCTACGATGCATCAAGCTAGTTTCCCTTTTTTTGTTCACTGATTCCTGATTATTTGTACATGGAGTTCGGCTGTCTGTTTAATTACTAACAAATTCAGCTGTCTGTTAAATTACCGACAATTTGTTGAGAGGTAGCAAGACATAGTGTAGAGATCTGACATTGGATCCCAAAAGACCTGGATCTGAGTCTCTGATACATACTGGCTATTTAACCTCAAGCTAATTAATGAAGCTCTCAGTGCCCCCCAGACACTGCTATAGAAAATACAGTTTGGTGATGTGCATTCATACAGGGAGTTTCCTCATCAAGTGTTCATTACATTTTTTAAATTTCAAGTGAATTAAGAAAAAAGTGTTGGTGCATTAGTCACTGTGAAGGTAAAGATCAGTAATTTTGCCTTTCTCAATGAGGGGCAACCTGATATCATTAAAAGAGCCAGCTATCTTAGAGTCAGAAAAAGGTAGGTTCAAGCTTCAGCTCTGACACTTTAACTACTTTATGACTTAAATGTCTCGGGTTCTCTGTTTCTTCATCTGTAAAATGAGTTAGACAAGATAATCTCTGTTTTCTAAGAGTTCTAAATTCTGTGGGACTTACTAGCATTCAGTCCCTGAGCTTAAACTGAGCACTTAAATTCCATTAATCTCAGTTTCCTTATCAAAGGGGGATATTAACTTATACTGTTAATCTTACAATTTGGTTGTGAGGAAAATTATTTGTGAGCTATAAAACGTATTTTAATTGATTTTTTTATTCATTACTATCAACCAACTTAATTCCTTAATTCAGTTATTTGGCAAATTTTTATTGAGTGTTTTCTGTACTAGTCACTATGGGAATAATAAAAGGATGTACAGTTAGTTGCTTCATTCTGTTTTGAACAAGAGAAAGGAAGGGAGAGGGGAGTAAGCATTAACATAGTACACTGTGCTAAGCATTTTACAGATTTTCTCCCAAGTGATCCTTCTAACCACCCTATGAGAAAAGTGCTGTTATTATTTCCATTTTACAGTTGAAGGAACTGAGGTTAAGTGACTTGCCCTGAGTCACACAGCTAGTAAGTATCTGATGCTAGATTTGAACTTGTCATCCTGACCCAAGACCCACCTACCTGCCTCTGTTAGATAGTATACCAAAAGATAGCCTCAGTTGGCCCTTCCTTACCTTAATAAATATTTCCTTTCCAGGTATTGCTCTTCTGTACTTACATCTCTATGAAGTGTATGGCGACCCAGTCTACCTACAAATGTCCCATGAATACGTAAAAAAGAGCTTAAATACTCTGACCAAGCGCACCATCACCTTCCTTTGTGGGGATGCTGGCCCCTTAGCGATAGGAGCTGTGGTGTACCACAAGATGGGGAATGAGAAACAGGTAGAGGACTGCCTCACTCGGTAAGTTTCTTTGGAGAGAGGATTATCTTATCTTGATATCACAAAATGCACTCATTTTGCCTGTGTAATCAGGATTAAATCAAGAATATTCTAAGGAACATTACTTTTTATGTATAAAAGTCCTTTTTTTCCAGTATTCCTATTATGATCATCTGAGTAATCTGTGTACAATTACCTTATTGTATTTAGGGTTTAGGGCTATAATTTCAGTTTCATAGCAAGTTATCTTGACATTAGTATGCTCAAAGTTTAGCAGCCATTCAGTGATAGTCCCAACAGAAGAATTAAACCTCTTCACTCTGAATCCATCTGGGAAGCTCCCTATGTGTTATTCACCAGTTATTGCAGGTAAAGAAACACTGATTATTCTTAGTTATTAGAATGTTTTCCTTCTGTTAAAGCTGAAGTGCCCAACTTTAACTAACAAAGAATACTATTCCATGTCCAATGCAAGATGAAACATAAAGCCTGAAACAAATTATTTCATTTTCGGCTAAGCAAGTTCAGAGTCCTTTGGAAACTTTTTTTTGATGACTTCTCCTCATAGATTAAATAACAGCAAATGAAGTAAGCCCAGAATTATATTTCAGTATGGCCACTACAGTCGTACAGTCACTTTTAATCAAATATTAATCTATCTCTTTAAAAAAAAAATTTTTTTTTCTTCAGTTATAGTACAAATTCCAGATATATGATAGGAACATTCATTATGGTAGCAGCTTTCTTTTCTCAGTTTTTAAGACTTTGTATCAGAGCAAATAAGAATTTGAAAAATATATAAATTCTGTGTAATAACTTCTCATTACAAAGCCGTAAATTCATTTTATTCCAAAGTTCATAGCATCAGAACTGTACTCGATCTTACTACTTTTATCACCACAAAAGAAAACTTGAGTTTTTTCTTCTTATGCACCAAACTAGCTTCCCCTCTGGTCTTTCATTTTCTGTGTTACTCTTCTTTTGCTTCCTCTTGGTTCTCATCTAGTATGTCACACAACAATCCTTTGATGAAATAAATTTATCTCTCAATTCGTGTTGTGTAATGAAATGGGTTCTACTCCCACCATCACACCCTGACCACACCTCCTGAGGTGTCTTAAAGAAACAGCCTTTTGGGAGTGAACAATTTTAGAAGGTTAACATCATAGTGTTATACTTGAATATATGCATATTGGAGCCTTATATTACTTTAAACAAAAAGTATCATTACCAGATGTTCTGAGTTTATAATCTACCATTTTTACTGTTTTTAATTCCTCCTACCCAGAGATCTCAAAGGCGTCCCTAAATGATTGTAATTATCACCATTTTATAATCAGGGAAGTGATTTAATTCATTACAAACTATTTTGAGAATGATCTAGAGCTTTTACTTTCTAGTTTTGTACAAAAAGGATAATAGGGAATCTCCTTTATAATATGATGTGTCTAGAAAAGGTTTCTCAGAAAAACTTGCTAAGATGATTTCCTCGTAGGGTCCAAAATTTCTTCTAAACAGCTTGACACTCTAAAAATTGTCTGAGAGATGGCAAATAAAATTGGTTTTTATGCTTTTATTTTTCCTTCAATGCTATTTCATCATTGCTTTTATTCCCTGTAATAAAAAGTCTTGTGTTACAATCAATATTATCAACATTTCAAAACAAAAAAATGGAAAAGCAAATATCTACTTCTGAATTCTAAAGTTTCAAAAACACTTAAAATATCCATTATGCTTTATAAATTCCATTATCTCTTCAGTTTATCATCGTACAAAATATAAAACATTCAGTTAAAAGAAAACATTGCCTTTAAAGATCATTGAACCGAATTGATGAATTTCGTGACTTGAATTCAATATCCAACAAGTATGAAATAGCTGTGTTTTCTCCAAAACTGTACAGTATAATTTTAATGGGATACTATCCTTTATTATAATATGTTTAAAGAGAATTCACTTCTTTGTTGAACTTTGATAAGACAGAGAATTTTGTCAATTCTAATTCTGTACTGCCATCTATTGGCAATTATTAAGCTCACAGCTCTGGAATAACAGGCTTTGTTTAAAAAAAAAAAAAATTCTGAGGGAAAAAGAATAGCAATTGAAACTTACTACAAGGTTTCCTTGAAGTCCTCAACGATATGATCAATTATGTTGGCAAAATAGAAAGTAAACTAATTTATTAAAAGCATTCTTCTGCAAGGCATTTTTCCCCCTTTCAGGGATTTTAATAATAAAGTATTAATTCACTTTGGATTTTGTTGAAGCCTTGTTATTTTCATTTGTAATTTAATGTAATATCATAGAGAATCATAGTAATAGATAATAATAATAAATAAACCTTAGTAGAGATCACCTAGTCTGCCCCCTATTATCTCAGGTAAGGTTAAGAGAAGGGGTAGAATTTAGAATTCAAAAATTTTTAAAAATTGAATGTTAAAAATTATTTTGACATGTAATAAAAGGGGAAATAAAATAATTATTTTAAAAAGCATTCAGTATTATTGAATTAAAAGACACAAGAAAACCCAGAGATCTCACGGAAGGAAAGTTTCATATTCCTGAAGAATTCTATAAATAATAAATAATTCTATAAAGCTAAAAAATGCCACTTTTTCAATAAAACATTGTTTATATCCTAAAATGTCTTGCTTCAAAACTGTTAAAATTTTTTTTATTTATAAGTGATCATAAGATTTTATGAAAAAATTTAGTGAAAAAAAATCCATATTTTTATAGGAAACTTCTGTGAAACTAGTAGAAAAATGGAATTTTATGAAGTATTTGGATGAAGTCCATTTGACTTAATTGCTATTGAAGTAAAATTAGCATCAAAAAATATCATGGGACATTCTGAAAGAAAGGAATAAAAAAGACCTTAGATGCCATTGTCCAGAAACAGGTATAGAATGATTGTGTACATGAAAAATGTAACATTTGATTTGGCAACTAAGTTTGGAGCCATTTTTTTTCTACAGCCAGTAGAATAAGCCCCACTATTAGGATTTGCCTTAAAGCCCATATAAGGTATTTCAGATAACTGGACTCCTTGAGTAGCCTATTTATTGACTTTTGCATAAAACTATACTAGTAATCCCTGTGCAACCTTGACTCGTTTACAAAATCTTTTTAAAAGGCATTATACCAAAGTTTGGGGCTTTTTAATACTAATTTAAGCTTTTTATTTTTCAAAAGACATGCAAAGATAATTTTCAGCATCTATCCTTGCAAAACCTTGTGTTCTAAAATTTTCTCACTCCCTTCCCCCATCTCTCCTCCCTTAAATAGCTTATTTTTACATTTTATCAAGCTGCACAAAGAAAATCAGATCAAAAGAAAAAAATAAAAATAAAAAGTAGGAAGCCAACAACAATAACAAAAGTAAAAATACTGTGCTGTGATCCATATTCAGTCCCCACAGTTTTCTCTCTGGATGCAAATAGCTTTCTCCATCCCAAGTCCATTAGAACTGGGTGGAATCAACCCATTGTTGAATTGATCATCATATAATCTTGCTGTTGCTGTGTACAATGTTCTTTCGGTTCTACCCACTTCCCTTAGCATCAGTTCATGTAAGTCTCTCCAAGCCTCTCTGAAATCATCCTGCTGGTCGTTTCTTATAGAACAATAATATTCCATAACATCCATATACCATAACTTATTCAGCCATTCTCCAACTGATGGGTATCCACTCAGTTTCCAGTTTCTAGCTACTACGAAAAGGGCCTTTCCCTCCTTTATTATCTCTTTGGGATATAAGCCCAGTAGAAACACTGCTGGGTCAAAGGGTAGGCAGTTTGATAGACCTTTGGGCATGGTTCCAAACTGGTCTCCAGAATGGTTGGATCAGTTCACAACTCCACCAACAATGTATGTGTCCCAGTTTTCCCACATCCCCTTCAACATTTATCATTTTCTTTTCCTGTCATTTTAGTTAATCTGAAGAGGTATGAAGTATAACAGAGTTTTTACTGAGAATGTAATCCTATTTTATACATGCCCAATAGATATTTTTTCAACCTTACTCTCAAATACTTATGATTACATCTCTACTTTCATACATACAATAAAAATATATTTAAGATGTTATAATACTCATATTGTTGTCATACCTCAGTGCTAGAATCTTGCCTGTGCATAACTTTTTTATGTGTCTTTGTAGCTCTCCTAGTTTCACTCTTTGATGCCATTGTGAGAATTGGCATCCCCGAAATGCATGACTTAGAATAATCTCTTGAGTACAAACAGAAGGAATCTGTGAAATAATGAAAATCTTTGACCAAGAAGGGACAAATCCATTTAAATTAACCCTTTTAATTTATAGGTGAGAAAACTGAAGATTTAGAGGGGATAAGTGACTTTTCCAGAATTACTGCTAATTTGTGGTAGAATTAAAAGACTCCTAAGCCACAGTGCTATGCTTTTTCTAGTACCTCATGCCGATGTTGCCTTTTTAAATTTTCTCTTATGCTTTGAGAGTTCTAAAGAAATATTTCTGCAATATGTGATTTGTAGAGTCAGATTTTCCCTTTGTAAATTGGAAATGGCAATGGGAGTCACCTCAAAGAACCTGACCTCTCTGATGGAGAAGAAAGCAAGACTACAGGATATAAGATTTTCTTTTAAATTGCAAAGTCAGGAAGACGCATCCCTCTTGAGTTCAAATCTAGTCTTAGACTCTCACTAGATGTGTGATCCTGGGCAAGTCACTTAACCCTGTTTGCCTCAGTTTCCTCATCTATAAAATGAGCTGGAGAAGGAAATAGCAAACTACTCCAGTAGCTCTGCCAAAAAAAAAAAAAAAAACCCAAAAGTAGTCAGAAGAGCTGGACATGACTGAATAGCAACAAAACATGATACAATCTTCAAATATATTGCTTCAAGTTTTTAAGTATCAAGATAGACCAACTCTTAAATTTAAAAAAAGTACAAGTTGGTTAAATCAATTTATTCTGTTTTAGCAGGTAGTAGAGTGGATAGAATAGTAATCTTGGAGTCAGGGATGCCTGGATTTGTATTCTGTTCAGACATTGACTAGTTATGTGAACTCTGGGCATATTTAGCTTCTCAATCTCAAATTTCTCATCAAAAAGGGCTTATGATAGCTCCTACCTTAGCAGGTAGTTGTGAGCATCAAATGAAATAATGTATATAAAGTACTTTGTAAACTTTAAAGCGCTGTATTAATGTAGATGGTAGTATTAATTGTTAGTATTAGCATATAACATGTTTGGAATATTTGTCGGTTAAAATAGGAATTAACTGGATCCTTCTTTAGAACCATTCAGTCTTGGTATTTTTGTTTTAATTTGTTATGAACCATTTCCTTTATGAGTTCTTTTCTCTAAGTTTTACCATCCCACTAGACAAGCTGCTCTCCAAAAGCAATGCATTTGGAACTCAATTTTCTCAATTAAAAAAAACAAAAAACAGTATTAAAGTCTTTTGAATTTAAAAAACAACATAATATAGATTCTGCTATGTCCATTTTATTTAGAAATTGAATTATAAGAGATTTTAGCATCTAGGATCAGCTAAAAGGAACTTGAGACATCTTGTCATCTGAACCTCTCATTTTATAAATAAGGAAACATAGTTTTGAAGAGGTGAAGTGATTTCCTATAAAACCATTTTCATAATTTCCTAAGGATAGCAATAATCTGTTTTTTATAAAGGTTAGGGATAAGAAATTGCCTACAAAATAAAATATGTATATTGTTATTAGAGTTTTATGATGACATCAAAGTTCTTTATTGATGGATGTATTACCCAATGACAAGTAAAATAGGAAAATACTCTTGAATCTTGATTTTTTAAAAAATTGTATAATTCAGTGTAAGAAAAATTCAACTTATATGGGTTATTAACTTCAAGAGGGAAGTTAATTACTGAAATTTCAGAAGTAATTCATTTTAAGGCATCCTCATCTTTAGAATGTACACCAAGGACAGATTTTTTTTAATTTAATAATATTTTAAGAGTCATGTAGGCCAATTAAACCAGATCTCTATCTGCAGAAAGAAGAAAGGAACACATATAAATAGAAGTAACCAGAATGATAGAGGGCTCTATGTATGTCATCCCTTTCTTTTTCCAATTTGTTGGAGATTGTTCTATTTAAACATATTTGGGGCTATGCTTTTCCTGAATTTTTTAATTGGTGTCTCTTTGTTTATCTTACCATGAAACTTTTCTATATCTATAAAGAAAAAGGAAATGAATTATACCTGTGACAGTCACAGGGTGGGATCTCTTAATCATTGCTGGCAGGATTCATGTCAGAGTCTTCCTCAATGGGCTGATCCTTCACCTGGAAGATAGTTATCTACCTGAGAGTCAATGTGGCTTCAGAAACGACCAAGTAGTGGTTGATATGGTATTCACTGCCTAACATCTCCTGGAGAAATGCCAAGAACAGAACAGATGTCGGTGACGTGATGTTCATTGATCTGACCAAGGCTTTTGGTAGTCAGTTACAGGGACTTGGGGAAAATCGTGGCAAAATTTAGTTTTCTGAAGTACATCAGTCTTGTACATCAATTTTGTGACAAAATGCTTACACAGGTTCTAGATAACGAATGGATTATGCTCTTGCACTTTCCCAGTCACTAGTGGAGTGAAAGCAGGAGCTCTGTGCTTGCTCATATGCTTTTTGAAAAGCATGTTTTCAGCTATATTAGATGCCTTCAGAGAGGATGAAAATGACAAGGTCAGCTACTACACTGTTGAAATTATTTAGCTTGAAGACTATATACCAATACTAAAGTGGAAAGAGAGTTGATATGTCTTTTTTTTTTTTTTTTTTTTTGCAGATGATTGTGCACTTAATGTAGCCTCTGAGAATGAGATGCAACCAAATATGGATAGGCTCTCTGTATTTTGTGCTAATTTTGGCCTAACAATTAAAAGCCCCAAAAAAACAAACAAAAAAAAAAAAACAGGTTGTCCATCAGCCAGCACCACACCATTCCCATATATGTAACCACTGGTTATATCAGATGGAGAAATTTTGAGTGCTGTGGATAAGTTAACTCATCTAGGTTCATTATATTTTGGGGGGATGTGCACATAGATAGTGGATATTGTATTTGTATATATACATAAATGATGAGGTTGATGAATGCATTGCCAGAACTAGTTTAGTGTGTGGAAGACTCTGAAGGAAAATGTGGGAGAGCAGAGGCATTAACTGCCGACCAATTGAAGGGCTACAGAACTATTGTGCTGACCTCATTATTGGATGGCTGTGAAATCTGGGCAGTCTACCCATGCCATACTAGGAAACTGAATCATTTTCATTTGAATTGTTTTAGAAAGATTCTGATAATCATTTGGCAAGATTAACACTGGACAGTGAGGTCCTTTCTTTAGCTGAATCACATTCAAACTCTGCTGTGGAGAGTTAACTCCAATTGGCTGGCCCCATTGCTTGAATACCAAACATACATTTACCTAAAAGACTATTTTATTGAGAACTTGCACAAGAAAGTACTCCCATGGAAGCCAGAAGAAATGTGATACAAGGGCACTGATGATCTCTCTGAAGAACTTTGGAGTTGATTTGAGACATGGGTAGCACCGACACAGAATCACACCACCCCTCATGCTCACATCAAAGAAGGCACTGTGCTTTATGAGCTAAGCAGAATTGCAGTAGCTCAAAGGAAATGTGAGATGTATAAATTTAGAGACATTCCCATTCCAAAATTCTGTGCGGACTACTTGTCGCACCCTATGGTAGAGCCTTCCACATTCAGATACAGTGCACCTTGGCCCAAAAGAGTGATGTCATTTTGGCCCTCTTCAGGGGGAAAAAAAGACAACCACCATAATAGGAATAGAAAATGAATCTGCTATTTCATTCAAGAATCTTTGTGTGAGGAAAATCCCTCTGCCAATACAGATCAGCACATTTGCAAAGAGAATTTACCTCTTAGACAACTGCCCAAGTATGTATCAGAGGTAGGACAACTTCTTAAGGCCGCTTCTCTGTCCACTCCACCATGCTGTCTCTTCCTTCTTGGAAACAGTTATATGTAGCTTCATTTCCCAGAGACTGATGAAGATGGGAATCACAGGAGGTAAAGCAGAAGTACATAGCTCCTTGTATACTTTTGCATGAATCAGTATTCTGATATTACTAGAATACTGATGCTTTGTATTCAATTCACAAATTGCAGTTAGTTAAGGTGTATGTAGCCATATCTCTCTCCCTTGAAAAACCCATACAGAACCAGTTACAGAGCTTTATTTACATGTCTGTCTTCCATTCCACCCAATTCCCTTCCATGTATCCTTTTATTTTCAGTCTTGTCCACCTGCATAAGCTTGACCCCCGAGCTCCTGATGAAATGCTCTATGGACGAATGGGCTACATTTATGCTTTGCTTTTTGTGAACAAATACTTTGGACAAGAAAAGATACCTCAGCACCATATTCAGCAGGTACCCAGCTCTCTACCGGTCACTGTCTTTTTTTTTTTTTTTTTTTTTTTTTTTTTTTTTTTTTTTTTTTCTTAATGCTTTTTATGGGATCCTCCTACTCACTGTTCTTGTAAAATATGACTTTGTTCCTGTATAATTCTTCAAGGTTTTCTGAGATGGGGATTATCTATAATCTCTGAAATTCACACACATTCAAACAATATAACATGAGAGCTATGCCAAGTGACAAACTGTGTCACTTCCATTAAAGAATCCATCTCCTTGCAGTGGAGAACAAGTCAGATGCCTCCTTCCACATGATCTTCCTTAAATAAATACTAGTTTCTTCTAACAAATAATTTGTTACCTGTAAGTATTTAGGAACTTTTATATTTGTTTTCAGAAAAGAGCTATGAATGTTTTCATGCACAAAACTGTAATATTTGTGAGACTAGTGTCTATAGATACATAGAGTATATGTATATATAGATATAGATATATAGAATATATCTATATCTATATATAGATATAGATATATCCCTAGTTTCCCCATGCTTGTTATAACAAGATAATTTCCTTATTCCATGTCAGGATATTTTTATTCTAATTCAGTTATTCACATTCGCTTCTCCCCTACAGATTTGTGATATGGTAGTATCATCAGGTGAGGGTCTTGCCAGAAAAAGAAACTTCATTTCAAAGACACCACTGATGTATGAATGGTATCAAGAATATTATGTGGGTGCTGCCCATGGACTGGCAGGTATTTACTACTTCTTGATGCAGGTAGGAATGATTAAATTAAGAATTCTTAAGTTGTTTTGTTTTCTTTCCCCCCCGTTTTGCAGATCTTAATTAGCAATTTAGATTTATTGGTTCCATGAAAGCATGACTTTGGGAGAGATATGATTGGAGTCAATAGGACAATTATTTTTTAAGTGTTGTGTTTTATACTGAGAAATTATTTCTTTTATTTAAGACATTAGTCAAAAGAAGTAAATGCCATTGCTTTTACTTTATAATTTTGGCTTTTAAAATATATTTTAATATCTTTTATTTTTACATCATCATGGTTTCCCTCAGCATCCTTCCCGATTTTTAGAAGCCAAAAGAAAGAAAAAAGAAGGGGGAAATCAGCATAACCCATCAAGACATCAAAAATGTCTGCAAATTTGCACAATGTACAATATATGTAAACCTTTTACTTCTGCAAAAGGTTAGGTTAGGAGTATCTTATTTCACTTTTTTTCACTTTTTGTATCACTTTTTTTGAGCCCATGCTTGTTCTTTTATAATTTTGAAGCATTCATTTTTTATTTTGTGTGTGTGTGTGTGTGTGTGTGTCCTTTCATTTTGTTGTAGTCATTGTGTGAATCATTTTCTTGATTCTGCTTACTTCACTCTGTATCAATTCATAAAGATCTTTCCATGCTATTATATTTGTCACATTGACAGTTTCTTATAACATTGTAATATTTCATTATATTTATATGTTGCAATTTTTTACCCATTCCTAATTGATGAGTATCTACCTTTTTTCCTCAATAAATCTTGGCAATCACAAAAAGTGATGCTATCAGTATGTTGATGAATATGGTATGGAGTCTTTCTTCTTATTGGTAGCTCCTTTTGGTAAAAGCCCAGTAATAAAATTTCTGGATCAGAAATTATGGATAATGTTAGTCATTTTATTTCCATAATCACAAATTGCTTTCCTAAATCATTATACCAATTCACAGATTCATCAGTAGTGCATTAGTGTGTCCATCTTCCTACAAGCAAGCCCTCCAATATCTATTCTTCCTACCTTTGACATCTTTGTCAATTTACAGAGTGTGAGATGAAAATCTTGATTATTTTGATTTGATTTTCTCTTTATTTTTAGTAATTTGGAGCATTCTTTAATGTGGTTATTAATTTTACAATTCTTTTGTTTATTCATATCTTTTTTCACATCTGTTCTGGGGTGGCTTTTGGTCTTCTATGTCTGTGTGTATATCTATATAGGTAGATACATGTGTGTTTGTATGATACATATTTATATGTGTATATATATATATAAATGTGTATGTATGCATAAATATGCATGTCAATTGTTTAGTTTATATAGATTAGATGCCAAAACCCTTATCAGAGAAATTTGAAACAAAAGTTTTTTTGTTTTTGTTTTTCCCCAATCACTTTGCCTCTTATCCTCAATGACTTAATTTTGTTGGTGTAAAAGCTTTTCAGTTTCATGTAACCAAAATTATCTATTTTATCTTTTGTAATTGTCTCTATTCTTTGTATGGTTTAGAATATGTCTCTTAACTGATTGAGGAGAAGCATAATTACATATACCTCTCAGAGCTAATTTTTTTATACTGTGATCTTTAATATTAAAGTCATATAAAAATAGAAAAAAAGAAAAAAATTAAGGTCATGTATATACTTAGAAGTATTGTAAAATATTATATAAGGTTTTATTTTAAGCCTAATTCTGGCAAACTACTTTTCAGTTATTCTAGTGGTTTTTATCAGATAAGGAATTCTTTCCTAAGTGATTTATGTTTTCCATTTTATTAAAACTGGGTTAATTGAATTCTCTTTCTTTTGGTTCTCCCTTATCTAGTCTATTCCATTAAAATACCTCTTTTTTTTTTAACCAGTACCAAATAGTTTTGATGACTGTTGCTTCAGAATATAGTTGAAAGCCTCAATTTCTATTTTTAACTACATTTTAGGATAGCTACAATTTAGACCTAAAAGAACCTAAAATTGTTTTTTTACAGACACATGAGATTTTAAGGAAGTCTGGAGAACAGCCTGGGTAAATTAGGTAACTCAGATTAACTAATATTCTTAAAACTCCAAGTCAGCAAAAGGAACCCTATGGTTTACAACTGGTGGATTTATTTGGATGGTAGATTTATTTGCATGGCAGATCATATGTATAATTGGGGGAGCATTGATAAAAACTGGTTCTTGGAAAAAAAGCAGCACTGAATAGACCCTCTAAAAAGACATTTGCAGAAACTAAATTAAAGAGCTAAAAAAAAAAAAAAAAAAATCCAATGATATCTTAGTGAGGGAGTATATGAAAAGGATTTAATTTTTTTTTTCTCGGAACCTCCTTAACCTTTAGGTTAAGATTTGTCAAGAGAAGAGATTTATATTTTGTTTTTCACAGACCTGCTGTCCTCAGCTGGCTGATTTTACATCCACCCAAAACAAATAAAGAACAACAACAAAAAAAGAGCAAGACAAATTGTGGTGCCTTAGCTTTGTGGAAGGAAAGAGATGTAAACTTGGGGCATAGGAGACAAATGCCTCCCTTCCCTTCTTCAAGAAACTATTAGAGTAAGACTACCAATGGTTTGAACCAAGTGGTTTGAACTTGCTGAAATTGGGAAATGTTTTTGTTTTTGTTTTTTCTTTTTTGTATCTGGAGCAAGTAGTTAGAATACTTAACTTAATATGCCTCATTGTTCTGAATGAGGCTGCTGCTAATAAAGGGAATTCCTTTTCAGTGAATTATTTACATAAAGTATTTCATATATCTGTTTGTATTATTTAATTACTTGTGTAAAGAGCAAAAAAAGTGCAAGTGGCTTAGATTGATATTTAGAGCTCTGATGTCATTATTCCACACATGTTAGTATAGGGTTTGGGTTTAATATGACAATAGAAAAGACAAATAAGATTGATCAGAACAACTTTATGATTGTGTATACTGTTTCTGGGAAGCTCATTATACACATTTAACATTTTCATTGGCCACCCACATTAATTCCAACAAATCATATATTAAGGTAAGTTCTTTTTTCCCCACATTAATACTTAAACTAATCAAAGATAAGGAAATAAACAGAATATTATGATGAATTAGAGGCCTCACCTTGGACTCTGGAACACCCACATTGAGAATCAATCCTCTTTCTGACACATATATTTCATTGCCCATGCGACAAGTCACTTAATCCCTCAGTGCCCTGAACAAGTCAGATGAACTGTCATTTTGTACTGATGGGGATGATTTTCTACATTAAAGAATTCCCTACACTTTCTTCAACACTGATGATTAGATTAATGTGTACTTGTATAACATTTACATCATATATATATATATATATATATATATATATACCTATATATGCCTCCATACATAATAGTTGTGTGGATTATAGTGTGCTTGTATATGTGCAAGTATAGTAATAGTAGGCACATAGCATTATACCTTAATTTTGATGGGTCACTGAATTATATCAAAACTTTTTTTAGAACTACAGAAACTAAAAAGGTTATGACTTGGAATTCCAGAGTTCCTGCTATGGCATTCACTTGTTTAATGAATTTCTTGAACAGAGAAATCATTTCTCATTATAAGGGACAATCTCTTGAAAATAAACCCTGCAGGAAGAAGAAGAAAATCAGTATTTAAAAAAAAAAAAAAAAAGTACATGTTACTTGAGCATAGTTTCAGATAACAGGTCTTAGGATGCATTTAATGGATTTTGTGTAACTCAGTTGAAAAAAAAAAAAAAACTAAATAGACCTAATACCATTTGGGGACATCTACCTGAGTAAGATAAATTTGGCACAAACAGAATTCATGTAGAATGTGAAGAAGAGGGATTCTCCACTACAATCTCATTTTCTTGAGATCAGTGACTATTTTTTTTTGCCATTCTGTGTATTCCCAAATTTAGCGCAATTTTTGGTACATAATAAATGCTTAATAGATGCTATTGACTGATTTCCCTGAAAGTTGCATAATTTTCTTTAATTAGAGTTTGATACTTGTTAGTGTTTTTGTAAGGTTGAGGGTTTTATGGTTAAAGATAAAAGATTTTAGTAAAGATAATGTCCATCCATAAGCACTGTGTGTCATAGTAGAGAAGATTGTTTTAATTAGTAATGCACAAAAAGGGATACCAGCTGATTAAGTAGCAAAATGAAATATAATAAAACAAGTCCAGCACAGGTCCTTCAGGAAGCGGATCATTAGAAGGTTGTTTATGCTGTTGAATGTAAATTCTTAAATTAAGGAAGTGAATTTTGCAAATAATAAATTGCCTCTTAATTTAGAAGTTCCTAAAGTATTATTTTTAATGCCTATTTAGATTTAAAATATCATTGTTTTTTTCTGGCATTTGTTCTTATGGCCTCTCTTTCCAGAGGTAGATACAGGCCCATAGACCTTCTTCAAGAAAGAAGAATAAGAATATACTCATTTAAACATTTTTTAAATGAGGCTTAGGCTAATGTGTCACAGAAAACAGAAGGTATTAATTGACTTCGCACTGACACTAAAAAACAGATCTTCAGGTCCTCTGAGTTGTTTAGCTAACTTAATAATCATTGCTTAAGTGTTGGGTTTTCCATTTGCAGATTGTTCATAATCTAAAAAATGATTCATAATCTAAAAATTCATTTAAGTTCTCATCTGTCAAAGCAAAACAAAATTACTTTAGGTTGGGGAGAGAATACTGATAATTTGAATTTAAGAGCAGTCTACTTGGGACTGAGTAAGGCACAAGAGATATTCTGCTTCTGCTAACGAATACAGTATTCTTATAGTAATCATGAAATGTTAATTATCCTTCATTTCCCTCATTCCTTAAAAACCAGAACTTGATTTTGTTATTTATAGGGAAGTTGGTGAACAAATAACATTGAATTGAGAGCTGTAAAATAAGAAAAGGACTTACATTACCTTTGTCATTGGATCCTATAAATTTTATATAGCTAGACATTGTTTTTTTGCTGTACATATTAATATAAGATGAGTTAGAACAAGAGAACAATTTTGGTCCTGAGTTATGCATCACTTTCATATCTGTGTGTTTTCTATCAGACAAATTTCACCTCATATTTCCCTAAAATAATCTATGATAAAAATGTATAGTGAACATGGACTTCTTGGGAATACTTCATAAAATGCTAGTATCTCTCTTTAAGTAGCAAAATAACATGGACAAGTCCATAAAATAGCTTCTTCAGAGAGTCTACTGAGAGCCTTAACTCAAAAGTTATGTTTATGTACACAGAGGTGAATATTAAGAAATAAAAAGTATGTAATAATTCTTTACCTAAATTCCTGAAAGCTGGACTGATTATGTGATTAGAAATGTTTGATTCTTCAAAATTAAGAAATAACATGCAGGTACAGAAGAGATCTAGGTATGAGAAGATAAATAAATCCTAAAATGCCTTAATGATGCCAAGTATATTTTCTTTAATTTTGCTTCTGTTTAAAACTTGTTCCTTAGAATTAGGAAGAAAAGGTTTTGTTATAAATCCAAGCATTTTTCATTAACCATGAAGCTATATATATTAAATATAAATATTTCCTTGGGAATTTAATTTTTCAAGTAAATAATAAATTTCCTTTTCTTCTTAATTTGGGAATTTCTTAAGTGTGTTAATGCCTATTTGCATTTAAAGTATTATTTTATTTCATAGCCTGTCCTTCAGGTAAGCCAAGTGAAGTTGCACAATGTGGTCAAGCCCAGTGTAGACTATGTCTGTGACCTGAAATTCCCTTCTGGCAACTATCCTTCATGTGTGGATGATACTAGAGATCTTCTTGTCCATTGGTGTCATGGGGCTCCTGGGGTGATCTACATGCTAGTCCAGGCTTACAAGGTACATACTTCTTACCCTAGGAGACAACTTTAAGCTTAAGTATAATTTCATTAACAAAAATGGTATTTCAGAAACAATGTACAAATTCCGCTCTTCTCAGAACTCTTTTACCTAAGAAGTAAAATAATTTTTCTAAATGTATCACATAAGTCAGGAAAACAATTACTATAAAAGCAAAGGTATCCAAGTTAAATCAAGTCAACTTCATCCAAGAACGACTTGTAAAAGTGTTTCTTGGCACATTTCAATAGCTAATTAGAGATTTTAAACGACCAGAAATTCTGATGCTCGTATGGTGCTAAATATACTTGATTGTCCTTATAAGCAAGAAGGGAAAAAAAGACTACCAACTTAGTCTGTTGTATTTTGGTAAGCATTTGCTTGTATGGTAATGTGTATTTTATAAATGACAGAGACTTAACTGTCTGAACTGCTTATAGACAATGGCAGGTTCCAATAAGTCCTCTGTACTTTTTTCATTTTTAATGATATAATGTTCATAAAGTATATATGTTTATAAAGTATTATGTTTGATGTCATAAGTGGCATTGTGTTCTCCCAAATAAGAAGAAAACACTACAGAAAAGTTTCCTTGGATAAACTTTATCCTCATTTCCTAGTAACTGGGCATTTTTGTTACAAAGAAAGCAATCATGTATTCTATGGAAGGTGACTAATGATGACAGTTTGATGTAAATTTGATAATGTTCTTGCTACCTCATCAATCACTCTAAAACCCTTTACGAGTACAGACAAAGTCACAGTCATTTTTAATATAAGGAGAGCCACTTACGGATGGGAAAATGAGCCCCATCCACATAACCCATCTGTAGTCAGCAGAGCTCTCCTTGTTTGTGACCTCCCCTCCTGCTCTATGTCTCTTAGCCCTCAGCTTCCAGGACGGGAGGGAACCACGGATCTTTTGAGTTAAAAAGCACCTTAGGAGTCATCTGGTTCCCTCCCCTACCTAGAATACCACACTGCATCATCCCACACAAAGAGACTATCAAGGTGTAACAGACCTGGACGGTCTCATTCTGGACACCAGACTTCTGTTAATGCCCCAAGTGGGGAGATGTGACTGGCATGTAACTGACCATATTCTCCCCAATGGATACTTTTGCAGTTGATGTTAATCTAAGTTCAGGACCTTACAGTTGTCTTTATTATTAAATTTCTTCCTTTTGTATTTCACCCATCATTTTGGGCTCTTTTTTTTTCTGTCACCTAATACATTTTATTTAGTTGTCAATGAAGTTAAAATGATCATTTACAATAAAACTCGATTTTCCTAATTGCCTACAGATATTTGATGAGGAAAAGTATCTTAATGATGCCTTTAAGTGTGCTGATGTGATCTGGAAGTATGGGTTACTCAGAAAAGGATATGGGCTGTGCCATGGTGTTGCAGGCAATGCATATGCCTTCCTGTCTTTATACAAAATCACCCATGACGTGAAATATCTGTACAGAGCTTGTAAGGTAGGTTGAAGAACATCCAAAGAAGAAGAAAAAAGATTTTCAAGATATTTTTTAAAGTGTCTAATTCTAGTTTCATTTTCCCTGTTTTAGTAATCTACAGAAAATAGTTAAAGTGACCTTTTAAAAGTTTAATTTGCCTTTTATAAAACAAATTGCTGTATTTAACAGTTTAGTTAGAGCTGGCAGTAGAGTAGCTTGTTTATTTTGTTCCTATCTTCCTTTGGCAATTGGTTTATAAGCCTTAAGATAAAATTTCAGTCATTTAAGCCCATCCAGGCTAGCCCTCGATTCTAAGAAGCTTATGTTCTACATAAGTAAGTACAATTTAGCCAGTTCATCACTTTCTTTTTTGGGCCAAAGTCTTCTTGGCTTCCCTTGTAGTTCCCATAGGATCACCATGATCTTCCCCATAAACCCATTATCTTTTCAGAGGAGTACTGTTCAGAGTTTTGGCATATGAATTGAGTATGTATTCAGAATAATTTGACATGGCCTTTCTTTTTCAGTTTGCTGAATGGTGTCTAGATTATGGTGAGCATGTATGCAGGACCCCTGACACACCTTTCTCCCTCTTTGAAGGTATTCTTTTCATATTACTTGTTTTCTTTATAATAGAAATATATATTTGAAGACACTGTCCCCAAGGCATTCCTCTCCATTAATGTAATGATCCTTTAATTTCTTAGCCTTCCCTTCTGAACTCCCTTTGCATTTAGTGGAAAAAATTACTTTACCTTTTCTTGCTCATGAGTAATAAGCAGATAACTAAAGCAAGCACTAATGTAAATGTAAACCTAGAAGCTGAGAATAGTTGTAGTGCTTTCTAAACCTAACATGTAAATAAGTAAATATACTTTTAATTCTGCTAAGGTTGTGCTGTTAATTTCAGAATAAAGCTAGTGCAGAAAACTAGAGCTATGCTATAGTAGTAGTATTTTAATATGATAACTCCTTATCTCTTTTGGTTTCTTCAGGAATGGCTGGAACAATTTATTTCCTGTCTGACCTGCTTGTTCCAACAAAAGCCAGATTCCCAGCTTTTGAAATATAAAAGGCCAAACACATCCCTACAGTTCATTGCATGTCCATCACTACCCATGCAAACATTGGCTAAATGAGTTCATTACTTTTCACCATCTTTCTTAACTAAAGGGAACAAATTCTGTGTTTAAAATAATTGGTCTTTTCCACAATAATCTTCTGCTCAATTCATTTTGGGGAGTTTTCTTTTGTTTAAAAGGATAAGGGGGAAAAAAAACATTTTAGGTTGTTTTCCTGAAAGGGGATGAAATGAACAGTATTTTGGTGGAAACACACATACACACACATTTCTGAACTTGGAAGAAATTTCTAGTTATTTAAACTTTTCAACATGATTTAATGTTGATACAATTCTCACTACTATAATAAAAACTGAATTGTACTTAAAGATTAATACATAACTGTTAGTGAATAGTACTATTTAAATATTAATTTTCCTTTGGCCTATAGAAAACATATTATTATAGCCATGCTTTCTTTATGAATGGCCAACTATCAAAGGGGAGGGGAGCAGAAATATATTTCCTCTAGAAAATTGCAAAAGCCACAAGCCTGAACCAAGGATATCCGAACCTTTTCTTAAATTCACATTGTCTATTCAGAGTTTAATGAACTCTTATCTTTTTATTTCATGGATATAAGTTGGCTTTTGTATATATCTCCCAGATTAAAAAAAAAAAAAAAAACTTTTAAAAATGTCATAATCAGTTTAAAAATTTTACTTTAATGTTTTGATAAAGTTTAAAGTATTCTTAGAATTACACATTTATTATTTTTGGCTCTAGAAAAATGTTCTCAATTTTGGAAATGCTTATTAAAAGGTGGATGATTTTGTTGTTACCAGTGATCAGTGAAACATGTTTTTGTTTACTACTATATTGTGAATTTTTCACCCTCTTGATCCTTTACTTCCCTTTTACTTGCCTTGTGATCATTGTGCTTTGGTGTACTGCTTGCTAATGCTGTAGAATAGTTTACTCTCTCAAGTTATATGAGTCTGATCTTCTCACTAAATAGAATAGCACTTATCCCACTTTTGTTACAAAGACCAAGAAAAATCCACACACACCCCAGCCAACTACTTGAAAAGGAAGCACTTCAGCATTTAGTAGAAGTTCTATTTAGCTGTAGGTTATAATGAAGACATCTAGGTGGTACTATGTATAGAGACAGAGTACTAAGCCTGGAGTCTGGAAGAACTGAGTTCAAATTCAGCCTTAGATGCTTATTAGCTGTGTGACCCTAGGCAAGTCATTTAACTCTGTTTATACCTCAGTTTCTCAACTCTCTGAAAATAAGCCGGTAAAGGAAATGGCAAACCACTCCCATGACTTAGACAAGAAAACACCAATGAGGTCACATAGAGTTGGACACAAATGAAATGATTGAACAACAACAAATTATCTAATGGGTTGTGTTCAGCACAAATAGTGGAACAATCTTAGGTACCTGGATTGTACCTACTTCCAAGCTCATGAACAAACAGAATTGGTTTCCTCCATAGGCAACTGATTTGACCCAAATGGATTTATTAAGATGTTTGCGTTAAATATCCCAGTGAACAAATAGAACTTTTGCTAAATACTCAGGGGCCAGTTTTTCAAATTATTGGCTGTATGGCATTTTCCTGATCTTTTTCATAGAAACTCATAGAAAATGAGTGCTACATGTTTAATTGGAAGACTAAGATTGTTATAAAGTGGGAGAAAAGTATAAGCAAGAAGTACTCAAATGTAGTGATCCCAGAACAGACAAAACACAAATCAGGACTTATAGAATTGTTAAATCATAAATGAAATTTTTTTTGTTGGCTTAATGATAACAAAAATATGTACCTTTAAAAAAATATTTCCCCAATACAAAACATTTGTGTTGCAATTCACTATTTTCTAAGACTTTAAAATTGGATAGGGAAAGAAACATTGGTGCCTCAAAATCCTCCCGAACTCTGGGCTCATTGGCACCCTTCCCTATTGCTGACTCTTGGGGTAGGCTGGACCTTGCCTCTTACTCTTTTTTCTATAGCTTTTTAGAACTCTTTAAGGGCTTAAAAAACAGTTTAGGAAAATGGAATGTACCTGTTTGATCAGCATCTCCTCACAAGAACAAAAACATGCTTCTGACATTGAAATCTGACACGTGAGCTACTTGTTGGCTACTGGTGTTAACATCCCTGTTATTTTCCCTGTTATCTAAAAATAGCTAATAATGGAAATAATCTGGACCTTTAAATATTGCTGATAGTAGAATCTAAAAACACTTAACTACACAATTTCCTGGTTGGCCTTCTATGGATTGTGCAAATTGTGGGTAACCCTCAGTCACGTATCCTTCAAAGAGTGCTTGTGGGTAAGCTGCACCTTCCTTGTGAAAGATTTTGGGTTAACAGTATGGGCAGTTATGGTAATAAAGAAATGTAAGTCACAAGGAAGTTAATCTGCCTTTGGCTGATTGTCCTGGTTGAAAGAATAAAGCTCATTTGTTTAGCTATATACATGCCTGCTGTACTGTTTTTGCACTTTTCAATAAATAGTTGCGAACCATGGAGAAAAAGCACATTCCTCTGAGCTGGAGGGTAGAAATAACTAGCTTTGAACTTTTTTTGATTAACTCCAGGTAGACTTCTGTTATGATGAAAATTGTGTTTTCATTGAGAATACTAATTGATGTTTGAATTTTAACTGAAGTTTAAAAAAACTAGAAAAAAAGTTTCAAGTAAACCTTTCATGTTGGCTTGCAAACAGTCTATGAATTACTTTAAAATGGTAGGCCAGCAAACCTCCATTAATGTAAACACAATTGAATTAATCAAATCATACGGTAGAAGTATGGTTTGCCGGATTTTTTTTTTAATGAAATTTTCAATTGGCATTGTGTCAAGTATTGGTGCCATCATTTTATTTATGCTCAGAATCAGAGACCTTTTAATGGCAATAGAAACTTGAAAACTTCAAGTTTTCTTAAAGTTCACAATAGAAAATGTTTTTTTGATTTCAGTTTTACTTTTTTGTTTTGCTTTTAAGCATGCTTGCCCTTAGCTTGTGGTTCAGTGATTTTTTTTTCACTTATGCTTTTCCTTTCCCCCCAAAAAAAGATGATTTAATGAAAACTCATTTGCATTTTCCTGGGTGTAGGATTTTTATATGTTCTGTGTGGACCTAAGACAGAGAAGTTGGTTCAGCATGTACATTTAAAGCATAACATTTATAATATATGCCTATGTCTACAGTGATGAGAAATTGAAGTAGTTAATTTTTCATCCCAAGGTAACTTTTTAAAGACAGTTTTTCCAAATCTCTGTTGGGCCTAGAGTCATTTTAGTTTGCAACCATTAATCATCCTTAGAGCCTTTTCCCTTCTTGTCTCCACACTTTGATGCCAGTTATAATTATATGGCATTAGAAATCTTTGTGATGGGTAGGATTTTAAGTGAAAAGTTAGATCTAGGAGCACCTTCTGCATCAGTAAATTTTGTGAATAAATTAAAATAAATATGTTTCATTGCCATCACCTTATTATTCTTTTGTTTTGGGTCCCAAAATGCTTTGCTTTCTATGAACAGTTAGTAAAATTATAAAAATGATCTTTTGTATGCCTACAGTTATTTTTTTCTGGATTTCTCAGAAGTCCATTATTACTCTACAGCACTCTTGATCCCATTTTTATTTTTTTTAATGGGTAATGATGCCTCCAAAGTCAAAGCAATCTCTTTCTGTAAACCTATGTCCTTGATCTTTAGAAGAGCTATTTCCTTCCCATAAATTGGTTTAACCCTTTTATTGTGTTATGTTTTAGGACTGGAAATATATATAATTAACTTACTGATTGTTGGGAAATGTTAATATTGTCATCATAATGTGTACTTTGTGGAAAAATTTGTCATAAATCAAACTCTTATTTCAGTGGCAAAAGTGATATCAAAGAATACTAGTTTCTCACCATTCTCTAACACACTATTGTCTGAGGCATGTTTTTGGCCTTCTTTTCTTTAGACCAAAACTGATTTTCCAGAAGCACAATTTTTTTTAAGAAAACAAATCTTTAAGGTAACAATTAATTTTGTGGGCACACATACTCGTTTAATAACTGCATTGTAAAAGAATTTTTAATAGGTTCTATAGCTCATTCCCTCAGCCTTCAAGTCACGAAAAGTATCTTTAACATTTCATACATGGGAGACTGCATTCTATCATAGATAAACAAAGTTGTAATTCTAAAAATTCATTTCCCTGACCTTATGGATTATTTCCTAAATGAATCTTGAATTAGAGAGATATAAGAAGATAAAAAGGATTGGGAATAGGCTAGAAATAATTGTAAAATATATTTTTGTACTATGGAAGAAAGCTTTTGTCTTGTGTAGTATTCTGTATGCTACATTTCAGTGTCACCAACAAATGGCAAGAATTTCCAAAATTAAAAAAATGTTAAATTTTAACCCTAAATTATTTTGTATTCTTTAGTAAGTTTGATTACATTTTCCTAAAATGCTGTTTAAATTTTCCCATAATTTTTGTAAGATTAAGAATAAATATGCAATTATACCAATTAATTCTTATCTTTGAGAAAGGAATATGAAGCACAGGGAGTATTAGTTCATAAGAATCATTAGTAGTCTTTAGTATAGTGCTGCTTTCTCCCATAACTCAGCCACAGAACACATCACAGTTCATGCCATCTGATTTTCCCTCTTCAGTTGATTTTTTCCCCTCATTTCTTTTCTCTAATTGATTAAGAGGAATCACAAAGGTACCCATTTCCAATCTTATAAATAAACAAATTTGGGTCCCCGGTGATAGAGAACTGATTTGAGTGCAGCAGTTTTGTTCATAGTAATTGATTTCTTCAGTCCTTTTCTATGTTTGAATTTCAGAAAAAGTCTCCTTTCTTTGTCTCCCTAGTAACAACACTGAAGGAAAGATTATGATTGTCACATAATTTCTTTTTCTTTTTTTTCCTTCCTAACTTGATACACCATAAATTCAGTATTATAAAATGGTTGATACTCTGCTCCTACAGGCATCAAATTAATAAAAATCTACAAGTTTAATTTCCTTGGGCTCTCATACCTAATGCTACCACATTTACCTCTTTCCTACTCAAACCTATCAATCACCTAACAGTATGCAAAAACGTCATCAATTTTACATCAGAGATCATGTTGGATCTCTCAGTGTATAAAGCAGTGATTCTCAAACTTTTGTTCTCAGTATGCCTTTATACTATTAAATATTCTTGAGGGTCTGTCCAAAGAGTTTTTGGCTTATATTTATAGATATTTACCCTATTAGAAATAAAAACCAATTTTGAATTTGTAGACCCTCTGAAAGAGTTTCAGAGATTCCCAGGATCCTCTGGACCACACCTTGAGAACCACTGGTATAAGCTGTTTAAATTCTGTCTTCCAGAATTCTCTCATGATAGTATCCACAAGGACAAATTTGATAAAAGAAATAGCAGAAAACCAAAAACATAATGAACAAAGAGGTGAAATAATGAGAATAGAAGGATGAATATAAGCAGTGCTGCTTATAGTCAACTAGTTCAATTTCACATATAATGTAAATTATATTAACTTTTTCATCTGACTCAGATTATAGCTATGGTAACAATAAATTTTCAGTTAATTTACTATCACACCACAAATAAGAATTAGGGGGAAAAAAACCATTATGAGGCACTCTGTCATACAAGCAGATACGAGACTTATTTGGTAAATCAGTTTATAAAGTACTATCACAATTGTTCAGTTTCTTTCATGATGAAGCTTGAACCTTAAAGAAAACATTTTAAGAAAATATTGATGGCATTCCCAGTAAGTTGGTGATTCCTATTGATAGCCTCTTTTAAATATGATTTTAGAAATCATCTATATACCTCCTTGCTTATAGATTCCCAATTGTATGTTAACATTTTGACTCTTTGCCATAGTTTATATGCTGCAAAACTTGATGCTTAATGCTTTAGTGTAAATTACTAGGTGTCCAAAATAACTTCCAGTAACCGATATTAGTAGGGATTGATTTTAAGTTGCAGTATGGAAGTCATTTTTTTGTATAAACTTTAGTATTTCATCTCTTCCTTTTCCCCTATAAGAATTAGGGCAAAATTTCCAGCCCATTAGCAATAGAGCTAAGAGAAATGAAACCACCTTTATCCTGTTTAGTTTATATCATGAATGATCATGTTTTCTTACTTGTTCTGGAGCTTATCTGCTTAACTTTGAAGATAATCTTGTCCTATTGTGATGAGAGAATGTGTATGGAAGTTCCACAGATCCTTTCAGAGGTTTTAAGATTTCCTCCCTGGAAATCTCTTGGGTGGGCAGGTTAAGATTAAAGGCTTAAAGGTGACACTTGCCCCCAGATACAAAAAGCCCTGTTTCCCTATTTCAGAAATTGTCACTATCAATCCCATTATGATAGTGTATCCTAAAGTCTTCTATCAAAGTGGAGAATAACTAGAATAATCATTAAAATTCCAATACAAATTGTTGGTAGTTGCTATTGCCAAAAAAAAGAAAAAAAGAA
Source organism: Sarcophilus harrisii (assembly GCF_902635505.1). NCBI lineage: Eukaryota > Metazoa > Chordata > Mammalia > Dasyuromorphia > Dasyuridae > Sarcophilus > Sarcophilus harrisii. The sequence continues at coordinate 72,715,877 of NC_045428.1, forward strand.
AAGAACAAGATCATAAAAGAATAGTACCTGAGGCCCATAAATTCTGATGGTGTTAGGAAAAATCTTTGTTTTAAAGTTATCACCAAGTACACTGCTCTGAGAGATTGCTGTGTTTGGTTTTGGTCCAAAGGATTCCACACGAGCCCTTCAGCCAGCCACACCTGGTTATTAGGATGCTAAACCAGTAGACCAGCCTATGGTCACTTCTGGCACCCAGAATTCCTTAAACACTGACTGACTTCCACTGGTGGGCTTAACTCCTGCTGCATAATCTCCTAGCTTTACAATTCTTATGACCGAGGAGTGTCATCCCTCACCATCGGGGTTGTTCTCTTACTTTCACATGGTTCAGAACCCTCTGACCAAAAATAAGGTGGTACAGAGTGGTACCTGAACGTTCGGGGTGATTAAGAAAAAATTTGCAAAAGTGGGTCCATGGGCATTCCCAAGTAATCTGTTGCTGAACAAGCCCTCTCTTAGAGAGTGGGTGGAAGTCATTCTAAGGCTTTCCCTAGTGCTGCAAGAAGTCCTTTTCAAGAATACTGCAGACAGTCCATCCAGTCAGCATAAAGCTTAACAACACACTAGGGCGGAGTTATGATCAGATGCATCGACTCTTCTGAGATGGATCGGGACCAAATGAAGACACAGGCAAGTAACTCCAGGAACTACAGAAACAGGTATCTGGGAAAAGACTTCTGCAAATATGTGCAGTCATTGAGTAGACATGATAAAAAGGCCAAAGACTACAGACATACTCAGGGCCTCTTGTTTGCCTACATCAAAGTAATTTGGGATTTCTCTTTAAGAATTCCAGGCAGTAACTCACTTTCTGGTAACACACATATCATAAGGAAGAAATATGCTCTAAAATGATGAAACAAGGTCAGATGGTCACATGACCTATATCCTCAAGTAATTGTTTCTGGCACAGTTACAAGAATCAAGTAGAGAAGCCAGTTGCCAAGCTGGGGTTCTCTCCCCCTTGGAGCGTGAAATGTGACACTTACTGTCTCTCCAAGCCACCTCAGCACCTCTCAAAACTGCTTCTGTCCCCAAACTACAGACTTACCAGACTGACTTGATTTTGGTAATCGCTTTAGCAAAACTGTAATACAAAATCCTTGTATTTTCCTTTGGAAACATTAATTTTAAACCTATCTTTGAGATCTCTATAGGAGGATATAGAAAAGTTTTATCAAAATTCCATACTTTTGCATTTTAGTATTGCTACCTTTTACTCTGTTTTAAATTCTTGACCCTATAAATATAATATTATGAATTTATGGTTTTTGTTGTTAAGGTGTATACATAATCGGTCTTTATATGTTTCACCTGGCAGTGTCTTAGAAGTGGAAAAAACGTGGTGACAAAGGCAAAAAAAAAAAAAAGTATTTTTTTCTTAAATGTAAACAAAAATAATGGATAATAATCTGTTTTACATATCAGTTTGCATTCTTTCCATCTAACAAGTTAGATGTTTTTGCACTCTCCCTGCTTTTTATGATGATGACTTTGTGGGCCATGGCAGATTGCATATGTACTAATAAGATTATTTTATATCAGCAAAAATGGTTTATGCATAATAAAATAATGGCCCACATTTTACATGCATGTGTGCTTTAAGGTTTACAGAGCATTTGGTTCCCCACAGCCCTATGTCAGTAGTTAGGGTTATATATCCCTGTTTTATAGACAAAGGACACAAGCCCCAAGGTAAAGTGATTTGGTTGGGATCATAAGACTAATAAATGACAGCTCCAAAATTTGAACATAGGCCTTTGAGTCTCAAGTACAGTATTCATTTCATGCTCCAAAATTTTCAAAGTGATGAAATCAGCTTAAATTCAATCCCTAAGCCAAAAAAAAAAAAAAAAAAAAAAGGCAAAATTTAATTTTAAATTTTTTTTGTTGACAAACTATTGGTCATTGATATGCATTTGGGGTTGCTTTTGCTGAACAGTCTTCTTCGCCAACAAGAATATCACAGGGCACTTGACATCAAAAAGTGCACTAGAATAGTTAATTCAGAATTAATCCTGAGCAAGTAGCTTCACATCCCTAGGCCTCAGTTTTCTTATCTATAAAATGAGATGACTGGACTAGATCAGTGGTGTCAAACACAAATAGAACATATCCCTGCAGACCTCATTGACTTAGAAAATCACAGATTAACATTGTTTTATTTTTATTTATTTTGCTTTCCAGTTATATTTCAGTTCAATTACAAAATACTTTGGAATTTTATAGGCCATTTGCCACTTACAGTTGAACATTTTGACACTTTTAGGGTAGCTGCTCTCTAAAGTCCAGTTCTAAATTGATGATTTTATGAACTGGGTAGTCATTAACAATGCAGGCGCAAGTTGGGAAGACAGGAAGGAAAGGAAGGTGAGAGAAAATTTATATAGCACTTTGCAAGTGCTCACAACTCTGGTGTAGGTAGGTACTGTTATCTCCTTTTTACAATTAAGTTGAGGGGTCATACAATTAGTAGATGTCTAGAAGTCAAATTTGAACTCAGCTCCTCCTGACTCCAAGCCCAGCACTCTATCCACTAGGCCACCTAGCTTGTCAGTGAGTTGCTTAGGAGAGCTATGTATGTGTCTGAAAAGTTTTTGAAATGATGAAAATCAAGTATTTCTATTCTTGGAGTGTTATATATTCAGAAATTGGTTCAAAATCATTTTTAATAAATTTACTCTCCACCATTCTGGAATATCAATGTATATCATGTCAAAAAAGCATGCTATATACTCAACTGCTTAGTTTTTAAAGTGGGATTGGTTTTACCTTTTATTTTAATGAATTTTCTGATAGTGAAGTTGACTTACCCATGTTTCACGAACTTTTGTTTTAAATTTGTGCCATACTATTTCAGGAATTTATATTTAACTTGGTTCCATATTGATTTTATTTTCTTTTGCAGATCTTTGCTCCCCAGAATAATCAAAACTCTCTCTCCAATAAAAACAGCATTACCCCTGGGGCTAACACAATGATAACTATTCTCTCCAGCAGATGTCAGTAGAGTTAAGTTCATAATTTTGTTTCTTCTTGAACTTTGGTTCAATATATATTTTGGTCATCAATTAATGATTGATTAATGAATGGATTTTTGTGTATTTATATGTATGTAATTGCACTTAGAAGAACAGGGATCCGTAGTGATCATCTCTAATCTCCTTTAACCAAACTTAGTTTACTCTCACCATTCTCCCTGGACCTTAAGGCCCCCCCTAAAAAAAAATTGAGAGCATTTTAAAAGAGCTTCTACCCTGCCCACCACCTCTTTCATCCAGACATCTTCCTTCTTCACCCTGGTCTCAGTTGAAGAGGCTGTCCTCCTTGACAAGAGCAATGCTTCTATATGCATCCTTGCTGCAGTCATCCTTATTCCCCCCCAGTCTCTTCCTATATACTGGTTCTTTCCCTGCTGTTTACAAAGAAGTACACTCACATTTTCCCACATCTTTAAAAAAGATGCTCACTATATTTCTCTTCTAATTAAAATCCTGGAGAAAGCCATGCATATTAGATACTTTTATTTCCTTGCTTCTCATTTCTAAATCCTCTTCATTCTTGCCTCCATTCCCATTATTCAACTGAAATTGCTCTTTTCAAAGATACCAAGCCTCTTTTCAAAAGGATTCTTCACCTCTTAATACCCTTCCTTCTCTTTGTGGATACTCCTCACCAGGCTTTTGTGATCCTCTTCTGTCTTGGTTCTTCCTTTTTTTGTTTTTTTGGTTTCTTTTTTGGTTCTCCCTTCTAATCAAACACACACTTTGGGTTATCTGTGGTATCTGCTAGTTGGGGTTTACTCTTGGGTAATCCCACAAAGCTCTGAAGTAGGATTATCATCTCTTCTCCTTTGTTAATTTGCTTGGTGATCTCATGAGCTCCATGGGTTTAATTATCATTTCTATGAAGATTATCTATATATATATATTTATATTTACAGCTACATATACACACATATCCATATTGAATCATTTCCAAGCCAATTCCAATGCTCTTGTGATGGAAAGAGCCATCTGCACCTAGAAAGAGAGCTGTGGGGATTGAGTGCGAATCACTTATAGTGATTTTCACTCTTTTTTTTGTTGTTTGCTTGCATTTTCATTTTTTTTCCTTTTCTGATTTTTCTTGTGCAGCATGATAACTGTGGAAATATGTATAGAATTGCATATGTTTAATATATTGGATAACTTGCCATCTCTGGGACGGAGTGCAAGGAAAGAAGGGGAAAAAAATTTGCAACACAAGGTTTTCCAAAGATGAATATTGAAAATTATCTAAGCATATATTTTGTTAATTTAAAAAAAAAAAAAGAAACTGAATCAATTCCCTGCTAAACAAATTCCAATGGCTTCTTGCCCAAGCTCAAATTAAATGAGTAATCTCCCCTCTTTACTCTGCCAATAGTTCCTTTAAGAACTCAAATCCCATCTACTTCAGGCTGCTTTTCCCTGTCTCTCCACACACATGCCCCCAAACTACAAATGACATCCCTTCCTTAGTCTCTTACCTCTGCTCTCTAGATCTTGTATCTCCCTAATTATTATCTCCCTGATTAGAATGTAAACTCATAGAGGGCAAGGCTGTTGTATTTTAATTTTTGTCTGTCTTTGTATTTTTAAGCACATCATAGTGTCTGGTATATAAATGCTTGCTGGTTTGATTTGAGATAAATTTTAAGATGTAAAGATTTTATTTAGAATGAAACAGGCTTTGATAATGGCAGAGTCTTTCAGACAGCACTGATAGTGCCTCAGTGCTTATATCCACCAGTCCTTTTAGTGGATGCCCTTTATCTGGATTTGGTGACTTGAACTCATCATATCCAGATGCTCTCTTACAATCTCCCCAGGAGGACTTCCAGTTCAGCGAGGATGCTCCTTGAAAAAGACAAGCAGAACAGGAGTTGAGCAGCTCTGCTCTCTCTCATCCCTTATCATTCCACCATCGCCTTAAGCAATCTACCATTTCTTTGAGCTTCCTTTCCCTCCCACTATACAAGCTTTCACTGCCGTGATACTTTTTTAAAGGACTATGATAAACTTTTTGTTTTCCCCTTCTTGGAAACATGTCCTGCCTCTGCTTCACCTGGGAAGGAGGGGAACTTCTTAGCTTCCCTGAGCAGCCACTCCATCATACTCCTGACATTCTCTTACAATTAGGAATTATTTTGTCCTGCTGGGGAGCCCCAACCCTTTATGCTGTCTAGCCACCCACAGCTTCCCTATACCTTAGGCCTAAACCTCCTGGAGGCAGAATCCTTTTGGACAGTGACAAACTAACCTGAACTCATTCCTCAGTGATTAATGTACTCCTATCCCATGGTACCTGGTAGGGATTCTGGACAACTTGCTACTGTTGTTCAAAACCCATTCTCCATCCCTCATCGAACACTTCCTTAATCTCATTTCCTGAAATCATATTTCCCCATTCTACACCCCCCCCCCATTGTATCAAAACTACATTATCTATTGTATTCTCTATAAGTAACAAACTAGCTTTCATCTTAACCCTTTTCCATCATCTTGCACTCACTGAGACCTAATCGGACATCTTTCCCAACCACCTTTTTCAACAATGGTTGCATTACCCTAACATATAATGTCTTGTCTAGATATCACAATAATGACATGATGGGAGATAGTAGCTAGTACTTTGCTTGTAATCCAAATTTACTATGTTTACAGCATTTTCTTAGGTATCAATTTAGCAAAACATGAGTTCAGCTTAGCATTGTACTTGATGAATGTTGCTAGCTTTCTGTGAAACTTATTTCCCCTCTAAGTGCTTATAAATGACCTAGAATTTTGCCACATATCAAAACTCTCTGTTTGAAGACTTCATCTTTTTTCCCTTTCTCAAAACAGTTTTTAGTTTTGTAATACCTTTCTATTCTCCATGATTTTTCAAAGATCATGAAGCAATAACAACCACATCCTTCATCTCATGTGTATGTTGCCTAGGCAACTTAATAGCCTCATTGAGGCCAACTAAGGCCTCCCTTACTTTTTCAACTTATTTTGGGTTTTGATAACCATTTCCTTTCATATTTCCTAATCATCATTCCACTTGATTGAGAAAACAGAAGTAAAATAGAAATTGAATAGCTCTCCCTTCTCTATGTCCTTCATTACTATTATTTCTATAGACTTCCTCATTGGGGATGGGGAGAGCCTAGAATTAGAGTTAGAGGCTACCAGGTTTGCATTTCCTCATCCATAAAGTTAAGGAGTTAAATTAGATAACGTCTAATTTTCTTTCCAATTCTAAACTGGAATTCTAATTTCCAATTCTAAAGCTATGATGCTACAAATTCTTTTTACCATTCTAGTCCTGGTTCTTCATTTGTAAAATTAGAGTGTTGGAAGAGATGATTTCTAAGGTCTCTTCAAGTGCTAAGATTCTAATTCTGTGACTCAAAGGCTATTATTGGAGTGCTAACTATGGTTCAAAGTCAGCAGTTGGAGTTTCTTCTGCTCCAGGATACAACCAAATGGAAAAATTAGAAGGTCAAAGGGATAAGTAGAAGTTTGCTACAGGTTGGATGTTGTACAGGCTTCCTAGAAATGGTTGTTGAACTGTTACCAATATGGGAAACATTTCAACCATATTTAATCAGTGAGAAAATAATGAATCTTCACTTATAGAAAGATTCTTTAAGAAATTTTTTTTTAAATTAATAGGTTATCATGAGTAGAGAAATACTATGTCCTATGCTTTATTGAGGAAAATATGGGTTATAATCTCAGGAAACATGGATCATAGGCCTGCCTCTCCCACGTAGGTCCGTCTTTCCCACCAGCCAGCTACATGATCATTCAATTACCTCAATTTTTCAGTTATAAAATAGGATTGAACTATATGATTTCTGAAGTCCCTTCCATGTTTAAAGCTCAATGATTATGTGATTTAGATCTTGCTTTTTTTATTGGTTCACTAAATGATTCTGGAAAACCTAGATTAATTCAATCTGTTTCCACTAATTCAAGAGTTAAGTAAATTTAGTCATTGCAGTTTAACTATTTTATAGAAGGTAGGAATAAAACATAGTTGGGAAGGTACTAATGCCTATAGCCAATCTACCACAGCAATACCAACTTCAGAGCTGCTTTTACTCTAGTTATACTGACCTTTGGAATGCACTGATCTTTCTAGCTGTGTTCCTTAGAGTATGAGATGGGGAGGAATCCATTTTACCCTTGAATTCAAGTAAGATAAAATTGTTTTTGAAAATGAATTTTTACTGAGCAAATAAAGACAACAAACAAATGATAGAAATGAAACAATAGTTTATAGAATGAATATTCCTTAGTCTAACTTTAAGATATAATCAAATATTGGTTTGGCTAAAACAGCTTATGAGGCACTGAAGTCCACAAATTCTTCCCCTGTATGAGTTGGATATGAGAGAATGAATGCTAAGTAGAGATTCTTAAAACTTTAGCAAAAATAAAATTGTAGTCAAATTATTTCTAGATAGGTCAATTCCTCTATACCTTACTCCATTCCCACTCTATATCCAGTTTTCCCTAATCTATACTAACCATTTTTATCCCATAGCCACTTAACTTCAGCACACCCCCTAAATTCCCTCATTGTGCTTCATAGATTTTAGCCCCCTCAGCAATTCTATAGTTTTATTATACATCTTTGGAGTTAAGAATATGCTTTATTCCAGACCCATTTTTCTTTGCTTCTTGCATCTGCTGAATATATTTATGAGCTGGTTACTAAAGGTAGTTTCATGATATCATAGATTCATGATAGACATAGATTCAAATACTAGCTCTGATTCCCATAAATTACAACTTTGAGCACGACTTAAATTCTGAGTCCCAGTTTTCAAAAGTAAGATAATTCTTGCCCAAACTACTTCTCAAAGCAGTTATGAGGATCATATGAAATACGTCAAACATTCTGTAAACAAAGTGTAACATAGATATGAACTTTTTCCTTTAAATTTCTTCTAATTTTCCATAAAGATAATTCTCTTCACTTACCATTCCAACCTACAATTTGGAAATACTCTTGAGTGATGATGCCATCTAGAAAAAGGGAAAAGAAAAAATATTTCCTTAGACTTTTGGACTGAATCACAATCACATCAAGCTCGGGCTGTATAAAAGATTTCACCTTCTCTTACTCTTTTTCCCACTCCCAAGTTCTTGATTCCTAGCTGAGAGGTGCTTCAGTTTCTCACCTCATTTTCACAGCACTAATAAGGACAGATTCCAAACCCAGAGACTTTGTCAGCTTAAAAGATGAATCTCACCAGAATAATAGATGCTTTCCATATGATGGAGCCAGCCATGACATGTTAGCATACAAAATTTCCAACAAGGGAAGAGGAAAAGCATTCTCATTCACACAGTGGCACTGGGAAAATAGATACCTATGGAACTTGTTTTGCTATTGTTTTTTTACCAACTCAAGAGAAAGAAGCCATAGGAACATTTTATTTGCAAAGTTAACTGTTAAATTTTCCTAATCATTATCTCAGTGGATTTTTCATTTTATGGGGATCTGTTTTCTTTGTGGTATAAATTTTCTTATCCCTTGGTGCCTTTGAATAGGGATCATCTGTTAAGCTCATTGCACACAATTTCTCTAAGGGTGCATATAGTCTTGAGACTCTTCTTCTTAAATATTTCCATAAATAAAATAATCATCTTTAAAAAAATGAACATTTCTCAGTGGGATATTTTCTTCTTCAGTCACTGAAATCAACCACTACTCTGTGGTAACAAAAATATGAGCAGTCAGCCTCTTAAAATAACTCTACCATAACTATAATTGGAGTTGATTGTGAAAATCCACTTGATTCCAAACTTTAACACATGACTGAAAAGATTACATCTGTTTTATATTATTATAAAGCCTATTTTCCTCCCATTTACACATTTGAAAAATGAAGGTATTAGTTTTTTTACTTAGTTTTCAAGATTATGCCGATATAGTAAGTGGTTTGAACCTAGGTTTTATTTCCATAAATAAAACCTCCATGTTTATAGGAGTGCCATATCCTTAAAGCATTTACCATAAGATAATGTACTTGCTAGAAAGACTAGGGACTGATATGAAAGTAAACATACATTTACTTTCACTAAAAGTTTTCTGATTTGTGTGAGCCAATGTACCCTTAAGAGGATATATAACAACTATGGTGAGTTGTTAAATTTCAATTAAAAAATCAAAAGGAGCATTTAGAAGTGGAAGTAACTGTTGGCAGAACTGAGTTGGTCCAACCAATTCTGCATTATCAATTTAAATGAAGTTATTCAAGAAAAGACTAAATTGTTTTTATACCCTTTGATCCATTGATTCCCCCTACTAGATAAATATACCCAAGGAGGTCAAGGCAAAAAAAGTCCAATTCTCTTTTTGTGATAGCAAAGAACTGGAGACAGTGAGTGCCCATCAAGTATAATGAAATCTTGTCATTCATAAAGAATTGGCAAATGTGATGAATTCAGATAAAAACATGGGAAGATCTATATGAATAAAAATGAAATAAGTAGAAACAGGAGAATGCAATAACTACACTATAAATATACATATTCCTTTGAACACTCTGAGAAAGCCAGGCTCCAAGTCACTTTCAATACTTCCTTTAAAAGGAAGGTTGATGAAAAATACCTCTTCTCAGGAAGGAGTGGAAACTTAAAGGTAGAGTATTATATCCATTAAGGTATGGTCATTATTTCAAGTGTTTTTGCTTAACTGTTCTTTATTAAAAGAAAAGGTTAAATCTCCAGGGGTATTGCTTCCAGAAATGACTGCAGTATTAAAACAGTGGCATCTATGAAACATAATATCCTCCAGAATTTAAAAAGAAAATTCTTTTTAAAGTATGGCTAAGTGATAGTTTACAAAATGATACAAAGAATTTTATTCACTATACCTTCCTCTGTATATTCTGAGGTATTAGTAAAAATAACATTTCCATTTTCACAAGAAATGCAAGTGAACATAAGCCCTTCTCATTTCAATTTTTAAAATAATAAACCCATTAGGAAAATGAGCCATAAGGATGATGACAAAAAGTGTATAACCACAATAGAATTATCCCCTTGTCCCCTTATATTCACAATCACTAATTCTTCCTTTCCTGCTTGAAAAAGTGATGTAATTCAAGCAATAACCTTAAGAGCAGAGGGAATGTGTACTTCCAGCTTATCAAGGCTGCTTAAACCAGAAGCAAGTTCACCCAGCTCCCACAAATCCATTAGCATAGCCTTGAAGTTCTTATCAGATCAAATAACATCAAGAAATCCAATGAGAAATTATAATCACTTCTTCCACCCTGATTTCACAAGAGATTGGCCAAAAGTGAAGCCTGAAAGCAATAGGAATGGTACCTGGCACCAACATATAGTAAATAGCCTCCCAGCTATAACTGGGGACTGCCAAGAAAACGTATGAAAAGGATTTGTTTCCTGGGTAGCAAGAGTAAAGAGCTGCTTCAAAGAAAAAAAGTTCTATGATGATCAGGAAGCCCTGGAATATGGGGATAAATGGGAGTAACAAGTATCAACCAGTGCATAGCATAGTGAAGAGGTACAACGCGAACATCCTAAGCCCAAAGACCAAGTTTGCTAGCATCTGTTCCAAGCACTCTGAACCTCAAATATCTAGAGGGACCCAACCCTAAGAGAGTGGATGTCAGCACAAGAATTCAGGTGACCCAGGATGCAAAAGTGTAACAGGGCAGAGCTTGACCTTGGTGCAAAGCAATTCGAGAATGGAATCTGGAGACATGAACTGGCATAAAAAATAATTGCAAATCTAAAACTACCACAAAAAAAAATATACAGATTAGAGACTCAAGGGGGAGAAAAATGTATTTTCATCAAGAAGTATGTGTATGCTAGAAGCAGTGAAGCAAGAGCTAAAGCAAATATACAACTTAAAGAACTCTTAAGGAAAGAGAACAAATAACTTAGGATTGAAAGTGATCATTTATTTAATGGATTCTTTGAAATAAAATAACCCAAACAGAAATTAACGACTTTTCAATATATTTCTCAAGAAATAGTAGATCGAAACCAAGATTGAAAAAAAATAGAAACTATAAGATGATATTAAAAGACAGTTGACCTGGAAAATAAGTCAAGGAGAAAGAATTTAAGAATCATTGATGTCTTGAAAACCATTTAAAAAAAAAAACTGGATGCTATATTTTAAGAAATAAGTGAAAACTGTTCAGATCTATTAAAGTGAATCCACTGAAAGAAACCTCAAAAGAAAAAGTTCCAGGAATGTCATAGCCAAACCCATAGTTCTCCCAGGAGGTCAAAGAAATGCTGTAAGCATCCATTAAGCAATTCAGTTAGCAAAGAATAATGTTTACACAAATGTCAAATTCTATATTAAATGAGAGATCTTGGAGTACAATAACCCAAAAGGCAAAAGAGATAACTTACCTTGAGAAGTCTGATTTAATCCTATAGGGGAAAAGTGGATTTTAAATAGAATACTTTGAAACATGTCTGATAAGACCAGAGCTGAGTAGAAACTTTTGATAATAGAAACAGAAGTCCAAAGAAATTAAGAAAGGTGAGTGTACTTGAGCAATTTGAATAAGCTATATTCTAATTGGGAGAGAAAAATCTAGTCTTCATAAGCTTAATGTCTTCAAATAGTACTGAAGTTCAATAAATAAAGATCCTGAAAGGGGATTTTGCTTTGAGAGTTTGAAGAAGATGGAAAAGAAGCAAGGATAAAAGGAATATATGTACAGAAAGGAAGTGAGTGTAATATACTGTTTCTCATAAATAGGCTATGTGAGAAGAATTATACAAAGGATATAGTGGAGCCAATGGGCTAAGATGAACCTCTTTTTTTGAAATGGACAAAGTTGAATATATACATTTACACAAAGAATCTGGTGTAGAAATAGATCAAATTCAACACAAGTAAAATGAGAGGATGTGGGGGATGAGGTGGCTGCCCCCCACCTACTCCCCCTGCAATTGTTGCATCATCACTGGTCTCACTGGAACCTGAGGCTGACTCTTAAGTTCTGGATCACATGGGGCTCCCTTGCTGGGGAGGAGTCAAGGAAGTTTTTTGCCTCTTAGACAATTGAGGAAGGGCTGAATAAATTTTGATATATGAATGTAATGTAACATTATGGTATAAGAAATTGTAAAATTTCAAAGAATCTTGGATTGTATGAACTGATTGAAAGTGAAATGAGCAGATATAGAACAATTTATACAAGGACAGCAACTTATAAAGAACATTTTGAAAGATTTAATTATCAACTGTATCCAGAGGACCTATGATGAATCATGTTACCCACCACCTGACAAGATGTAATAGACACAAGGTACAGTAAAACATTTATGGCCATGACAATTGTGTGGATTAATTTTAATATATTTTATTGCAGAGAGGATAGGGTTAGTTGGTTAGTTGGGACAAGAAGGTGAGGGTAAGAAGGAAAATTAAGAGTGATACCAAAAAAACATTGAACCTATTTTTTCATGCATAGAAAATAGCCTTTTATTTTCAAAATACATGTAAAGGTAGTTTTAAACATTCACCCTTACAAAACCTTTCTCCCTTTCTCCCCCCCCCCCCCATCCCCTTTCCCTAGAGGAGTAATCCAATATAGGTTAAACATGTGCAATTCTTCTAAACACATTTCTACTTTTATCATGCTGCACAAGGAAAAAAAATCAGAAAAAAAAAAAGTAAGCAAAAATACAATTTGTGTTCCACATTCATTCCCTGTAGTCCTCATTCTGGATACAGATGGCTCTCTCCATCACAAGTCTATTGGAACTGGCCTGAATCATCTCATCATTGAATAAAACCAAGTCTGCCACAGTTGATCATCACATAATCTTGTTGCTGTGTACAGTGTTTTTTTCTACTCACTTCATATAAATCTCTTCAGGATGATCATTTCTTAAATAATATCCCATAATACATATCAAACTTACTCAGCTATTCTGCAACTGAAAGGCAAATACAACAAAATATTTTTGTACATGTGGGTCTTTTTCCTTTTTTTATGATCTCTTTGGGATACAGAACCAGTAGAGACACTGCTGGATCAAAAGGGATGCACAGTTTGATAGCCTTTTGAACATAGTTCCAAATTACTTTCCAGAATGATTGGATCAGTTCACAACTCCACCAACAAGGTGTTTTCCCATGTCCCCTCCATTTATCTTTCCTGTCATGTTTGCTAATCTGATAGGTATGTAATAGTACAGAGTTGTTTTAATTTGCGTTTCTCTAATCAGTGATTTAGAGCATTTTTTTCATATGAATAAGAAATGGCTTTAATTTTGCCTGAAAAATTGTCCTTATTCTTTGACCAGTTATCAATTAAAGAATAGCATGTAGAGAAGTTCAGAAGAAGGCACAAACAGAACAGCTTAACATGTAGAATTAGTTATGTAAAAAATTAAGTGGTTTAAAGTAGATATTTCATTTTTTCATAGGAATCCTATTTTTATGTATGACTGAATACAAAAATACCCTTTGGGTTTTTTTTTTTTAATTCTGGGGTGTTCAAGTTTAGAATTAAAGTATTTTTAAGAACATGACCAGATATTTCAGGAAGAGCCTTATAATCCATTAGCAAGGAGAGAAAGTATCCCCCCCAACTAAGGGTCTGTTAGGTTAATGAATTAAATTACAACACCTGGCTATATTACTCCTTCAACCTTCTATTATGCCTTATATTCTAGCCAAATTAACAACTCTTTGTTATGTCATAGCCTTTGTTTACATTGCTCTTTGCGACTAAAATGTTCTCCATTTGTTGAATTCTTACACATTTTTTAGAGCCCAGCTCTAATGCCAAATCTTCCATGAAACCTTCCATGACCTTCCTCCTTGAACATCATAAAGCATTTCCCCCCCTCTCTAATGCACTTACATAGTAATATGAATTGTACCTCTAATACATAACTTACTAGGCTAAGTCAAGGAGGATTTCCAGGTCATATGAGCAATAAGATGGGATATTAAATATTTAATGCTCACAACTTCTCAAACCTCTTTAAAACAGAAATCATGACCAAAGATAAAATTACTTCATCTGTGTCTCTGGTCTAGGGTATGTGGAATCCAAAAGAATAATTTTAAATACTCTTATCTATAAACTAATGCTCACTGACCCCTTCCCCATTACCTACAAGACTGCATTAGCAAACTTAAGGACCCAATAACAAGCTTGTGATAAAACCCACTTCTCTCCATCTTCCCATTGTCCTGGAGTCCCCAATCTCCAGTCTGTGGAAATTTGTCTGAGCCCTTATGGAGCAAACAGCAAAACCGTTAGTTGGAGAATGCAATCCCAAAGCATCAATATGGCATCTTTCTGCCAGTGCCAAACCAGAGAGCTAAGGAACAGGAAACAGGATAGAACACCATTTATGGATTAGGGAAGATAGGGAGAGACATTACTCCTCTAAGCCCTATTCTGTCCACCCATAAATCACTTGGAGCGGAGACCTAGTGTGGGAGTTGCCCACATGATATGCTCAGTGTGAGAGAAAATTTAAGATGCTTTGAGATCCAGATCCCAAGGAAACCACCTATCTGAGGGAACAAAGTGATAGGGAAAAACAGGGAGGGAAAAAGTAGGCAGATAAGTCAACAGTAACAACAGAAAAAAAAAAAAAAAAAAGGACCCCAAGATATATAGTAAACATAGTTTAAGTATCTATGAATAAATACTGGGAAAGAAAGGAAATTTATTCAAAACTAGATGAAAGAGGACCCCATAGAATGGGAGAACATGGAACCATAACATGCTACTTCTAAGTGGTTCAAAAGAAAAGTGAGAATTACAATGTAACAAACAATGTATGGCATGCACAGCAAAAATAATAAAATATAATCTATAATGACAAGTTTCAGCAAAAAAAAAAAAAAACTATATCAGAAGTGCAAATATACAGAAGTGAAAGACAATCTAAGAAGCAAAAAATATTTTAAAATGCTCACTAAGCAAAAATTACTGATCTCAAAGACAGGGTGCATAGAAATAACTTAAAGACCATAGGTCTCCCTGAAGAATAGGACAGGACAAAAATCCTTAACACTTTGATGCAGGAAATAATGGATGAGAATTGCCCAGAATTTCTGAACATTGAAAATGAAATACCAAATGAAAGAATTCAAAAATCATCTTTAATAACTATGTAAAAGAAAATTATGATGATGTAACAATGTACCAAAAACAATCCTTAGGAGGAAAATATCCTTATAGTCATGCATTAACAAAATAGAAAAAGAGAAGATTGTTTTTAACATTAAATTATCATTAAAAAAAAATCAACAAACCTAAAACAGAAGAAAGATTAAAAATTAGAAGGAAAATAGATAAATTAGAAACAAAAACAATAAAATAGTAAATAAGCCTAAAACTGGCTCTTGGAAAAAGCTAATAAAATTGATAAACCTTTAGCTAATCTACTTAAAAATGAAAGCAGAAAATCTAATCAAAATAGCAAGTGGCTCAAGGTGAAATCATATCAAATCCCAAAGAAATAAAAAGAATAATCATAGAATTGTGTACCACTATATGCTAACAGCACTGAGAATACAAAATAAAGGAATACATTCAAAAATATGAAATGTCCACCCCTTCAGAAGATTTAATACAGCTTTTAAATAGCCTAACCTCAGAAAAAGAAGTAGATCTGGCTGCAAAGAAACAGCCAAAGAAAATAATCCTGGACCAACTCACAAGAGAAATCTATCAAACTTTGAAAGAACAATTAGTAACCATATTTCACAAGTTATTCTCAAAAACAGACTCTACCAGGTTTTCTTCCTGAGACAAATATAGTCCTATTATTATTATTATTATTATTATTATTATTATTATTATAACTTTTTATTGACAGAACCCATGCCAGGGTAATTTTTTACAACATTATCCCTTGCACTCACTTCTGTTCCGATTTTTCCCCTTTTTCCCTCCACTCCCTCCCCTAGATGGAAAGCAGTCCTATATATGTTAAATATGTCGCAGTAGACAAATATAGTCTTAATATGATGAAGTGAGATTTACACCAGGAATGCAAGATAGTTCAAAATTAGGAAAGCATTCAGCATAATCACATTTAAAAACTAACATATGATTATCCAAATAGATGAAGAAAATGCTTTTGAAAAAGTACAATGTTATTTTATGTTTAAAAATAACAAAAACAAACACAAAGTATAGGCTTAGAGGCACTTTTTTAAAATAAAAAAGCATCTAAAACCAAAAGCAAGTGTTATATGTAATGGGTATACATTAGCATTTTTTCCAATAAGTACAATAATGAAACAAGATTACCTACTCTTTCCACTATTATAATTCTAGAAATAAGACAAAAAAAAAAAAAAAAAGGAATTGAATAAAGAGAGGTAAAGAGGAAATAAAACAATCCCTGTTTGCTTATGATATGATGGTTTACTGGGAAAACCCCAGGGAATCAGCAAATATACTGAGACAATTAAGAGTTTCAGCAAAGTTGCAGACTCCATGATCCTCAAAAGTCAACAGCATTTCTATATAATTAAAACAAAATCCAATGAGTAATAATAAAAAAGAAAATCCCATTCTAAATAGCTACAAATATATATGTAATATCTTGGGATCAATCCCCTAAAGCATATCATTATAAAGAATTAAAGAACTTGGAGCAGTTAGATGGTACAGTGGATAGAGCACCATCTCTGAAGTCTGGCCTCAGACACTTAACACTTCCTAGCTGTGTGACCTTGAGCAAGTCACTTAATCCCAATTGCCTCAGCCAAAAAAAAAAAAGAATCAAAGATCCTTAAAGAATTAAAGAACAACCTACAAAACTGGAAGTATATTCAGTACTCATGTTTATGCCATACCAATATAATATAAATAACAATATTATCAAAATTAACTTCCACCTTTAATCCTATGTCAATCAAATTACCAAAAAGATATTTCAAAGAGCTTAATAAAAAAAATAAAATTCATTTGAAAAATCAAAAGCTATAGAATATCAAGGGAAATGACAAAAAGCAGGAACAAAGGAGGCATGGCACTTATAGACCTCCAACTATATTAGAAAATTGTCATCAAAATCATCTGTTATTGAATGTTTGTAGCAGCCCTCTTTGTGGTGGCCAAACTGGAAACTGAGTGGATGCCCATCAATTAGAGAATGGCTGAATAAAATTGTGGTATATGAATATTATGGAATATTATTGTTCGGTAAGAAATGACTAACAGGATAATTTCAGAAAGGCCTGGAGAGACTTACATGAACTGATGCTGAGTGAAATGAGCAGGACCAGGAGATGATTGTACACTTCAACAACAATACTATATGATGATTAATTCTGATGGACCTGGCCATCTTCAGTAATGAGATGAACTAAATCAGTTCCAATAGAGCAGGAATAATTGAACCAGCTACATGCAGTGAAAGAACTCTGGGAGACGACTAAGAACCATTACATAGAATTTCCAGTGCCTCTATTTTTGTCTGCCTGCATTTTTGATTTCCTTCACAGACTAATTGTACACTATTTCAGAGACCAATTCTTTTTGTGCAGCAAAATAACTGTTTGAACATGTATACTTATTTTGTATGTAAGTTATACTTTAACATATTTAACATGTATTGGTCAACTTGCCATCTGGGGGAGGGGATGGGGGGAAGGAGGAGAAAAATTGGAACAAAAGGTTTGACAATTGTCAATGCTATAAAATTACCCATGCATATAACTTCTAAATAAAAAATTATTTTTAAAAATCATCTGTTATTGTTTAAAAAGTATAGACCGACCAGTGGAACGTACTAGACAAAGGAGATTCAGAAATAATAATGTAATAACTCAAGTGTTTGATAAAGGGGCTTATATAAGTTGCCTAGAGATAAATTCTCTGATTAAAAAAAAAAAACTGCTGGGAAAACTGGAAAATATTCTGCAGAAATTAGCATAGACTATGGGATAGTATACCTCTCAGATCTGTGGAGACTGCATTATGAAATGCAAACATTATGAAATGCAATTGGGGACTTGGAACTCCTAGAATCAAGTAGCACTTGAAGCGGTGGTTCCCAGTAAAGAGATTTTAGGCAATTTGGGGAGGGGAGTGGGAAATTAACAAGGGAGGTTATAGTTCAATGGTAGGCTATATAGTTAAGGATGTAGTGAGGGAGGAACCTGTTTACTCTGACATCTGCAATAACTGGCATTGCTTGTTTTGGCAGTGGTGCATAATAGAAAAGGGGAATCTTCCAACCAAGCTTTAAAGGTAGTGACAGAAAGGGGAGACCCTAGAATGGTTACATTGGACATTTTGATTGTTTGAGGATACAGAGAAAAGATAGATACTAGATAATCATAGGAGTCACAAATCAGAATGGGGAATCTAGAGTAAACTTGAAGAATGCATAATGAAGAAAGTGAGAGAAATCCTTTTTTTTTTTTTCCTTTTGGAAAGAGGCACAAAAAAAATAAAATTTAAGTTACTAGATGAAGCCAATCCAATTCAAGTAAAGTCACAATGAAGATGCTAGATGTAAGACTAGGAAAGAACTGAGGCATTAGAGAGCTTGATGAGGGCAAAGAGAGGTTTAATATGAATGAGCAGGATAGAAGCTGGTAGTTAGAAAATGGAATTTTGGAATTCATGCTCTTAAAGGTAAATCTATGTGTTGATGAGGTAGTAAAAATAAAAATTATTAGAGATTCTGTACTTCAGACCCGAAGTATGCCATTATTGATAAGTATGGTTAACATCCCCCCATAAAAATTGATAAAATCATCTTCCTTTTCTATAACCACCAGTGTAGCCCTAAAGATTTCAGCTTCCTAATGGAAAGTGTTGATTCATAGTGGATGTAAGAGAAAAAAAAAAAAAAAAGAGAGAGAGAGAAGGAGTTACTGCATTTTTATTAATAACTTGGCTGAAAAGTGCTAAGGTAACATCTGGAATAGATATTATCAATTTGGCATGCTGCTCATCTCCTCAGATAAGATTACAAATGACAAGAACTGTTATAAAGAAATAAGCTCCATCTAGTTAAATTAGAATGATTAGGGTCATTTAGGCAGAAGAAGTTTAATTTAAATGGATCTAAAAGTTTTGTATAAACCAGAATACCTAAGTATTTAATCTTGCCTGAAGCTTGTTTTTAAAATTGAAAATGATTATAGCATAGACCGATAAGGAGTGAAAATATATTAGAAACTAATTTTTAACTGTTTCACACTGCCGACTTATATGTCAACCAATCAATCCAAAAATGCTTGACTTCCATTTTGTACACAATAATAGAAGAAAATGTTCTACACAATTCATTAACTATTTCATTATTTGATTAATTCTTAAATGTTAAGCTGATCAACTAGAATGTGCCTTAAATTCTGCTTGCTTGTTCTAGCCAGCAACTTAACTTACATTGCAACATGAATCAATAAAATTTCAAATAACTAGTCTCTTCCATTGATTTCTAAAATTAAGTATACAGGTGAGGTTTGAAAGATCTCAGGAACAGTTATATAGCTGCTGAAACAGGCTGGATTTTTGTAGCATTATACAAGATAAAGTAGATTTGACAATTCTCCTACTTGAATGACTAACAAAGATAGCCAGACCAGATTTGGGGACCTGAATTATCTGACTTTGCTGTTTGTATAAATATCAGAGATCTATTTTGTTCTGTCTTATGCTGTCCATTCTTTTAGCAATCATCTAGATTTTTTGTGTGAGAATAATGATTCTGATTAGCTTTGAGTTAGATAACCAGCCACAAGGATGCATGTAATCAGTGTGCTATCTAATGACTAATCTGAGTGTGTCTTATTAAAAATATCCCTTTTTTCTTGGAGTCCAATAGATTCTGAAATGGGCTTTGTAAGCCATTCCATTCAAAATGGAAATATCAACTTGACATTTTCTCTGCAAAGACAATCAGTTCCAAACTATCCTTAAAAATCTTGCCAAAGAAGAGCAGTAAAATCCATTGGTCATATGTATCAGATTGATGGGAATAACCTGATTAGTGCCTGAGAGTCAAATTAAAAGGTGCTGGAAATGACTACACAAGAGAAGCTTACAAGATCAGAGGTATTTATTGAAGGGCACACAAAATCAGACTGCTGATACTCCATTTCCTCTAGGGCTTAAGTTATTATCATTTAACAGATCTCCATCCCCAGGTTTCAGTTTCTTGAATTCTGTAATTTGCTTTGTATCACCATAGCTGGCAAATGTATCTGTCAAATGGCAGAATGCTGTCTCATTTTGTCCCATTTCCCTTTGTTGCCTATTTCTCTTACAGTCAGAAACTGTAAGGAAGTATCCACGAGGACAGAATATTTTTCAAAAGTAGAGATTTATCTAGGAAAAGTCCACAACATTTTTCCTTTATACCAATGTGTCTACTCAGAACAAAGGGGAAATCATATTGACTTCTTTACATTCTACTAAATACTCTTTGCTATTCAAAATGAAGAGGAAAGTAATAGAACACTCAAAAAAAACTTGTGATAATTTGAGTCATTTTTGTAATGGGGGAGTGCTGTGAGTGGACAATATAGTGTGTTGGGGAATCTCAAGTTTTACCAAACTGTGACCTCCTTAACCACAGAAATCATGTCTTTTTACATATCCCTGAATTCCTCAAATTGATTAACATAATGTCATATATTTAGTAAGTACTAAAAGTTTGATAAATGAATTAATGAATGAAGATCATTTCCCTATCTATGTAACAAAATTGCAAAAATCCATCTGTTTAGGAGCAAAGTAGTAAGGCATCTGATTGTGACAACATTTCTATGATTCTGTAATGATATTGTTGGTTTTTCCTCCATATCAAAAATTACAGTTCTATCACATGGTAAACTATCTTTTTGAAATCTGTAGTCAAAAAAAAAAATCATCACTGAAGTTAACATGGTGATGAACCACTCAAATATTAGGAAATAATTAGTATAACTAAGCAAAAAACATGATTGCATGATTATATTTATAGGTGCAAAGAAAAAAAAAACACTTCCAAAAAATTAAGCACTCTGGCTAAAACTCTAAAAGCTTAGGCATAAAAAAACCCTTCTGTAAAATCAGCAAATACAAATCCATACCTAAAAGTAGTGGAGGAACACTGGAACACTTTCCAGGTAAAACAAAGATGCTTCCACTCTCTATTATTATTTGAAACAGTAATAGAATAACTAGCTACAGCCTCAAGACAAAGAAATTTGGAGTATTGAATGTTAACAAACAATAGGGAAAGTTGCATGTAATATGATATTAAATTTTTTCTTTAAAAAGTCATAAGAATGGCTGAATAAATTATGGTATATGAATATTATGGTATATTACTGTTCTGTAAGAAATGACCAACAGGATAATTTCAGAAAGGCCTGGAGAGACTTACACGAACTGATGCTGAGTGAAATGAGCAGGACCAGGAGATCATTATATACTTCAACAACAATACTATATGATGACCAGTTCTGATGGACCAGGCCATCCTCAGCAACGAGATCAACCAAATCATTTCCAAAGGAGCAGTAATGAACTGAACCAGCTATGCTCAGAAAAAGAACTCTGGGAGATGACTAAAAACCATTACATTGAATTCCCAATCCCTATATTTATGCACACCTGCATTTTTGATTTCCTTCACAAGCTAATTGTACAATATTTCAGAGTCTGATTCTTTTTGTACAGCAAAATAACGTTTTGGTCATGTATACTTATTGTGTATCTAATTTATATTTTAATATATTTAACATCTACTGGTCATCCTGCCATCTAGGGGAGGGGGTGGGGGGGTAAGAGGTGAAAAATTGGAAACAAGAGGTTTGGCAATTGTTAATGCTGTAAAGTTACCCATGCATATATCCTGTAAATAAAAGGCTATTAAAAAAAAAAAAAGTCATCATAGAGAGACAGCTAGATGGCACAGTGGATAGAGCACCAGCATTGAAGTCAGGAGGACCTGAATTCCAATGTGGTCTCAAACACTTAATACTACTTACTACAAGCTGTGTGACTCTGGGCAAATTGTAATGCTTGAGAAACTGAGGCAAAATAGAGATTAGAGAGTTAATTAATAATTTATTTGAAAGGGAGAGATTTACTGGGACACCAAATGGATCCATGATTTGGTCCCAGGGCTGAATGAGACTATGGTCTCCAAGAATCCAGCAAACAATGTGAGTTCTCAAGACCTATCTATATACACATGGTTCAGATTCAGGGGGTAGACTGAGGCAGGGGTGGAGTCAGGGTGATAAGAGTCAGACTCTGACTCTGATTCAGGCAGGGAGAGGGGAAGCATGGGGGACATCTGATAATTGGGATTACAGAATGGGGAGAGGCATCCAACATTCTGATGATGCCTAAGATAAAAGGTTTTTCTTCTTATATGGATCATCATGATTAGGAGGGAGGGATGGTTGAGCAGAACAATTAGAAACTGAGGCAGAACAATTCAGGGACACCTAGGCATGACAATTAGGGAAACTGAGTCAGGACAATAAAAGAACTGTGAAGCAGTTCAGTGGAGACTCATACAAGACTCTTCATCTTAAAACTCCAGGAGTTTCTACTACCCATCCCTGGAATTCTCCATCTCAATTCTGTCTCCTGACTTTCCTGACCTCTTTCAAATAGCAAGCAAAATTCCTCCTTCTACAAGAAATCTTTCCCAGTCCTCCTTAACATAGTTCCTTCTTTCTATAATCATGTCTAATTTGTAATTGTACTAGTTGCTTGCATGATATCTTCCCCATTACACTGTGATCTTTTTTTTGTATTCTCATTGTCTAATTCCTAATAGGTACTTAATAAATAATTACTGACGAACAAATTATAGTATACCAAGATATAACAACATTTATTTGGGCTCACTTCCCAAGTTGCACCAGTATTAATATACTTGGTCTCCAGAAGAGTGACTACTACTCATTTAAGCATCGTAGAGAAAACAGTGTAGAAGGCTATACTTCTAATTCTAGCTCATACCCCCTAATTTGCTTCCCTTTAACACTCAATCAAAATTTTAAATATTAAATGTTAATCTCATTTGATTCTTCCAACAATTCTGTGAGGAAGATGCTACTATTATCACCATGTTATAGTTGAGAAAACTAAAATGAACAGAATTAAGTCATGACCCAAGGTCATACAACTAATAAGTCTCTGAGATTTAATTTGAACTCAAGTCTTCTTGATTCAAAATCCATCACTGTATCCACTGCATCACCTAGTCACTTTAGGAGTAAAAGTCTAGGCTCGCCTGTTAGACAATAATTCCTTTCTCAAAAGCCCCACTCCTCTGGAAAGGCGCGATTCCTTGCCTTTCGGTGATCCTAATTCAGTCAGTTATCCCTCCTGGAATTCCTCTTCAGTTTTCATGTAGATGAGTGGCTTGGCTTGGGGTGAGAATATATTTTGTTCCCAGATGCAAGTTCATTGTCTCCCAGGCCCTTTCATATATAGTCCAGTTATTTAAGACACCGACAAGACCTTCCTTCTATACATTTTGAAGTCTATCTTTTAGCCAATTTTTACTGGTCTCATTTCCTCACCCTTACAGAACTAATACATTTGATCATGCCAAAGTAAGAAGACAACAACACGAGTTGCTATCATAAGATAATTGAAAATAACATTAATAAAATAACTAATGTCCAGTTAATTGCAGTGAACAATCCTGATACCAAGGAACAAATGATAAAAAACATTTCTCTCCTCTTGCCAGAGAGGTAGGTACTATTGGCACAAAATACTGCTTTTGATGGCTAACACAAGTGTTTTGTCATTTTTGCTTTACCTTTTTTCTCTATTACAAGAGAGGACTGAATGTAG
This sequence comes from Sarcophilus harrisii, assembly GCF_902635505.1. Lineage (NCBI taxonomy): Eukaryota > Metazoa > Chordata > Mammalia > Dasyuromorphia > Dasyuridae > Sarcophilus > Sarcophilus harrisii. The sequence continues at coordinate 72,739,734 of NC_045428.1, forward strand.
GAGAGGATAAATTTATATTGCGAAATAAATTTGATGTTAAAAAAGACTTCATTAATATATATATTTTTTTTTAATTTAGCAAGGCTAATCCTTATAGCAGAGCCCAGTATCTAGGAGTCTTGCTTTTTTCTTTTTCTAACCACATTTCAACATTAATTTTCTTTATAATCTCATGGATTATTCTTTATTTATTTTAAAACATTATTCTGAAAAAGGATTTATAATTTTCATCAGATTGTCATACTACACATAAAAAAGGTTAGAAACACTTGCCTAAAAGAAAAGATTCATTATCTCTAGGTCCATAGTGAGAGCTTTTCTAGTTTGACATATCCTATTGGAGCTTGTACTCTTCTGACATAATCTTCAAGAGTCTCTCATTTCTATAAAGAGACACTACTACTAAAATCTTACCTCAGTGTCTCTTTATGGAGAAGCAAGATTCTTGAAGATTATGTCAGAAAAATGAAAGCTCCAGTAAGACTTTAGTAGAGGCAATAAAAATTAATTATTTAAAGTAACTCAAGTTAAAAACTGATACTTTAGTGGAAGTGTTTATGAGACATTTAAAAATTTTTCCTTATTAAAAAGATCACTTTCCCATCATGACAGCTTTGTTTGCTGTACAAAGGGCAAATATTATTTAATTTTCATTTGAAATTAAAATATATATATATATATATATATATATTGAGGCACAGAGAAGTAGTTGTCTAAGTCAGAGCTTCTTAAAGTTTTTCCATTTGTGAGCTCTTTTTGCCTGAGAAATTTTTACTTGACCTTGGGTAGATAGGTATATAAAATAGGCTTACAAATAAAACATTTACTGATTATAATTCATAAGGAAAATTATTTTAAAATAATTCTTTGTTATACATATAATCTTACCATTTATTAAAGGTAAATCCAAGTTTCCATACTAATAAGATGGATGTGTTTGCTTATTTTCTCTCTCTCTCTCTCTTTTTTTTTTTTTTTTTTTTTTTTTTTGCTGAGGCAATTGGGGTTAAGTGACTTGCCCAGGGTCACACAGCTAGGAAGTGTTAAGTGTTTGAAATCACATTTGAACTCAGGTCCTCCTGAATTCAGAGATGGTGCTCTATCCACTTGCCATCTAGCTGCCTCTTGCTTATTTTCCCAAAAGACAATCCACATGGTCCAGTAAGAAAATCACAATTCTAGTCTGTAGCCCTGGATTACAGGTTCAATTCCAATTAGTAATGTGACTTAGAACAAAGCTTCTTAAACTGTGGGAAAAGAAACTATACTATAAAACTAGACTATTACTTATACTTGTTATTTTTCTCCCTTTAACAAATATCATAATCAGAACAGGTATCAAGTAGGTAACAATGTCATTTTATAATCCAATATTTTAGATATCAGGAAAGTTTTCCTTGACAATTTCTTGAAAGATGATGTCCAGGATCTTTTTTTGATAATGATTTCTAGGAAAACCATAATTTTTAAATTGTCTCTCCTGGATATATTTTCCAGATCAGTTGCTTTGCCAGTGAAATAATTCACATTTTGTTGGGTTTTTTTTTTTTTTCATTCTTTTGGTTTTGCTTTATTGTATCTTGATTTCCCATTTGCTCAATTCTATTTTTTTAAGGAATTATTTTCCTCAGTGACCTTTTATAGCTCCTTTCCCAATTGGCCAATTTTGCTTTTTAAGGCATTCTTTTCTTTATTTGCTTTTTGTATTTCCTTCTGCATCATTCTCAATTATTTTCCAAAATTTCCCTCTATCTTTCTTATTTGATTTTCAAAATCTCTTTTGAGCTTCCATGGCTTGAGCCTAATTCTTATTTTTCTTGGAGAATTTATATCATAATCCAACTTTTTTTTCATAGTGTTTTGATGAATCCATTTGTTTGATTAGGATGAATAAATATAGTGCCACTTTTAAAACTCAAAGTTTGTTCATTTTTGCATTGCTTTAGCAATTTCTAAACAACATTGAATCAGAATTCCAATTTTTATGACAACAATTTTGCTTTTTTAGTAAAATAGAATAAAAAGGGAGAAAGAATGAATGAGAGAGAAGAGAACAAAAAAGAAGAGGAGAAAAGTGGAGAGAGGGTGGGAGAGGAGAGGAGAGAAGAAAGGAGAGGAGGAAAGGAGAGGAGAGGAAGAGAATACTATTAACTCTAAATATTACTACTTTGAAATCTTGAGGCTGGCAAGATGTGTGCTCACTGGGTACATTCTGCCAGGACATTTTGCAGTGGCTGCAGTCTATCACAGTTCATGCAGTGACTCCAGGCTGTAACCGAATCCTCTGTTAGTTCATCTCCCATAAATTTGGAGCGGCGCCTAGAAATAGCTCCACTGAAGTCTGTAATGGCATGCAGAATGGGAGCAAGTGTTCTACATGGCGACTGTCATCTCTGATTAGATAAATTAAGGAGTCGAGCATGTTTCCACCATTTGGTTCAGTTTTATTTTAGTCCCAGAGGTCCATTCCTCCCATTTTATGTCCTGGCACTTTTCCATTGGTGAAGGGGATACTATCATATCACTGAATGTAGCTTCCTCAAGCATAAGTCCCATGGGACAATGTCAGCCCCTAGGGACATCCACTATCCAACAAATCAAAGGTGCAGCTGTTCTGTAATTGATCACAGAACTGTCTCTTCATCTCAGTTTTCTTAAACTCATCCTTGCTTTAAAATAAAATAATTAAAGGGTATTTGGGAGGATATATAAAGTACTTTCAAGAATAACTTATTCACTGATGCTGAGTGAAATGAGCAGGACCAGGAGATCATTATATACTTCAACAACAATACTATATGATGACCAGTTCTGATGGACCAGGCCATCCTCAGCAACGAGATCAACCAAATCATTTCTAATGGAGCAGTAATGAACTGAACCAGCTACGCCCAGAGAAAGAACTCTGGGACATGACTAAAAACCATCACATTGAATTCCCAATCCCTATATTTATGCCTACCTGCATTTTTGATTTCCTTCACAAGCTAATTGTACAATATTTCAGAGTCTGATTCTTTTTGTACAGCAAAATAACGTTTTGGTCATGTATACTTATTGTGTATCTAAGTTATATTTTAATATATTTAACATCTGCTGGTCATCCTGCCATCTAGGGGAGGGGGTGGGGGGATAAGAGGTGAAAAATTGGAACAAGAGGTTTGGCAATTGTTAATGCTATAAAGTTACCCATGTATATATCCTGTAAATAAAAGGCTATTAAATAAAAAAAAAAGAATAACTTATTCAAAATGCAGATCAGGAAATAAGACACTTGAGAAATATACTAGTTAAATTTGCATGGGCAGATGGAAGTGGAAAGTTAAACAATCATCCAGATAATTTCATTATTGTAGAGGGCTAATATTAAGTTTCCAGAACCATTAATTCCTTAACAGCATGCTTTAAAAAAAAAATTCAGATAATTGCCTCAATTTTCTATTATGTATATGCCCAGCAATGTAGTATTTATATGCATTATAAGTTCCTGGTACTTTTTCTCCCTTTAGGCAGACATTGTAGTTCCCCCACCACCACCACCAAAATTAAGAGTAATTGTACAACAGTTAAAATTAGGTTTGCTGTCCCTTGACTGCTCATTGTTACCTGAGAAGTTGGGCTTTGGAAAAAAAACCACAGGCAAAGTAACTACATCCTCAAACTTCCTAATAAAGAAATGGATTAAGCCCCCTACCCCTGGTAGAGCTTTATTTAAAACATCTGCTTTGGGTACATTTCAAAGGATTGAATGTTGTTATCCCACTAACTTAAATTCTAATCTAAAAAGACTTTGTTTCAAATTTTAAACAAAATTGAATATTATAAATGAGATCATTCTATACTACTGGTTATTGCTATAATCCAAGCAATAAATCATAATATGATTACTCACCATCTCTGTGCCAACTGAGACTGAAACTTCAAATGAATTTAAAGAATTAAAGAAGTCTCCTTCTTATTAGAACCATCAGTCATTGTCCAATAGAATGTAAGCTTCTTGAGGTCTTGGACTGTTTTCCTTTTTTCTTTGTATACTTAGAGCTTAACACAAAGCCTTGAACATAGAAAATATGTATTTTATGGAACTAAATTAAACAGAATTACAAGAATTTAGATTTGTGAAGCTTAATCAAGTCTTGATGAAAGCTTTTAAATCCCAGAGCTGTGCGATCTGCTTCAATACTACAAATTGGGGAACTTCTAAGATGACATGTTACAGAATTACCTTGCATGTGGAATTCATAATGAAGTTCTCTAGTAGTCCCTCTTAACTAAACCAAAATTTATATCATATAAAGGATGGAAGCAAAGCTTTAGAGTGATACTGCATTACTACACATCGAAGAAATTAAAGGAGTAACTCCAATATAAATGCTTCCTTCAACACACAGTCAGAAAACTTGCCAACAGGGTCAGTAGAACAGAGGAAATGCACATGTCACTATATCTGCTATTCATGTGTAACAACTTCTGTTCAGGATATAGAGGATTATGCCAGAAACTGCTCATAGATGCAAGGATCTGGAATATAGAAAGTCATCTCCAAAGAGTGTGCTATTCTAAGGTCATCATAAGCAGAATGATTTTTCACTTTATTTTTATTATTTCACTCTCACTTTATCTCACTCTAGCATCTTGAAAGCTATTTCCCACACAATAAGTATTTAATAAATGCTTATTGGATAGAGTTTGAAACAAGTGCAGAAACTACAGGGCAATTCCTATTACTTAGAACAATGGTTTTCCTGTATGGGACAGCTATGACCCCAACCTAAATTAAAATCAGAGACTCTCAAAGTAAAAAAGGATGTATTACAATCTCTGGAGAAAGAGCAATTCCTAACAGACAAGGTATCATCAGTAAAAGAGTGCAAAGCACAAGCTACAAACACAGGATTATATAGACTCTAACTAAAAGCCCCACACCCTTTTCCAACCTTTTCTCCCGTTGTCCGAGGGAGTCCAGGTTTAGACCTTAAAGGAGGAAATCTATCCCAGAAACAAAAGAATACTAGTAAATAATAAACTCTTTACTCATTAAGTACTTAAATGCTCATTAACAGATGGTGGGGAGGGGACATGTTCAAATACCTGCAGCTTTTAGCTACAGCTCAATTTGTTATTACAAAGTTTCAAGTCACAATTAGGGCCTAGGTCAAGGTCACATTCTTATGAGAGGTCTTCACTCAGTTTATACTATTCAATCCTTATTTATTTATTAACCTTTGAAGACCTCTCACACCATTTTTGATGCATTTCTTCAGCCATCGTCTCCAATCCCTCTGGGTCTGGTTTTTCCTTTTTCTCTACTGAAGTCCATCTTCTTCAGGAACCAAAGAACCTGTTTTCAATTTGATTCCTTAGTCCCACCCTCTAAAGGTGTAAATCTAACTAGATTTCACCTTCCAGGTTGTTCAATCTTTATTATCCCAGTTATGTCAAGCTTCAGAGATCCATTCTCTGTGGAAATCCCAGTCATGTCTTAAAGAGGTTAAATTTTCCCTATAAAACCTACTTGTGAGCCATGCTATTGCTGCTACGTTCCTTTGGGTAAGCCCACCACAGCATTCTGCCTTGTGGTGTCTTTTCCCTTCCCCCATGCCACGTGGTATCTTCCCTAACTCCATTATGCTTCCCAACCCCACTTCTCCTCCTTACAGCTGACTCACTCTTTTAGGATGCTAAGTCCCTTTCAGGATTTATAGCCTGCCAGCTAAGAGCATGCCCCACCTTCATGAGGTGCTCTCTTTCTACTGGGAAATTGTGAGTTCTACTGAGAACTTGTCTTTCATACGCTCTCCCAACTCTATTTCATATCCCTTCATTTTGTCTGTAACCAATTCCCCCAAATAAATCTACTTTTTGCCAAAGAGAATGATCATTGTGAATTCTTCACATGATGGCATACCACCTCTGCCATCATTGGTGACAAGACCTATACCATAAATCACATCAGTAAGGTCTGGAATGGGACATGGGCTACGGACATTCTGTTATCTTTGGCAGTTTCCTTCACTACCTGTCCATTATCAATTTTCACACAGCAAAAATTTTATTTCCTATAAACTCTACCTTCTTTAGCCAACAAGTAGTCTAATACCAATCTATGCTAGAGTACTGCTTCTCTAGAATGGCCTGGTCTGCTAACAAATTCAGTGCCTTTATCATCTGGTTAGTAATTATTTTGACCATGGCCTGGACTCTAATGAGTCTATTTAGCATACAAATCGGGGTTCTGTACCCTCAACTCCCATCTGGAGCCATCTATCACCCCAGCCATTTGTGTCCCCAGTAATTAGAGTTGGTAACTCTTCATAAATAAAGATGTCTATCAGGAAAGTCAGCAACAACAGAAATGCTAAAAGAAATAGACAGACATATGCATCTAGCAACAGATAGATGATTAGATCAAATAACTCACGTAATTATTTAGGATATAATGATCACATATTTTCAGATAAGAAACTGCAAGATCTTACATACTTGAATTGTGCTCATAGCTTCTACTGAACACTTGCCCTGATTATAGATATTTACTATAAGAGGAAAAAGAAGGGACATGAATATAATATGAAAATTGGTTCTTCAGGCTTCAGCCTGAGAGCACATATATGACAGGATAAAGCATCCTTAGTTAATTATATGCAATAACAATTGTACCTGATAGACAGATTCAGGAATAATCAGGTGTATTCTTATTCAAAGGAACACCACTGGAAAACTGAGTCAGAAGGATCCCACCTTAAGCAGAGGCCAAGGTTGTTCTCCTAATTCTTGCCCAGATATTAATGTCCACCTGTAACAATTCAGAATCACATTCCTCTGAGCAACTTGTAGCATATTCCTTTCAGATGGTGGATTGCTGGCTTGATGATCCATTAGAGAATCATACCTGAATTCTAAACTTCAAATAATTCCAGCTACAATCTCAAGAGATTTTATTTCAAATATCAAGTCTCATTAATCAAAGCTTCAGGTAAATTTAGCTCTTAAGGATAACATATCCTAATTAAGTATTGACTATAATCTTATACTGATAACAGTAAGAGAGTCATCCTAGAAAGTTCACAGCTTATCTTCATAGCTAAGTAGATGGGTTTTAAATTCATCTTTAAAATGCTCAATAACCAATCTATATCAAAACTTGTTCAGGTATTAACCATATTTAAAGGGACAATGACATTGATCACTGTTCTCAGAATCTCCTTATACAATGAGAACAGCTTTAAAATGACTTAATACAACCAATTGAAACTCAAATAGAATATAGAATATACTGTCCTAAGTTCATATTAAAGAACCTATCAGAATTAACATTAAAAATTTCTTCATCCTAAAAAAAAAAAAAAAAAAAGTTAATTGAACTTCCTCTAATTCAGGAGTTTCAATAAACTTTTCTGGAAACATAAATCAACAGGTACAACACCAATATTGTTAAAACATTCCTAATTACAAAGTCAGTTTTCGAGGTTAAATTGTCCTTAACAGTCCTTTACAGGTCCTCCACAGGTTCTTCTAAAGGTTCTTTAATTCTGGTGTTCTCAGCCTCCAGACTGCAGTCTCGGTCATCTGTGACATCTGATAAGGTCCTTCCTACTCTGTTTCTTCCAGGACTTAGTAAGCACCCACTGTCCTGGAACTGCAAACTCCAAAGCTATTGTCTGAGCCAGCAATTCTTGCTTCCTAAGAGTTAAAAGGCATAAGGACACTGCCATTATATAATTCCTTAAAATTTTATCCTTTGTTTCAAAAGAGCATCTCTCCCTTTCTTCTCCCAAGTAAAATAAACTAATCTCATTGGGGAAAGTCCCAAATCATTTCTGGGGGCACTTCTAATTCTTTAACAAAGCAATAGGCAAACTTTTGGTGCAAGGCAATTTAATCTCTAACATCAATTTAGTAATCTGTTTCTTAAGAATCTGATTCATTCTTTCCTCTTTCCCTGATGGGAGCAAATGCGCAGATATAGGGAATTGCCACTCAAATTTGCAATCTCTCCCCATTATTTCTTGTAAAATCTTAGAAGTAAAATATGTTCCTTTATCAGAATCAACAGTCTCTACCAATCCATGCTTAGGTACGATTTGTTTCAATATCATTCTACCAATCCTCTCAAGGCAGCAGAGCTCAAGAGAAAGCTTCTACCTATTCTGTCAAATAGTCCATTATAATCAGTAAATCCCTCAGTTTTCCCAATAGTGTCATTTCAGTAAAACTTAACTTGAATATTCTGGAGCCAGGTTCCTTCCCCCAGAGGGACACCTATATGTAATAGACATATTACATACCTTTCAGAAACAATTTGTTTTGCAATTACATATATCCCTCTATGTCAAGTTTTCTTGCTTTTATTTCTGTGTTAAAGGGAGAAAGCAAGACAAATCTTAAGATTCGGAATATATCTAAATAACTTTGGACCAAAGTTCACAAAATTTATACTATATATCCAGCTGAGCTAAAAAAATGTTTTTACAAATTTCCTAATGTGCAATTTATCAAGAAACATAGTAACTTAGATATATTTCATCTAATTAGGAGATATAAACATGTGATTTCTTTGGGTAAGTTACATCAATGCACACATATTTCTAAAATCTTATACCAGAATAAACAAATTTATAATTTTAGCACTCAATAGTTAATAGCAATTATCTCATATAATTTCAGAATCAGAATTCCATTTTAAACATACACAGCCCAAAATTTAAGAGTGGCAGAAAACTGCCCTTTCAAATCCATCTATAAGGGAGGGGACCATGCAAGAAGGGCGTTAAGAAACTGGAGGACTTTAGAATCATGAGGAAGAGTATTGGAGAAATTTGGACTTAGGTGTCCATCTATAGGTCTATGGCCCAATGACTAACCCACTTTCCATGCTAGAAATGCAGGTGTTGTACCAAAGTTCCTTTTGAAATGTCGTGACCCAGTTTCTCCAATTGTCCTATTTAGTTATTCTGCCTCAGGTTATAATGTTTCCCTCTTAATGTTTGATGAGATAAAGATCTACCTGAGTTGCTCTGCCCCAAAACCCCAGGCTATAATCATTCCCTCTTAAATGGTTGATGAAATGAAGGTTTTATATCTTTAGGTTATAGACATTCCTTCTTAATATTTGACAGGATGGAGGTTTATCCATTTTAGATGTCATTAGAATATCAATAACTTCCCTCCATTGTGTCATCCTAGGGGCCTCCCTCCATTAGGTTATCCCCCCCAGGTACCTCCCCCATTGGGTCATTGTTCTTGTTATCTCATAAAAGGCTTGCCCTCTGAGTACTTCAGGGCTGGACTCTTTGAGATGATAGTCTTGTCCAGCCCTGGGACAGTCATGGGTCCATTGGTCCCAGTATTTGTCTCCATTTAATAAACTATTGGATTAGTCTCTTGTCTTGCTCAGTTTCTCCGGCATTACACAGGGATCCATGTTGAAGATGTTGGGACAGCCAGCTCAAACCCCAGAAGAATCCAGGCCAGCAAAGTACCCCAGAGTAGTTAGCACAAATTCCACAAACCTGTTCAAGGGAAGCTTCCCTTGGAAAATCCCATAGGGGGTGGCTTTTCTTCCTTTTGAAGTTTTTTTGTAAGCCTTGGGTTCAGGCCCTTAGAAGGCTTAATTTAGACTAAAAAGTCATGTAAATTAAGCCTACTTAAAAATACAATAGATTAACTCAAATTAGCAGACTGAGAGGTAGTGCCAAGCAACCTAAAATTTAGCTTCAAAACCTCCAGAATCTGTTAAATGTTTAAGCAGTTCTGTAACTTTTTCCACAGATCCAAATTGGCCAGTTCTAGGTCCACAGAAATGGTGGGGTTTTTTTTTTCTCTTTTTGATGTGGCAGTTAAAAGCTTTCCCTATCTCAGAACTAGTCCTTCCAATTATGTACAAAACAAGCAGTTTTAAAATTCCAAATAGCCAGATCTTTTCCTTTGTAATTCGGCTGAGAGAAACACAGGAGACAAAATACAGGCTCACATTCACACAAACACAAACTGCTTTTCTAAATCAATCTAACTCCATTCTTGGCCCCACCTCGAGTGGAAGCTAGGAGGAAAGTTCTGGAGCTGAAGCTTTAGGAGCTGGCCAGCTGAAGGCTCCTTTGAATTTCCACCCAACCCTCAGGGCATAGAACGAAAGCTCCTCTGAGTGGGGCACCTCCCCAAGTAAAACAACAGCATTTCCCAATTCTTCCCAAAGGACTATCTTGCCAAGATACTAGATAGGTATTCAGAGTCAGCTACCTTAGATTATTCCTTCCCCAAGGTTCACAGTATCTTGTCCTCTTTGGTAGAGAACTCGTCCAATCTTAACCAAGAAAATTTCAAAAACCCTTATGGATTCAAACTGGACTACTTAAGAGTTTTCCACTATCAAAACGGAAACTGGAACCTTTTATAGTCTCAAACCGCTTAAATTCTCCCAATCTTAGTCTCCCAGGTGGCTCAGTTCTTATCACAAAGAATCTGAGCTCTTTGAGGAAAGGGGCTGTTTTTTCATTTCCTTTGTATCCCCACTCTTATTAAAGAGGGGATCCTGGAACTTGAAAAATCCTGGAAGGAGAAAATCTACAATTCTGCATCGATAAGAGACTTTGCCCCATGTCTTTTTCCTTAAATGAATTTAAGTTCCAACTGCTTGGGGTGAGGAGGGGAGTGATGTGGGAAAGATTCCTTTCTAGATTCCCACCTCCTCTAAATTAATAATGTAAATTACCCTTTAACTCACAAATTCTGGTCCCTTTGAATTCCAATAGAAGATCCGGACCTGTTCCACCAGCCCCACCCGGATCTGAGTCAACTTTGGGGATATACCCAAAAGCCCCTCGAGCTAAGTCTCCTATTATAAAAAGGCCACGCTGGGAACCCCTCTTTGCAGAGATTCCAAACATGCTAGCCATGTGAGGACTCTCTGTCCACTGGACCCTCTGTCCAGTGCCCTTCTTATCTCTACCTTCATCTATACTTTAACCTTGCTTACCCAATAATAAACCTCTTTTATCAATCTAACTCTCCCGGCCAATAAATTCCTTTATTGGGAACTCTTGCCACTACTAGACCTCATTTACCACCGTATCCTTGCGCCGAATCCAAGGGGGTTGCAAAAGAGCTCTGACTCCTTGTACCCCAAACCTGCCACTAGACCTCAACTAAACCCTAATTTCATTTAGGTACCCTATATCTAGACCTCAACATTATCACAGTGTTACTTAGCCCATGACTTTAAAACTCTAAAATTTTATCATATTCCAAAAGTTGACACGAAGGCACATCAGAATACATACAGAATACACTATTTGCCACAATTACACAAAAATGGCCATGAAAACAAAATGGAAATTGTTTGCTTCCTTGAAAGAAATGGTGAAGAATTCCCAATCCTTCTATTTTTGCCCACCTGCATTTTTGACTTCTTTCACAGTTAATTGTACACTATTTCAAAGTCCGACTCTTTTTCACAGCAAAATAACTTTTTGGACATGTATGCATATATTGTATTTAACTTATACTTTAACATATTTAACATGTATTGGTCAACCCGCCATCTGGGGGAAGGGGTGGGGAGAAGGAAGGAAAAAGTTGGAACAAAGGGATTTGCAACTGTCAATGCTGAAAAATTACCTATGCATATATCTTGTAAATAAAAAGCTATAATAATAATTAAAAAAAAAGAAATGGTGAATGTAATTGCTAAGTCACTATTTGTGAGCTTTACAAGATAAAATGGGCAAAGTGCCTCGGGACTGATACAAATGTAGTTTTGTAGCAATAAAGCTCAGTCATGTTGAAGGTCTGTAAGGTCCTTCTGTATTTACCAATACCACACACCAAGGATATCCCAACTCTGTCACCTCTATGTGACCTTGACTAAGTCAAGTTATTCAACCTCTCCTGGAGGTCTGTTTCCTTTTCTGTAAAAAGAGAGGTTTCAACAAGATGACACTAAAGTACCTTCCAGCTTTAAATATGAGATCCTATGAATAATACCTTCCATTTTTTTCTTGTCTGTGTAAATCTGGAATCTCTGTTAGTTGAAAATTCTGAATTATGATGATGAGAGCTAATTATGTTTTCCTAGTATTTTGTTTTGTTTTGGGGTCTTTTGCTGAGGCAATTGGGGTTAAGTGACTTGCCCATGTAATGCTGGAGAAACTGAGCAAGACAGAGATTAGAGAACAATTTAATAATTTATTAAATGGAGAGATTTACTGGGACCAAACATGGATTGTTTGGTCCCAAGACTGAAGGAGACTATCAGACTATCCTCTCAAAAAATCCAGCCTTGAATATATCAGATAGCAGGACTCTTTTATAGGATAATAAAAACAATGACATAATGGGGGAGGTACCTGGATGGGGATAACCTAATGGAAGCAGGCACCTAGGATGACATAATGGAGGGAGATACTGGAGAGGTTACTGATATTCTAATGATGTCTAAAAATGGATAGACCTTTATCCTGTCAAACACTGAGAAGGAATGATTATAGCCTAAAGATATAAAACCTTTATCTCATCAAACATTTAGAGGGAAAGGTTATAACCTGAGAAACTGGGTCAGGACATTAAAAGGGAACTATGGCACAACACCCAGGGTCACATAGCTTGGAAGTATTAAGTACCTGAGATCACATTTGAACTCAAGTCCTCCTGACTTCAGGGCTGGTGCTCTATCCACTGCGCCATCTAGGTGCCTTCCTAATATTGTTAAGAATCTTCCCCCAAAAAATGACAGTAGATTCACTTCTGACCTGAAAATCTTCTATTTTCTAATGGTAACTGCCCCCCAAAAAAATTAGAGAAAGGAAAAAAGGAGTGTAAGTGCTTTATCGACAAGAATGTAGGTGTCCCCAGAGCTTAGCACAGGGACTGGATTATAGGATGTGCTTAAAAATTTATTGTTGAATTGACTGAGATCAGGAAGATGAAGAATAAAGAAAAAGGGAAGAAAGAGGAATATGCTGACTGATGTTGGTTCTGCTCCTCCCTTTGCATAGCTGCCTAGCCAGCTGTGATCCATAAACAAATATCACTGATTTGAGAATGCCTGCGCCAACCAAGTATTTTCACCAGTGATTAATCTGTCAAAAGCTCTTTAGATCATGAGAAAACTAAAATAATTTCTGTATTAAAACAAAAATTAAACTGAATGCAATGATGATAGCAAATGTCAGGTTATCAACAATATAAAGCCTAATGTCTCTATTTATCCAAAGACATTAGAATATAATTAGCATAAGAGATGCCATGTTCTATCACCCCAGAGTTCGGAGTTGGGACATTCTATTATTAACACTGTCCAGGTGTTTCTTCCTATTTTTAAATACCAAGATCGAAGAGGTTACCAAATCATGTGCCTTTCTGTTGACCTGGAACAGAACAGGTTTAGACACTAAAAAAGTAATTGAACTATTTACATTCTGTGCCGAGGGACATACACTTGCAAAGTTCTTTATAAATGAATCAAGATTGGCAAAGCTAATCCCTTGTTGAGATAGTAAAGGAGGAAAAAACACAAAGAAGTGAAATATGTTTATCTCTGAATTCTATTTAGATGGACATTTTTCCCTTTTTGGAAAGAGTAAAACATAATTAGGCATTTTTCATCGGAAAATTATGCTTTAAACGATCAGTTATTTTAGAGTTATGCTTTGCTAATGAATGAGAATTCTATTTCATTATTTCAATTATCAATCTCTGACTTAGATTGATTTACCAACTAAATTAATAAGAGTGAGCTTGTATATGGGCAAGAAGAAGTAGTAAGTGGAGATGATATCAAACTGTATTAAAACTGGACATATAGCTATATATGAGTAAATGGGACCTTGGTGTGTCTGTGAATCAGTGAATAGCAGAGAGATGGACTGTTCACATACCTAAAATCTGCCCCATCCTTTTCTGCATTTCACAAACTTATTTTCTTTTCTTTTAAAAAATGTTTTTAATTTTTGAATTTTTCTCTTTAAGACTTAGCTCAAACAAGGCTCTGAAGCCTTTCTTAAAATATAGATGTATGTATCTATTTTAAATTTAAGTTAAAATGTTTTAAAATATATTTATATTTATAGATTTGTTTATATTTTTACAAAAAGAATAAAAGACAAAACAAAGATTTTGAAACTAGAAGAGAAGGTAAAGAATGATGATATATTTTAATATATTTGAACTTTTCATTTTCATAATTTGTATCTCTTTCCTTTATTCTCCCTGAGAATCATCAGACATAACAAAGTTTTGTTTTTATGAAAGAAAAAGAATTACATTGGATTCACTTCTGACTTGAAATATCTTCTATTTTCTAATGGTAACTGCCCTCAAAAAATTATAAAGAAGAAAAAAAAGAAAATGTAAGCTTCTTATGGACAGGAATGTGGGTGTCCCCAAAGTGTAACACAGTGACTGCATTTATAGTATGTGCTTAAAAATTTATTGTTGAATTGTTGAGAAGAACAGGAAGATGAAGGATGAAGAAAATGAGGAGAAAGAGGAAATATGCTGACTAATGTTGGTTTTGTTCTTCCATTTGCAAGCTACCTATTATTAATCAAAACTCGTCAGTTCATTGAAAAAGTCTGACAAGATATGCAATGTTCCCATATTATCAAGGAACGGGGGAGTGGAGAGGAAGAGGACTCTCATGAAGTCTTTCTTGACTCTCAATTCCTAAAATCCTGCTTCCCAAGTTACTGTGTATTTGTTAACAACTTTATATGTAATTATTCTCTCTGTAATTATGCTACATGGGTTTATATGTACTTGTCCGCATTGTCACAATGTAAGATTACTGCAAGTAGGGGTACCAGCCCTGAAGTCAGGAGGATCTGAGTTCAATCTGGCTTCAGACATGGAACACCCCCTAGCTGTGTGCCATGGGGAAGTCACTTAACTGCAATTGCCTCAGGGGGAAAAAGATTACTGCAAGTAGAGATTGGTTCATTCTTGACATATAGTAGATAAATAATTTTAATGGATTAATTGAACTGAGGAGTACAGCTATCTTCTCTATTACATAATATATCTGAAAGGTAAGTTTATAACCTACCCTTAGATATCTGGGAAAAAATTAAGAGTAGTCTTTCACAAAGGAAGAGTAAGAGGGAAAGCATAACCCTTAATATTAGGATAATGTTCATCTAGTCTACATCTGCCTCCATCCAATTTCCTCTGATTCCTCCTAGTTTTGCTCACTGGTACTATCAAAACAAGTCAAATTCACTTTTATAATATAGTCATTGAAATGTTAGAAATATGTCATGTACCTTCTAAGTCTTTTCTTCTCCAAGATTCTATTTATGTATCATGTATCATGACCCCAGTCACCTTACCATGTTGATTTCCATTTATGAATATAAAACACCTTCATTTCCACCTCTTTTCATAATTTTTGTTTCTAGCATGATCCTTTATCTTCTCTTTCAGTTTCAAAATCTTTAATTTGTCTTTTATTCTTTTTTTTCCTCCTAAAGTGACAACTCTGAATAAAATACAATTCTTACATTTCCCACTGTTGAGGGGTGAAGTACCCTAACAGCAATGGGGGTTCCCAGGCCACAGGCCAGTGTCACAGGCTTTGCTAAAGAATTCGCAGTCCTAGTCTGCAAGTGAGATTTTTGGCAAAAATGTTATTTCACTGAGAAACTCTTTCCCTCAGTAGATGGCTTCTGATTAGGAAAATAGTGAAGTTTGGGATACAGAATCCTGCTTTTTATTTAGCCTTCTATGGCCCAGGGGATAGGGAGTGATCTCCAAATGAATTGAGGGACTAATTTCTAGATCAATAATGGGTGGTGATTGTTTCCCAGACCAAAGAGATTCCAAAATCAATTGGAGGTGGGAGATTATTAAATGGAGAGATATACTGGGACCAAATGGATCCATGGTTTGGTCCCAGGGCTGAATGAGACTATCATCTCCAAGAATGCAGCAGAGAATGTCAGATGCAAGACTCTTTTATAGGGTAACAAAAACAATGACATATGGGGGACCTACCTGGATGGGAATGACCTAATGGGAGGAGGCACCTAGGATGCCATAATGGAGGGAGGTACTGAAGAGACTCCTGATATTCTAACTGATGTCAAAAATGGATAAAGACCTTTATCCCATCAAACATTAAGAAGTAATGATTATAGCCTGAAGATATAAGACCTTTGTCCTATCAAACATTAAGAGGGAATGGTTATAACCTGAGGCAGAATAACAGTTAGGGAAACTCGGTCAGGACATTAAAAAGGAACTGTGGCACAACATAATAATATCAACAGCTGACATGAAACTTTAATATTCACAAAGTACTTAACATACAATTCTGATCTCCTTGAGTTTATCATAAGAAGCTGTCCATGAATCAGGCTCAAAACTCAAGTAATCCAGGATGTCTTTTCTAATGGAACCACGTGACTTTGATAACTGCTTTCCTTGACATGTTGTCCCACACAAATTACAAATGTACAAGGTCACTCATTTCGCAATAAGACAACGCATTGGCGACAGCATTTTTTTTTATAAATTTTTTGTGCTGAGGCAATTGGGATTAAGTGACTTGCCCAGAATCACACAGCTGGGAAGTGTTAAGTGTCTGGGACCAGATTGGAACTCAGGTTCTCCTGATTTCAGGGCTGGTGCTCTATTCACTGTGCCAACTAGATGACAAAGTATTTTTAAGTGTTCTTATTTCCTAACTAGCTTGTTTCTTTTCTAGTCCCTGGTACTCCCAGTTTATGGCTCATTCTGTTGATGAGCATTGTGGTTTGATTGTGATAGAAATACAAAAAACTGCTTGTATAAGAGCTATTCAATAGCAATCTTGGGTCCTGGGTAGCTAGGTAGAGATAGCACAGAAAGCCTTAATAGACTCAGATTGAATGTGAATAGCTATCTTTTCTGCTTTGGCCAGAAACCCTGAGGATCCTCCCCTCCCAGATTTATTCACTCATTTAATTATCTGTTTAGATTTGGGGGGGAGGGGAAGGGAGACAGATGAAAGAGGAGATTCTTTGCCTCAGTTGCTACTTAGTCACTGAATGGGTACAGGTTCAACTGACCTGAGACCTGCTGAAGACCTTAGCTTAAAAAGGTCAAGGTCTCTCACTGCATCCAGGGACCATCTCCAGTCTTCCTGATCTATAGCTGGCCACTGGCCCCAGATGCCTCTGGAGGGGAAACTGAGGTACGTGACCTTGCACAACCCTCCCTCATTTAAGTCCATTCACTTGCATGCCATGGCATCCCCTCCCCATGTCATGGTCCTTTTAGAGAAGGACAAACAACAACAAACAGCAACAACAACTTGAGAAAAGCAGGAAAGAGCTGGTGGCAAAGTCTTTGGAAACCTCATCTTATTGTGTCCAACCAGAAAGCCAAGTTATGATGTCAAACCCCCGAGGTTAAATTTCCTCTATAAATCTGCCCATGGCCTATGCCAGCTTTGCTAGAGAAGTTTTAGGGGTTAGCCCCCATGCTCCACTTCATGGTATCTTTCTCCTTGTTATAGCTAACTCTTTAAAGGCGCTAAATCCCTTTTAAGATTAGCTCAACCTGGTGTAATCCCCTTCCCTTGTTAACAACTGTGTGGGACGGATGCCAGACCCCTTTCCCAAATTAACCAATCAGAGATGTCTTCAGGTACAAAGAAAAAGCATTTATTTGCTCCCCTCAGGGAGAGACCCAGACACACACCTGGGAGCCATCCCAACTCCCGCCATGTGCTTGTGAACCTGGCCAACTTCTGGCTTGTCCAAGATTTAAAAAATGAAAGACCCGAGATTTTTCATTGGATAGACTAGAAGGACGTAACCATCCTTGACCAATGTTGTCTGCTTCCTGTGGGTCACTTTAGAGACCACATGACTCCATGCAACCCAGGGCTCAAGACTGGGAATAAGGATCAAGTGACTTCCTGAAACCTGAGGCCCAAGACCTTGTCTTCTCCCTCTGGATATAGGGATCATGTGACTTAGGCCTAGTCTCATAACTTGAGAAAACTTTGTCCAATCAGCCCCATTCACCCCTTTGGAGGTGAGTCTGCCAAACTCCTCCATGGTTTAACCTGCCAGTCAATGGTGTATTCTTATCTCATGATGTACTCACATTTTCCCAATTAACTGTGAGTTCCACTAGGGAATCTGTCTTTTCTATTGTTAATTGTTATAAACCCTTTTTCTTGCTAACTATGATATTCTCTTTGTTGTTTGCCAGAATCTTTTTCATATTAGCCACTCCTGGTATCTGTTTTACCTCTTCATTTTGTCCAGAACCTCTTCACATAAAGAAAGATACCTTTTGACAAAGAGAACTCCATTGTGAATTCTTCACCTGTTCTTTGCACCCTGAGCCCTGATTTCACATTAGGAATTATTTCTGTGAGAAATGGATGAGCATTTGGCTTCCATAGTTGTGAAGGCTGAATTGGAGAAAAAGGACTTGAACTGGAAGGTTGAAACCTACAGGGACATCAAAGGGTGGGAATGGCGGTTATCCCCCCACAAGAATGTAAGAATGCAAGCTCCTTCAGGGCAGGAACTAGCTTTTGGGATCAGGGATGGAGACCAGAGATTTTTAAAGAATCTTTTCTTTTTTGCCCCTAGCTTTCCACAGTTAGCTTCCCCTTCCAGAGTGGAAGCTCCTTGGGGGCAGAGACTGGATTGAATGGGAAACACCCTGTCCTGTCAAGCATTTGAAAGTCTCAAGATTTCTTACCTCACATTTTTAGAAACTGCTTTTGAAAACCCAGCCAATGGGGAAAGGAGCCAGGGAGTTGGGGAGGGGAGCTCACCTTAGGGAATAAAAAGGGACTGCCCCTTATTTGTGCGTGTGTAGCTCTCTTTCAAACCATGCTTTGTGTCAGACTGTGCACCCTTTCTCATGAGAAACTTTTTTTTTTCCTGCGCTCATATTTGGACTCCTGATTGTGTTAGTATTTGCTACCAAACCACACGTTACCTTGACCCTATCTGCAAGAGAAAAGCTAAATGGCTAGACATGACAGTAAGATTAAGATAAAAATTATCAGAACATATTATATCCCTGCGTGATGGTCGGCAAATCAATTAATCTTCCTGTGCCTGTTTATCCATATGTAAAATGAAAGGGTGGGAGTTCATGGTCTCTAAAATTCCTTCCAGTTCTAGCAGATCCCATTCACTCTATAATTCTAGGATATAAAAGTACAAAATAAGTATGTTTGTGAAATCTCATAAAATTGTTTCACCATTCTATTTTGGAAAGATGATCAAAAAGATGAGAATATTTTCATTGAATTAATACCATAGATAACAAGCAGTTAATATTTTCTCAATTGAAGTGTATTTAAAAGGGAAAAATTAATGCTCCATAGCACAGAGGAAGCAAGATTTCTAGTGGAAATGTCTTCCTGACAGATGTCTTATTACCCCAAGAGTTACCCACCATCACTCTTTTTGACTCTTCTCTTCATTCATTTCACCCTTTGCTTCTGCAGAGGAAGGAACATTGCTCGCATTATCCCTGAGAACAGAGAATAAATAGACTCAGAAATCAGAGAGCAGAAATATTCAGCTGGTTTTGACTTAATTCCCTGGCAGAAGCTTTTGTCCCTTTTTCCTTTGAAGAGATCCTACAATCAGCAAGATGTGCTTTTAGAACTAATTAGACAAATACCAGCTTAAGCTCCATTGTATTACATAATGGCCTTCCATTAAATGTAATGATACTGAATTTTGGACAGGGCTTTCTGCCATTTCAAAAACTGAGGCTGGAAAGAGAATATGCATGTCAGGAGAAGTTTCCTATTGCATATTCAACATTAATGCTTTCAAAAAGGTCATTGGAACTTACCAAATCTTTTCTATTGAAAAACTTTGTGGATGTTATTATAATTAAAATATTTCAATGAATAGAGATGTAAATTAATTTTCATTAAGAGATATTCACATGAATCTGAGAAATATACTAAATAAATGTAAATGAGTTTTTAATACAAAAGGGGAAAATGTACTTATAAATAAATCTATGTTCAAATTATAACAATGATAATAACTAATAGTTATGTGGCACTTTGAAATAAACAAAGCATTTTATATGCATTATCTCATGAGAACTTTATACAAATCCTTGAAAAAGAATATTCTTCTAATTATTACCACAAGTATAGAAGTAAGGGAATTGAGGCCCCAAAAGGAAAAGCGACAATCATAGAAGCAGAATTTGAACCCCAATCATGCTACCTCAAAATCCAGCATTTTATGTATCTATTCCATGAGGCTGCATCAAAGACAAAGTAGTGCATTGAGATGTTAAGAAAGTTGCCCAGGCTCAAACCATTCAATATGTCAGTAGAGAATTTGAACTCAGATTTTTCTCTGATGTGCTAGTAAAGATTTAACAATCAGTTCTTCAAAACTGAACACACTTTTTAGGTTTAACTTGCATTTATTAACATATTCTTCATCACTTTTTAAAATTTAAACAATCAACAAAACAAATCAAACACTGACTTGTAGCCTTTATCCAAGGGCAAATATTTACACCAAAAATTTAAAGATTTGCTTTCCTAAGCAATTGGATCCCTCCTCCTGCTCCAGTCATTTCCTTATCAACTATATAAACTCCTCCTTTGCTTATTACATTCTAATCTGCTTATCAGAGGTTGGTATCTATTCTCTTCTACCAGATGATAAGCATCCTCAGGCCAAAAATTATGCCATCTTTGTCTTTTTTAAAAAAGTTTCTCCTAGCACCAAGCAAAGAGAATTGAATATAGTAGGGTTTTGATAAGTGCCTTCTGAATAAATAAATGAATATCATCAAAATACAGATTAGAAACAATAAACTATGACAGCTTAAAACTGCACTAAAACTTTTGAGATACCCTGTAATACCTAGAATCTCAACCTTGTCCCCCAGTTTGCTCCCCATCCCCATACCCTTACCTATATACATTTTATAGCTGGACTCTTTGGAAGTATGAGTTTGTCCTTTCTCCATATTCTGCAGTATAGGGATGTTCTTTGGGAGGGAAATACAAATGATCCTGAAAATAAGTTGATGTCTATTAGTCTCTAATCCATCCCTATCTCTGATGACATGAAATATAAATAGTTGTCAGTGATATTAATCTCCTTTTTAATGGAATTTTATTATAAACACTTAAGGCTACCAGAAAATGATGCAAGGCTGATTTCCTGTATATGCTACAATAATGCCATTTAGCATAACCATATTGAGGGAATATTAATAGCCAGATGCCCCATCATTCATCAACTATGACCTTCAGACATACTTTTTTAAAAAACTGAATTCAGTAAAGGAAATCTAATAGCAGCGAGTCTAAATTTCTCTTTATGAATTTATTAGTGTTGTTGTTCTTGTTTTAAACTAAAGGCAGTGGGAGAAAGAGAAAAATCCCAGTCTCTGTAAAGGATTTCAATCCAGCACCTTCAGCGATCTAATTTTACTGGCACTGGGCAATATACTAAAAATATCCATAAAAGAGAAGTGCATCTGCGTCCCGCCCCCACATCACCCCCAATAGAAAGGAAGAAACGAGAGAGATTATTATGCAAAGATGCAGTTAATTGAGGAGATAGAGTGTGGACATGAGGAATTAACATATGAAACATCAAAGATGCCCCTGAATTATTACTTGATTTATGTCAGCCTTTGGAATGTTAGTTTTCACTTAATCTCCAGAGACTTATGATTTGTACATAAACATATTTATTTTGTCCAAATCTATTATTTCATTGGAGTAAGGAATTCCTAGTGTGAAAGTTCCTTCCACTGATGCTTGTAACTTCTGAGAGTTGTTGGGACACGGAGGAGTTAAAGTTATGCTCATCTTCATTCAGACATAGAGACAAAACTTGAATCTAGGGTCTCCTGGGATCTAAGTTAACTCTCTTATTTACTAATGACAACTGCCTTATTCAAACTATTGTCAGGTATTGAGATGATATCTGCCTCTTAAGGAAATGAACTCTCTTTTCCCCTTTGGAAAACACCTTGTTTGTCCATCTCAATTGCATCAATCTTATTTTATATTCTAGATTACCAATATAAATCACACCCTCCATCTAGAACATAAGCTTCTCTTAAGCAGGGACCATGTCTGATCTAAACTTTTGTCTTTTCCAGCTTTCAAAGTAACGCCCTGTACTTAAATGTACTTTACTCTTTTAGTCTGATCATGTTCCTCTTTTACTCCCTTTTTGTCAAAATTTCTCTCTTTGGAATTCTTTTAGTCTATTTTATTGTTCTTTTGTTTGTTTTGTTTTTGTTGTTGTTGTTGTTAAGAACCTAGAGTTGATATTTTTGTTTCACATATTGCATGTCTACCGTGACAAGTAAGTGGTGAGCCCTGCTAAGAGGACCAGGTGACCCTAGTGAAGTTACTGAAAGTCTTCAAAGCATCAATTAGGAGAGTCAGTTCCAAGAGGCCAGATATTTGTCCCTAAGCAGAAAGAAAGAGAATTGTCTAGAAAATGGACAGGACAGAGCTTTTCCCTAGGTGAACAGAAGGTTCAGAAGGCTGTTAAACTTAGGTGTAATTGGTGAGATTGATTATTATTAAAAAAATATATATTTTTTTTGATGAGAACAGAAAAGCCTACTTAAAGGGTTAGGGAGTCTTGGATTGAATAAAAAACACTATATTCTCATCATAAGAAGTGGCGTATTGAGGATGGAGGACTAAAGTTGTAGCTAGGAATGGTTACTTAAGAGAATTAACTAGAAATTACTTTGAAATCCTCAGAGAAAAGTTGCATATCAAGTACTGTCAGTTTACGGAAACATAAAACACATTTTTAAATATGGAGAAAAAAATCCCTAACTGTTTGATTGCATGCTAAAGTAATTTTCACAACTGAAATACTCCTTGTCATTCATTTATCATGAATCAGATTAAAGCTAGAAATGTTAATCTTCTCAAAGTTTGTTTTTGGTACTATACTAAAACTGTATTGTTAGCCAGAGTGTACACACTGCCACCAGATAAAAGAAAATTTTTCTTAATACTTTATTCTTACTATCTAAAACATTAATTTGGTACCTGCTTGATATATGGCTTTTTCTGGTCCATGATCATTGCAAAAAAAAAAAAAAAAAAAAGTTGATAGGGTCCAAGTACTGAGTCATGTATACTGTTCCAAATTAAATTCATTTTCAGAAATACACAAACCTGACCTTGGTGGTAAGAACACTAACTACTATTCATTATTTGAGGCATCAAGATGTGAGGTTTGTTCATTCACTGTACCCTTTAAACCATTAACAACTGGGATTTATAGCATTATAAAGTTTACAAACCACTTAATGTACGATATTTCATTTTAGTCTCATCCCAACTGCAAGACAGTTATTATCATCATTATTATTAACTCTTTAGTAATAGAAATAATTATAGTAGCTGACATATGGTTTATGATTTGCTAGGCATTTTATAACTACTGTTTTGTTTGGTATTCACAACAACCCTCTAAAGCAGGTGCTATTATTAGCCCTATTTTATAGCTGACAAAACTAAGGTTCTGGGAGGATAAGTGGTCACAATCATGTAGTTAGGAAATGTCAAGATTCATGGCAGAATTAGAACCCAAATCTTCCTAACTACAACTTTAGTCCTCCATCCTCAACACCCCACTTCTTATGATGAGAATATAGTGTTTTTTACTCAATCCAAGACTCCCTAACTCTTCAGGTAGGCTTTTCTGTTCTCACCAAAAAAATGTTTTTTTTAATAATAATCAATCTCACCAATTACACCTAAGTTTAACAGCCTTCTGAACCTTCTGTTCACCTAGGGAAAAGCTCTGTCCTGTCCATTTTCTAGACAATTCTCTTTCTTTCTGCTTAGGGACACATATCTGGCCTCTTGGAACTGACTCTCCTAATTGATGCTTTGAAGACTTTCAGTAACTTCACTAGGGTCACCTGGTCCTCTTAGCAGGGCTCACCACTTACTTGTCAGGGTAGACATGCAATATGTGAAACAAAAATATCAACTCTAAGTTCTTAACAACAACAAAAACAAAACAAACAAAAGAACAATAAAATAGACTAAAAGAATTCCAAAGAGAGAAATTTTGACAAAAAAGGAGTAAAAGAGGAACATGATCAGACCAAAAGACTAAGAAAATCTAAGAAAGAACCAGAGGTAGATCCAGAAGGAAGGCTGGTGTTAACAAATCAGTAAATTCATGGTGAGCTTGGAGTCAGGAACATCTGAGTTCAAATCTGGTTTCAGATTCTTTCTAGCTGTGTGATCTTGGGAAAATCACTTCACTTGTTTGCCTCAATTTCCTCAAAAGTAAAATAAAGAAAATAATAGTATGTATTTCACAGGGATTTCACATTTAGTGCAATGCTTGGGGTTATACAAATGCTTATTCATCACTGCACAATTTTTTTCACTTCTACAATTCATCAGAGTGTATTGATCCAATTTCATCCTAACAACAATCTCTAATTCAGTTTCAGTCTATTATATAAATATTCTTAAGCCTCTCATTCCCTATTCTTGCAGAAAGATCTTTCATAATAATAATAGCTAGCATTTATATAATGTTTTAAAATCTGCAAAATGCTTTACAGATGTTACCTTGTTTTAGAGTCATATGCTTAAGTTGGTGCTATTATTATTCCCATTTTATAGATGGGAAACTAAAGCAATAAAAAATTAAATAAATGACTTGTTTAGGATCACTCAGGTAGTAAGTGCTCAGAGCTGAATTTAAGGCTTCCTGACTCAGTCCAGAGCTCTATTTACTGATTCACCTTGCTGTCTTGAAGAAGCTTCTGCTCAGATACATTTTCTCTCCAAGGTCCTGAAGGATATACTCCAACATAAAGCCTCAGATATTTCTACCAAGGTTTGTTTCAAATACTTCTACCAAATAGCTTTAAATTCTCTCCACTTATAAACTGCTCATACACATGAGAGGCTTTCTTCTTCACAAACAGCTAGTGTATCACTGTTTCCTACTGTCCAGAAAAGGCAGAACTGGGCTTCAATGGGGCAGGCAAATTGCCAGTCAAGACCCAGAAGAGTTACTGTCGACAGCTTTCAGCCAAAGACTTAATGCAACAAGTTCATCTTGATGAATTTGGAGGAATAGCAGGAACAAGGTTTGAGAAAAGAGAAAAGAGAGAAGAGCTCAGTTGGTGGTGTTAGAATTTGGCACCCAGCACTCCTGATGAGTGCCAGGAGTATTTTCACTCCTGAAAATTGCAGAATAATCCTAATAATGATAGCTTGCCTTTTTCATAATGCTTTACTGAGTGCAATATACTATTTAGGTCTATGGTGACAAGTGAATAATAATGAAGGTAACAATTGCCTCTCTGAGAAGTCATTAAGTGTAGGGCCCAAAGTTCAGTTTGAGAAATGAAGACTAACCCATTTTTTTCAATATAGAATTAATTCACTCACTTGTTCAATGGACATTTGTTAGATGCTTACTACATGCCAAACATTATGCAGGACACTGTGGGGTAGGGATATAAAGCTTACCCAAATCTCCTTAACTTTATAGTGAGTAAGGTTGGATGCTACAAATAAATCAGAAAGGTAATATCCCTGAAATAAGCAAAGATTTAATAAACCCTTATTTTGTGCTAAACACTGAGGGAAAAAAAAGTCAAAAACAGTGCCTGGAAAATTACATTCTAGTAGGGGAGACCATTTGGAACTAAATCAATACATATATGATAAATGCAAAATAGTGGAAAGAGAACCTTCCAGGGATGGACATTAGCAATTGGGGAATGGGAGGGGGCCATAAAAAGCCTCTTGAAGAAGGAAGTACTTGAAATGAGTCTTAGGAGAGCACACAAAGGTAAGAGACAATCCATGAAAAAAAATGGAGAAGAGAGATTGAGCATGGAGCATCATGTGCAAAGAACAGCAATTAGATGAGTGTGGCTGGACCAAAGAATATGTGGAGAGAAAGAATAAGTACAAAGACTAGCAAGGTAAGAAAGACTTAGGTTGTGAAGAGTTTTAAGTGCCAAAGAAGGAGTTTACATTTGATTCTAGAAGTAATAATAAACCACTAATATTTATGGAGGGAGGCAAATGGGTTTTCATGGACAGGTCCATGCTTTAAGAAAATTATTTTAGCAAATGGGAAGAGATTCAAATAAATGTTTATGAAGTTGATGTCTATACCAATGATGTGGAAACTTCCCATGATGGGATGAGCGGATAAGAAAAATTTGTTCCAACGGCCATGAAGACAGTTGAAGCAGGTGCTGTGGAGCACTAAGAGCTTGGTCAAAAATCAAAGATGTCAGGGTCATCCACCACATCCTGGACTATCGCCAGTCATTTCCACCTTTGTCTCACCACTGAACTTCAGCGACTGAGAAAGTGAGGCTGCTGACTTTGTGGAACTCTACCTCACCTAAATCCAATTTATTCACAAATCAACATATCAATCAGTGGTCCTCTTCAAAAAAGGCCATGCAATATGTATCTTGTGAAGAACATAAGCTTCTTGAAGGCAAGAACTAACTTTTTTCCATTTTGTCTTTGCTTCCTCAGTGATTTGTTTAATAAATGCTTATTGAATTGATTTAAATCCCCTCTAAAGTCCAGACCCATCATTGTTCAGACAGATCACAGACCTGATTTTCAAGTGCTTAAAGAACTTCATAAACTGAATCCAACCCACCTTTCTAGTTTTATTCCACATTATTTCCTTTCATGTACTCTGAACTCCAGCCCAACTGGGCTACTTTCCATTCCTCATACCCAAGATTCTATCTCCCATCTCCATCCCTTTGCATTGCCATGGACTTCCTCCCTCCTCTCCTTCCCCCTCTTAGAATGAATCCTTAGTGCTTAGTTCAAGGGACAGCTTCTCCATTGGACCACAGGTTTAGAACTGGAAAAGATCTTAGAAATTGTATAGTACAAAGGCAATGTAGAGGGTCACAGAGGTAATAAGCGCCTGAGACAGGATTAAAATCCAAATCTCCAAGATTCTAAATCCTTCATTCTATACATTAGAGATCCCCTACCTAGCTATTAAGAAATTACCCCTTGGAGGAAGGGGAGGAATATTTGGAACACAAGGTTTTGCAAGGGTTGATGTTGAAAAATTATCCATGCATATGTTTTGAAAAATAAAAAGCTTTAATAAAAAAGAAATAATTCCTTATTTATTTTTTATAAGTGGCATCAATTAACTTCCTTAATGCTTACAAAGATGTTAACACACCGTACTATATTTAAACTTCACATCAGCACTCCTGTTACTTATTTCATACAAAAATTTACTGTCTTCATATATTCCAACTCTCATGTATGAGAAGCCCCATGAATCAATTGTACATCAGACTGTTAGATAGCATATGAATCAAAAGATTATCTCAATCCCCATCCCTCCCTGCCCTCACCCCACCAAACACACACACACACACACACACACACACACACATACTTTACTTATCTCATATTTTCCTGAGGCTGCCAGTTGGTACTGTGGCCTAGAGTCAGTAATATTTGAATTCAAATCTGACCTCAGACACTTAACTGTGTGACAGAGGGCAAGGTACTTAATCTCTATTTGCCTCAGTTTCCTCAACTGTAAAATGGTAATAATAAGAGCAGGTTACAAATAGATATATTTGTAAAAGCACTAAGCATAGTTCCTGAAACATAGTAGGTGCTATATGAATGCTTATTCCTTTCCCTTTCTCTTGTCTTCTGACATGCAGAAATAAGCACTAAGTCTGATCCCACCCACCTTTTTTGAACAATATAACTATAATTTTGTCTAAGTGAAGTGGAAGCAGGTCCTGATGCTGAATGAGTTGAGGAAGAGAGGAAACAGAAACTACCATTTGCCTGTGTCCCTTGAGAAAATAGACAGGAAATTAATCAACATGAAATGGTATTCATATGTTGGTGGGAGGTTTCTTTCCCAGAACATCACATGGAACCAAACAATACATGTCCACTTGTTGTCCCAGAAAGAAAGCAGATTTTTTTTTAAAAAAGAAAAGGTTTACAACTATTTAGGAACCTGTTTTCCAAAAATGAAGATTAACCATAGTCACAGAAATTTCATTCATTAAGAAAACATTGTTTAGTATTTGGGGATTGTGAGCTAAAGTGAAGCCCATAGCCATTTTACTTAGGGAATCGCCTGGGAAATATAAAAGGAAAAAAATCCTTTTTATCGTGAAATATTCTTCTACTTGCACTGTTTAATTTTTTAATTACATATTGTAAATTGGGAACATTCTTATCCTGGGAGAGCTATGAGAAGATATCTTTACTATACTTCCTGGAAGGCAAACAGAGAATAGGGATATTTTAAACCATTGCTTGGATGAAAAAGAACCTTCATTCCTGTTTTTCAAGGAGATATGAAAGAAATCAATGTTACCAAAATGTGTGTGTATGTGTGTATGTGTCCATCCTCAAATATGAGGGCATGGACACAGGGATAGGCTTCTTTATTTTGGAATGAGCCAAATTTTTTCTCTCGATATTATTGAGATAGACATCTACTATCCCAAAAGACCATTAAAAGTTATAAAGAACCCTGAAAAAAGAGAAAGCAAACTCATCTCTGCAATTAAAACATATGAAATTAAAAAATGGAGAGTCCAAGAAAAATTAGCTTGGAAGATTACCTT
The DNA here is from genome assembly GCF_902635505.1 of Sarcophilus harrisii. Taxonomy (NCBI): domain Eukaryota; kingdom Metazoa; phylum Chordata; class Mammalia; order Dasyuromorphia; family Dasyuridae; genus Sarcophilus; species Sarcophilus harrisii. Next base: position 72,768,357 of record NC_045428.1, read on the forward strand.
GAGAGAAAAACTTATTCCATACAAAAATGACCCAAAATCAAAGGTACTTTGGAGGCTAGACAAGTGATACATGCCTGTGATGCCTTTTCCTGGGAAGGTTCAGGCTAGTAGATCCTTTGAGCTCAGAAATTCTGAGTTAACCTGCCAAGTATCTACATGAAGTCTGGCACCAACATGATGAGCCCTTTGGGAATAGGGGCAACAGCAGGTTGCTTGAGGAATCAACCTAAGTGTATTAGAAACAGGGGGTCAAACTTCCCATTCTCATCAGCAATGAGATTTGAATAACCATTGTACTTTCAACCGGGACAGAAAAAGAAAACAGTCTACAAAAAACTGCTTTAGAGCAAGGCTTTTTACATTTTCCCTTGTGACCCCTTTTCATCCAAGAAATTTTTACACAACACCAGATGTACAAATATATAAAAGAGGTATACAAATCAAGCATCCATTGATAATAAATCATAAAGAAATTTATTTTAAAACAAATCTTTGATATGCATATAATTTTACCATTTATTAAAGATGAATGCAAATTTAAATACTAATGAGATGGATGTGCTTGTTTATTTTTTACATAAAGAATTAAATCTTGGTGGAATATTTGATACCTTTTAATGTTGCTATTTTTTTACAATTCTGCTTTATGAATAGATTAAGGCCTAGAAGTTCTCTTCTCCATTCCTATATTTATTATTATTATTTTTCTTTTCTTGATTTTTTTTTGTTTCTTCAATTGAATTTTGTTATTATCTAATTAAGTTCTGGAAAATATTCAATTAATATTTTAATTGGTATAGCTTTAAAATTATAAATTAACTTTGTCATGTTTATTATATTGATCCATTCATGAGCATTAAAATTATGCAAACTTCAAGACACATATGGGTTAAATTTAACAACTCCACTAACAAGCAACAAATTCCTCAAGTGATCAGGGAAAAGACCTCTAAATATAAAGAAAAGGAAATTTAAATAACAGGACAATTCTGCATCAACCAAAAAACATGAAAGGGAACGGATTAAACACATCCCAAAGAGCAAAGGAGTTCAAGATACAGTCCAAAGTGGCCTACCCTGCAAATCTGAATTTATGTATACATAAAGAAAGATGGATATCCAATTTTTTAAAATGTTTGAAACATTTCTGAAAATAAAACAAAACTTGAAGAAATTATTTACTTCTCCAACAGCCCAGACAAAAGAAATACAAAAAGAGCAAAGACAGAAATCAAGGACAACAATATAAGAGACCACTAGGTGATTTTTTTCCCTAAATGTATGTAAAACAAGAGTGAAAGCAGAAGTTAAATAGGAGTGATGAAACTTGAAACATTATTAACTCGCAACACCCTGTCTATAGGTGAATCAATAGTTTTTCTACAAAACTAAATTACAAAATAGTAAGAGCACTTTTTAAGTGAATCTATACAAGTATTTTTGTAAATGTACCCTCAAATATTTTATGCATTCCATAATTATTTTGAATAGGATTCTCTGTCTATATTGCTTCTTGGATTTTGTTATTGTTACAATGGTAGTACTATTGATTTCTCTAGGTTTATTTTGTAACCTGAAATTTTGTTGAAGTTGTTGTTTCAAGTAGATTCTTTACTTGTTTCCTAAAGTTTTCTAAATAAACTATCATGCCCTCATCAAATGAGAGTAGCCTTATTATCTTTTTGCATACCTTTTAATTTCTTTCTCTTGTCTTTTTCCTATTGTTAATATTTCTAGAATTATATCAGATTAAAGTGGGGAAAATGAGCATCCTGGCCCTACTCTTGTATCTACTGACAATGTTGAGTATATTGCTATTGTATATGATGCTTGCTTTTGATTTCAGATATTTTTATGCTATTAAAAATATCTTTATGCCTATACTTTGTAGGATATTAACATAATTCAGTCTTTGCTTTATCAAATAATTTTTCTACATTTATTAAAATAAGTATCTGGTTTTGGATATCTGTTTTTTAATTATGCTGATAATGTTTAGTTATCCCTGAATCCTTTGTTAAATCCAACTTGATTGCTTGGATGAATTGCTTAAGTTTATTTGACTTAATTTGGTTTAAATATTTTACTTTATATTCACTAATGAAATTGGTTTATAGTTCTTTTGTAGTTGCTAGGATTACATTTGTCTCATAAAAGGGGGCTTAATATAGTATTTTCTTTCAACTTTTGAGAATAATTTTGGTAGTATTGATATTAATTATTCCATAAAATTTTGATAAATTCCTACAAATCCATCAGACAAGATTAGGTGTTTTTTACATTGGCATTCCCTTTATAATTAATTCTATTTCCTTTTCTGAGAATGGATTATTTAAGATCTCCATTTGGTCTTCTGTTAGTTCAATAATTTTATATTTGGAAGGTAATCCCCTATTTATTTAGTATTTCCAGTTTTGTTAGCATATCATTGTGCATCATGGTTTCAGATTAACCAACAGTTTCTATACTTGTCTATATGTTGAGCTCTTCCCACTTGTGAGCAAACGCTCAGAGTTCTTTGAATAACTGTGATCTTCATTTAAACTGTGTAGCCATACAGTAGTAAGTTCCTTCAGCAAACTCTGGCCATATAAGTTACATGAGAACCAAAATGACATTCTTATGATCTACTATGTCACGATTCCTCTTTTCTAAAATTGGATCTAAAACTCTGTGGCCCATTTAAAGAAATTTGGCATGCAGAGATATCAGAGGAGGAGTAATTCTGTCAAATAGAGCTACTATCGGAACTACGAACATTTAAAAGCTTATTAAACATTATATGCTGCAAAAGAGGCAGCACATAAAAATGACAGTAACAACAATCATATGAATAGAACAGAATAATGAATTTTTGACAATGTAACAGTTGTAATGAAAATTAAAAATGAATATTCTATCCACTGGTCAGTGGAGAATGTCAGGGGAAATTATCTAAACATACATACAGTTTAAATGAGAAATTATGAGGAAAAAAAGAAAAGATGAAACTGTTCATGAGTGAGAATGAAGTAATAAGGTTAGAAATAATAGAAATTGAACTTTATAGGTAACTCTTCATATCATGGAAATAACAACTTAATGGTATTTTAAATTATTTTAAATTAAAACTGACATGGATTTCTCTAACTTGTAGCTGATGGTCCTAATTTATGATAACATAGTTAGATGCAATAGATTCATTTGATTCTTTCATTCATTCGACAAATATTTGCTGAATAGCTACTGTGTCTAAGACATTGTGCCAGGTGTTGTGGTAGTCGGGCAGATGTCTTTGTTAAGTCTAGACAATTATCTGTGACTGCAGAAAGTTAATTCCAACAAACAAATGTATAGGGTAATGTTATCTCTTTCCTCAGTGCCAAGATAGCTGACCTTTAAAGGGAGAGGAAGAAGGCTGCTGTTATATGCCCTGTAAAACCAAAATGTACCAGTGATTGAAATATTCATTTGTCCTGTAAATGTGGAGCAAGGCTCAAATTGATATCTAAGTGAAAATGATCCTAAAGGTTATCCAGGGTGAGAAACCTATGTTTTTCAAGATTACTACATCAAGAGGCTGAAGCTGCATTGGATTCCAGGTACAGAAGCAGAGCTCCAAGCCCCAAAGGTCAACACTGTCTCCAGAAGCAGGATACAGAGACCGTCAGCAAGCTATTTAATCAACCAGTCTCCCTAAAGCTTCTGTCTTTTATGGTGGCTTGATGTGTTCCCAGTCTTTGTTTTATATTACTAAATTCTTAATGTGCTCATAGGTAAAACATTGGATAACATTTCTTCATGACTCAGCCATTTGAAAAAGGCTTTAATTCCTCATTCTCTAGACTGTGGTTTGATGAGAATGAATTTCTTTATGAATCCAGGGATATAAATGCAATGCAGGGAAGCACTGACACTGTCTTGTCTCTGAAGAAATCCTTGAAACTCCCACTACAAAATCCCACTCTCTAATCGTCATTTCATGTTAATTTACTCTTTTCCCAATCTGAGGAGAAATATAACTCTTTAGTCACTTGTGCTCCAGTCCAATTCTTGCTAGAAGGCCTGTGACATAAACATCATACATGTATTTTCTAAAGAGATCTAAACTTTGGCTAATCCAAAATGTGGAGGGGGTGATTCCATTATCTTTGTGACCTGAGAATATCACAGAATCTCATAGTTAAAAAGGATATTTATTCTCACCATACCTAGTCCCTTATAAAGCATTGTCAACAAATACTCCTCCACTTTCTAATTTAAAAACCTTTGCTTCTTCCTGGGAACTGTGCCCCAGTGTGGGATCACTCATTCAAAGGGTATAATCAGCTTTGTAACTTTTCTTACCCACTTTTTGAGGTTTGTTTTCAAAAAGTCCTACAGTGTCATTATCAAGTATCTCATCCCTAAGTAGAGCCAGCAGGTTGGGATTGAGGGTCCTAGACTAGGTGGATCATGTCATTGAATGGCTTTGGATGATGCATCAAATTATACTAAAATAATCTAGTAGTCCTGATCCAGAAAGATGATGTAAACATCTTTTTAAGTAATTCATCTAATAGCACAAGACATTTACCTTCTTAAGTTCTAGATTTTGCTACATCAGTCAACCCATCTTACTCTAAAAACTCATGCTAAGTGCCTATTTAGGGTCTAGGAGCAGGTGGCATATATTTTAGCACAGTTCCTTATATCTGTTGGAGCAATCTCAATTCTAGGGTATTAAGGACAGTTTTAGTTTGAGTTCAGTGTTTAATGAAATGAGGTACTTGCAACACATTGCATGATTAATAATAGAAGGTTTACTTAGTCCTGACATGGTGAAGATGCAAGGGCATTTAACTTCTAGAGTCAGCGGCTCCATCAGCTCCATATGGAAACAGCATCACTCTAATGCAAAGAGAATACTTTAGTTAAGCTAAGTCCTCGTACAAGCTCCTGCAGCATTTAAGCTACTTCTTTGAATCTGCAGTTCAACATCATATGTACTTCAAAGTTCACACAAAGGCTTAGAGACAGGAATACAAATAAAAGATGAGAAGACCTTGTGGAACAGAATGTAGCAATTAACCCAGTCTTCAGAATTCTGCACATTGGAGGGATCCCAATCCCTTGTCAATAGAGCCAATGGCTACCAGAAGCTACATCTAGAGAGACACAGCTTGAGCCTTGTCCTACCCTCCAGATCTTGACCTTGTCACTCTTCCCTATTCTAATTAAGGGATAGGAGATGTGGTTTGGGGTCGGGAGTGGATCATGATAGCTATTGCTGCTATGACCTAGGGTGTCAAATTTCTCATTTTTTAAAGGAAATCCCTCTATGTTGTCCAAATGAGGCTATTTTCAATGAAGTTAAGAGGCAGGTTACTGAACAAACTAACCCTGTAAGCAATATACCATAAAGGCTATTGTAGCCTGATTAGTTGGAAGGAAGTCCATGAGTAGTTTGGCTAGAAATTCTTTATTGGCTTCCTACCATCTCTAGGTGCTGTCAGGAGAAAGGCAATTGACTCCAGCAATTAAATGAACTTTTACTTTCCAGAGAGTAGTGAAGCAGCTCCAGAAGATGAGATTTCTATCCCTTTGTCCCAATTGAATTTGGGGTGTGACTGCTTGGGAGAGGAAACAATATGGTATAGCTTCTAAGGAAATATAAGTGATTTTGAGGTCTCCCTACCTTAGGGGGCTTCTGCCCTAACAATAAGTCAGTGATTTTAAGTCCTCTGGCTTTGGAATATGGTTCTGTGAACTCCACATCCAATCTATTCTTCTGGTCTTCTGGGTCTTCTGGACCCAGGATAGTCCCACAAATTAAACTCCTGAGACAATAGTGAATAAACCACTAATCAGTTCATTGCTGACCATTAGATAGATATTCCATTGGTCAGTGAGAATCAAATTCCAGAGATCCTTTCTTGGTCCTACTTCTGGGCCATAAAATTAGCACATCTATGACATGAAGAATTAGATAAATGTTTCTCTTTGCTTCTTTTTCTTTGCTAAATTCTCTTGGAATTTAGACGGCTTCCAAATGGCATTACAGTTATAATAAATTTTGTTCTCTGACTAGGAAATGGGTTCAAGCCTGCAAATTCTTTTGAGACACCTGTGACCTCAAACCTTTGGGGTCCCATCACAACCTTAACAATAGCAAAAAAATAGAATGGGGCCAATCTGTACCTTGACAAAAGGGTTCTCTGTAACTCAGCTGTTAGGCCCAGTGTTTCTACTACCACTGATGGAATCAGTATCTTTGTCAGAATCAGGGAATATTATCCCAGTCGTTGGTTAAACACCAGGATTAGAGGTAAGCAGTCTCCTGGAGAAGGTGGGACAATCCCCCACTCAGGATCCAAATATACACACTACCTGAGTTACTGATTTTGATTAGGTCAAACTTCCTTAGATCTTAAATTCCTCATCTGTAAAATGAAATGTTAGACTATGTAGCTTCTGAGGTCTTTCCAACTCTAATTCTGTGATCCTAAGGGTAAAAGTCTGAGGAAGACCTGGATACTGGAGTGGAGAACAACACTCAATTCAATATGTTTTGACAAGCATTTATTAAGCATCTGTTTTATGTCAGGTATTGTGCTAAAAACACTAATGATAAAAAGACAATAAAAGAACAGTTCCTGCCCTAAGCAAGGTTGCATTCTACTCTCAGAACTAAAATGAACTCATAACTAAATGCAAAATATATGATAAAGAAGTACAAAATAACTTGAGAAAGATCTGGAAGACAAAGCACTAATAGCTATGAGAATCGGAAAGGGTACCTTGTAGGAAATTAGTTCTTGGCTCTGAAGGCAAGAAATAGCAAATTGACTTTTTATCTGACTCAATTTGACTACCCCAGAGCCTCTGATTTTCACTGTGATTATATGTGCATCCCATATAAAGTCATGGACCAGATCTACTGTGCCCACTTCAAATTAATCTATGCCAACTAAATAGGCTGTGGGCTTGGATTGTTCTCTTAAGGGGGAGAAATTTCATAGAAGAAGAAAGAGAAATAAAAAAAGACTCAGAAACTTATCCAAAAGGATAAAGTTTTGAAAATAGAGAATATAAATAACTTTCTTGTTCTAAGACTTTCTTATTCCAAAGAAGCTGTGAAATTTTTTTACCTTACTGGATTTGCTCCCAGATTTCCAGAATTTCCAAGAGAGGAGAAGTCTACCTAAGACACAGATTTCACAGAAAAACAAGTCAAAGAACCACCAAAAATTGCTTTTGTTTTTCTTCAGTTCCCTTGGTAAAAGAACACAGTGGAAATGTAGCATTCAGAAGTAACACTGTCCACCATTTCCATCTTAATTGGTGCTAAATCTGAAATCAGAAATCAGGAAGCTCCAAGTTCAAATTCGGCCTCAGATCCCTACTAAGTGTGTGATCTTGAGCAAATCACTTAAGTTTTCTCAGTGTCAGTTTCCTCATTTATAAAAATGGGAATAATAGCACTTGCCGCACAGGTTTGATTTGACACAACCTATATAAAATGCCTTGCAAAGTCAGGAGTGCAATATAAAAGTTAGCTATTATTATTATTATGAGTAAGTACAGCATGTGGAAAAATCTAGTGTTATAAAGGGATCGGAAGAAAGGGAGGTAAGAGATTTGAAGTATGATGTCTATTCATGGTTCAAACACTTTTGCTGGTATGAAGTCAAATATAGAATCAGTACTTAATAAATCTTTGTTGACCAAAAGAGTTATATAATTAGAAAAGAACCAAAAAGAGCAAATTCAGAAGTTCAAACTATGTTTTAACTCTCATTTCCTTTGATGGATTCTATCAAATCCATATGACCCACATAAGACTTTTATCTCTTCCCCATATCTTCATTAGACTTGAGATGGCAGAACTCCATCATGAGTGGGACAGAATATAGAGAAGACACATTTACCTTTTTTTATAATTAATCATTTCAGACTAATATAATTTATAAAAGTAATTTACTTATATATTGAGGGAAACTGCGTTAGAAATAGAACTGGGAGAGATTTAGAGATTATTAGGTTCTTCATTTGAAAGATGGAGAACTGAAGTTTAGAAGAATGATACAACATGCCCAATGTCATATAAGTGGTATAAAGGAACTGAGATTTGAAAATAGATTTTCTGAATCCATATCCAGTTTACTCCTCATTGTACAATGTCACCTTCTTAAATGGACTATAAAGTGCCTTCCAGTTCTAAGAATTATTCAAACAACAAAGAACTGGCTGCTACATGCGAGACAAAGACAAAAATGAAATATTCCTTATCCTCAAGGAGCTTACATTCTCTCAGAGAAGAAAACATGTACATCTAACTAGACAGCTAGATGGCACAGCAGATAGAGTGCTAGCTCTGGAGTCAGGAAGTTCCTAGTTCAAATTCAGCCTTAGGTCCTTATCAACTGTGTGACCTTGAGCAAAACTGTCACTTAAATGTTCTCAATGTCAGTTTCCCTACCTGTAAGAATGGGAATAGTAGCACCTGCCTCATAAATTTAGTTTGAGAGAATTTATGTTAAGGGCTTTGGAAAATCTGAAGTGCAATAAAAGTTAGCTATTATTATTACAAATAAGTCTATATATAAATCTAATATATGGCGGAAAAACTCCACAAATAAAAAAGGTTTAGTTGTAAAGATCTAGCATTTTTGAAGGTTTCCAGAAGACTTCTTCAGAATTAGAAGAACAAGTTCCAGAACTGTTTAAATTGATTCTGATTTCATGAGAGACCTTTAAGGTTTTGTTTAATGAAGAAAAAGGCTGTGGAATTTAAAAGTTGTGTGTTTGTCATACTGTAGCACTGTAGACTAACCAAGTGTTTGGGGACATTGTGCTATTTATTTAGCCACATTTTCATGCCCTTTCCAATCCTAAAGTCATTGCAGTCTCTAGCAAATTATTGAAATGGGACTTGTGAACAATGTCATCCATTTCAACGAACAGTAATCGAATTTTTCCTCTACACATTCTGGGGAGGCAAAAAAGGAATTCTCCAGCTGGAGCACAGGTTGTGGGGCACTGAAACTACAAGAATTTTAATTGTTCAAAGTAGCACCCAGGGGATTTTTAATATCTACCTTGTGCCTAAGTCGGGAACAACATCTTGTGCAGTATTTAATCTGTACATTTGAAATCATGCAGCATGACTTCCCACTACAAGGATGCTCCCTGAGACAATCAACATTTCCAAGCCTGTTAAAAAAAAAAAAAAAAATCCCACTTGAAGAGAATCAATATGTGGTTTTGGTCTTGGCTACAAATCTCTCATTAGAAGCTGAGAAAACACATGTTACAAATTTTTTCACCATGTTATCTTCCACTTGCCTTTTACAATTTTGGCCATTAACATGTCCAAGAGCAAGTGTTTATTTTTGATAACCCAGGAGGGTATAAGATAAATTCAGAAATCTACAAACTGTGAGTTGGAAATTCCAAAAGATTCTCTTCACATTAATCCTCAGACAGTATGTGATAAAAATTCTCAAGTTTGGTTTGGGTTTCCAGGTTTTAAAAGCAAAGGCTCCATTCTGAGGTTGGGTACATGGTAAGAGGAGTATTTCTTAAGTGATGTTCCTCTCCTTGATTGGGGTGGGGGTGTGGGCAGAGGGAAGAGCAGGATTACCAAAACTGGGATTAAGGCAGCAGAAAGCTCTCTGAGACATGCCTGACATGCTACAGGGGAGGCATCTTAGAAGCACAGATGCCAACTGCCTTAGGACGAAATTAGAAAACCTTGAGCTGGGGGCACAAGGAGCAGCAAGTGCAATGTCAGGCTTAAGCTATTCAGGGCACAGCAGTTGTTGCCTTTGCTCCAAAAGGACTCAACATGGACTCATAGTATCTGACCCACCTCCTCCCCACTTGTGAAAATGGGGTGTTCATCTAACTTCATCTAACTCAGATTCTTCATTTCATCCTTCATTCAGTTTCTGCAATTAATCCCTATCCATATTGTTTCATGACAAACATAATTTTATTTTTTAATTTAAATCTGATTTTATTGATGTAGAAAGTTTCATGGGTTTTTTTCCTTTTTTTTTTTAATAAAGCTTTTTATTTTCAAAACATATGCTCAGATAATCTGACAACATTGACCCTTGAATAGCCTTGTGTTAAACATTTTCTCCTCCTTTCTCCCACCCCCTTCCCTAGATGGCAAGTAATCCAATATGTGTTGAACATGTTAAAATATCTGACAAACATCATTTTAAAAAGACATATATCAACTAGATGGGACCAAAGACAGAGTATGGACTTTGAGTCAGTCATGAGTTCAAATCCAGATCCAGACACTCACTAGTTGTGTGATGCTGGGCAAATCACTTAACCTCTTGCAACATCAGTTTCCCCATGCCACAAAATGGGAATAATAACAGCACCTTTGTCACAGGTTTGTTGTAAGGGTTCATGACATAATATATGTAAAGTGCTTCAAATCTTTCAGTGATATGTAAATGCTTTTGTTGTGGTTCAGTCATTTCCATCATGTCCAGCTCTTTGGAATCCTATTTGGGGTTTTCTTGTCAAATAGAGTAACTTGCCATTTCTTCTCTGGCTCATTTACAAATGAAGAAACTGAGGCAAACAGAGTTAGGTGACTTGCATTTATTATTAGTTTCTTCATGCTGTGCTCCCTCCAACAAAACATGAGATTTGGAGCTAGAAGGGAGGGACCTTAGGGGTCCTCTAGTTCAACCCCATCATTTTGTGATTGAGGAAACTGAAGTCCAGAAAAATGAACAGTGATTGGCCCAAAGTTGTAAAGCTGTATCCAAGACCAATAGTCATTTCATTATTCATCTACATTATATAGCTCTTCTATGGCCAATTTTTTTGAGTGTAAATTATCTTCCCCATTAGAATATGAGCTCCTTGAGGAAAATTAGGGCAATGTTATTCTCCTTGATGTCATCAGAACTTATCACAGTACTGACATGTAGGAAATTTTTTTTTTACTCTTTTTGGATATTATCTTGGTATTGGAACTTACTGTCTGTGAATTTATACTCTGAGTTTTCCTGCTCTGTGTTAGGAACAATCTTTGAACAGTGGGTCACTCGACAAGCATTTATTTTTTAAATAGCATTTAATCTTTCCAAATAAATGTAAAGATAGTTTTCAACATTCATTTTTATAAAACTTTGTGTTTTCAATTTTTCTCCCTCACTCCTTTACCTCCTCCCTCCCCAAGCAATCTAATAGATTAAATAGGTATAATTCTTTTAAACTAATTTTCATATCTGACATGTTCAAGAAGCATTTATTAAGCACCTATAATAAGTCAGGCACTGTGTTAAGCTGGGGGCAGCAGCTTAAATGCTGGTAAAAAAGACAGTCTCTTGTTTTCAAGGACCTCGCAGTCTAAAAGAGTGCTTTTGCCAGTCTGTTAAGGGTTCTCTTATCACCATCCCCGCCTTTTCCTTGAATGGCACCTGAGGGACATGTTCTCCTGTGCCACTGTCTGGGATTCTGTGTTCTCATATTTTTGTCTCTCTGCCCTTGCCAACATCAATACTACAGTTTCAAAATTCCTCTCAAGCTATCACTAAACTTGGGAACATGACACAATGAAGCAAGCTCTGAGTAATGTTAATTACTCCAAATGACTTGCCTTTAGCAACTGTACACCTCTGCCTTGAAGGAGAGGGCCATGATTAGAATCATGGCTAGTTCAGTGCCCCATGTTGCACACACTGACTTCTTGGGTGCTGGTCCTGGCTCAGTGCTGCCTGACCTCTGACAAGACATTCTGGGCTTCAACTCCTTCAGCAACAAAATGAGAAAAATAATACTGGTCCCCTGCCTTCACTGGGATTTATGGAGTGTGAAATAAATAACATTACTAAGATCCAGTGATGAGAGGAGTGTAAATACGAAACATCTTCCTTATTAAAGAAGTTGCCTGGTGCCTTGAAGGGTTTTGGAATCGGCTGAGCTGAATTCAAATTCAGTTCTGTTACTTAGGTGATCTTAGACAAATCATTTAACTTCTCCCTAATTCGGTTTTCTTATTTGTAAAATGAAGGGGTTGGAATGGAAGATCTCTGAGGTCCCTTACAGCTCTATATTTGGGACCCCGAAAGGAAACTTAACCTATTCCATTCTCTTTTAGGTGTCTTACAACTAAATATCCATCTACCTCTGTTAATCTTAAACAGAATATTACAGACTTTCAGAAACCAAGCCCATTCTCTTATAACTCCCAATAAGGAAATTATTTCCTTTTGACTGAAAAAGTCTTTTTACTTTGTCCTCTTAATCTAGACTTCTGTTGAATATAGATGAAGACTATCCTCTAAAGCAGGGCTTCTTAATTTTTTTCCGCTAGCAGTCTCTTTTCATCTGAGAAAGTTTTACTTGACCCCATCTCAAATCTGGATCAAAGTATTTGTGATAGCCTTTGTGCATGCACAGTGCAAAATGCACTTGCTGTGCGTTCAGAACCAAGGCTGCAGGGAAGTCACAATATTCAACATAGGCAAGTACTGCCAGAAATACCTCAGATTCATTATGAATTTAATTTTGAATGAATTTTTGGTCAATGCATTCAGAAATCTCTTACTGTTGCCAAATTTTTCATATCCCTCACTTTCAATTACATGACACCATATGGGTCCCAACTCACAGTTTATGAAGCTTTGCTCTGGTGAATATTCATGTATATAATGAAAAGTTATAATGAATTCACCTTTTGTCTTTCTTTTCTATTGGATAAATACTTCACATTTTCTGAATAGAATCTTATCTTCAATGTTTTAAACCTCTTCCCTTTTCTCTCTATCATTCAGATTTTTCTAAGTCTCAAATTATAGAACCACTAATTAGCATGAATCTTTTAATGGTAATTGGCCACTAAATGTCTGGAGCTTCATTCTGTAGTCCTCATGAGTAATTCTCAACTATTCAATTCTCAATTGCACATGATCCTTTTATATACCGCAATTCAATTCACAACACTTAAGATGGAACTCTGTATCTCTAGTTCTGCCTATTGAACATTTAGTACCAAATTTTTTTATGAGCACCTCAAATTCAACATGTCCAAAACAGAAATTATTACCTCTCCCACCAGTCTTCTCTTCAAAATTTCCTTATTTCTGTGGAAGACAACATCATCCTATCAATCTTCCAAGTTCACAACTTCAGTGTCACCCTCAAATTCTCACTCTGACTCCTCATATTGAATAAGTTCCCAAATAGAGTAACTTCTTTTCCCATCCCATCTCTCACCTAGGTCCCCATTTTTCTATTCATGTAAGCAACACCTTCTTCATCTCTCTCTTGATAATTACAACAGTTTCTGTCTCAAGTTGATTCCCATTCTAATACATCTTCCACATAGCCACCAAAGTGATTTTCTTAAAATGAAAGTATAACTGTTTCTTTTCCCTATTTAATAAACTGCAATGTCTCCTCAATACTTCTAGGATTGAGATGATATTTAAACTATTCAAAACCTAGCTCTAATCTATCTTTCCAGTCTTATTAGACATTGCTTCCCTTCACATACTCTATAATCCTCAGAAGACCTATTGCTAAGTACTAAGAAATTTTGATCCTTAACAAAAATATTTTTATTAAATATTCTCAAGGACAGAGAGAATGATGAGAGCCCATCTCATTCAATGTTTCACCTATTCACTTAACAAGCAAATTAGGTATCTTTTAGGTACCAGGCACTGAGATACAAAGCTAAAAAATAAGAACAGTAAGTGCCTCAAGAACCTTACACTTAACATGGCGAATAAGATATAAATAAATTAACAAAAACAAAACTATATATAAAGTAATATAGATGGCCCTAACACCTACTAGAATCAGAAAAGATATTAATCCAGGGCACAATGTGACTCAGAATTTTGGATTAAAATTTTTAAAGAAATTTTTATTCATTTTGAACAAATACAAAAAAAAAAAAAAGGAAAAAAGAAAAACATCTCCACATACACAGCACAACATAAAAAGGGAATTTAATATAAACCATGAATTTCCATTTCACATTGGTTTATTTAAAAAAAAACTATGTAATTAATATTACATGTAATTTTCAAAGCTACACTGCTTTTTTGTGCTTCCAAGTTTTCTTTTGTTTTCTGCCATGCCTTTTTTTACTTCTCTCTCTCCCTACCCTATTTATAAAAGGCTGCCATTAGATAGACAGACAGACAGACACCACAAATATATATATAATCTTTATACTATGCATACTTATACTTATCAGTTTTTTCTCTGGATGTGGATAGAGTTTCAATTTGTCCATATCCTCGTCAACTTGTTGCTTTCCCCTTCTATCATTTTAGCCAATCTAATAGGTGTGATATAATATCTCAAAGTTGCTTTAATTTGCATTTCTTAAATCATAGTAATTTAGAAGATTTTTCATATATCTATATGTAATATAGGAATATGATTTCTTCATTAAAAAATTTCTTGTTCATTTCCTATGACCATTTTTTAACTGGGAAATGATTCATAAATTTGACAAATTTTCTCATATATGTGAAATATGAGAGCTTTATCTGAGAAATTATCCTTAAAAACTTTGAATTTTCTTTCTAATCTTGGCTACATTGGTTTTATTTGTACACAAAAACTTTCATTTTAATCTAATAAAAATTATCCATTTTTATCTTATAATGCTCTCTATCTATTGTTTGTCATAAATTATTGTACTATAAGTCTGGTAGGTAATATTTTCTTTGGTCTTCTAATTTTCTTCTATCTCCCTTTCTTTCTGGGTCATGTATTCATCTTGACCTTATGGTAAATAGTGTAAGATATTTATCGGTCTATTTCCAATTTCTGCCTAACTGCTTCTCAGCTTTTTCAGCAATTTTTATTAAAAATGAATTCTTATCCTCAAAGCAAAAATCTTTACATTTTTCAAACATAAAGTTACCATAATCAGTTCCTATGTATTTTATGCCTACTCTGTTCCACTGATCTTTCTGTTTCTTAGTCAGCACCAGATAGTTTTGATAATTACTGCCTTATATATATGTCAGTATAATTACTGACTTTTTGGTTTTCTAAATGAGTTTTGTTATTGTTTATTCTAGATCAATGAACTAATTTTTTAGTAATTTAATCAGGATGACATTGAATAAGTAGATTAAGTAAATTTATCATCCTTATTATATTAACTCTGTCTATTCATGAACAATTAATATTTCTTTATTTTATTTTGTAAATTATTTTATTTGTATTAAAAGTGTTTAAAATTATGTTTATGTAGTTCCTGGCTTGTTTTGACAGGTATACTCCCACATGTATTATACAGTCTACAATTATTTTAAATGGGGCTTTTCTTACTATCTCTTCTTGCAAGATTTTGTTCCTGATACATAAAAATGCTAGTGATTTATATGGGTTTATGTCATTTCCTGCTACTTGGCTAAAATTATTCATTGTTTGAATCTTTAGGATTGTCCAAGCTTATCATCATATAATCTGCAAAAGATAATTTTGTTATCTTGTTGCCCATTCTAATTCCTTCAGTTCCTGTTTCTTCTCTTATTACTATTGCTAGCATTCATTTTTAAGATAACATTGAATAGTACTGGTATTGATGAACATCCTTTTTTTCTCTCCAATCTTACTGGGAAGGCTTTTAGCTTACTTCTTTTACAATTAATGCTTGCTGGTGATTTTGGGGGGAGGCGGGGTACATGTATTGCATTGATTAGACTTCTAAGATCTTTCAAAATTACTTTTAAAAAATTATTTTCTACTCCTGAAATGATGAGCTCAGTGATCTTAGGACAACATGGATGGATTTGTATGGAATAATGAAGACTGAATAGAGCATAACAAAGAGAATACTATATAAAGTAAGAGCAATATTGTTTAACTACAAAACACTTATGAAGGAAAATGCTATCTTCACCTAGAGAAAGCCTGATAAGTAGAAGTATGTACAGAAAAATTTTATAAATACACACACACACACACACACACCACTATTTGTGTCTAATGTGGCCATTTCTAGGGCATGGTAGGGAGGGAAGAAAAAAAGAAATGTATATGATAACTTTATAACATATTTAAAAGAAATAGCAAGGTGTACATAATAGATTTGCAATTTCATGTGCAATCATCTTTTAATTATACTATATTATAGAAATGCTTGTTTTATTGTATATTAAAATAAAATAAATAAATAATTTAAAAATTAAATAAACTTTTCTTTCTAAAAATTTCAGATATATTGTAATTATAGTTAGATGGATAGGACTTGACCCATGGGTTGCATCTTACATGAAAGATATGATTTAATTTTTCACATGAGGAAATGGTCACATATGAAAGTGTCTTACCCCAAATTTCACTATTAGGATTTGATATGGGACTAATAAGAGAAACCAAAGTCATAAGAGATGAGTCTGGCTGAAAAGTTGTGATAGTATTATTCACCACCAAGTCTCTCACATATGAGATTTAATTTCATATTCTTCACATTCATTCCCTGAAATGACATAAAAGTAGCTTGATTTCTGATGAGATAAATTGGGATTGGATTAGTCTGTGGTTTCAATAAATGCTACTTATTACTGCCTGAGTGATGCACAGCCATTGAATTCTGCTCCCCCCACCCAATTCATTAAGGAAGGGGGAAAGTAAATAAAAAGATGTGATTTCCATATAGATCCTATCCACCAAATTTGGACTGCAATTTGTACATGATGCTCAGACAAGAAAAAATAGGTTGCAGGTGGCAGAGCTTTGGAAGCACATCATTGAATATAAGTGAATATGTCAACTAAAGACTAAAATATAAAGAGGATTCAGAGATGTTCTGAGAGAGAGAAGCAATGACAAAATAAAGAGGTTTACCCATAACCTAAAGTGATCTCAAATTTACTTCAGGTTACAACTTGCTTCTCTCTTGGTAGGTATATCTTAAGAGAGAAATGTCTTGAAATTTAGAGCAGTGTCTTGTCCACAGTCACACAATTGTTAAGTGCTCATGACAGAATTTAAATCCAGGACTTTCTGAGAGGTTCAGCATTTGATCCAGTGCCACTATACTGCCTTATTGTTATCATAGTAATATAAGTTGAGTTGTGTATGTAAAAATAAAAGGGAAACCTTGAATTCCAAGTTAAAACATTTAAGTTGGCAGAAGCTATATGTATATTTAGTCATTCCATCTATTTCTTTTTTATAATAGCTTTTTATTTTTCAAAATATATACAAAAATGGTTTTCAACATTCACTCTTGCAAAACCTTGTATTCCAAATTTTTCTTCCTTCCTTCTCCTATTCCCCCTTTCTTAGATAGCATATTTCCACATTTATCATGCTGCAGAATAAAATGAGACCAAAAGAAAAAAAATTAGAAAGAAAAAAAATTAGCAAACAACCAAAAAAACAATGAAAATGAAAATACTCTGCTGTGTTTCACAATCAGTCTCCCAGAGCAAATGGCTCTTTCCATTACAAGTCTATTGGGATTGCTTTGAATCACCTCATTATTGAAAAGAGCCAAGCCTATCACAGTTGATCATTACATAATCTTGTTGTTGCTGTATACAATGTTCTCTTAGTTCTACTCCATCATGTTCATTTAAGTCTCTCCAGGCTTTTCTGAAATCAGCCTGCTTATCATTTCTTATAGAACAATAATATTTCCTTACATTCATATAGCATAATTTATTCAGCTATTCCCCAACTGTTGGACATCCCCTTGTTCCCAGTTCTTTGTCACTAAAAAGGGCTGCTATGAACATTTTTGTACATGAAGGTTCTTTTCCCTGTTTTATGATCTCTTTGGGATCTAAACCCAGAAGAGACACTACTGAATCAAAAGGTAGCCACAGTTGGATAAACCTTTGTGCATGCACCTGCGTCTTTGATTTCCTTCACAAGCTAATTGTACAATAATTCAGAGTCTGATTCTTTTTGTACAGCAAAATAATGTTTTGGTCATGTATACTTATTGTGTATCTAAGTTATATTTTAATATATTTAACATCTACTGGTCATCCTGCCATTTGGGGGAGGGGGTGGGGGGGGTAAGAGGTGAAAGATTGGAACAAGAGGTTTGGCAATTGTTAATGCTGTAAAGTTACCCATGTATATATCCTGTAAATTAAAGGCTATTAAATAAAAAAAAAATTAAAAAAAAAAAAAAAGAAGAACAAAAAAAAAAAAAAAAAACCTTTGTGCATGGTTCCAAATTGCTCTTTAGAATGGTTGGATCAATTCAATGGTTTTATTAGTGTCCCAATTTTCTCACATCCCCTCCAGCATTTATTATCTTTTCCTGTCATCCTAACTTAACCAATCTGAGAGTTATGAAGCTTCCCACATATTTCTTACTTGCCCTACTCAGTTATAACATGAGCAAAGAGAATGGGTACCAAAAAAATAGTCAATGCAGTATAGTGAAATGTATGCTGCAGAATGTTTTCTAGACTGTCTAGAATAGAGCTCTTTCTGGACTGAGTTCTGGACTAGACTCTCAGTGTAGAAAGCTCTCTTTTCTAGATTCATCCTAAAAAGTGTTCTTTGCTAGACTAGTCATACTTACTAACTTATTAGTTAATTGAACTAACTGAGGAATCATCTCCCCTTTTGAGCTTTTGATTATGGGGAAGTTAGAAAATAGAGTAGATAGACTTTTGGAGTGATGTTTTATTTATGAATTATTTTTCATTAAGATTTCTTTGCATGACATT
Organism: Sarcophilus harrisii; assembly: GCF_902635505.1. Classification (NCBI taxonomy): domain Eukaryota; kingdom Metazoa; phylum Chordata; class Mammalia; order Dasyuromorphia; family Dasyuridae; genus Sarcophilus; species Sarcophilus harrisii. The sequence continues at coordinate 72,787,019 of NC_045428.1, forward strand.
TCCACAAAAGTCCTTATGGATATTCTCCAAACTCACTTATACATATAAATCTCACTATAATGGCTGGTTTTCAATTAATGATAATTTTCATTTTGAATGAAATAAACTATTAATAATAAAACCTGTTGTTTATATTATTATTTTATGTAACATATATAATATATACATTGTACTTTAGATATATGTGCACATACATAGGTATGTATAGGAATAAAGGGATTTTTTAAAAATAAGAACCACCTACAGAAAACCATCAGCAAGTATTAATTGTAATGGAAATAAGCTAAAAGCTAAAAGATCAGAGAGAAAAAAGAATGGTCATCAACACTAGTATTATTCAATATTGTCTTAGAAATGAACATTCTAATAGCAATAAGAGAAGAAACAGAAATTGAAGGAATCTAAATGCAATAAGGTAATAAAACTATCTCATTTTGCAGATGATACACTTGGACAATCCTAAAAATTCAACTAAAAAGTTAGTGGAAACAATGAATAATTTTAGCACACTACCAGGAAATAACATAAACCCACATAAATCATTAGCATTTCCATGTATCATGAACAAAAACCTTGCAAGAAGTGATAATAAGAGAGGTCCCATTTAAAATAATTATAAATTGTAGAACATACTTGGGAGCATACCTATCAAAATAAATTCAGGAACTACATAAATACAATTATAAAAAACTTTTTTCACAAATTAAGTTTGATTTAAATAATTGGAGAAATAATAATTGTTCATGAATAGGCAGAGTCAATATAATAAAGATGACAAGTTGACAATCTACTTTTTCAATGCCATCCTGATTAAATTACTAAAAAATATTTTACTGAGCTAGAATAAATTATAACACACCTCATTTATTTGAACAAAAGGTTGAGAATATCAAAGGAATTAATAGAAACATGTAAAAGAAAGAGGTTTAGCACTATCAGATCTTAAACTATAATATAAAGCAGTAATTATCAAAACTATCTGGTACTGGCTAAGAAACAGAAAGGTAGATCAGTGGAGCAGAATAGACGTACAATACACAGTAGGAAATGATTATGATAACTTTGTGTTTAACAAATGTAAAGATTTAAGTTTTGGGGATAAAAATTCATCATTTAGTAAAAAGGAATGTTGGCTATTTAACATGTATAGGACTGCTTGCCATTTGGGGGAGGGCGTGGAGGGAGAGAGGGGAAAAATTGGAACAGAAGTGAGTGCAAGGGATAATATTGTAAAAAATTACCCTGGCATGGGTTCTGTCAATAAAAAGTTATTTAAAAAAAAAAAAGGAATGTTGGAAAAGCTGAAAAACAGTTTGGCAACAATTGGGCATAAACCAATAAATATCTTATACCACAAACTATGAAAGGTCAAGATGCATACATGACCCAGATATAAAGGGAGATATAATAAAATTAGAAGACTATAGAAAATATTACCTACCAGACTTATGGATAGTAGGACAATTTCTGAATAAACAAGAGATAGAGAGCATTCATTATAAGATATGAAAAGTTTTTAATTAATTAAATTTATTAATAATAATACTTATTAAAATTAAATAAATGGGTGGTAAATATTAAATAAAATAATTATTAGTAATAATATATTAATTAAATTAAAAGGGTTTTGCACAAATAAAACCAATGCAGCAAAGATTAGAAAGAAACTGAAAAATTGGGAGAAAATTTTTATAGCTTGTTTTTCAGATAAAGTTCTCATCTCTCACATATATAAGGAAATTTGTCAAATTTATAAGTCATTTCTCAATTGAAAAATGATCAAAGAAATAAATGGGCATTTTTTCAATGAATAAATCAAAAATATATATAGGCATATAAAAATTCTCTATTATTGTATAAGGACATGCACTTTAAATAATATATATAACACAAATGTGTGTATATACATACATATATATATATACATATATACATATATATAAAATAACAATTCTTATAGAATACTTCCTAGACTGAGAGTGTAGAAAAGCGTCTTTTCCAGAGAGTCTAGAAAAACTTTTCTGGACTCTTTTCTAGATTCTCAGTCTGGAAAACACCCTTTTCTAGGTTATTTTCTATATTCCCAGCATAGAAAGCACCTCTTTACAGGCTCTCAGACTAGAAAAATACAGTTTTCTAATTCTTTTAAATTACTCTTAGTCTAGAAAAAAATGGCCTTTTTAGATTATTTTCTAGATTCTCAATCTAAAAAAGACCATTTTTTGGATTCTTGACTTAGAAATAGCTATTTTCCAGATTTTCAGTCTAGAAAGCACTTTTCTCTAGATTCTCAGTGGAGAAACTACTCTTCCAGATTCTCAGACTAAAAAGGCCTCTTCTCTAGATTCTTGGTTGAGAAACTACTCTTTTCTAGATTCTTAGTCCTCTTCTAGATTCTTTTACAAAGCCTTCTTTTCTAGATCCCTTTGTGGATCACACCATTTTCTAGATTCTTGGTTTAGAAAACTCACTTTTGGGATTCTTTTATAGATTCTCAGTTTCTAAACTTTTTTTTATAGATAAAGCACTCTTTTATAGGTTTTTTTCTAGGTTCTCATTCTAGAACCACCTTTTTTTTCTAGATTCTCAGTCTAGAAAGCTCTCCTCTATATTCTTGATTTACAAAACACCTCTTTCTAGATTATATTTCAAATTCTTGATCTAAAAAGCCATTTTTTGAGATTCTCTTTTACATCTTTAGTCTAGAAAGCATTGTTTTAGAAAGAAAATTTAATTGTGAAGTTTCACCTTATACCTGAACGACTGACAAAGATGACAAAAATGGAAAATGACAATTTGTGGAGGAATTGTAGGAGGACAAGTACAGTAATACTGTTCGTGGAACTGAGAATTTATCCAACCATTTTGGAAAGCTATTTGGAACTGTACTCCAGAAGTCAATAAACTGTATATACCCTTTAATTCCACTAAAGTCCTACAAAGTCTATACTCCAAAGAAATAAAAGAAAGAGAAAAATGACCTAAAAATTCAAAAATATTAATAGCTGGGTTTTTTTGGAAGAGGAATGAATGGAAAACTAAAGGGATGCCCATAAACTGGGGAATGGCTAAATAAATTATATTATAAATGTAATGGAATATTATTATTCTGTAAAAAATTATTAAAGGGAAAGTTTCACAATATAGACCAGAGGTCTTCAAAGTGTGGTCTGGGGATGCCTGGGGAGTATCAGAGACCCTTTCAGGAAATTCATAAGATCAAAACTATTTTCATAATAATATTAAGATGTTTTAATTTCTGGTTATAAATATTGATAGATATAACCCATATAAACAATGCTCTTTGGGGTATACTCAACAATTTTTATGAATGTAAAGTGGCCTTGAGACTAAAAATTTAAGAAGTACTGTGCTGATCTAGACAATAGATAGTATCTATAGAATTGGTGTTTTTATGAATTACAAGACTAATCTCTTCTGAATTATTGCATTGATTAGACTCCCAGAATTATATCCTCAAAGTAATCAGCACAATCTCTGATAAATCTGCAAATAGTAATACTTGGGAAACCTCAGTCCCTTTTGGGAGTCTCTTTTCAACTGTACTTCTCACAAAACTTAATAACAGCTAGCATTTTACATAAGATGTCCCCAAAGTCTTAGTGCAGCACTTTAGGCAAAGCTCTTTACATGTTACTTTATGTATATCCTCCAAGAAAACACTTTGGTGAGCATATGTCTTCCTATTTTATGTCTCAATACCAAGAAGGACAGGATTATTAAATCAAGTTAATTTTTGTTTCCATGTCTCTTAATCTATGCTTAGGGATATCTTATTAATTCTTCCTTTACTTACTTGCGTTTCGCTAAACTTTGCTTTAGTTATTAATTTTTTAAATCGACAAAAAATAAATATAGTTTATGTAATCTTTATAGTCTGTTCCTCTCAATCAGTTTTATGAATGAAGAAAACCTGTGAAATCCTGAGACTTTCATCAAACACCCTCAATACACATGGAAATAGGGCTTTTTTTAAAATAGAGATGAAAAAAAAAAAAAAAACAGGCAAATGATTTGACCATCCAAATATCTGTTTTTAAGAGTCTTCTGTGTCAGGAAGTATCTATAATGTAGCCATTCTTCGAGTGCCTATAGGATTCAGTCACCCTCCTAAACTTTGTTGATTGACATTTTAAAAGTTTTCACTGAATGCATCAAATTGCTTTCTACATATCATGTCCTCCTTAGAATGTAGTTTTTCTTAGAACACAAAGCCTCTGTTTTCTAAAATTTGTACAATCCAGAATGATGAATTCTGGTAATCAATGGTTGCAGATGTTCTAGGAATTCTGGGTAGGTCAGTAAAAATGACCAACAACAGATGGCCCATTTATTAAAGAGACTGAATCCTACACAACCACAAACAACACTACAGGAAGCTGAAAACTTTGTAAAATAAACCAGTGGTAATGGTATTGTGAGAGAGAAAAATGAGGATAACATTCATTATGTTTGCCTTATATGGGTAATCAATTAAGAAAGCATTTGTTAAGCATTATGTTTAAGACACTGTGCAAAAAGATTTGAAAACAAAAGAGAAACAATCTCTACCCTCAATTAGCTTATACTCTAATGAAGGTGACACATAAAAGCACTATATAAATACCAAATATTATTATTGCAGTCATTTGACAATTTCCTGAACAGTTACTTAAAACATTCAAAACTTGCTCTCTTTCACGACAGTATGGATTTTTTTGTTTGATTCAATTCTCCAGGATAAAGGAATGAGATCAGGAAAAGATCAGTCATATATTAGGGCATGTATTAAGTGCCTACTATGTACCATGCACTGCTCTAAGTACTGGGGATGCAAAGAAAAAAAAAAACAGTTCCTATTCTCAAAGAATTCATAGTCTAATGCAAACAGTTATGATCGTGTGTGTGTGTGTGTGTGTGTGTGTGTATACCAAGTAAATTTGTGGTAATCTCAAAGGAGAGGACTAATATTAAAGAGAACTGAAAAAGGCTTCCTGCAGAAGGTGGGGCTTTAGTAGAAACTAGAAGAAAGCTAGGAAAACCAGGCTTTCTTTAGAGTTTCATTTGAGGAAGATGAATAGGGTATTCTAAGCATGGAAGATAGCCAGAAAACTTTCAAAGCTGGGAGATTGAGTGTCATGTGAGGGGAAAAATATGTGAGGAATATATTCCTCAAATATACTCCTCAAATTTATATGACATGACATGGAAGAACATAGCATGATCTGACTTGTTAAAGAGATGGTCCATCTATTTTGTTTTCCTTGTTTATCTATGTAGCATCTAACAGGAAAGAACAGCACAACTAACAGAAATGGGAGCAGTGGTCACAAATATCATTTCAAAGGCAAGCACAGAAATGGAACCTGCCCCTTATTATTCTGCTCCACACTAACCCAATTTAAAAGAGAAGGATTAAGGATTGTTTTGTTTCTTCATCTAGTAAAGTGCACAGTAGAAGAATAAGACTCCTGTGTTCTTCTTTAATTGTCCAAATATTATGATCCTATTATCTTAAATTAAACAGAAATAAAAAAGCAATAAGCCAGCGTAGTCTCTTTTTTGTCATTAAAGCCCAAATTGACTTGTCCAGTTGAACCTTTTCCCTTCCTTAGTTTATAATCCTGCTGAAAAAAAGTAACTGTCCAAAACTGTTATGGGCCAGAATTCTGTATTTGAAACAAGGGTTCTTACAAGGTGCTAACTCAGTGGAAGTGATAAGACAAAGGTTATCTAGTTTATCATGGTGATTAATAGTTCTCTAGTTCAGTACGTGTACTTAGTACTTAATATAGTTCTACAAGATTGACACCTATTCTACAAGATTCACATCTATGATAATGTAATTATAATAGAGTATATAAGAAGACAACAAGGACAGAGAGAGAGAGAGAGAGAGAGAGACATTCTATCTTTGGTCAGGCCCCTGGTGGCTTTCCTGAGAGACAGACTCAGACTCAGAAGGGCTTGGAGACAGACTCAGAGAAGACAGTGGCTAGAGACTGGAGCCACTCCTGTGGCAGACAGAGACCATGGTAGTGGTCCTCCTGCCTCCCCCACAGAAACCAAAACACATTCCAGAGGACCTCAAGAAAGCTAGTCTGGGCCCCAGGCAAGGAAACTAGACTGTGAAGGAGATAATAAAGAATTTGGACTTTATCCCTGGCTATTCCCATGGTGATTCCTCTGCTGAAACGAAGGCTGGTCCAGAGACCTCCAGAAAACCAATCAGAACACTACACAAAACCATTTTAAACTCTCATTTGTCATCTGAGTAGCACTTCCTTTAAGCAAATTGAACTAGAAATGAAGGAGAATAAGGAAAATTCAAAAGCAGCTTTAAAAAAAGTAGCTTAACCAATTAGACTGGGAACTTGGCTTACTAAAAAAAAAAAAAAAAAACAGGGATAATTTAAGATTTTCTATAGCCCCATTTATAGCATTTGCTGCTCAATTCAAGTCTTCCTATTTCTCCCAGCTCTGATGACTCCCTTGCCAAGGTTCTTAGATTCTTAAATTTTCCTTTACCAGATACTAGGAAGAGAGATGAATAAATATGTTGTAATCCATTTGTCACAAAGGCTACCAGAGTCATTAGTAAGTCGTTCTCTTGGGTCACCCTGGCCCTTAGAAGAGACTTGCTGAATAGAGACAGAGCAAGACTTGCTTGAATCAATTTAACAGCAAATATTTATTAAGGAGCTTCTTTATGCTGGGCACTTACAAATGTGCTGGGTGATACAAATGGCTACAGCCTAAACTGGTGTTCAATGACCTTACAAGCTAATGAAGAGTGGTAGAGAAGGGGTGGGTGGCAAGACATTTATGTGTAACTACTGGTGGGATATTTTCCCCCTTTCATCTCCTTCTTCCTATTTGTAGATCTAGGGAGGACAATCTTTCCATCTTCCTAAGGATTAATTAGTAGGAGAGCCAGAGAAAGGAAGGATTGTTATCACATGAAGATGGGAAGAAGACTCTAGAAATGTCTGCCATTGTCTTGCATGAGCAATTAGAATTTGGAGTTGTTGAAGTGTTGGGTAGAAGAGATAAGGAGTTGAGAAGTCTCTGTCAAAGGAGCCCTCAAAATTGGGACTGTAATTAAGCATGGGAATTTTGTACACCTTTAAGCCTAATGATTATTATTCAAGAGTCTTGTTTATTTTAACAAAAAGCTTCTCTGTAAAGTGTTTTGTAGACTTTAAGCTTGTATACAGGGGGTATCCATCAGTCTGCAGTGAAGTAACCAGCAGGAAGAGTATTATTCATATGCTTTCCTGAATTTCTTAGATGGGGTTATGAGCCAAGATAAGTAAAACAACAACAACAATTCTACATGGAGTGTTCAAGTCTTTCAAGTCCTGAGCCCTTGACACCAGGGTTAAACAAACAAATAACTGTGATCCAAGGGAGAGTGATATAACTTTGCAAGAGCAGTCCAGGCAAAATGTTTCATTATATTTGAGGAGGGAAAGATAGCTTTCACCTTGAGGCTTTGGGGAAGATTTCATAAGGAAAACGAACCTTTAGTCAGAGCTTGATGAAAAAGAACAACTTCAATGAATGGGTAGGTAGTTTTTTGTTTGTTTGCTTTTGTTTTTTGCTTTTTTTCCAAAAAGAGAGAGAAAGGAAATAATCACACCTTCTAAGAGGGAAAAAAATTTAACATTCCCCTTTTCCAGTTAAACATGGAATTATACCTTTTTTTTGTTGTTTGCTTGCTTTTTGTTTTCTTTCTCTTTCCTTTTTGATTTGATTTTTCTTGTACAGAACGACAAATGTGGAAATATATATAGAAGAAATGCACATGTTTAATATATATATTTGATTACTTGCTGTCTAGGGGAGGGAGTTAGGAGAAGGTAGGGAAAAAATTTGAACACAAGATTTTGCAAGAATGAATGTTGAAAACTGTTTTTGCATATATTTTGAAAATAAAAAGCTATTATTTTTTAAAAATTCACAGGAAAAAACAGAATTAATGGATTCTTTGGAAATAAATTTATATAACTTTATAATGAAAGAAATAAGCATTCATTAAGCACCTACTATGTGCCAGACACTATGCTAAGCACTTTACAAATATTATCTCAAGTGATTCTCACAACAGTCTTGGGAAGTAGATGCTATTATTATCCCCAGCTTCTCTAATCATTAAAAAGAAGGGAAAATTGGAAAAGGGAAAGAAAGTGGGGGGAGGAGGGAAATATCCCACCATTGATTACATATATATACATCTTGCTCCCACTCCTCCTATCTCTCGTTCACCATTTCCTATTAGATTGTAAGGTCTTAGAGAGCCAGATTTATGCAGGATCCCTCGATGATCTGCTCCTCCTCAATTCATCTCTTAATGTCTAGCACACAGAAACTTTTTATATTTTAGAATTGAAGAATCTGAGGCAAACAGAGACTGCGAGATTTGCCCAGGATCACATAGCTAGCAAGAGTTTGAAGCCTAATTTGAAGTCAAGTATTCCTGACCTCTAAGGTTATCATTCTATTACTATGTCTGCTAGCTTCTTCTGAATGTAAAGAACTATATGGTTGTCCCTCCTTGGTGTGGCTGTTTTTATTTAGCTATGCTTTGCTTCTGGCATCTTCCTTACTTTGAGGTGTAAGGAACAACTTGGTTCCTGGAAAACTAAAAAACTTTCTATTCATTATTTCTCCCCACCTTCTCAGAAAGGCAAAAACAACTATTCCTTGGTTGTTGAACAATCAGGGGTCAAACACTTGACCCTAATAAGTAAAGAAAGAAAAAAAGTAGAAAAATGAGAAATATAAAGAAATATGAAAGCACATATCCAGAATAAGCATGGAACAATCTATAGAAGTATAATGAGAAAATAAACAAAAATGAGTTTATTGATTCTAATCTCCAGCCATGAAATCTCTAAATCAGAGACAAAATCCTGGCCAAAAAAAAAGGTGTAAAGCTATATTATGACAATAATGAGCAAATTAGTTTTTGCTAAATATACAATGAAAATCAGCCTCAGGAGGATGAAAAACTAGAATTTAGAAGAATAAATTTGATCAGTTCTCCAGACTTTAGTAGATATTTCTTTTCCTCTCTTTTCTTTTCCATTCTCTTATGCTTGGGTAAGCAGCTAAAAAAATGTATACAGCAAATGGTACAGTTAAGCGTGAGGAACACTCAAGATCTGGGCACAGAGTTCATCAGCTGTCACTAAGAACATGAATCCTCAGCTGTTGCCCTTTCTTTCTCTTACAAGGGAGTCTTGTCACTTAATCCTGTCAAAGGAGGGGGGAACAGGGAAAGTTCACGTCGATGCTGATTATTACATTAAAGTAGTCAGGGTCAAAGTTTCAGAAACTACTTTGTCTTCCTGTCCAATTTCTGTATATCACCAATAAAGCATAATAGCATTACATTTACATTTCAATCACTGAAAAGAAAACTTAGTACTGTGATTCCTGAAAATTTATCAGCTTTCTAGTATGAATACAGAACACTGTCAATGGATATTCCCAAATTAGGGAGGAGGTCCAGCTACTATACTTTCTCTTAAGGTTTCAGGCTTGAAGGTTCTTCAGGAAAAGTACCTGCTTTGGAAATAGGATTAATCTAAGTTCTGATCTTACTGGTTACGTAATTCTGGGCAATCTTTTGGCGCCTCAGTTTCTTCAAATGTAAAAATGAAAGGAATGGAGTATGGATTAGAAAATTACATAACCTCTAAAGTTCTTTTTAGTTCTAAATCTTAAATCCCAAAGCCTTCTACCTTTATAGATGCTCAATCCTATTGCTAGGTTCTATCAATACAAAAAATGCTAAGTGGGGTCAGGCTGTTTTACTTAATACATAAAAAGTAATTTAATCCAACTATAGAATTCCTGGTATAGAAACTTCCTCCATTGATACAAAGCAGATTGTAACTTGTCAATTACTTAGTAAATATGTTTATGATCATAGGCAAATCATTTAACCACTCAATGCCTCAGTTTTCTCTACATGAAAAAAAGTTGCACCAGATAATTGAGTTTCCTTCTGACTTTCAATATATGATATGATGGAGTTGCCTCAGATAAATAGGATTTCAAGGACTTACATATAGTATCACAGGTCAAGTCTTTAATTTAACTGCCAATTTTAATTTCACTGTCTTTTCTTTACATCCTACATTTTTACTCAATATGCTTGAAGCTTCAAATGAGCTATATGTAGAGTGTATGTAGGATGTAAAGAAAAGACAGTAAAATTAAAATTGGTCATATATGACTAATGATTACAAATGCTAGCTAATAATAAAGATTTCAGCTCTCCTTTGGTTATGAAAAGAAAATGAAGGGTTCTGCACTTGTAAGGTGAGGGGAGAAAGAGAAAAAGAAAGGTAGTAGGACAAGGGACTGGGAGTATGCAAAAGTTGTCATTTTTTAAGAACTCCGTTCTCATAGTTAAATGGCTGGTAGACAATTTCCTCAGATAAATATATATTCATGTTAGAATGACATTTTAATGTATAAGATATCAGTAGATGAATGTGGGAAATGGTTGGCTTAGGAAGGCTGAGAAATACATCTCTAACGACTATAAGAGCTACTATAATCCAGAGGACCAGGCTGCAAAGTCGTAAAATTAACAAGACTAGTACCACTGAAGTATGTTCTTGGGTTAGTCATTAATAATCCATTACTTTTATGTAAGTCTCTCAAAATACAGAGAATTATAATATTTACTTACTCCAAAGAGATTTTCAATGGTAATCACTCAATCAATAACCATTTATTAAGTGTCAGGCACTGTGTTGGGCACTAAGATAAACAAAGAATGGAAGTATCTTTAATTCTCAAAAATTTACATTGTCCGTAGGGAAGAAATGCCATGGAAACTCTTTTTCAAAATAAGATTCATTTTTAAAAAATGTATGGTCCTAATTAATCCAATTTCTTTAAAATCTAATAATACTTAGTGATTGATAGTTTACCTTCTTCCTTTATAAATATTGCTTAATAATATTATATCAAAAGTTATCCTGATATCACATAAAATGAGAGGGGAAAAATTCAGATGTAAGGTAAATTTCCTTTAAGTAGAATTTTTCAGAATAAAAGATAACCTTTAGCTAGTTGCCTTACCCTTCTTAATGCATCAAGACTATATGAGAGGGATTCTTTAAGGTCTCTTAACTTGTTTGGGGGTGGTGGTAAAATTACATCTTTCCCCCTCACTAACGTTGCTTACCTTTGTATTTGTAATATTAGATATTTTATAAGATTATACTTTATTAAACATTTAAAAACATTATTCTGAGAATAGGCGCATAAAGGTTTTACCAGATTGCCAAAGAGATCTATAAGATACACACAAAAGAATAAGATAGATACCCAGGACAAGGAGCTGGCTGGTAACCAAATGAGTTAAATATAAAAAAATCAAAGCCTTCAAATTGATTACAGAAATGTTGGATAATGATAATTCAAGTCTTTATTCACCGTTAGTAAATCTAGCCATCCAGGTCAGTGATTTTCAAACTTTTGGTCTCAATATCTTTATACTACTAAAAATATTGAGGATCTCTCCAAAGAGTTTTTGTTATACAGATCACATAGATATAGATATAGATATAGGCATAGGTATAGTTATAGGTATAAATATAGATATAGATATAGATATAGATATAGATATAGATATAGATATAGATATGGTATTTAATATATTATAAATAAAAATTAGTTCTGAATTTGTAAACCAACCCTTTGAAATGATTTCTCAGGATTCTCTGGACCACACTTTGAGAACCACTGATCTAGGTAGGTAAAATTTAGAATTTTTGTCTTCACTAGAAAGACCTAAGGAATAGGATCTTCCTGATGACAAGATGAAAGATCTAATGATCTTTACATGACACTTGTCTCAAGAGTTTAAAGTTGGAAATAGAGAACAAAGATTGTAAATGTCTCATTTGATTGATGCTAGATGATGGGAGGCAGGGAAGAAGCTGTAAAAAGAGGCAAATTTATTAAATACTACTACTCATAGTAGAAAATGAATTAAATTCCAGAAAGTAGTTTTAGATTTTAAGAAGAGGTTTACTGTGAAGTTCATTGTTTAAAAAAAGAAGAAGAAGAAGAAGAAGTAGAGAATTTGGTCCCTGGAAGGGAGATCAGCCTGTTCTCAAGGCTTGATGAGCTTTCCATATACGTCTGCTTTTTATTTTTAAACACCAACTCTTTGCTGATCAACACTTTCTTGCAAAATATGGAAAGGAGGGGAGGAGCAAGAGCAAAGGGGCAGGATAGAAGTTTGGTGAGGTTCCCAGCCCTGAAAGCCAAAATTCCAAGTTGAAATTAAATCCTTTAGTAAAGATACTTAGGGATGGGGGAGGGTAAAAAAAAAAAAAAAAGAAATTTACAATTCCAGCAGAACTAAATTTCTACACAAAAAAAATACTAATCAACCAATTTTTGACTGTTAGCAAGAGATCAGAAGTTGACTTTGTCATGGTCCCTTCTTTTCATCTGGAGGAGAGAAGGGAGGAAAAAAAGCCAAGGGAGTTTAAAAAAATGTGATGAAGCCCTGACCCCTTAGATTCCATTTATAGTCTGAGTCAGAATGACACCCCCTCGACTTACTGAACTGTCCAATCCAACTGCATGTGTCAAGATTCTATTAGGCACTAAGTGAAATATATATATGCCCTTATACCATTAAACACTCTGGGTCCACCTTCAAGGCACTGGGTTGTAGATCAACCAAGACACCCCTGCTCTTTCAAGAATACTTTGACAGGTGGTGTTGAGAGAAAGTCCTTTGCAGGTGTACTTTTAAAACTTTTTTAAAAAACAAAATGGCACCAAAAAAGGACGTTAAGAAAGCAGCTGCACCAGCACCTGCCCCTGCCCCTGCTCCTGCCCCAGCTCCACCTCCAGCAAAAAAAGAAGAAAAAATTGATCTCTCTGCTATTAAGGTAAATAGATGAATGGTTTGGTCACTGAAAAACATCTTTCACCAAAAAAAAAAAAAAAAAAAGAAAAAAGAAAAAACAGAAATTTGCAAAAGAATGTATTCCTATGAAAGGTGATCTGATTCAGCAGATTCACACTTGCAAGAAATAAGCTTGTTTGGGGATTGTGGTTTTGTTTTTGTTTTTTTTAGAAGATTGTTAATTTTCAAGTTTAATTGCTCAAATGACTACAGAAAAGGAAAAGTAGATGTTTTATAAAGATAATTGAATTTATGTTCATTCAAATTTAATTTTTTCCTCCAACAGTTTCTTTTAATCCTGGGCTGCTCTGTTAGATAACAAAAAAATTGTAGATTATAAAGTTTTAAGCCCAAATATTATTTTTGAAGGAAACTGTATTTTTTTAAAAAATCTATTACTGTAAAAAAAAAAAGTAAAATTTGCAATTCCTACTTTTTTTGTGGAAGTTTTAAAACAGCAGATGACCTAATATTCTGGGTATACTTATTTGGCAGCTATTTTATTTTATTTGCATAAGGAATTTTCTATTTTTGCATTTCTAGTCAAATTTTCTCTTAAGCTCTGCCAAATGAAATTTGATATCACACTAAAGTGAAATACTGGTAGAGAAAATTATACCCTCATTGATTTCAGTGACTTATGACTGTCATCTTTGTGATTTCTTTACGGTGTGGTGTGTGGCTCAAAGTTTGCAAGGTGTTTCTAAATGATACTAACAAACAATTATTACAAATCTATTGGCTCTGTTTGCTAATGTTAGTTTACATCTGTGGGTACTACTGGGTTGCTTACTGAACCTGAACTAAGAAGTATGTCATTGATTTTTGTGTTGACATTTGGCTGTGATGAAAGCTCTTGAATGCTTTTGGAAAAGAAGAATAAATCATCTTATACCTGTACTTCGTAGGGATGTGATTGATCAAGTGTTCCTCCCTGTCTTCCCAACACTGTGATTGGTTCAAATACTGCTTCAAAAATCTCTGAGGAATCTTACCTTATATGGAAACTAGAAAGGAATAGATGAGTCCAATAATTTGAGGAAGTTCCTTTCATTTCTGCCACAAATTAAAGGCATAATTAACTTGAAATACTACAGCTATATCTTGCTGCTGCCTTTTTTTAAAATAACCATTGAAATATTTTGGGGATAGTAGTAAATAATGATATATCCCTTGAAGCAAATATTTCCTTGGTATCCCTTTGGTAGCTAAGAGAGTTGGAGAAGTGGGGTTTGGAAGAAAATAAATACACCTATGCTTCCTTAGGTATAATTTGAACAATAAATTGCTCAAAAGGGCAGACATTCATTGGCACTATACTGAACTTTTGAGTGGCATTTGATAAAATTGGATGATTATCAGTGGCAGAATCTTGGCATTGGGAGGGATCTATACTGTATGGATATCCATTTGTGAGGAGAAATGCATACTAGACTTTCTAATAAATTATTTGTTACTTTGATGCCTGCCTGTGTACAGTTCATTAAGAGGAAATGGAATTTTCAACTCCAGTGATCCTAGCTAATATATCTTTACCAAAGTAGGCTGATTTGTGTATCACTATGTAAAAAATCGAATGTGATTACAGTCACTATGCTAATTTTAGTGTGTCCCTGCTCTTTTAATGATCAGCTGTGTCAGAACACCAGGGAGATGAGTATATGACAAAGCCGTCAGCATGCAAGTTGATTGTGATTTATAACACAATTGGATTAGTTTGTACCTGGAATTACAAGTGCCTATGAAGGAAACATTTTACCTTCCAGCCTTAAGAAGTAAAGGATCTGACTAATGAAAAAAGACATTAATTTTCTTTCCTTAGGAACTGTATAATAAAAACAAAATACAAATCAGTGCAGTGAGTGAAATGTTAAAAAAAAAAAGGGGGGGGGAGGTTGTTATCTTACCCACAAAAAAATCTAGAAGTTAAAGCCAAAAACTTTGTTATTATCTATTCAGAGGGTTAATTAGATTTCCTTTAATTCTTAAAAATGAGCTTATTCTTTCATCTGTTTCATTAAGTCAAACATTTAAATGGTACTGTAGACTTCCAGAAGCTTAGCAAAAGTACTAAAATAGTATTAGATTATAGAGAACATTTGAAAATTGTCAAGGCTTTAGAACTCCAGTCTTTCCCTTTTGTTACCCTTTTTGGCAAAGCAAAAAGAATATTGACCATCTAGAAGTGTCAGGGGTCAAAACAGCATACATAAGAAAGAATTTCTCTAGGAGAGACCATTTACTCTGCTTATTATTAGGAAAATAAGAAAAGAAAATTGGTCATCTAGAACAATGACATTTTTGTAACAATTCAAATGCATCACATGCTTTGGATAATTATGGAATTGGTGTGTATTTTTAGATATTTTAACAAA
This sequence comes from Sarcophilus harrisii, assembly GCF_902635505.1. Lineage (NCBI taxonomy): Eukaryota > Metazoa > Chordata > Mammalia > Dasyuromorphia > Dasyuridae > Sarcophilus > Sarcophilus harrisii. The sequence goes on from NC_045428.1 coordinate 72,802,346, forward strand.
AAAAACAAAGTTTGATGAATATATAAGGTTATCAAATTTTAAATTTAAGATAAAATTTAAACTTAAAATAAAACCTAAAAATTAAAATTAGACAATGGTTATGGTTACTATTCACTAGGATGACCTTAAAAAACTGTGTGTTAAGATAGCTTATCGTGTCATATTTGATCAATGTTTCTATATTTATCTCACTTAAGTAATTTACTTTATTTAGGGATAGAGATTAGATCTGTAATTTCATTGGTTTAGGAAACTCACAGGGAATAACATCTTCCTCCAAGGCAGATGGGTCCCTTCTTGGCAATTTAGAGTTTTAGAGAGTTGCCTAGACATTGAAAGATTAAATGATTTACCAGGAGTCACACAGCAGTAATATGTCAGAGGTGAGCCTTGAATGTAGATCTTCCTAACTCAAAATTAGATCTCTATCCTACTATATACTATCTCTCTTTCTTATATCATATTTAAGCCAAAAATAAATAAATAACAATCTTTGAAACAACATATGGAGCCTTTTGAAGAAATGTGCAGTTGTGTGAATGCTCCTTGAAGACAGCCCATAACTGGATTAGAAGCTTTCTTTTTCTTAATCTTTACAAAACCTTTACAAGATTTAATTATCCATTTTTTGCCCTGGACCAAGAAAAAAGCTGGGGGGGGGGGGGAGAAGTAGGGGGGGTAGGGAGTGTAATGTACAGTTAGTTAAATCTTTGATCTTGTAAAGAATGTTCAAAACTGAAATGAACTATTTATCATATCAGCAACTCATCTCTGCCTTAGTCTTATAGAATTATCTTGGGGCACAGAAAGGTTTCGTAATCTGCCTTCTATGGGACAGAGGTAGGTTGGAGCTCTTGTCTCTGAGACTAGCCTGCTTTCCACTCTGCCAGATTGCTTCTCCAATCATTCTTAAGACATGCAAAATCATAGAAAAGGCAGTCCCTGAAAACTCTTTTGTTTGTGCAGCATTACAACCCTGAACACAAACAAACCACTTCCTCTCCTAGCCAGAACCTCTCTTTCCCCAGACACAAGACCAGTCTAGTGAAATGCTATCAGATGCTTTACTATCCATGGAAGGGTTCTGAAAATATTTCAGATTTAAAAAGCATAGACCTGGCCAGTTTTCATTTTGTTCTATTGCCTGCAATTACCAGTGAAAGAAAACTTGAAATAAACTCAGCATTCAATAAAGATTAAGATGCTATTATCATTAAGTATCCAGATAGAATTGATGATATTAATAAGAATATTGAGAGAGGAAGGAGATTTACTAGGACTAAGTGTAATAATTTATTTGGTTAACACACATCATTGCACCTGGTACTACACCAATCATTTCCAGACTTCCTGGTTCTTGGATTTGTGTAGCATGGTAAAAAAGTGTTGGAACTGAAGTCAGAGCACATGGGTTTCTGACTCTGCCCTTTGTACCTGTGTAACCTATAGTCAATTTATTTAGTAATTGTCTTTGGCTTCTGTTCCCTCATCTGTAAAATGAAGGGATTGAACTAGATGAGCTTTATTTCCTTTTTTCCCCCCATATATCTGCTTTAAGCATCCTTTTCAAAAATGCTAATATTACTAATAATGAAACTTTGGAGACATTCTTTTTGTTGGTGCTCTGGAACCTCTCCTTCTCAAAAGAATGATATTTAAAAAAAAACAAAGAGTATTTTATTTTCCAGTTACAGCTTAAGATTTCATTTTGTAAGATATTTTCAAATTTTTTCCCTCCCTTCCTTACTTCCCCCAAGTAATATGATATAGTTTTACATATACAATCATTTTGAACATATTTCCATATAGTCAAGTTGTGAAAGAAAAATCAAAACAAAAAAACTATAAGAAAAAAGATGAAAATAATATGCTTCAATCTGCATTCAGTGTCCACACTCCTCTCCCTAGATGAGGATGGCATTTTCCATCGCAAGTTTATTGGAATTTTCTTACATCATTGTATTTCTGAGAAGAACTAATTCTATCAAGGCTAATCATCGTACAGTGTTACTGTTACTGTGTCCAGTGTTCTCTGGTTCTATTCATTTCACTCAGTATCAGTTCATGAAAGTCTTTCCAGGTTTTTCTGAAATCAACCTGTTTCATCCTTTCTTATAGAACAATAGTATTCCAGTACATTCACATACCACATATTATTCAGCCATTTCCCAAATGATAGGGATTCACTCAATTTCTTGTTCCTTAAGGCTGATACTTTCAACAGCAGTACTAGCACACTCTGACAAAAATATAAATTACAGAATATAAAATCCTTAGAAATATACTTAGAGCTAGACACACAATTAGAAACAATGATTGCATAAAACCACCTGGGACTATGAGAAATAATAAATTAAATACCAAGACTGAATAATGAGAAACATGGGGCTACAATTTTTAAAAACAATAATAAGAATTTATATCTGATTTTAAGGTTGAAAAGCTCTTTCCATATTATTACATCTGATCCAGCTGTTATCACCACTTTACAAATAAGAAAACTGAGACTGAGAGACAGTAAATAACTTTCCCAGAATCACACAGCTAGTAAGGATTTGATGCAAAATTTTAATTCAGGTCTTCCTACCCCTAGGTCCAGAACTGTCTTCTTCATCTCCTAGCCCAACCAGCCCAAATCAGATAACTTGTAAAGTGTTTTAAATGATAGCTATTAACATTTCAAAGAAAAAATAGAGTTTCCTCATCTGTAGAATGGAAAGAGGGTATGCTAGATGATCTTTAGAGTCCCTTCCAATTCTATGATCTTCATGATGTAAGTAAATTATTTGCATGCTGCATGCTTTTAGTTTGATTTTTTTTTGTCTGATATAATTTTTAATCATGATTCTCATTTTCTTTCTTCAGTGTTAACTTTTGTTGTATTTACTACCCAACCAGGTCACCCCTGCCTAGGTACTGCAAGTGGTATTGCAAGAGAGGTAAAGCTACAAAATGCATTGACAGAACCTATCTAACTAGTATAATGAACTTTAGGATTCATGTGTACAATTTAAGGGGTATGGAAAAAACTTACATCATAAGCATTTCTCCACAGCTTTAAAATCTCCATAAGTGATGAAATGATATGAAGAAATATCTGTCTAGTCTAAAGGTTAATTGTAACTCATCTCATTCTTCTTCTGTAATCCTGGCTGATTCTAAACTAAGATCTAGATGGGTTCTGGACTAAGCCCATGGTTTTATTGTTCCCTCTCCTTCAGGTATAACACACATAAGGTGATGAATAATAAAGCTTGTCATAGAGATATCCTAGGTTTAAATCCCATCTCTTACAGTTATTGGAGCTACCAATGACTTACTTTTTGCCTCAGGCAATTCCTTAAAGGAATTATATAGGATTTAGCTAAACCAAGGACTTCTTCCCACATAGGGGAGCTAACTTTATTAAGGAAATGACAGGTCTTTTCTCTTATTCATATGAAGAATGAATATTTGTGACATCCCTATTCTGGGGGAAAAAAAAAACCAAACCTATTTTTCTTATCCAACCATGGCTTAAGATCTGGTAACAGGTAAGCGTATCTCCCTCTATCTTGGACCAGAATCTCTATGACCACACTGGGCATCCTTTATAACACAGTCACAGACTTGGGGATAGAGAGTATAAGATAATGTAGATATTGACCTTTTTGAATTTTAGTCTCCTATTAAACCATTCTGTATGACTCTCAAAACACATGACTGATTTTTGAAAGTCATCTATAGATTAAACACAATCATAGCTTAAAATGTTTATTATTTGAAATTTGATTTTTACTCATGTACTAGAAAAGAAAATGGATATAGTGATAAAAATACTGCAGTTTCCCTTCTATAAAATGAGATTAGGGGAAAAAATGTGTTTTTTGCACTCATACACATGTGCACCTAACTAGGTCAGCCAGAAAAGGGAATGGCTTAGATCCTGGAAATAATAAGTTACCAATATTTACAGCATCAGTAATATTGCTATCTGATCTTTCTATTGAGCAACTAAAAATGGCCATTCTCTTCCCCTCCTCCCCAGGCCAGTAGTTGCTGCTCTTAGAGTATTTTCTCTAACAAACAGAGAACCACATGCAGGGGAGAATCTTAGGACCTGACAGTGACACTGACTGGTCTTTCTCTTCTTCATGCCCATTAGTGCAAACCTGCACCATGCAAAATGGACAATGGAACCCAATATGCAAGACTTTTTAAAAAATTTGATGGTATCAATTAAAATATTGAAAGATTTTTGGTTTGCTTTAAAAAAAAAAAACACGTCTTTCAAAGTTTCCATTAAGTTAATTTCTCCAAAATGGTTTCCAGTCCGTTATTTGTTTGTCAATAACTGATAAAAATCAAAATCAGAAATTCTGTCCTTTAAAGAGCTCTGCAGAAACATGATGCCATAGGTATGAATTAATTCATCCCAAATTTAACTAGATAAAGTCATCCAACAGTTAAGTTCAACAAAAATTTAAATATACGCCTTCTACATGCAAGATATTTTTCTCTCTGCTAGGGATACAAAGACAGTTTGAGTTGTTGTTGTTGTTATTTTAAATAGGCCCTGCCCACAAGGGGTTTGATTATTTCAGGAGATACAGCATCAATCAATCTAGTATTTATTAAATGCTGATTCTGGGTCAGATAGTCTCCTAGGTGCTGGGAATGGGAAGAAAGAAAGAGAGAGAGAGAGAGAGAAAGGGAAGGAAGGAAAGGGAAGGAAGGAAGGAAGGAAGGAAGGAAGGAAGGAAGGAAGGAAGGAAGGAAGGAAGGAAGGAAGGAAGGAAAAAAAGGAAACAATTCCTGACTAAAAAAGCCTATTCTCCCAGGAGATACACCATCAATCAATCTAATATTAAAAACTGACTCTGGGACAGGCATTCTCATAGGTGCTGGAGATAAAAGTAGAAAGAATGAAATAATCCTAAAGATCATACCAAAAAAATTGAAGAGGAGGGAAAGAATACTAACTTCTGAAGGGATCAAGAAAGGCTTAGGGTATGAGGTTACAGTCAGACATGATTCTTGAACTGAACCTACAAGAAAAAGCAACAGAAATACAATGCTATGTGTATATTTTAATTAAAAGAAGACATCTAGTCAATAACTAGGTAACACTAATGGAAAAAATAAATAGGAAAATAGGTCCAGATCTCCTTACATAATATTTACAAATTATGATAATTATCACTGGCCTTTCAAAGGAACAATTAAATTATTAAACTGAACCATAGTGTCAAGCAACTCCAATAAAAACCCCAGTGCTTGGTGAATGGAATTTACCTTTGGGAAGCAAATCAAAACCAGCAGTCCTTGGAAAATATCACTAGGTGTCAGCACTGAGTTGTCTAACTCCAATTTCTAAATTCTTGTACATAAGAAATATCCGGCAAGCAGGATGGGAAAAATCTTTGAGGAGTCACCATTAACTTTTCCTAGAATTATAGATTCAAAGAACGAGACCAGGGCAATATGTAAATGCAATGTTGTGTGCATTTTAAAAGGAAGAAGTATTTCCACCAATAGTTATCCACTCCCATTTCTGATGTGAGTCAACTGTAAACTGATTGAATTAACAGTGTGACAGTGCCAGATTTAGCCTTCTGACCTTTTAGTATTGCAAATAAAACCCTTGGCAAATTGTATTTAGAAGTTGTCCCATAATTGCATGACATTAAAGACCATTTGACTCATGGAAATTTGGGAAATGATTTGGTTAGTTTGCTGATAATACCTTTCCCCCTTGCTTCTCTTCAGCCTAAGAAACTTTTTCTATAAAAACAAAATCTATACTTCCCCACAGTTTTATCCCTATGTGGAATAAAAACTGTCCAAGCAATAAAAATAGAAATATAAGAATAATAGAGGTTTCAGACAAATTTAAATTCATATAATAATTGCTTAAAATTAAAATAATGGCTAGATGAATTAAATTTTTCATGAGCAAGTACTGTCAACAGTACTTGCTGTTGACAGTTTTTCACAGCTTTTTAAGCTTGAAAAATTATATATAAGATGCCAAGTGATTTTGATCCAAGAAAATCTGGTTATAGCCCCACCCTTGCTACAGAATGGTTTGTGGGATCCTAGGGAAGTCACCCTCTAAGTAGACTGTGGGATTCTCTTAAGACTATGTATGAGTTGCAGAGAAAGTACTGACCTGCAATGGTAGAGGGAGTTTCCTCCTCTGTGAGTTCTATCAATGAAATCACAGGCCCATTCATTATATCTATTTGAGGGATTTACCCTTTGCTCTTAAAGTCAGAAAACTGTTAGCAAAAGGAGTCCAGTTATTTCTGAAGGAGAGGGCCAAAGTTCACATAATTCTATTGTCACAAAAGGGATTTTTGAATCAAAGTAAAGAAGATATAGCAGGAGCTAACTCTTAAAAGACATATAGCAAGAAGTCAATGAGGCAAAAATGGAACATATAAGTAGAATTCTCGCTATAGAATTTGCATTGTTAACATATAAGAAAAGGTAGAAATGGCCAACACTGTAATTTTTCTGTGCCTCATTTTCTTAACTTGTAAAATGAGGTGACTTCTAAGGTTACTACCATTCCCAAATTTTCTGTTCTAATGAACAGATCATTTGGTAAACTGGGCCATCTAATTTGAGAAATACATTATAATCAATCTGTTCAACAATTCAAAAAGTACATTACAGACCCCATCAAATGCTATATTATGTAATTATTATTTTTCAAAGCACAGAAAGCCTAGAAAGTACCTAATATGCTCAAGGCACTATAGAGAGATAAAAAGATAGGTAAGTAAGGGGATAAAAAGTTCTGTCTTTTTATCCAGACCCTCACTATTTCTCTATGTGCCTTTACACAAGCAGTTCTCCATTCCTGGAATATTCCACCTAGGTATCTCTTTACCTTGGAATTCGCACCATTAGGATTTAAATTAGATCCTGCCTTTAAATTTTGTTTCCATGGCCCCAGTACCTAAAACTATGCTTGGCATAGAGTAGATATTAAATAAATTCTTGTTGAATTGAATAAAGCATTAGAAGCCTTTAAAAAAAATAGTGCTATATATAACAATTTTTCTTCTTTGTTATAATTTTTTAAATATTCTTTGTCTTATTTCTTCTAAGTCTGATTTTGTTTCTTCAGGCCTTGATTCTAAGTTGATTTCCAGAGTTTAATCAGGTCACCCTGTCAGGCTTGAATATAAATTTCTTTCCCATTCACTCCATTCTAAATTCTCTCTTCTACTACAGTCTTGTGATTAGAAAACTTGAGTTATCTTATATTCTCATCAGTTTGGGGTTCTCCCACTTAAACCAATCACTATAATCAACTCAAGTAAATTTTTTGTTGAATTCAAGGAAAATTCCCCTCTTCTGGGATTTAACAAAATGCAAACAAAAACTTGATATCTTTCATTTAAACTGAGTGATTCAGAAGAATAGGGTCTCAGTATATACCAGATTGTTGCTTCTGCTAGGATGTATGTGATGGGGTTCGAAGTATGTGTTTGGAGGGAGAGAGAGTGACTTTATAATAGCCTCACAGACATGGACTGGAAACAGATGAGCTTCTACTTACAAAAGACCTTCTCATCTTCTGGTCATTGGCATCTTTGACAGGTCTTCAATCAGATGTTCTGTAACCACAATGCACTACTGATTGAAAACGAGGTTTGTCTCTATTAGTCCCCTTTTTGCCCTTGTTGTTCCTTCACTTTTTCCTCCAAATGCCTTATAGGAATGATGAAACTCTTTGAAAGATGTGTTTTATTTTCCTACCCAGGACTTCATTTTTTTTTAGGATTTGAATACTAATTGCCTTTTGATCATCCTTCATCAAAATTATTCTTCTATGTGCTTATAAATATCAATTCCAGAATCTCATTAGTGAACTAAATTATTGTGGGGGGAAGGGTTATCCCTTACGAATTGATTCTTTCTATATCCTAGAAATTTTATTTCATTGTTCATTCAGTTTCCTTAAACCTACCAATCTTTTAATCACAACAATAGTTAGCATTTATATAAGATTGTAAGGTTTGCAAAGTTCCCCATAAATATTATCTTATTTTATCTTCACAACCATTCTGAAATGTAGGTACCTATTACTAAGGTGGCTATTACAAAGGACATACAAAGGACACATTTTAAAAATTTTAACAAAGAAAAAAAATGTGACTATATATAGCATTACTTTGTTTAGGCTTCTAATGCCCTCAGCTTTATTCAATTCAATTCACTGAAAATCTATTTAATACCCACTGCATGCCAAGGACTGTCTTCAGCTCTGGGGCCACAAAAAATGAAAGTTGAAGAAAGGATTTGATTTAAATCCTAGAGGGGTGAATTCCAAGTCTATTAGGTGCCTAGGTGGAGTATCCTAGGGATGGGGAACAGCCTGAATACAGGCACGTAGAGAAATAGTGAAGGCCTGCTTAAAAATTAGGTAGAGCTTATTTTCCTATCCCTGTTTTACAGATGAGGACCTTGAGGCAGAAATTAACTGACTTGGCCATTTAGTAATTGTCTTGAATTGGATTTGAACTGAGATTTATCCTCACTTTAAGTCCAAAACTCTATCCATTATCTCTCATATCTTCCTGAAAATCTTTTGGGGAAAAATTTTCAAAAGTAGCCAGTGGGAGACAGGGATTTTGTAATCAAGACAATAAAAGTACTTTAAGACCGCCTACCTAAGCTCCATAATTTGCAATAATACGAATATCTTGCCAATTGCCACAAGCCCAAAGTCAATAGTTATTTCAGGGATGTAGATTTTATTTCTTTAGCTACTGTTCAGGTCAAAAAAGAGGACAGGCTAGTAAAAATGAAATTTGCATTTGTCAGCTTTAAGGTTTTCATTTTCAAAGCTGCCTTAATGAATCCTCCAGTGATTCTTTATGAATTCATTTCAGAACGCTGGTGGATCTATGATCTTTATTGATATAGGAGCTCCCTCTGCAGATGCAGATCATAACTGCACCCTACCTCTTCATCTTCTCATTACCATTTCCTTTCCCTTTCCCCCCCATCCCACCCCAACCTGAGCAGGCTATGTTCATGAGTTTCTCTGACAGAAAAACTCATCAACCAGCAGCAACTGTAAGGATGAACTTTTATAAAGACAGTCCTCAGCCATGGAGTCCCAGTCCACTAGCCCCTGCTTAGAATTGCTTTTTGCTAGGACCTACCTCAACTGGGGCTTCATTTACACAAACTTTGGAAACCCAGGCTCACTTTAGTAGAGGATATAGAATATGGGTCTATGTTTGGTCTTCAGAAAATTAATTTTTAAATCACATGCACATAAAATAATGTATAGTCTACTTAGAGTACTTTGTGTTATTTTTGTCCATCCAGGAAGATTAATACAAAATACCTTAAGTAGCATATATATTATTTATACACATGTTAATAAAAGTTAATTTCAAAAAAATTTGAATTTCACAGGAAAGAAACATTCTTATTCATCTATCATGTTTTACAAATCAACTTTTAATTAAAGGAACTTTAAACATTGTTCTTTCCATGACACCGTTAAGACCAAATATCTGAAACCAAAATAAATCCCATTTTCTGAATTATTTGCTGCTCATAACTGCACAAAAGGGGGGAAGGAGACTAGGGGTCTTCTATATACAGTCTCACACATCTTTCTAATATTTTCAGTTCCTGCTCATTAGCAAAATAAAATGAGCATTTTTCTCTTTCCCTCTTACCTCCTAAAGGTCTTTTCACCTCTATCTATGACCACCATTTTCTCCAATGAGCCTTCAAAATTTCATCTACTGTAGGCTACATGTATTTATAATGGTATTAATAATTCAAAAATAATATCCTCTGTCCTCACCTAAAAATTCAGATTCCTCAAGCAATATTCTTTATCTATTGTCACAAAGAAAATCACTCTTTTAGTGCAAGGATTCTTAACCTAAGGTCAAATAAACTTGGTTTTTAAAATATATATTTTTTGATAATTAAATTTCAATGTCATTGATTTCCTTTGCAATCTTTTGTGTTTATATACGTTAAAAAATTCTGAGAAATACTAATACCATGATACTAAAAAAGTTAAGAGCCCCTATAATCTGGTCAACATCTTCAGTTTAATGTCTGGTTCTCTCCCCTGAAAAATTCTTTTAAGAACTCTTTGAAGAGTTACAAATAACAGATCTCTTAACAGTTTGGATGCTCCTATTTCTTGAGCTTTCCTGTGAAAGAAGGATTTACTTGAACTATATTAAAGCATCTACTTTTAGTTTAACTTTGTCATGTTTGTGACTCAAGTTAATTTGCTAATGACTAATTAATTTTATCCTAGCCTATAGAAAATAGATAAGTATTTAATTCAGACTTAAGGGGACATCTGGTAACTGGTATTCCTCCAAGATCATCACAGGAGTAGTAGTTTCTATACTCTGGGATAGTAATGAAGAGAAAGCATTGTCCAATAACCACGTTTCTGTTTCAAATTTCTCCTGCTTTCAATTTCTCAGACATTTATTAGTTCCCCATATATCTATAAGTCTTGTAAAAGCCAACATAGTTGCCACAATACAACATGTTGGTTGATTCAAGTTCCTTTAACATCAAGTCCTTTTTATAAAGTGATATCCAAAAACAACATCTATTTTCTATAGCCGAAGAAAGCTAAGCTAAACAGGAGGAGTCATCAATATAAGGGTTTAAAATATGGATATTAGAAATGGCTATAGAAATATTTATAGACATACTTCAAAATGGAAACCTTAAAAAGCATAATGGTAGTCTTGCCTAAAAATGGAAGAGAAGATTAAAAATAAAGATGGTATAACATTAAAGCACTGTAGGAAGAGAGGAGGAAGGACATCTGCACCAGAATTAGAGAAGCTAGGGCTTTCAGAGTGAAGATGCATGGAAAATGGAGAACAAAATGGTTTCTACCTTGGTCAAGTTTTTATTCCTAGTAAATGAAGAAAGACGCAACTTACTTGGGAATAAGCATTGTAAAATTTTTCTCTTTGTGGTGCCTTTGGTCCAAATCAGGGAGTGCACTAGCATAGAATAAGAAATGGTGGAAAATCCCTATATCAGTATAGATTAACAACTGGTTTATTATACTTTATGTCTCAAAGTTGCCTTCGAATGTGGTGATTCAGTGGCTTGAGCGCATTTATGTCAGAGGTCTTAACTCAATGTTCTGAATACTACTATTCTTCAACTCGCTTAAGCTAACATAAATGGCACTCAGTCCGATCCTTAAAATATACAGAAAGTTCTCAGTAGTTTTAAAGGAGGTCTCTGCAGTTGGGACCTACTGTCAATTTTAGAACATTGGAGGTTAAACTTTTTTTAACAGCTGCTCTTGAAACTCAAAACCAGGCTGATCCAGGTAGTTGCAAACTAAAAAGCCCTCCCCACCAAGTAATAACCACATTTGCTAACCAAACATTTGCCATGGCCCTAAACCTCCAGCATGAAGAATCTGACCCTTAAACCGCATTTTAATTTACCCACTTCTGAAGAAGCACAAACCCTCCCAAATGGATAATATTCAATGAGAGATCCTCCCCTTGATGATAATAGACCAGAGAAGTGCTGACAAGCTTCAGTCACACTATAGCTGACCACTCCCAAGCCCTATCTGATCTCCTAAAATAGCTCTTATGATAGACCCAGTAAGAAACAGATCCTTCTTTCCCTTTGCCCTAAGAAAGCTAAAGAACTCTCCAAGGGGAGTGGCCACTTCCTTCTGATATCTGATCTGGGCTGTGAAGTCACAGCTTCCCCATAAATAAGAAGCCTTGTGAGAGGGAGGACTCTACTCAGGGACAGGAGCAGCCTTCAGCTCAACTCGTCAGCTTCTCAACATCATCATGGTGGGTCTGACCAAGAAATTATTTATTAGTCCCTTGCTGGACTGCTAGTGGGACAGGGAAGAAAAACAGACAAGGAAGTTGCAATTAGGTTGGGGAGACTGGGTGAAGGATGGAGAGGGGTAAGAAGTAGGGAAGGGAAGCAGCCAAGCATGGCAGATTTCTATTTCACTCGAGGCTAAGGCAGTAGAAAGGGCCATTTTTAATTGTATTGAGTTGCTTCATCCAACCATATATACTAGGTTGGTCCAATAGTCACCAGATAAATGATTAAAGGGAATTACATTTGCCATGCAGGATGATGGCCATTTGTATCTGAAGTCAAGAACAGCCCTCACTAGAAAACCATCTGTCCTGAAATTTGATCCTATGATACTAATAGTTACTATATGGATAAGTACCTTTAATACATTGGATTTATTATCTTTCTGAATAGAAAATGTTTTAGTTAAGCAATTATAATGCTTCAAAACATTTCTTAATGCTGCATGTCTAGGGCAAAACCTTAACTGAACTCAAACATTTTGTTATTCTAGGGAGCATTTATTTAGCATTTGATTAAGCATTGATTCACTATCTGAGTGAATCAAATGCCATTTCTCTTCAGTTGTCTATTTTACACAGACTTAAAATTCCTAGATTTAAAGACTACCCTTGCTCCCAAAGTAGTTCTTCTCAGGCCACAGCAACCTCCCTCGATGTAGACTACTTTCACCACCTCTGTATTTAGAAAACTAAATAGGAGAATATTCTTGATTCTGTCAATGCATTTTCAACAATTATTAGCTCTATCTTTTTTTTTTTTTCTTCCTCTCTTCACTGCAGTCCTTCAGTGCTGACCAGATTGCTGGTAAGTGAAACAAAAATAAAGTTTCTCTAGGGCTGGGGTGAAATGATAGTATCTCACCTCCTCAGTCCTAGCTCTTCACTAACCTTCAAGGCATTTTGCTTCATGCTGTTCCTATTAATATCTATGCTACATGGGAAATCCAAAGAGTGGGCTCATTTGGGAGCCTACTCTAAAGATAGACTCATGGAATCAGCTAGATAACACAGAAATATCAGAAACCTGTTTGGTTAAACAGTTCTTTGTGGTTAATGTCTTTCTAACAGATCGAGTTTTCTAAAGAGCAACAGGATGGTAAGTTAAATCAGATTGTTGTTACTATGGGTGCCTCTTCACAAAGGCATGTGGAAAAACTGACTCTCGGGAAGAGCTAATCTCTCCCTAATTATCCCCTTTAGGCTTGCCTACCATAATAGGTAGACTGAGCTGAAGTCTTCTCTAAATATAAACATTTAACAAGAGTGAGTCTTAGGTTTGTGAACTGCAGCCAAAAGGTCTCTAGGTGGACAAAAAGGAATTGTTTTCAACTGGTAGCAATACCTGATATATTGATTTGTTTTTAATAAATTAAAGCCAATTGTACCCAGTATCTAGCAAAATTATTTGACCACTCAGCTAGTTAATTTGATCATCTAAGACCCCAAAAGAATTCTTAGGGGATCTAACTTGTTAAATTTGACTGCCTAAATTACTCAGAGAAAGAGAACCATTGGCTTATCACTACTTCCTTTTTCATCTTGTAATAATCATCTCTATACTTTGACCAAAAAAAAAAAAAATGAAATCAAGTTGTATTGTTTGTTTATGTAGAAAGTTGGCATACTTTCTATCAGGCTATGCTTGATGTTAAATAATGGCCATGTCCTTCATATAAACAGAGACTGACTAAAACATTCAAGATGCAATTTAATGAACATTAAGAAAGTGTTCCTTGTGTTCCAGACATACAATGCTTGATTCTTTTAGAACAGAGAGAAAAAGAGTACTATAAGATCTTTCCTTTTTAGTTCAACAGATCCATTTCTTGCTTTTCTCTAGAAATATGCCTTATTTTTTTTCTTAAAAGAATTTTGTCCAACAGGAATACTAATATCCTTTTATATTCCTATTTATATAAGGATATACTATTCCTTGACAGTTCTTTATATTTGGTGTTTTGGTATTTTCAGGGAACATTTTTATCATGGAAACCCAATAAACTGAAAGGGAGGTAAACTGTAAAATTGGTAACATCCTACCCTATGTATAAGTTAGAATTAGTCACACTGATTAATTTTAAAAACTTAACTTATTTATTAAAAAAGAAAAAGACAAAAAAGTCTTAAATCTAGGTCTGAAAAATAATGATGTTTTTGTCAATTCAGACAGAATAAGGATCATCCCTGGAAAAGTTACAAGTACATTTACTGAATGACCATAGTTGATGGTCTCATAAAGACACCAAAGAATCATATCAAGCTAACTAGAATTTTAGAACAATGTAATAGAAAACATAGCAGACACTTCAAAAAAAAAAAAATCATTGGGGGATTCTACTTCCTTTTTCTTCCTCTCAGTATAAATTTCACTTTGTTTCCTTAAGACACTTCAACTGAGTAAGTGACATGGTCTTTCTATATTCCTTTCTCCTATGGTCCTCTGCAATGTCTAACTTGCAATTTAATTATTACTGTTGTATCATTGTAGGGCTAGGCTATGGAACAATTAATATCTATTTAGGAGACAAAAGGATTGGGTTGGTCCACATTAAGTCACTTCGTTCTATCTGTTAAACTTGCTTTAAATTTCAAGAAAAAGAAAGACATTATATAAGGGGTCATTTTTTTTTCTCTCATGCCTGGAAATTCAAACTTAAGGATCGGAAATATTGTGAAAGCTACATAGATCTGTTGGTATAATTTAGTTTTGAATGTATCAAGATTGAGCACTGAAGCCCCTAAAAAAATGTAACCAGAAAATATGAAATATTTACAAAACTGAAGATCTTCTGGTTCTTCTGAGGAACTCCTAGATTCTTAGAGAGTCTAGCATTGCTTAAAAAGATTTCCAATTAAAGCAAGGTTTCCTTCTTCTCCAAGAAGGAAACTGATCAGGGAGAGTCTGTTTTTGGTCTCAGCATTTAAAGTAGAGAGGGTTAGCTTTGAAGCTATCTTGTTACAATCCATAAAATCCTCCTCCTGCATCAGCAGTTTGACTAGGGTGATAGTCAACCTAAGCAGACTGTATATGGAGGACTAACACCAGTACCAGAAGACTCCGATTTCACAAGTCCATTAAGGAAGATGAAAGAGAGCATAATGACTCATGACTTGTGGATCATCTATCAGCGTTTGTAGTGTGTTCTCTTAGAACTGGTCACAGAAAAGTTGAGTCTTTATCGCAAATGCTGCACAGTGACTTTAAAACTGTAGTTTCGTATTAAAGGAGTAAAATCTCTTAGTCGTTGGCCAGTGAATGTTCCTAAACTAATGATCTTTTAGTATGGCAGAGGATAATTGTCCAGATAGAGTTAAATTTCAAGGTTAAAGGATGGTATTCACATCTGTCAGAAATGTATTGTGTTTTTTGGTGACATTCACATATGCCAAAAAATGCTTCATGTCTTTTTCTCCCACTCCCAAAAATATATTCCCGAACTCTGTCTTCTATGACAACCTGCTCCAATGCCCTCTTGATATTATTATGGCTCTAGCTTTATCTTATACCACTCATTTCTTTATCCAGTCAATGCTCACTTTCTCTAGAGATTGGGGGTTAAATTTTTAAAGAGAGCTGCCTGTGAAATCAAATTATAATACTGACTAAAAAAGCTGAAGGCACTATGATGCATAGAGCAAAGGGCCTGGAATCAGGAAACTGAGTTCAAGCTTAATTATATGACTTGCTAGTTATATAACCCCGGGCAAGTCACTTAATCTTTCTGCCTCAGTTTCCTCAATTGTAAAATAGGGATAATAATAGCACCCTTCTCCCAGAGTTATTGTAAGGATCAAGTGAGATATTATGTTGTATTTAGCACAATGCCTGACACATAGTAGGTGCTATATAAATACTATTATTATTATGTAATTTAGTATCTTTGAGATGCACATTGATACTGGAATATGATATTTGTTATATGATAAAGGGATAAAATTCAAGGGAAAAAAAAAACATAGAAAAAATGATTTAAATAGTTTTCCAATTAGATTGCATTTAGCTCTGTGGCAACCTAAATCAGTTTGGTTTGTATACTTTGACCTGGGAATTTATAGGCCTCTGAGTTCATTATTTGCCTTCAGGAAAACTATTGTCCTATTGCACTTTAATCAATGAAAGGAACTAGGACCTTAAGAAACCAATAGATTTATTATGAAAATTTTGACTTAGATTTTACATAACTAAAACTAGTCAACTACTTACTTGAAAAGAAAGGAAAAAAGCAAGAAAGAAAGGAAGGAAGGAAGGAAGAGAGATATTAATGATTAGTAATAATGAGATGAGTCCCAGGACTCCTAAGGTCACCTGTAACAATAGCTCAAGTTGTACGGCACTTTGCATTTAACAAGTGTTTGCCTCATAGAGACTTTGCAAGGTTGACAATTAAAATACCATCTTGTCTTTACTGTATCCATTTTACAGATATGGAAACTGACATTCAGTGAAATGACTCACAGTTTTGTCTCATAGCTTGTAAATGGCAAAGCCAGAAGAGGAATCTATTGCCCTTTAAGAGAAATGAACTCATAACTGTTCATCAAAGTAGCAA
The DNA here is from genome assembly GCF_902635505.1 of Sarcophilus harrisii. NCBI lineage: Eukaryota > Metazoa > Chordata > Mammalia > Dasyuromorphia > Dasyuridae > Sarcophilus > Sarcophilus harrisii. Next base: position 72,818,769 of record NC_045428.1, read on the forward strand.
ATATAGATTAAATGAGCAAAAAAGGAATAAATATGGCATGAATTGCCTTTTTGTGAAATAGATAAAAGGGATTTATGAAGAGAGGTTTTAAAAGCAGTTTTGTAATTTCCAGAGGCAATGACAGACAAGGCAAGTGAGAATATAATGAGGACATTGATAGTATTTGCTATTTGAAGAAAAGCATATTTAAGAAAATAAGACCTAGAAGTTTTTAAAGGATTAAAAAAAAATCTCAGTCTGGCTTGACCAGAAACATATAGAGGTCATTTTTAACTGATAGACCTGTGGTAGGAAGGAATCCCTGAATAACACACCTTCTTTCTTCTTACAGACTTCAAGGAGGCTTTCCTCCTCTTTGACAGGACTGGCGAAAGCAAGATCACATTAAGCCAAGTTGGTGATGTCCTGCGAGCTCTGGGTACCAACCCAACCAATGCAGAGGTCAAGAAGGTTCTGGGAAATCCCAGCAATGAAGGTAGGGAATGAAACCAATGTCTCCGAGAAACTGAAAACCTGTTTTGTTCAGGTCATGTCAGGTTCCATAGCCTAGGCTTCAAATAACTTACTTCCTTGTACTGTAGCTTCTCCATTGAAATAGTAACATGGTCATAAATGATGTGGGGAATTGCTAGGCCTATGATTTAATCAATGTAGAGAATTATTTGTATAAAAATTCCTACCAGCAACACAGATCAGCAACATTTATAATTATTTTAGTGGCCCAAGATTGAGATTGAGTCATGTGGAGTGTGTGCAGGACTGGAATTCAGCTCTTTTTAATTCAAAGGCTGCTTTTCCCCCCCCAACACTACATTGCTTCATTCTTGGAAAATACAGCGATGGGAAGACAGTGGTTTTGATGATTCATGCAGAAATTTTGAAATTTTTAAAATATCAATCTGCACTCAGTATATTCTTTAGCAATCTCCAAAGAATCTATGATTAAATAAAGCATAGACTTGATAATAGCTTCCATTTGTAGAAGATCCCAATAGACTTCAAAATTTGAATTCAGATATATTTTTGTACTTTTACAAGTAAAATGTTGTAAAAATCAGTGAAGAATATGTTTTGCAAAATTCACACCCATTAATTGAGAAATCAGTCCTTCAACAGTGATATTCAGCCATTAGCATAGAGTAAACATTGCGAGCAGTGAAGTGACTAGTGGATAGAGCACCAGATCTGGAGTCAGGAAGACCTGAATTAAAACCAGCCTCAGACACTAGCTGTATGACCTTGAGCAAGTCACTTAACCCTATTTACTCCAATTTCCTCATCTATAAAATGAGCTGGAGAAGGATCGTCAAATTACTCCAGGGTAAAAACACTTTACTAACTGTTATGTAAATGCTAGCTATTACTAAATTATGTTGTTGTTATTCAGTTATTTTTCAGTTGTGTCCAAGTTTTCATAATCCCATTTGGAGTTTTTTGGCAAAAATCCTGAAGTAGTTCACCATTCCATTCTCCAGTTCATTTTTATAGAAACTGAGGCAAATAGGAATAAGTAATTTGCCCAGGGTCACACAGATGGTGTCTGAGGCCAGATTTCAACTCAAGAAATGGTTCTCTCCAACTCCAAGCTCTGTACTCTCTATCCTCTACACCACCTAGTTGCCCCAGGAAAGCACTTTACAAATTTTTGAGTGTTTTATTATTATATTATAAATCATTATTATAAACACTAGCCATTAAATCACCATTATATCCAGATTTTTCTCTCTTTCTACCCCAAACCTCCCCAGGATAAATTTTATCAAGCTTAATCATGCTAAAAATATCTAGAGCATGAGATAAGGTGAGAGAACAGAGGTAAAAATCTTATTTTTAAAATGCCTTTTTTTCTAATTAAACATCCATCTTTGACCATGGAATGATTAGATTAATGTAGCTCATTTCTTTAGCATTCAAAATTCAATCTGTTTTAATCTTTGCTCTCCAATTTAATTTTCATTTTAAGAGAGCACTCTGGAGGAGGGAAAATATGGTTTATATGTAGAAATAATTTTCTTCTTCTGTATATAAATGACTAAGCCATTTTACTATTTTGTCATGGTCAGGTGGGTACTCAAAGTCTGTAGGGCATTACAGATTGCTAAAATATGTCAAAGAAAGCTCTCCCATCCAATTTTGGACTTCAAGAATTAAGTCCAGACTTATATTAGACTTAAACTTAAAGCTAGAAAGAACTTTAGAGGTTAGGTAGTTCAACCCTCTCATTTATAGATGAGAAACAAAAGATAGAGAGATGATGATTTCTCTAAAGGTGGAAAGTGTGGAAAGTGATAGAACTAGAATCTGAACTCAGAGCTACCATTTTCTTCCCACTGTACCACACTGCTTCTCAATCTCCTACTACCTTCTCTACTTTTTTCTTCAATACCTTTAAGAAGAAAATACTTTGTATAGCAAGCTGGCACACAGTAGGGATTCAACAGACAGCATTATTAAAAAGTTCCATTTCGAATTCACTCTATTCCAATCTTGTTTTTGAAGTATTATATGTTTATAACATCTCAGCAGACTTTTATATTGCTTCCCCATTTAAAAATAATCTATTTAAAAGTTTACCATTTTAAGAGTAGATTAAATATTGTTTGGGGACTTTTTTAGTTCCCTTATCTACAAAAATTGAGCAGCTATTATAGATAGCATAAGAGAATAGGGTCATCTTGTTCTGAAACCCACATTAAGCTGAAGAGCTGATAGATCCTGTAGGGTTCATAAATATCAAAATGGTGACATTTCTTTCAGAGATGAATGCCAAGAAAATTGAGTTTGAGCAGTTCCTGCCCATGATGCAGGCTATTTCCAACAACAAAGACCAGGGAAGTTATGAAGACTTTGTTGAAGGGTTGCGTGTCTTTGACAAGGAGGGCAATGGTACAGTCATGGGTGCTGAACTTCGCCACGTGCTAGCTACCCTGGGTAAGTACCCCTGATTTCCTAAGGGCATCATAAAGACTGGCCATGAAGAAGAAAGAAAGAAATTGGTTAAGGGAGACTTAATCAGTGCAAAGAAGGGAAATGTTCCAAAGTACAATTGATGACTAGTAACAAGGAGAAAAAAATCACTGAGAACTTTGGCCAGTCAGTCTCAAAATTTATTTTTAGGATGTCGGAACTTGGTTAAAAGAATCTACTTCTAAGAGGCAGGTCTTAGAGGATAGAATAATAGAACTTTAATAATCTTAATTCATAAGAATATAAATGCATTGTGGTATTTTTTCAAATATTCAAAACTATATTTTTTTACCCCTAAAAACTAGAATGGAGAGGAGCAAGTGCATGAAGATTTTAGATAAGTAATTTCATTAATATCTAGGAAATCCCAGTGTGGAAAATCCTTTCCCTAATTCCCTACATTAGATATTCCTCTATAATTTAGAGAACTGTCTGGAACCCAGGAGATTAAAAGATTCACCCACAATCACACAACCAGATTTGTCAAAGGCAGGTCTTGAGTCTAAGTCTTCTTAACTCCAAGACTAGCCTTTATTCACTTCTCAAATTAGCATTGCTGAATAAAATTAGAAAAACAAGTTGGGATGTATTAGGAAACTGCTTTCTATTCTTATTTCTAAACAGCTACAACCTTTTTTTTTTCTCTTCAGGTGAAAAGATGAAGGAAGAGGAGGTGGAAGCCCTGATGGCAGGTCAAGAAGACTCCAATGGCTGCATCAATTATGAAGGTAGGCTCTGGAATACTCATTTTTGTTGGCATGATAATGATAATAGCTATTATTTAATAATAGCCCTTTAAGGTTTAAAAATATCTGATTTCATCCTCGCACCAACCCTGGGAGGTAGGTGCCATTTTATAGATGCGGCAATTGAGGCAGACAGAGATGAAACATTTCTTACCTCATGTGGGTCTGAGTCCTCTGAATGTAAAATGACTGATTTCCCCAGGACTCATTCTTCCCATGTAATTTACTACACAATAATAAATTGTATAGTTTATTACTTCCAAGAGTCATTGGGATATCAAAGGAAAACTACCAAAAAAGGACCTCCAGCTCATTGAGTGGACCCCTTGTGGCAAACATATGAGAGAAAATGGACGAGAGTCACACAGGCTGGTGGGCATTGATTCCAATGGGTTCCAGTCTGCATGGTTGCAGGAAACATCCAAATTCAGGACACTCCAGAGCCATTTGAGTATTGACTATAAACGACTTGGTTAGGGACTATATGATTACGAGGTAAGATCCCCATCAGTGTACACTAAATTTGAAATTTGTGCACTCTTAAGTTTAAAAAAAATGTTTCTTAAAATGGCAAAGTATCTTCCTGGAACAGCTGGGTGGAGCAGTGACTAGAACACTGGGCTTGGAATCAGTACCACTCATTTTCATGAGTTCAAATCTGGCCTCATCATTTTCTAGCTCTGTGACCCTGAGCAAATCATTTAATTAGGTTGGATTCAGTTTCTTCTATAAAATGAGCTGGAGAAGGAAATGGCAAACCTCTCCAACATCTCTGCCAAGAAAACCCCAAATGGGGTCAGGAAGAGTCTGACACAACTGAACAAGTCTTCCTGATAATTATTTTAGAGGCATAATGAAGCAGCTATATCTGAATATAACCCGGTGCCTTTTTCAAAATAGGAAAGTATCTTGGTGATCATCTAATGCAACAACTTCAATCCTCACTACAACACATCAGACCCACTACGCATCAAGAGCATTCCATCTCACTTTTGGCTAATTCTAATTGCTAGGAAGTATGTTTTTCCTTTACATCAAACTTAGATTTGCCTTTCAGCAATTCCTGCTGTTCTTGTTAGTTCTCCTTTCAGGGACCAAAGAGAACAAGTATAATCTTTCCTGTACTTGTAGACAGTTACTGTCTCTTCTCCAAAATCAATATTCTCAGTTCCTTTAAACATTCCTCTTTTGGCCCAGACTCGAGGATCTTTCACCATTCTAATGGCATTTCCCTGGACATTCTCCCATTTATCAATGTCATTCTTGAAAAAGCATATCCAGAACAGAATATAGTGCTCCAGCAGTGGCCTTATCAGTACAAGAGTAGAGTGGGATTATTACTGATTTCATTACCATTTTTGGCTCCCATAGGACACTGTTGAATCATATTGAGCCTGAAGGCCAATTAAAAAAAACCCAGATCTTTTTCAGACAAACTACTTTCCAATCATATTTCCCAAATCTAATACATACAAAGCTGATTTTTTTTTCAGAGCCCAAGTATACTACGTTACACTTATCCCCATTAAATTTCATCTGAATAGATTCAACACCATTTTATAGTCTGCCAATATTTTTTTGGATCTTGATTTTCCTCTCCAGTGTGTTATTGATTTCTCACAGATTTGTGTCATTTGCAAACTGGATGAGTCTGCCATAATTGCCTTTATCCAAGTCATTAGAAAAATGTTGAACGTTACAGAGCTACTCTACTAGAGTCCTACTGCCAAGAAGCATTAATGACTGTTCTTTGAGTCAGGCTATTCAACCATTTACAAATCTAATTGTATTATCACCCAGTCCTCCTCTTTCCATATTTTCCACAAGAATAGCAGAAAAGCTGTGTTTATTAACTGCTTGAATCTTGTAGATTGTATCTGCTTGTAGTTTATTAACTGCTTGAATCTTGAAGATTGTATCAACTGTAGCCTTCTTATCTAATAGTTTAGTAACTGCCCAAAAATGGAAATAAGTTTGACCTGGCTTCATTTGTCCTTGATGAAGTTAGGCTGGCTTTTTGTAGGGGCCTCTCCGTTTCTAGATGTTAACTGACAATCTCTTAATTCCTAGAAAAAAATCCTTTACTAAAGTCCAGCTTCTGGCCTATACTTTGTAGACTCTGTTCTTTACCTTTTTATTTTATTTTTTAAAAATTAATGTGCTTTTGTCCAATATTGCAGGACCCTATACTATTTTCTGCAGTCTCTCAGGTATTCAGGTATATGATAGTGGTTCAGTGATCACATCAATTAGTATTTTCATTAACTAAGGATGTAACTTGTTTCCTTGTTCAACACTTCATAAGTACCTACTACCTTACCAATGGATAATCAAAGACATATAACATCCCCTGACCTCAAGGAGTTTACATTCTATCTGAGGAAATATACACAGCTTAGTAATAACAAAGTAATTTCCCAAGGGGAGAGTGTTAGGTCTCAGATGGAAGCTAACTTTTGGTTGAATCTGGAAACAGGGATTCAGACAGGCAAAGGGTCAAAGGGAAGGCATTTCTCTTTGCCTGCTCCAAAGTCCAGAGGAAGAGAATGGAATGTTACATGCAAGGGATAAGTAGCTCAGTTTGGTTGAAACTATGAAGGAAAATTCTGTGTAATAAAACTGAGGAGGAACGTTGGAGTTGCTTTAAAAGTCAAGAAGAGGAATTCACATTTCATTCTAGAGATGGGAAGGATTGTTAGAATTTTTTGAGCAATGGAGTGAGTGACAAGATCAGACCACCAATTCTGCCATATTGACTTGACGGTTACATGGAAAATAGACTAGAAAAATATGAATCCAAAAAGATGTTAATTGGGTTTGGCCAATTGACTTGAATTCTTGAAGGGGAAGCTAAGTGATTTCTCTTTATCTCTTCACTATCTTATCTTGGGTATCAATTCCCTATTATCATTTATTTGGACATTTGTTCTATTTTTTCTAGTTCAGATATCATTTTTTCTTAGCAGGAAAAAAAAAAAACAGAAGAAAAGAATTAAGTTCTCCCTCTCCCTCATCGGTGACCTCTAGTAATCCCTATCAACCAGCAAAATCCAATCCTTTCTTTGAACTTTCTCTTTTAAATATAGGTGGTAGAGGGAGGGAAAGGAAACAACTTACTTTTTCTTTGATGGCTTCTGTTCACTCTTGGCTTTACCACTTTTTTAAGTTGTTCTTTCAGATCTTCTTCATGGTCTAATTTATCCTATTACCTGCCCCCTGCCTCTGTCTTCTGACCTACATACACAAACACACAACACACACACATACACATATGCATATATATACACATTGGTAATCTGTTTTTTATATACCCACACCAGTCTCTTTGGATAACTCCTTTTTTTCTTCCTCAATGGAATTGTTCTCTGTCTTCTGAACTTTATGCTGAAAAATGTCCCATCCCTCTCAGACTGACTTTTTCTGTATCATATTAAAGCATTGGATCACATTCTTTCTCTAAATCCCTTAAAACCTGTCCTCCCCGAGCCTAGCATACATGTCAAACTAATCCTGAATTTCCTCTCCTCCAACACAAATTCTAGGCACTGAATGTTCATGTCTTTCCCCCAACCAGGTTAGTTTGCTCTCACCTCAGACAACTAATTCTTTCCTTTTTGGCAAGAATCCGACCTAGAATTGGATGTTTCTTTATTATTTCTTTTTATCTTTTGGAAGGATAAAATTCCTTTTAATGTAAGTCTGAAAATTATTAGCTCCACTGCTAGAGAATTTGAGCAGATATCTGGATAATCTATGTTCCTTATCTCTGCTATTCCATGACTCTTTTCCAGGTTTATGATCTTTCCTAAACTCCTCATCTATTTCTTTAGAAGTAGCAGTCTGTAATATACTTTGATGATAAAACTACTAGTCCCAAGTGTCGACACCATGTTTTTCTTTGCTAAATTCATAGTATTATCTTCTCATAAAAGCATATCTTCTTAATATATACTACCTTGTTTCCCTCCCCCTTCAAATCCTTTACCACATGTGAATAAGGTATACCCCTCCAGAATTATAGATCTTCTCCCACCAAGATTATGGCACCCATAAGAGGTCAAATTTGCATTCTAATTCATTTCATTGTTCTTATTTTTCAGTCATTTCAATTGTGGCTGAGTCTGTGATCCATTTGGGATTTTCTTGCCAAAGTTACTGGAGTGGTTTGCTATTTCCTTCTCCAGTTTTTTTTATACATTAAAAAAAACTGAGGCAAACAGGATTAAGTGACTTGCCCAGGGTCACATAGTGTCTGAGGGCAGATTTGAACTCGGGAAGATGAGTCTTTATAACTCCAGACCCCACACATTATCCACTGTGTCATCTAGCTGCCTCTTATTTCACCGCACCTATTGCCTTTATGATTTGTATTTATGAGTAGACATTTGAGGCTACATATATTATAACTACTAGTTCCTTCTGCTGATTTTTATCTCCTTTTTATAAAAGCTGAGTAACTCAACTGCTATTCTTCTTACACTCTAGCTATTCTTCATGGTATCTAGCTTGGTGCATGTACACTGGTAGTTTTCCCCTTCCCCCAGCCTCCTTGTCTTTTCAATTTAAAGCCCTTTTGATTAGATTTGCAAGGAATAAGGCAATTACATTCTTATCAGGCTTTCTTAGGTATACTCCAGGTGTCTTGTCATTTCTTTATGCTAAGCCATACAACAGAAATCCAAATCCCATTATCAAATGCCAGCTGTTCATTTCTGTATTAACAGACTTTCTATAAATACATATTTTTGAAGCTCTATAACTTTGCAAAATGTGCATGGATTAAAACATAACATGTATTTTAAATACATGTATATATCTAAGATTCACTAAGGCTTGTATTCTAAGGATACTAAACTCATCACCTGTCTATTAAGATAAAAATAAGACCAGCTTGGAAGATTGAGTCACACAAATGGTAACAGATAGCCATGTACTAAACCTCCTAGTCTCATAGCAAAAAATAATTAGGATTTAGAAGATTGTATATAAACCTTTTATGAAACTTTAGTAATTCTCTAACACTATTATTGTATTATTCCACAGCCTTTGTCAAACACATCATGTCTATATAAATGGAACTCTCAAGGTAAAATAGCATCCCTTTAATCTGCATGATTTATTTGACTTTGTCCTTTGTCTGAGGATTGTGTCTTCTACAGATATAATTAAGTTCATTCCAATTAAGAACCACTACTCAAGAACACCAGCTATTTGATGTAATTGCATTTTGAATTATGGTTTCCTTATATTTGTGTCTGTCTGAAAAAATAATACATGTTCTTTCCTGTATATTCTTAACTTTCACCATACAAAATTAAGCTTGTTATTGGTTAATGTCTTTAATTAGGTCCAAAATGCTACAAAAATCATAGATTCAGTATAGAAGTAGGTCATATAATTTGGTTGTAGCCCCAAACTGTCCACATTAACCAAAAACTTTCCCCTCTTCACCAAAAGTAAGATATCTATTGATCAGTACCAGCTAAAATACTATTTTAACTATTTTAAAACTTTTAAACTATTTTAAAATTAAACCCTGCAATTTCACTCATATACATGCAAAATATTTTCAACCTAGAGACAAATGTATGAGAGACATTAGTTGGGGTATACACAAATAATGCCCTGCTCCTTCCCTTGAGGCACTTACAATGCAAAGGGTTGGGGTTGGGGTAGGGAGAGAAGTGTCACATACACAAATAACTAGCATCCAAAATAATACAGGTTAAGTGCATAAAAGCTTATCTTCCTGATGACAAATCAGTGGTGGTTCCCTTCCCCCCCCTCCACACTTATGAAGGATGATAAGTAAAGGACAAGATTGAAAACTTTTTAAACTCTAAGTACTTCTTTGTCTCCAGTACCATTTTGTTTCATTTTGAATGTAACAAGCATTTTGTTAAGAGCCTGCTCTAAGCCAGCCAAGGCACTTACTGTGATCCAAAGACACCCAAGGCACTACTATCCTTGAGGTCCACTGGCTATGTTAGAGCAGGAGAGATAAGATAAAAAGGCAAATAATGATACTATAGGAGAGAATGGTAATATTAGGTGAGTGGTACAAAGGGAGTGTTTTCACTTGCAGAGAGGCAAATGAACTGTCTGGAATAGGAGGGAAGGTGTTATTTGAGCTCTGTCTAGAAAGATAAATAGGATTTCAGCTGGGAGAATAGTGGAGATAACATTCCAAAAAAAGAGAATTAGAGGAACAAGGTTTGGGGGAAAGGGGAAGTAGCATATGATAATTAACTAAGAAGCTTCCATAAATAGTTATAAGGTTATATCCTAGATAAAATTATCAGAATTCAATTGATTATTCAAAAGAAAAAAAAAATGAAGGGCATCATAGTTTGGTGGATAGTTCAGGTCTTATATAAAGAAAGATTTAGAATCAAGTCTTATATCTGTTGTTATCTAATGACTGTGTGATGGTGGAACAGTTACAACCTCTCTCAGAACCTATTGACAATTTTAAGATTACAAATGAATTAGGGGTACAAGAAATTTCAAAACTAGGAGTTTCCCCTAATTAAATTAAATGAATAATCAAAATCATAGGCCTGGATGAAAAACAAAACCATAATGAAGATCTATCAGTGCCTTAAATAGCCATTTGTTTCCGTAATGTACAAGATAGAATCATAGCCTAAGATTATACACTTCCAAGACACTAATTTTGTAACCAAAAAGTCCCTAGTACTTTGTCTAAGGTTACATTCCAATTATTCTACCTAAGTCACAAAATTACTTATTAATTTATATGTCTATTAGAATACAGTTATCCCTTCCATATAACAAGATTAGAGGCATGGTAATTCCCCAAAGTGGAAAATCTAGGTAAAATTTTTTGGCCTTCCCTTTGTACCAGAGAAAAAGCCTGAATTTTTCCATTTTTCTTTTATGAAGTATTTATAGTATTTACTGTAAAATTTGGGTTGATATTATACAATACTATACATATATTTTATGCATTTCTGAGTTTCTAAACTTTTTCTGTGTCATCTGCTGGGCTTCATGTGTTGTCTACAAGCATCCACAAAACTCCCCCCAAATTCCCATTTAATTTCTTATGCTGACCAATGCTATATCAAAACTGTGATGAGGAAAGTCAAAATGTGGAAGGGATAACTATAGAAGTTCTCTGAAGGCAGGCTTTGTTTTTAACTTTCTCTGTTAATATCCTTAATATCCTCAGTGCCTCATACTTAATAATGCTTGTTGATTTTTAAAAACAAATTACTAATCTGTTCTCAAGAATGTCTGCTACTTATTGCTTTTATTTTATTTATTTAATTTTACAAATCTAACTCTAACTTCTCCATTCTTAACAGAACAAGTTTCTCTATGAAGACTGACTGGAAATTAAGCCAAGAATTTCAGGAACATTCATACTCAGCTCTCCAGATCAGCTGACCAAGAAGACAGGAAAAACCAAAGGAATTTGGACTATACTATACAGAAGGCCTCCCCAATTTTTTATGCACCTTTTTAGTTTCTTTATGCATCCCCAAGTTACATTTCTACTGCACAAGTTAAATGTTTGCAAATGACTTGGACAAAGTTTCTATAAGTTTCAAGTCCAAGTTAAATACTTTTTCAGGACTATCCACCATGGATAAATGAGTACCCTTGAAAGAATCCAACAATCAATAAATCCCTTTGGTCAATCTCTGGTGATGACATGGTTTTTGTTTTTCTTATTATATTCTGAGTTGTTCTTTTGTTTTTTGGGGGGTTTTTTGGTTCTGTGACTGCCTGGGTCTCACTCAGTATTTATTGGGTACAGGTTGATTATGTCACATAGATGATAGCCAGAGGAGAAGGAAGATGGTGGCTACATCTTAGTTTATAAGGAGAGGGATTTTAACCAGGATAATTTAGCACTGACTGCAATTACATCAAATATTGCTAGATATTAAACAAGCTGAAGAATTGCATGAATATATGTAATGAGAAAGCAGAGAACTACAATGGTCTACCACATCTCTTTTCTTTTTTTTAATATAGCTTTTTATTTACAAAACATATGCATGGGTAATTTTTTAACACTGACCCTTGCAAAACCTTCTGTTCCAACTTTTCTTCTCCTTCCCCTCACCCCCTCCCCTAGATGGCAGGTAGTCCAATACATATTAAATATATTAAATACAATATATGTATATGTGTTTATTCAGTTATCTTGCTGCACAAGAAAAATTGGATCTGGAAAAAAAGAAAAAAACCTGAGAAGAAAAACAAAAATGCAAGAAAACAATAACAGAAAGAGTGGAAATGCTATGTTGTGATCCACATTCAGTTCCCATAGTTCTCTCTCTGGGTGTAGCCGATTCTCTTCATTATTCAACAATTGGAACTGGTTTGAATCATCTCATTGTTGAAGAGAGCCAAGTCCATCAGAATTGATCATATAGTATTATTGTTGAAGTGTATAATGATCTCCTGATTCTGCTCATTTCACTTAGCATCAGTTCATGTAAGTCTTTAGGCTTCTCTGAAATCCTCCTGCTGGTCATTTCTTATACAACAATAATATTCATATGCCACAATTTATTCAGCCATTCTCCAATTGATGGGCATCCACTAAATTTCCAGTTTCTAGCCACTACAAAAAGGGCTGCCACAAACATTTTTGCACATACAAGACCCTTTCTCTTCTTTAAGGGATATAAGCCCAGTAGTAACACTGCTCAATCAAAGGGTATGCAGTTTGATAACTTTTAGAGCATAGTTCCAAATTGCTCTCCAGAATGGTTGGATACATTCATAATTCCACCAACAATGTATCAGTGACTCAGTTTTCCCAAATCCCCTCCAACATTTGTCATGTCATCATTATCTTTTCCTGGCATCTTAGCCAATTTGAGAGGTGTGTAGTGGTATCTCAAAGTTATCTTAATTTGCATTTCCCTGATCAATAATGATTTGGAGCACCTTCTCATATGACTAGAAATGGTTTCAATTTCTTCATCCAAAAATTGTCAATTTATATCCTTTCACCATTTATCAATTGGAGAATGGCTTGAATTCTTATAAAATTGAGTCAGTTCTTTATATATTTTAGAAATGAGGCCTTTAACAGGACCCTTAAATGTAAAAAGGTTTTCCCAGTTTATTGCTTCCCTTCGAATCTTGTCTGCATTAGTTTTGTTTGTATAAAAACTTTTTAACAATATAATCAAAATTTTCTATTTTGTGATCAATAATGATCTCTGGTTCTTCTTTGGTCACAAAGTCCTTCCTCCTGGACAGGTCTGAGAAGTAAACTGTCTTGTATTCTTCTAATTCATTTATAATCTCATTCTTTATGTCTAGATCATGAACTGTCTTGTATTCTTCTAATTCATTTATAATCTCATTCTTTATGTCTATATCATGAACCCATTTTGACTTTATCTTGGTGTATAGTGTTTTGTTTTGTTTTTTAATTCCCACGAAGTATAACAGAATAAGGCTGCTTTCAAACCCTTTCTAGAAGGGCAATTAATTTTTATCTGAATCTCCAAAAGGAAAAAGTAAACTGAGTCAAAAAAATGTTAGATATGCATCATGTCTCCAGAGACAAAGTGAAATTTAACATGCACATAATTCAGGGTCATTGATAAGCACCTGGATGTGTTTTCTCCCTTCTAGGCTAAACTTAAGAGGGTCCTAGTAGTGGGTTTTGCAGTATTTGAAGGTGTCATGTGAAAAAGGGGTTACAATTATTCTCCCTTATCTCCATAAGGCAGAATTTGGAGCCATCGATGGAAATTTCCACTCAAAGTAAGGAAAATCTTCCCAACAATATCATACAAAAGTGAGGAGGCTCCCTTTAGAGGCAGAGTAATCTCTTTTACATGAAGTCTTCAAACCCAACTCGGGCCTTTGAAGGGAAAATTCTTGACCAAATATAGGCTAGATTAGATTATTTGAGCCCATCCAACTCTGTTTACACAAAGAAATGTCATTTAAAATATGCAAACAGTTAAGGTAAAAGTACATTTCTTGCATCTTGTCTAAACCAAGGGCTGCTTAAATTTTTCCCACTCAAACCGTCCCCCCTTCCCCCAAGAAATTTTTGTGACCTCAGGTATGTAGATATATGAAATAGATATAGAAATCAAACATTTACTGATAACAAATCATAATTTCACAACCTTTACATTCAGTTGCAACAATGTCCATATCGGGTTACAACTCACAAATTAAAAAACCAGGATCTAAATAACGCTAACCATTTTTTTCTTTTTAATTTTTGCTTCGCCAGAAAGTTCTGGACATCTTAAAAGTCCTCATGAGCTTTTTAATCCATCTTATTGAATATCCTTGAGAGATACATATTAATATATATCTCCGGCTCTTTGTTCTGTTCTTGTTTCTCATTTCTTCATCATCTCCTCCTCCTTCTCCTTTTCTTCCTTGTCCTCTTTCTCCTCTTCTCTTTCTTCTGCTTTTTCTCCTTTCTTCCTCTTCCTCTCCCTAATATTCTCTGTCTCTGTCTCTCTCCCTTCCCCTCCCCCCACCACTGAGGAGATTATGGTACAAAAGCTTATTATTTCATTCATCTTTAACTCTCTCTCATAATATGTTTTTGTTTCCTTTTTTAGCATGGAATCAGCTTTTGAAATTTAATAGTTCGAATACTTGGGACAGCTGAAGTGATTAATGGCTTCCCAAAAAAGGAAATGTCTCCACGACATCTGGGATTTTAGAGCTCTAGAAATCACTTTCCCACATTTGTCTCTTTGAGGAGCAGCTTTTTTCTTACTATTTGGGCCACCAGCCAACTCGGTATCCTCAATGATCCCAGTTTTTTGTGGTATTTAAATTTCACTGTACACTACACAGTTATAGCTACAACATTATTGGAATGTGAAAACAAGTTCATAGGGAGAGATCAAATTTGGAGAAGCATCTGACAGTAAAAAGTGTCAATAAGAATGTAAATCCTGGCCCCTACATCACTCTGTAAGTTTTTAATGGAAACATACCAGTGGCAAAAGATCCACCGTTTAAGTTTAAAATATTTACAAATTGTGTCCCATGCTACAATCTATTGTACAACTTCAGTCAGAAAACTGTGTTGTCTATTCAGGTTGCAAATTTAAAGGTCTCTAGTTTTAGATATAAACCCTTGTCCTTTGAGACCTTATAAAACTACATTAATACCCCAGTGGAGCAACAGCTTGTGCTATTACTGTGTGACCTAACCTTATTAAATTACTGGATCTGAAATAGCCATAACTCAAGCAATAGCAGGTGCATCCGAGAGGAAGGATTGGGACACTGATGATAATTTTTAACATCTACACCAGCTGAAGCAAATGACAGGTGCTAGGCTTCCAGTTCTTTTAAAATATATTTTTCTTAACTCTTGGTGAACAGACAAACATTTTCTAGAATCTTTGAAAAATGTATTTGAGGGTTAGACAAGGTCTCTTCTAACTCTGAAAGTCTATGATTTTTTCAAGGAACTTTTAGGCAACAAAGAACTTACTACTTCTTTAAATGAAAGAATATCACTCAACCCTTCTTGGTACTCAGTATTTTTAACTATCAAAACAGGAGTTAGATGAATTCCAAAATCCTTTCTAGTTCCAAATCTATGATCCTATGACAACCTACTTTGCCTTCAGATTTATAAGAAGCATTCAGGACAATCAATAGATACTAAATAAATACTTATCAATTGCATTAATAAGGAAAAAGTGATAAGCAAAAGTGCTCTTGGAAAAAATAATATGCACTAAAAATTCATGTCTTATTAATGCTTCCAACATAATACCATTTGTAAAATTAGAAATTATTTGATGATTATATATGAAATACAACTCAATGATTGTACAATTAATCTATTAACAAAGGAGTGAGCTTCCCAGAAAGGCTATACTAGGTTCAAGGTATTCCACGGATACACACCCACTCAAACTATGATTCATGAAATCCTACCAATATGTTTTCATTTACTAGCAAGCCAGAAGAAAATAACACCTCGGATATTTTAGTTATCATCTGGGATTACCATTTGTTGTACAGTCATGTCTGACTCACCATGACTCCATTTTGAGGTTTTCCTGACAAAAATGCTGGAATGGTTTTCCATTTCCTTCTCCAATTCATTTTACAGATGAGAATTTGAAGCGCACAGGGTTAAATACCTTGCCCAAGGTCTGAGCTGGATTTGAATTTATGAAGAGGAGTCTTCCTAATTTCAAGCCAGTGCTGAATTTTCTGTGCCATCTAGCTGCCTCCAAAGTTACCATATTCATCTGTTAAATGATGTAACTTTCTGCTGCACTGACTCAGGGGATAATCATAGTCTTTACTGGTCTCATAGTTCCTAAGATTCTTTCTGCCACAGTCTTCTGGGTTTTATCTCTGAAAAGAACCTTTAGTCTCTCTCAGCTTCCATCTGATAAGATAAAGCGATTAGGAAGCCTCTCCTAGATTTATAACTCATTTCATAGTTTTTATCCACCACACCCAGCCAAGGGCCCCCGGAACAAAACCTAAATCCCCAACCTGGAATAAGATTAACTCTATTGTTATTACTATCACCTTATTTAGCAAGATCACTATTTATGGCCCAAGTCCCTAATTGAAAGAAATAGATAGTAGCTTTTAGCTGCAGTCAATTTCTAATGGACAAGTTCTGTTCCTATTCAAATCCTTTCTCAAAGATTTGAATAGGAACAGAACTTACAAAGGACAGATATTATATATCTATATTTATATATACCAAGAGAGACATAAATTTGTTGTAGTTGTTGCCATTGTTTTTGTTCAGTCATTTCAGTTGATCTCATTTGTTTTCTTAGCAAAGATACCAATGTAGTTTGTCATTTCACAAACAAGGAAACTGAGGCATCTAGCTGCCCAGATATTGATATATAATAAGATATTGCTGTTCTCCCAGTTGCCCAAAAATCTTATATGATTCTCTTGCACAACTAAATAGATGTGAGAAAATAGAGGGTTGGGGGAGGAGAAGATGGTAGAGCAGGGCTTCAAAGAGGCTATTGCTATGCATTTTAAATACTTTATTCTAAATATCCTCCCTCCCCTTTAATTTGTAGTTAAAGTCACCCACAATCCTCCTAAACTTTAAAGCTTCTCTACTAGATGATACTGTGGATAGAGGGTTTAGAATCAGGAAGACTGAGTTCAAATTCAATCTCTCTCTCTCTCTCTCTTTTTTTTTTTTTTTTTTTTTTTTTTGCACTGAGGCAGTGGGATTAAGTGACTTGCCCAGGGTCACACAGCCATGAAGTGTTAAGTGTCTGAGATCAGATTTGGTCAGGTCCTCCTGACTTCAGGGCTGGTGCTCTATCCTCAAATCCAACCTTACATAGTTATTAACTATGTGATCCTGGGTAAATCCCTTAATCTTGTTTGCCTCAGTTTCCATTTAAAATGAAGTAGAAAAAGAAATAGCAAACTACTTTATTATCTTTGCCAAGAAAATCCCCCCAAAAGGGAGTCAGACACTATCCATTGAATAACAACACTCATACTTAACATGTATTTATTAAAACTTTTTTTAGTTAAAAGGAGGTAAATGTGCAATTATTGAAAAATCATTCATTATTTCATGTTTTAACACTGAAGAGTTTGCAAACAGGCACTTTGGAGAACAGAAACCTAATATATAAACTATGCAATAAAGTAATTCCATGTTAATGTCTTTATATTACAAAAGGAAAAGTAATAGAGAAGAGGGCTTTTTTTTAAAGAAAGGTACAAAGTTTAAATGAGATATGGTCACTGTCTGCATGAAACTCACAAACATATGTCACATATACAACAACTATAATATTTAATAATATGTTATTAAAGAACCTTAGAACAGTGTGAAATAAAGAACTATAGTATGGGTGTACATGTATGGAGAATATTTCCTATCTGCTCAAAATAGTATGTAGAAGGAAGAAAGGTATAATGAAGTTGGTGTGTAAATAATAATAATAATAATGATAATAATGATATATGGCACTTGAAGATCTCAATCCAAAATGTGATGTTTGCTCCCATAGAGAACAAATAATCAGGTGATTCGTAGTGCTGTATAGACACTATTTGGTTGTTCAGTGACTGAAAGTTCATTTTGAGATGATATTAAGTCTAATTTGAGGTGATAAAAAGCAAACTTCTTGAAGGCAGGGACTATTTCATTTTTGTCTTTGTAATCCAAAACAGAACACAGTGCCTGATACTTATAAATGTTTGTGGAATGATGGGAAGGAAAAGAGAGTTAACAGATGAAATTATCTTACCAGAACATCTATCTGTGCTTATGTACATTCAGTTTCTTTAAATCCTCCTCCGGAGATCTGTTAATTCTCAGATTATCACAGACCTCAAAAGGGTGTTAACTATCTTTGTTTTTTGTTTTCTTTTTAGACAGGTCAGTTGTCTAGCTCTTGCTATTATTTAATAAAGCTATATTTTATAGAAAAAATCAATTATGAAAAAACACATTTTTATCTCTGAATATGTCTAGAGTAGAGAACATTTAATCTCTTAGCTTCCATTTTCAGACAAAGCACCACTAGTAGCAGTCACCAAAATGCAGGCATATAGTTTATCGGAAATAGCCAGACTCTTACAGGACACACCTTACAAATCCATCCAGTTTCAGTGATGGCAAATGCCATAAGAATAATATATATCTTATATATCTTTTGAAATAAATCTTATAGCTTTGTACTCCAACTTTTTAACTCTAGTGGCTGTTCCTCTATCTGATGCAATCCATTATGATTTTTCCTTCCCAAGGAAAATTTACACTTATTTACACTTCAAGTCTTGATAAGAATATAAGCTCTATACCTTTCCCAGAGACATTTTGCCTCCCAGTAAAACATACTGATTACTAACCAAATAAAAGATGAAATGGCCTGAAATTCAGTTCTAGCTCAACAATCCCAGTTCTGGTTCTCCTGTTCTTAGTAATTAGAAAAGACTTAAACTTTGTGATTTTGTCTTTGAAACTAAACACTTCCAGGTATAAGCTTTATTTATGGCATATTAAAGTCAACTTCCTGGATCAAAGAGAAAGAACTTATAAAAATGGCTCATAAGGTTTACTGGACATCAATGAGGAAAGTGTAAATAAATCAGAAACACAAGCTTAATTTTCCTTGAAATTCATATGACTTTAAGGATGAAGAAAGCTCAGCAATATAGAGATTGCTTTTTGTTGAGAGTCAGCTTAAAGAGAGCTAGTTAAATATAGCTTCCAGTTTCCCTGATTTAACTTGAACATTTGCTCAACAAAATGAAAAATACTGTAGTGATGTACCAGGTAAACACAAAGGTATAAAAAATGAACATTATTTGCTGGAAGTTCCTTTTGGTCTGTCAGCTAAATATTGCCTTATTTAATGTTTTAGTTAAGAACCTAAAAGAGACAGTAAACAATGAATTAATGGAAAGGGAGTGGCAGATATGAAATTGTTGTTATCAAGTTGTTTCCAGAACTATTAAGGAAAATTGATTATAAAAGTTTAGGATAAGTGACAGTTTGGTAGAACAAAAGAGAGGAGAGGAAAGCACTAGATATTAATATTAATACTATTAAATAAATATCTACAAAAGTGCCTACTATATATTAGGCATTATAAGTTGTGTTTATAATTATTATCTCCTCTGATTTTCACAATTACCCAGGGAAATAGAACAAAAGATAACTTTGATATTTTCTAAGTACTATAGAATAGACAGGTATGTTACATTTATTCTCTCCTCCAGGGTTCTTTGGTATTCTTAAGGAGTTTGAGTATAGATTCAAATCTAATCATTAGCTGAAGATTTCATCCATTATGTACAATCAATTTGGAGGCATTTTAGCATTCTAGTTCTATTATTTAACCACTCAATAGTCAGATAAACTTTTATAAAGGAATATTTACTTTACAGGCATAGCAAAAACAAACATTCCCAACAACTAGGGAGGAAAGAAGTATAATTTCCCCACAGACCCCATTCTGTCTATGGAAAGGGAAAGGGGATACATTAACTAATGATATTAATCCCATCATATTCCAAGTCCAAAGACCCTGTGGGCTTGCTTCCTAGAATCTTGACTTCTTGGGGCTTTCCTACTGGGCTGACAGCAAATCCAACTAGAACCTTGGATCCAAAATTGCCATGGCTTAAGCTTCCAAATTTGGGGACTCCACCACTTATTTCGAGAAATGAAAAGAACAAACAAAATTTTGAGCCTATCTCTTGGGACCAAAAAATATAAGGGGTGGGAGAAGGTGGTTCTTCCCCAATCTAGCACAAAGAAGCAGGTTGGAAGCAGGTCCTTAGTGTCTCCCACATGGGTGCCTCTAAGTTAGATGATCTGAGCATACAACAAATGCCCATTACAAGAAATGCTATGCAGCCCTTTTTGAAGTGGAAAAAATTAGAAATTGAGTGGAGACCCATCAGTTGGGGAATGGTTGAATAAGTTATGGTACATAAATGTTATGGAATATTATTGTTCTATAAGAAATGATGAACAGGGTGATTTCAAAAAACCTGGAAAGACTTACATGAACTGATGAAAAGTGAAGTAAGCAGAACCAAGAGATCATTGTATACAATAACAAGATTATCCAATGATCAATTGTGATGGAGTGAGCTCTTTTCAACAATGAGATGATTCAGGCCAATTTCAATAGACTTGTGATGAAGAGAGTCATCTGCATCCAGAGAGAAAACAATTGTCACATTTTGAAACCCCAGATCAAAGAAAAAATTTTACAAGAAACAAGAAAAAAAAAAAAATTCAAGTATGCTGGAGCTACAGTTAGAATTATACAGGATTTAGCAGCAGCCACAATAAAAAATTGCAGGTCCTGGAATCATATCTACTGACAATCAAAAGAACTAGACCTGTGGCCGAAAATAGCATATCCAGCAAAATTATCTGTGTTATTGAATGAGGAAAAATGGACATTTAATAAACTTGCAGATTTTCAGGACTTTCTATCAATCAAACCAAAACTTAAAAGAAAATGTAACATATAAGAGACAATATCAAAGATCAATTCCAAGGAACTCAACATGGACAAATTGTTTGTTTGTTTGTTTTTTCATGAAAAATGTATACCTTATATTTTAAGATTGACATCAATATTAGGGCAGCTCAAAAGAAAGATTGGGGTAGAATTAAAGTAAACATAATAATTATGTTATACAAATGAGATGCAGAGGAACAACAGACACATAGGCATTACAGATAAAGGAGGGCTGGTAGTTCTGAAAACATACTCATATCAGGATTGGTTAAGTAGGCAACTCTTCATATATACCATGAAAGGTACAGCATCCTTCTTAATCTATAAAGAAATAAGGGGGCAAGGATGAGCAGACCGGGAAGCAAAGGATGAGAAAAGAAGACAAGGGAGGGATCCATGGGTGGGGGGAGGTTAAATAATAGCAAAGCAAGTTAGGAACAGTATTAAAGCAAAGAGTCAGCAGGAATAGGAAAAGATATGTGTGTGGTGGAATGTGTGCATGTGTATATCTACATTTGTATATATAAATATATCCTTTCTTAACTATAGCTTGCTTGAGGGTAGTGGTGGGGGTGGAGGGAGGGAAAGGGGGAAAAAGAATAAAGTAAAAAAGATGAGCAGCAGAGAACAAGAGAACAATTTGGCCTTATAAACTATGTGACCTTGAGAAAATATTTTAATTTCTGTTTGCCTCACTTTCCTTAAATGAAAAATGAGAATAATAATAGTATGTGCTTTTCAGGGTTTCTGTGAAGATAAAATGATATAATATTTATAAAAGCACACAGTACTAGGCATATAGAAGCAATTCTATAAATGTTTATTCCTTTTTAGTTCTAGCTTGCTATGATTTTATGATATGTAAATCTGAATCTATTTAGAAAATAAATATGAAGTTTATATATTCAATGCCATAAAGCCAGAAAAATGAAGTGAATCATAAGTATGGAGTTAATAAAGGAAGCCATGAAATTGTTTGAGATGACCAAGAAGCAGAAGAAAAGGGGAGAACATAAGACATGGGATTGAATCCTGGAGAAACCTGTGTTTTTGTGATAGAAGGAAGATGAGTAAGTCTTTGAAAGATAAATAATTGGTCAGAGATATAAAAGAGGAGGCAATGGAGGAGAGCTAATGAAAAAGGAGGAATGAGGAGGCCTATTATGGCAAATGCCACATAGAGATTAAGAAGGATGAAGACAGAAAAAAAATGTCATTTGATTTGGTAATGAGGATGTCATTAACAATAATGCAAGAAATTAAGAGGACTAGAAAGAAAGTTGGGGTGAGTTTAGACTACTTTTTTTAGGAATTAGACAGTTAAAGGCAAGATGATAGCATGAGGAAATGAAGGAGCCTAGAGGAAGAAGTTTGGAAGAGTCATTTTTTTTTTATTTTTAGATTAAATATTTTTCAATTATCAAGCATTAATTTTTCCCTCCAATTGTTCCCTATACCCCAGAGGGAAAGAAAAAAAAAAAAAGAACAGATTCCTTAAAACAAATGTGCAGTCAAGTAAAACCAATTCCCACATTGATCATGTCTGAAAATGCATGTCTCATTCTGCATACTGACTCCATCAACTCTGTCACATATCAATTATATCACTAAGGTGAGGAACAATTCTTTATCAATAGTCCAATCATAATTGACTATTGTGTGGATCAGTTTCTTACGTCTTTCAGAATTGTTCAGAATTGTCTTTTACAATGTCATTGTTATAGAATAAACTGTTCTTCTGGTTCTGTTCATTTAATTCTGTATCAGTTCTTGGAAGTCCTTCCAGTTTTCTCTGAAATTTTATGGCATGCCATTAAAGCAAAATACCATAATTAGTTCAGCTATTCTTCAAATTTTAGCTTAATATCTTTGCCATTACAAAAAGAATTCTTATAAATATTTTTGTACACATGGAACCTTCTTCTCTTTCTTTGATTTCTTTGGCCTAGTAGTGATATTGCTGGGTTAAGTTGCTTAGTTGCTTTAGGAGTATAATTTCAAATTGCTTTTCAGAACAGCTGGAACAATTCACAACTCCACCAATAGGTTTTTTTTCCCATAGCCCCTCCATATTTATCATTTTTCTGTTTGTCAATTTTGACAGTCTAATAAGTATGAAGTAGAACCTCAGATTTGCTTTAATTTGAATTTCTCATATTATTAGTGATGTTAATATTTTTTCATATGCTCACAGAAAGCTTTTGTCTTTTCCTCTGAAAATGACGTATTTATATCTTTTGACCATTTATTTATTAGGTATGGGTTTTTATCCTTATACATATAGCATCCTTGTATATCTTAGAAATGAATCTCATTTAAATTATTTTTTTTTATATCTATGTGTGTATACATTTGGAGTTTACTTTAGTATATGGTGTGAAATATTACTCTTAATCTCATTTTTGCCAGATAACTGATCAATCTTTCTTTTTTAATTAGTACCAAATTATTTTGATAATTACTGCTTTTGAGTGTAGTTTTAAATCTAGGTCCAATTTCCCTTTCTATGCATTTTATTTCATTACTGCCCTTCAGATTCTTGAGCTTTTTGTTCTTTCTAATGAATCTGAGTTATTTTATTCTAGTTCTATAGAGTAGTCCTTTGATAGTCTGAGTGATATGACATTGAATATAAATGAATTTAGCAATATTATCATTTTTATCTTATTAACTTGGCTTATTCACTAGCAATTACTATTTCTCCAATTATTTACATGTCTTTATTTTAAAATGAGGATTTTTGTTTGGGTTTCTTAAAGAAACAGGAAACCTGAATGTGATTATAGGCCTAGGGGAAATAATAGAGGAGAGATTAAAAATACATCCAAGAGATGAAATGATTGATAAAGTGAAAAAAAATTTTAAAAAAGGGATGAGAGAGAAGATACATATAGAGGAATTAGTTTTGGTAAGAAGGAAGCTTCCCTTTAAGAATGAGGTGATAGAAGGTTAGAAAGATAGGGAGTTTTTGAGAGGTGAAGAAGAGAGTTGAGGAAGTTCAAGCATCATTTCTTCCTTATGATGATTGACCAGTATTCTTGTTCCTCACCTTTTGGTCCTCCATCAAATTGTGCTACAATGTAGTACAATCACCCTTAGCAATGTTTAATTGTACTTGATCCCATCCAATAATCTTCTGTGTTGTCACTGAATGCACTAACTGTTTTTGCTTCAGGCGACATATTTCATAGTTATGGATCCAAAAGGGTAAGGGTTATAATTGAAGGCTTGGGAAGATAGAAAAGGTCTAAAATATCAAGCATTCTCTAGGCAATTCCAATAATGCTATTTTAAGTTTCACAGTATAGTACAGTAAAAGGATAATTGGACTAGGAATCAAAAGGCCTGCTTTCTGTTCCCAAATCTCCCTTTCACCAGATTTTGGCCATAAGCAAATCATTTACCTCTCTCTCTATCAGCTGCTTCAACTATAAAATGAGTAGACAGGAGTAAGGTCCCTTCCAGCTCTAACATCATAAGATATCTACATAATGACAATAAATAAT
The DNA here is from genome assembly GCF_902635505.1 of Sarcophilus harrisii. Lineage (NCBI taxonomy): Eukaryota > Metazoa > Chordata > Mammalia > Dasyuromorphia > Dasyuridae > Sarcophilus > Sarcophilus harrisii. Next base: position 72,842,976 of record NC_045428.1, read on the forward strand.
ACAACTCTTAAAAAGGAGCATAAGACTACACTAGTAGTTGAAATTCTAACCCAGTACTTTTTGCATCCCAATTATTGAAGATTTCTACCAATTCATAGAAGAGCTGTTTTCAAAATATTTAATCCAAGTTTGAAAGACATACCGATCATCTCTTTGATACCTGAATTCAAGTAATCTGAATCAAATTTACAATTATTTAAATTCTTGACTCATGTCTCTGTCTAGTATGTTTTTACTTTGTTGTTAAATGTTAAATTGAAAAGGCAATAAGACAGTGAAAAATGGGAACTTTTAAGAAATTTATCAAATAATACAATCTAATGATTTTTAAATGTAAATCCTAAATCAACTTAAAAGGAACTCAAACAGGCATTGTCAAGCTGGGGTTGCTTCCTGGCACATAGGCAGAAATCCAGACAGGCAGCCTGTGTGAAAAAGGTCTGTGACTAGTAGCCCAAGTTGGATAATCATTTGATAGCTTATGCCGAAATCACATTTTAAAATAGCTTTCCCAGACCTCCCCCCTGGGAAGCATATAGACGTTGATTTTCACTCATTCAGCTTTGCTCCTCCAGTGCCCATGTAAGGATAGATTCACCTACATATCTATACAGGAAAATGGCCTATATTCAGCTAATAAATTATATATTCTTTTACGCTGGTCTGAACTTCCCCTTGTTATGCGGTTATTTGGAATACCCAGGCCTCTGATTTCATTGCTGTAGACTACTTCCAGTGTGGAAATTCTCTCTATCACGGCCTATCAGCACCTACTCTACAACTTACTATCTTAGAATTGCCTAGGCCACTGGAAGAGTAAATCATTTGCCAATGGTTACAAAAACAATCTATTTCAAAGGCAGGATTTGAATCCAAGCCTTCCTGACAAAGCCAGTCCTTAGTTTACTATATCATGGTCCTTCTCAATTTTGCTACTTCTCAAGTCATTAAATGCTATACATGAATATTTCTCCATCTTAATATAAAGGATGTGGAGTACAAGAAAGTAATTATGCATATGTCAAAGAGCTTCTCATAAATAGCAAATCTTGAATTCAAATAAACAAAACACAGCTATATGTTTCACATACTAAGCTTGCTCATTATGTAAACAATAGTGTGCTAACTGTTTTATAAAACATAGAGGGACATAATTTCTTTGTGTTTAGCTTTCAATTAACTAATTAGGACAAATAGAAATAATAGTATATTTGGTATTCTCTGCATTTTATGGAAGAGAGAAATGATGTGACTTATTCAGGATTATGTCAATACATGATATCAGAAATGGGATGGAAATGCAGATCTCCTGGTCTTTACTCTTAAATCTGCATGTGGATGGGTATGTGTGACATAAGAATAATGCTTATATTTTATGTGCAACCAGCTGTTCAGAATTGTGTGTTTCTTGGGGGTTATTCAATTCATTTTCAAAACTACAATGAGCACTTTTTTTAAACCTCTGGATAGTTTTCTTTACATTTAAGACAAAAGGTCTTTTCTAAGTGAAGAACATAATAATTTGGTGTTAATACACAAAACATTTTTTTTTTCAGAAATCTTTTTTTTTTAAACTGATTAGACTTTCATATGTGTCCTTATAGTCTTCCAATTACTCAATCTACCCCTGACCTTGAGCCAGAAGGGATTAGCCTTAATAGATAAAAACAACTGTTTTCTATTCCATGACAATCAAACATTACACGGGAATCATTTCAGAAAAGGAACAAAAAAAACTTTTGGTCCCAACAAGAATTTCAAGGGCAACATACTTGAACAGACAAAATCAAATTGAACTGGTCTCTAATGCCTCCCTGTGGTATATAAAGGGAAGAGCAGAAAATCATGGCCCATTTTTCTGTTCTTAGATAATGCCATTGTGATTTCCCTGGGTCTTTGGCAAAGGAGAGAGGAAAATATCATACATAATTCAAAAGTAGAGAATTGTGTTTTTTCCTTTAAAAAAATCACAGAAACTAAATTCTTAACCTTTTACTTTTACATTTAAGGAAACAGATCCTAAAAATGACCTTATGCAATTTTCAGCATTATGGATATCTGGAGGATGAGGTTAGGTGACTTGCTAGGATCACAGGTAGTATATATCAGAAGTAAGAGATTTTTCTTCCTGACCCCAGGGTTGCCTTTACATGGTATTATTAAATAAATCAGAAGCAATGGAGGTTTCATTTTGATGGGAATTTTTCTGATCAATATGTCATTCAATTATTTAGATTTGGGAGCCTGTCACTGACAGATAAAATCTAAAAATATAGCAAACATAGAATACAATGTCTCTGGGCATCAGTGTGAAAGCTAGTGGTGTGTCTCTGCCTCCTTATTTTCTTTTCAAATCAAAAAGTGGCAAAGTTGAAAACCTTATAAGACTGCCCTGCCTCTATCTCCTGGAGTAGGATGGAACAGGAATTTTTCCTCCAGTCCCTTTCACTCATGACTCTTCCTTTTCCTTCCTCTAGTGAGTGAGGGAAGGAAATACATAGCTGGGATAGAAGAAGAAGGTAACTCTTTGCAAACCACCTTAATTTTTTCAGTAAACTAAAAGGTGACATTCTCTGCTGAAAAAGAAGAGACAAAATAGGCTCAAAAGGAAAGAAGATTTGGCACAGCAATGGAAAGGAGAAAAATAAAGTCAATTAGGGAAGAAAAAAAGAGATTGTCATGAAGCATTTAAGGCTTGGTTGAAATAAAATAACATGAATTTAGAATAGCCAACTTCTAAAACAAAATAACTACACTCATTTCTTCTATTTTCTCATCTTTAACTCAGTTCTCAAACCCTTGAAACTGAGCTTCCATTAGCAATATGTGATTGAAACTGTCTTCTCCAACTTTCACCAAGTCTTTTTTTATTTCTCCTTTAGGAGTCCTTTTATCAATCATCAGGTTTCTTGATCTTTCTGTAGTATTGAACAATGCCAGCCACAGACTATTTTTGAATTCTCTCTCCTTCCTGGATTTTCATGATTGTTCTCTGTAATGATTCTCTTCATATTTGATTAGTCAAACCTTTTCTGTCTTCTCTGCAAGATCATTAGCCGTATTATAGCCATCTTAATGCATGATATGGCTCTATTCCTCTCCTCTCTTTTCCCTCTCCACCCTGTTGCTATTTCATCAGGTCCCATAGTTTATTTATCATCTCTATTCAAACAATTGCCAGATCTTTGTATTAACCTTAAGAACCCCATGACAGCAGATTCCTTTTGGACATCTCCAAGAGGAGCTCTCATAGACATCTCATATTCAGCATATACCAAGAGAACTAAATATCTTTTCTCCCAAACCTATCCTCCTTTTCCTAATTTCCTTATGTGACCCAGGATCCCATTCTTATGGAACTCTCCTTATTGGTGGAAATGAAGTTTATGCCTTGGATTAGGAGTGTGGTCAAATTTGTGAGATATGAGAGAGTTCAAGCTTTTACCTATCAGTCTCCTTTGAGCTCCTTTTTGGGGTCTCATCAAGCTTTTTTCAAGACCTTGAGTTGCTTCAGATGGTCCTGGCTTCCAACTTTGAGAAGGAAAATGGAAGAGGCTAACCCTATTTCAGGTAGCTGAAGGAAATGACTTAAAGAAAACATGAGGGAGAGCTAGCAGTCTCCATTATGTCCTTATATGGGATCCCAATTGATGAAACCCATCCTATGGGGTGAAAGCCATTCCAAAGTGGGCTGAAAGCTATTACAAGGACACTGTTAACCAAATAACCTTGTATATATCTAGGAATTGACTCAAACTGACCAGCACATTATCTTGTGGGGTCCCTATTAGGTTGAAAGCTATAACAAGGATATAGTAAACAGATATAAGCTACAACAAGGACACTGTGACCAGAATATAATTTTCACTGTATTTACCACATAAACATGGTATCTAGCACTCATCCAACAATGCTGGCATGATGCTCCAGCCCTGGGAATCCAGGTTTGTTAAGCATAGTGCAAATCCACAATGATATTTGCAATGATTCTTTGCAGCCCTTCCTTCCTTTGTATGATTTCTATAATTATCATTGGACTTTTGGGGCTGGGGTAGGGATCCACTGAACAATCATGTCATCATCCCAGAGGGCATGGAAGGGATCGGAGATCCAATGAATTGTGTGGTAGCTGTCCCCAGACAGCCCCTATGCAAGTAATCCATTATTATTATTATTATTAAACCACTTATATAATCATAATGAAGCTTCCTGAATCTTCCTTTGGCACAAATTAGCTTGCTCCTTATTTAGGAATGGAGGGAAAGGCTTAGAGTTCCTTTGGTTGGGGAATTCTGGAACCTGTCTCTTATTCCCTGCTTGCTACTCTAGAGACTTTGGAGAATTTCACTTTGGATGAGATCAAAAACACTCTCTTAGGTGTATTGAGTTATCTCCCAATGCAAGAGCTCCTTTACTTTGTATTGTTTGGTATTATGTTCTCCATCATAAACCTATGTTTTCTATTTTTCTTTCATTTGGATAAATGGGCTTCTTTGCTATTTGCTATATGTGTTCAATGTGAAACTGGTATTAGGTGGCAAAAGGGTCAACCCTTGGATAAAGAGTTTGAGGTCCTCCCTTCCCTCCAAAATGGCAAAGTTATCAAAAGTTATCTCAAAACCAAACATGTTTTCTAAAAGAATAATAATAGAGCAGACTGAGATAATTCTAAGCTGGTACCCTTTCTCTCTGAGGACAAAGTGGTGATGCCCAATCTTAAGCTTCTGCTTTCCCTTCTGGAAAAAATTAAAATCTCCCTTAGAAAAGAGTGTGTGGGATCCACTCTATTGCTGCAACTATTTATTTCTGTTGAAGACCCCACTATTTTCTAGTGGATAACTATAAATCAGGAGGCATTTTTGACCCTTCATTTTCATTTGCTGCCCATTACTACCAGTTAGTTTCCATATCTTATTGACTCTCATATCCAACCTAATTAACATTCTACCACAATTAACATAATTAAGACCTTAATTATCTTTTACCTAGACTATTGCAGTAGCTTCCAAATTTGTCTTCCTGTATCCAGCCTCATTCCTCTGAATCGACTTGCCACATAACTGCCCAATTGACATTCCTAAAACACAGATCTAATGTTTTTTTCACTTTCTTGTCAAAGGGTCTTCAATGGCTTTCTTTTACCCACAGAATAAAATCCAAATTCTTGTGTTTGACATTAAAGTCCTTTACTAAAAAGTTCAGCCTGTAGTTCTAGGATGATTAAACAGGTATTCCCTCTTAAGCATGCTAGACTCTAACCAAAAAGACCTATATGCTGTTCCTTGTCCAAGTCCTTCCTTGTCTAATTTCTGTGCCTTTAAGTAGGTGATCCCTCCTACCTGAAATGCATTTTTCATCATTTCCATCTTTTGGGACCTCCAGATTTCCTTCCAGATTTGGGACCTGCCAGTTTCAGATCTAATACTTTCTACAAGACATCTTTCCTAATTCCCCCAGATGTTAGTACCATCCCAATTATTTTGCATTTATTTTATATGTCTGATATTTATTTGTCTGTGAGAGCACTGTATTCTCCTGAGTAGGATGTAAACTTATGGAAGACAAAAACTGTCTCCATTTTCAGTCTTTGTATAACCTAGAGCTTAACACAGTGGGCACTTAATAACCTTTCTAATTTCAAGTCTGTGTGGCTTCATCTGGAAGAAGACAGATAGTGAAAATAACATCAGATTGGGGCTGGGTGAGGTGCAATGTTCATATTAATGAGATTTTTATCTGCAACTAAATATACAAAAAAAAATGCAAAGTAATTGGGACAGCACAAACATCTGGGGGAAATTAGGAAATACCTCTTGTAGAAATTGTGGGTGGGTGGGGAGCAGTATGTGTAATTTAGTCTTTTATTGTAGCTCATTTTAAAGAAGATTTTTGTTATTTAAAACATTCCAAAAGATGACCATTTTCTAAAGACAAAAAATTTCTAAAGTCAAAAAATTATACTTTCATAAGTTTAGTAGTTGTTTAACATAATTTTTGAAAGTGTGTCTGTCACATAGGTGAGACATGTACTAATACGAAGAAAGCTGGGTAAGGCATCTGAAAAATGGGATGTGACAGTAACTAATTGTACTACTTCAAACAAGCAACTAATTTCTCCAAACCTGTTTTCTCATCTGTAAAGAAAGAGATTAAACTAAGTGATTTCTAATACCTCTCACCTTCTAGACTTAAGTGAGAATGGGGTTTTTGTTGGTGATGATGTTTTCAGTAGCTGGGTCTAGCTATAGGATAGAACAACAAATCACATCAGAGTAAATTCAACTCTGTCATCAACTTAACCTTCTTTTTAGGCCTCCCCAACTGAGAAATTTGGATAAAAGGGCTTGCCACCTCTGTTTGACAGATGTGACAGAAGTAAAGAGCTAATTTAACTTGTCAATTGCTTTGTATTTTTTAGAAAATGTGATCATTTTTATCAATATTCATCAATAGGAAATTAATAACATGTCAAGGGAGACAATAGGTCTCATTTGTTTTGCTATCTTTTTTGCTAACTCTCTTATGGAGAGAATGGACTGGTAAGACAATGGAGGAGGAGGTAGACTTAAGCATGCCTTTCTTTCTGAGCAAAACCTTTCTGAACTTGTTCACAAAATTCTTCCACTTCAATCAATTAATCAATAAGTGTTCTTGAGCGTCCATTATGAATTATGCTAGACACTAGGGATATAAAGATAAAAATGACAATCTTTATGCCAAATAGTTGAACTCCAATTGAGGAAAACATAATCATATTATATCTATAAAACATATAAAATAAAAGGCAAGATAATTTGGGGGGAGGAGAAAAGGGACAATAGTTATGCGTAGAGAGAGATCAAAAAAGAACTATGTAGGAGATGGCATTTGGAATGAGGCTAGGAATTCCAAGAGGAAGGGATAAGAAGAACAAAGTCAGTTATTCATCTTTCATTTCAAAGATCAGTGACATCATGGAGTGACAAAAGTCGGCACATTTGAGAGATAAACTTCTTACTAACTCACTGATGGATCTGAAGCAAGTTGGCTATCCTCATCCTGGTTTAACAGGGTATGGCCACTTTGCATGCTACAGTTTCTTGGAGCCAAGTGTCATGCAAACAACAAAAGTGGAAAAAGAAGACATGAAAAATTTGACAAGTTCTCATACCAGAGTTGTAGTCCATCCTGAACATCTTGTACAATATTTCTGTATTTTAAATTCTTAACATATGATATTAAACATAGCATATTAATTTTTTTTAACATATCAACAATTGTCATAAATGACCTACTGGTTCTATTTTCTGTAGACCTTCAAGCTCACCTTCAACTACTAGCAGTGACCTGGGCAACTCATGGACATTTTAAATCTTTAAAGTTTCCAACAGCTAGAATTAAGTAATGCAATACTCAAATAAAGACTGAATATTTCAGGCTTTAAATTGAATGAATTGTAGTCACATTTTATTGTGTCAGTAATTTCCAGTTAGTATTCAACTGAAGTAATTAACCCAAATTTCTATACTTATACAGAATTGATATCAGAAAAATTGACCACTAGAGGATAACATTTTTGGACCCCATAAACTCATGAAGATACTTCAGTAAATTCTTGGAAATGTTTCAGTTTGAATAGATGGAAGAAAGACTCACACCCCTGAAAACATAGGTCCTTTCCAGTGTTTCTAGTATTATTGACAAATCTAAAGGTAGCATTCTAATTTGGTAAGCTCTTAGGAACCAATCAGGAATACTGTTGAATAGTCTGTTTAAAAATGTATACCAAAAATCAGAAGATTTGCCTAAGAATGTCTGAAAAAGTTGGTCCCAACCAAGTTCTCTATTGTGTTTTTACATTCCATACATGGTGATTCTTGAATTTTAAAAGATGTGTAAATTATCTTCTTCAGATTCTGCTTTTAATGACATTCAAAGTAGCTCTCAATTTTCTTTCTTTTAGTCATGAAACCTGATTTATTTAGAAATATATGTGTTTCAAATCTATAATTGGGTAAAAAAAAGCTTTCTCAATAGAATGACCTATTATTCTTGATTTATCTTGGGCTATAAAATGCAATTCTATTACTTTACCCACATGATTATGCTTTAGAAAGTCTGATATGCAACAGAACACACCAGCCATTGCTCCTACATCAGTCTCCCAGATTAATTGGTATAGTATATATTAGGTTGCACTTTATTGGAACATTAAATTGAGCTTTCTAATACCAAAATCTGTGGATCAGAAGTACAATATAGATTACTTCATAAACATTTCATTTCTCTACCTAATGTAGCAATGACTGGCAAGCTCAATCTTAAATCAGAGTGTTTGTAGTAGGACAGGCAATTGATAATCTCCTAAAGAAAAATGCAGTTAAGAATGAAAGAAGGAGAAATGTAAAGTGCACATTGATATCTCCTTGACTGCACGAATGCCATAAAGGAGAGTACTATTCACTTGTTAAAGTAAAAACTATAACTATCTTAATTATTTTTGAAGACACAGAATCACATGTTATTGTTTCATTGAGTTGGGATATATTATTTGTAATCAATTTGTTTTTAGGGTGGTAAACATTTATTGACATGTGGAAGATTTGCACTTGAACCTTATATTAATATTATTCACAACCCAAAAATGACAAGAAGGAGGAGGAGCAGGAGAAGAATTAAAAAAAGAACTAGAACTAGTAGAAGAACTAGAAAAAAAAGAACAACTAGAAGAGAAGAAAAAGAATTAGAAAGAAGAGGAAGAGAGAGAAAGAAGAGAAGGGAGAAAATCCACAAGATTACAAAACCACAATTAAAAAAGACTTCAGTTACTGTGTAATCCATTCCACAAGTGAAGAGGAATTTCCTCTATAATACTATTAAGAGAGTCACTCAGTCTTCTGCTAATTAATCTCTGGCAATCTCACCACCTCCCAAACCAGTTTATTCCACTCCAGGACAATTTTAACTGTTGGGAAGTTTTGCTTTATATCAAACCAAAATCTGCCTTTGGGAAATTTTATTTGTTGGCTGTTTGAAGCCAAACAAAAGATAACCAATTCCTCTCCTATACCATAGCTCTTCAGATATTTGAAAACAATGATTACCTCTCCCTCTAAAAGTTAGTATCTTCTTCAAGATAAGTACTCCCATTTTCTGTAACTGATTTTAAAGTAGCAGAGTCTCCAAAGCTTTCCTCATTCTGGTTGCTCTCCCCAAATGTTTATCAATTTCCTCCCTAAAATGCTGCACCCAGAATTTGAGATTATTACCCCTATAAATCTATTAACAGAACCTAGGGTGACATTTTCTTGTCTGACTGACACACACATCATGCTACTTTTCTGAAAATTTAGTCCATTTACAAGGGTTTTTAATGGATTTTAATAATGGCATCACAGTATGGCAAGGGGGATTTGCTTGCTCTGCCTATTCCTTTTCCAGGAATGACTAAAATATATAATGATACATTTCTCACACTCATATTAGAATGTCCAGATTTGAACAACTAAGACTAAATCCCTCAGTTATTCAAATTTGGAGTACTTTACTTATTCAGATATTTGTGTGGCAATATATTCCTAATGTAGAGAAGCCAACGAGAGAGTAAGGTTGAATATTCTTTTCATAAATCAGAGAAACTATTATATAGTGTCTTCCATTTTATCCCTAGATTAAGAATGATTTTCAGTTCATTAGCGGGTCAGTCTGGTAGAAAAAATTGGAAACCAAAGATTGAAGAACAGCCAATACAATCAAAAGATGAGGACAAAGATAAATTTCATGAAATGGTCATAGAATTCCAATATGTACTACTCTGCTACCATCTAGTGGTTGTGTTGCATACAAGTTTCACAAATTAGTTTACTGTATTCTAAATTGTTATTGTTCTTGGTTGCTTTGTCAATGCTCAGCAAGGAGATCTAGTGTTTGCTGGCCAACATTATTTCTAAGTTTCTTTGGCCTTTTCACTTGGTCATTGATATATATTACATAAAGTTCTAGAGGAAATACTGTTATCCATTTTCCAGGATTAATATCTTGTCTGGGGAGATCACACACAGTTCATGACCAGTAAGATGGCAGCATTATGTTGTTGTTCAGTTGTATCTGACTTTTCATGATCCTATTTGGGATTTTCTTAGCAAAGATACTAGAATGGTTTACATTTTCTTCTCCAGCTCATTTTATAGATGAGGAACTAAGGCAAACTGGGTTAAATGACTTGCTCAGCTAATAAGTAAGTGTCTACGGCCAGATTTTAACTCAGGAAAATGAGTCTTCCTGACTTCGTCTATTACTCTATCCACTGCACTACCTAGCTGCCCAAATAATCTGGAAAATGAGTGATAAATTTTTGGGACCATGACAACCACATATGACACATGATACTCTTTCCCCTCTTCTCTCTCCCCCCAACATATATATGCAACCCTTTGATTATGTGCAAGTGTATGCTGGCTTTCTGTAAAGATAGATAGATAGATAGAGAGATAGAGAGATAGATGATAGATAGATAGATAGATGATAGATAGATAGACAGACACATATACAAGATACACTTTTCAACTTTAAACTGCATTATTTACATTTTCCCCATTACTTTCTTAAATCTATACAATCAAGAAAATAATAAATCAAGCCCTGTTTTATAGCAATAGAGGTATAAATGCTCACACTGCAAATTTAATAATCAGCTAGGATATCAATACATCTAGCTTCTTCACTTCTCTGGTTGTGTAACTCAATCAACTTCCTCAATTAACAGGAAGTTAACACATTATCTAGCAAATGTAAGTAAAATTTAAATTGCCCATCAGGTGGCACTCTACTTGAGCTGTCAAGTCAACCTTGTCAGTTTCTCTCCAGCCCTGACAACCTAATAGTTACAGTATTCCCATTGATCAAGAGAGTATTTATACTTAGGCTGCTTGAAGCCACTTGCAAGTCCACAGTGTCACCATGGTAGCACCCAAGTGGCTTGGATTAACCCTCCTTGGTAGGGGCCAAAATTAATCTAGGGAATAAAGTGGAATGTTTTTCAAAATATTTAAAATGTGAAATTTGTTGTCTGTATGTACTTTATGAACCCTCATTTCATTGGTTCTCCTTTCTCTCAATTTACTGCCCACAAAAATTTAAAGGCTTAGAATGCTGTGGTCATATAGGTTACATATACATATGCATGTGTGTTTCTGGTTTCTGGTCATCTTGCTGTCATGGAGCTGCAACTTTGGGCTGCTACTGGGCTTGGTCCATGCACATCTTCATGTGTTTTGGTCTCTGGCTGCTCATTCCTGCCCTTTTGTGGAAGCCTACAATGAGAAGGTCACAGGAAAGAAGGCAAGAGGTAAGCAATGAGGAAAACAATTCCAGATCATTCAGATCCTGCCAGATTTTTGTTTCATAGCTTCCTGACTTCCAGTGTAATAAAAGTAAGGAAGCTTCTACTGGTCTTTCCCTGACTAGAAAAATGAGGACAGTCTTTTTCAGTGAGGCAACTGACGGGGAAGTGGATAGAGCACCAAGCCTGGAGTCAGACATTTTTATAAGCTATGTGACTCTGGACAAGTCACAAACTCTGTTTGCCTGTTTTCTCAACTATTAAAATGAGGATAATAGTACTACCTACCTCTCAGTGTTGTTGTAAAGATCAAATAAGAGAATATTGTAAAAAGTGCTTGGTATAATACCTGGTTCAGAGTAAGCCCTATATAAATGCCATTCCCTTTCTCTCTAAGGGTGTTTTCTATTCTTTTGTTTATCTCCTTCTGTAGGTGAAAAATATTGATGCAGAAGTTAAATCTATTCATAAAATGTATGGCCCCTTTTTGTGCAATCCCCTTCTAATTCTTTAGTGATAGGAGCAGAGTGCCAGAAACAGGGGACAGAGGTAGCTCACTACCATAATTTTGTGACATATTGTAAATATTAGTTTAACTGTTGGAGCTTTGAATGAAAATACTATGGAAACTGACACAATACAGGATTGAATCATTTAATAGTGATATTTTCTTTATAAATGATAAAGAAGACAAAACAAAATTATAACGAAATATAGGAATGGTTCATAGGCTCCTTCAGTAGATGAATAAAGGCATTGAAGGGGTTGGTTTTACTGTATTTTCAGGGGCAACCAAAAACCTGTTTTTGTGATTGTAGTGCTCATAATAAATATCTACAAAAAGACCATCATGAAGATAAATGGAGTTTATGTTCCAATAAATTCTGCAGAGAATGAGGAGATAAAATCTGTAGAAGACTAGATAAAATCCTTAGTATTCAATCAACATATCCTGTGTGACTTTAATGAAAAATGGGAATAAGGATCAATTGTTTAAAATATATATATTTTTAAAAATTCTTTCATTCGGGAGTAAACATGAGTAATAACAAATGAGCCATTTCCAATCAGTTTTCTGTGTAACCAGGTCAGGTCATCAATTTCTAGAGCAAAAATCAAAATCAATTTCAAATTAGAAGAAATAAGAAGAGTGATATAAGGCATATAATTCTGTTCAGTCTTTTTTCAGTCATGTATAACTCTTCATGACCCTATTTTGGGTTTTCTTGGCAACAATACTAGAGTGATTTGCCATTTCCTTCTCCAAGTCATTTTACACATGAGGAAACTAAGGCCAACAGAATCAAAGTTCATGTCTGAGGTCAGATTTGAATTCAGAAAAATGAGCCTTCCCAGCTCTAGGCCTAGCACTCTATCCACTGTGCCACCTAGCTACCCATAATGTAGCACTAACTTGATCTATTTAAGCAAAATATTGATATGAAAAATAGGAAATGGGAAAAAAAAAACAAAACCAAAAATGGGATATCACCATTTTGTAAGAAATTTTACCAATGTAAATCAATTGTCATTGAAAACATTTCTCTTTGCCTTTCTACAACCTGTCTCACACGTCTGGAATGCATTCTCTATTTACCTCAATCTCTTAGAATCCCTAGTGTTCCTCAAAACTCAGCTCAAGGATCACCTTCCATATAAGGCTTTTCTTAAACTTAAATCAGCTTCTAATGTCACCCTAAAAATTTCCTTGTATTTGTGGGGCAGCTAGATGATGCAATGGATAGAGTACTGGCCTTGGAGGCAGAAGGACCTGGTCTCAGACATTAATACTTACAATTAATTATTAAGTCACTTAACCCCAATTGAAGAAAGAAAGAAAGAAAGAAAGAAAGAAAGAAAGAAAGAAAGAAAGAAAGAAAGAAAGAGAGGAAGGAAGGAAGGAAGGAAGGAAGGAAGGAAGGAAGGAAGGAAGGAAGGAAGGAAGGAAGAAAGAAAGAAAATAAAAAAATTATTTTTTTATATATGGGAAAGGTTTGACTGGGTTTCCCAATTAATTGAATCATCTAGTCCAAGTAATGAGTTTCCTATATATATATATACTTCTCTGTTTGCAAATTACATGTATATCCACTCTTTCCACTGATTTTGTGTGCATTCATAAAACAATGCCCCCTAGGTTTAATAGTGAATTGTTTTATTTCTAAAGTTCTCACTATGTTACTTTAATAACTGTTATTTTTTTTTTAAAAACCTGGCTAACTATGAAAATGTAAATACATTGGTGGGGACTCATGAACTATAGTTTTAGGAATGAGGACCCTTCCCTAAATACAGATGAGCATACCGTGAATCTGAGGTAGTTATTCCCTAGGTGACTAACTTTTGAGGTCCAATTAGAGGGGCTACCCAAAGATATTGTGTGTGTGTGATGTCATATCTGGCATGTATTTTTTTTTTTAACCTTCTCAACCCTTTATTTATTTTTTTTAAATAACTTTTTATTGACAGAACCCATGCCAGGGTAATTTTTTACAACATTATCCCTTGCACTCACTTCTGTTCCAATTTTTCCCCTCCCTCCCTCCACCCTCTCCCCCAGATGGCAAGAAGTCCTATACATGTTAAAATAGATTACAGTAGATCTTGGATACAATATATGTGTGCAGAACCAAACAGTTTTCTTGTTGCTCAGGGAGAATCGGATTTAGAAGGTATAAATAACCTGGGAAGAAGAACAAAAATGCAAGCAGTTTACATTCATTTCTTAGTGTTCTTTCTTTGGGTGTAGCTGCTGGCATGTATTTTTGAACCCCTAATTCTTTACTTTGTGAATTGGTTCACTCATCCCAAACTGCACTCATTCTAATAGGTCTGGGATTTCCAAGAAGATCCAATCACAACAGTGTTATGACATAGAATTCTCTTAGGATTCTAAGAGTAACCCTAGTTTGAGAAAGATAGCTCTCATTATTTACCATTTTGTGTAGAGGGCTGAAACTCCAAAAAGATATGCTTGAATCAGACAATGGAGTACTTAAGGCTAATTACCTGTTCTATGTGAGACAATGACTCTAGTAGCATATATTTGGATGAATGGCTCTTCTCACCTTTGGTGCTTGCTGAACATTTGGTGTTAAAATATTTTAGGCAGGGATTAGAGGGTAGAGAGAGAGAGGCAGAGGCACTTGGCTGCAGGACAAGAAGAGAGGCTGGTGACTCTGTACTCTAGAATCCAGGATTTTGCTTGTCTGCCTCCTTCATTTCTCCCCTTAAAGACCAAGGCTTTAATTTATACTGACTCTGGCTGACCCAGAGACCCTGCAGGGAGCAAGCCCGTACTCTACAATTTTGTAGTTGAGACTTCACAGCATGCCTCCTATTTACATAAAATAATTCACCAGGAAGCTATTAATTCATAAATATAAAATATTAACAAAACCATGAGGCAAAAGAAACATTAGTCATAAAATGTTCTCAGTTGAAGTAAAAAGCAGTAATAATCCTAACATTTGTCAATGAAAATACAGGAATGTCTCAATAAAGAACAGAAATAACTGTCTACCCCTAAACCTCGGTCACACTCTCCCACCTACAGTGTCCATGTGGGAGATTGTTGGTGTTTTTCTCTTCTTTAAAATAATAATAATAGTTCTCTCTGGGAGAAAGCAGGTTTCTTGGAGAGGATTTCTGGAGACAGCCTTAGTCTCAGTTGAAATAAATAATTACTCCAAAATCGCAGCCAGCTGGTAAAAGTTTAGGTCTTTTATTGTGTCCTTCAATATAGCTCAGTTAGCTCAGGCCTATCTCTCCTCTTGGTTCTAAGAGCCCCGCCCGAATGTCTCCAAATCCCAAGGTTTGTCCTTCCGACTCCAGCCAGCACTAAGGTAGAAGATACAAAGAATCTCTCTTGCCTCAAAGATAGGGCTTGTAGGCTTCCTTCCAGAGTGCTCCTCTCCAACCCCTGGGAATGTTCCCAAGTAACTCTCTCAAGTGGCTCACTGGAGCTGTATTTATGCTATTTCTCCGAGAGATGGATTGTGGGATAACTCCCAGTATGCTCTCTGGCACTAAGGGAGGTGTGAATTCAGATATCTCTTTCTAAACCCTGAAATCTCCCAAACTTGTGAACTCCATTGAGTACTTAGATACTTATGAGCTCTCTAAAGGTGTGAACACAAGCATCGTTTCTATCAGTTGTACTTAGTCCCTTGTTTCAAGTTCTGGCCCAAAATATCTCCTTCTAAGATCAAATCAATCATATTGAACCATGCCAAATTAGATAATTATTGTCTCTATCAACTCCAATGGCTTAACAATTTGTAAAAATTCCAACAGGAGATGAATGACACACTTAGAGAAACCTGATTGGAATCCATGGGAGTAGGGAAAGCAATGTGCTTGTAGCAAAACAGGCATTGTAGGCCTGTAAATCCTTGGAATCTTAAGGAATAATCTATACTTCATCAAGCTTGCTATTCCCCTATTCAACCTCACTGCTCTCTTGCCTGGCAAAATTACTCCTATTCTACTCTGAAGCTGATGAAGTAGTGACAAACTCTTTTTGCTCATTACAATGCTTAAAAGATACTCAAAAAAAAGTGTTATTTTTTTAGGTGTTGCCTTAAGCCTTAAGTCACATATGCAAATATTAGGAGATTCTTCTTCTAATCATCTCCAAGCCTTTTCTCACTACAAAGAAATTCTAACTATAAAGCAAACCTTTCCACGTTCTCTTCCACATTGAATCACAGAAGTAAGTTTGAGGACAAGAAAAACATCCCTGAGAAACTGTAGATGGTGCTTTTTGTTCAGTCATGTCCAATCCTTCATAACCCCATGGACCATATTGCCCGTGGGATTTTCTTAGCAAAGATACTGAAGTAGTTTGCCATTTCCTTCTCCATTGGATTAAGACAAATCAAAATTAAGTGACTTGCCCAGAGTCATACAACTATCAAGTATCTAAGGTCAAATTTGAAGGCAGGTCTTCTTAACTCCAGGCTCAGTGCTCTACCAATGAACTTCCTGTGTCATACCCAGCACTAGAGAGCAATAAATTCTGTGAATTTTTCCTTTCCAGGAGGATATCTTTCAATGAGTTTTCTGCATCTGCTTCAGCCTTTCTCCAGCAGATCAAGAAATCAACATATCTCTCACAATCAGCAAGTTCAGAGAGAGAGAGAGAGAGAGAGAGAGAGATAAAGGAGAGGGGAGCAAAAAACAAATAAACAAAACAAAAATATGACCACAGAAAGCTATTATGATGACAGGGAAGACCAAGATACAAACTCAAAAGAGGAAAACAATGTCAAAACACCTATGAGCAAAACCCCAAATAAAAATGGGAAGCGGTCTCAAGTCCATAAAAAAACTTATGAAGAAGCTCAAAAAGGAACTTTAAAATCATATAAGAGAAATAGATGCAAGATTAGGGGGGAAATGATATAAGAGAATTCAGAAGGGGAAAAAAAAAGAATCAATAACTTGGAAAACTTCTTTAAAAGAATTGGCGAAATGACAGAATACAAAAATCAACTCCTTAAAGAGTACAATTGACCAAATGATAAAGAAAGTACAAAACCTAATCAAGGAAAACAATACTTTAAAAATTATAATTGGGCAAGTGAAAGCTATGAGACATCAAGAATCAATGAAATATATTCAAAAAAAAATTAAAAGGAAGAAAATGTGAAATATCTCAATGGAAAAAACAATTGTACTTGAAAATAAATCCAGGAGGTACAATTTCAAAATCACTGGACTATCTGGAAACCATAATCAAAAGGGGGACCTGGATAGCCTCTTCCAAGAAATTATCAAGGAAAACTGTCCTTATGTCCTGGAACTAGAGGACAAAATAGGCATTGAAAGAATCCACTAATCACCTCAGGAAAGAGATCCCAAAATCCCAAGGAACAAAATAGTGAAATTTCAAAATTATCAGGTCAAGGAAAAAATTCTACAAATGTCCAAAAATAAACAATTCAGATATCAGGGAGTCACAGTCAAGATTACACAAGACCTGGAAGCAGCAGAAGGTCATGAAACAAGACATTTTTGAAAGGCAAAAGAGCTAGGAGTATAACCAAAGATCACCTACCCAGGGAAATTAAGCATATTACTTCAAATAAAAAAATGGTGATTCAACAAAATAGAAGGATTTCAAATTTTCGTAAAAGAAAACCAGAACTAAATAAAAAGTTTGACCTTTAATATCAAGACTCAAAAAAAGCATAAAGCGCATTAAGAGGCAAAAAGGGAAAAGAAAATAAGGGATTCAATAAAGCTAAATTGTTTACATTCATACACAGAAAAATGACATAAAAAACTAAATGATGAGTACACTGAATATAAAAGGAAGGGAGAGATAGAATGTTGTAAATTATTTCACATGAAGGGGCTTGAAAGATCTATTATAGTAGAGGGGAGAAGAAAAGGTTTGGACATATAAACTCTTTGTCTATTTATTCTCTCATTTGTAGAACAAATCTAATTGAAGAATTATGTTGCAATTAAGCAATGTTTTCTGACCAAGTTTTTTTTTTTCTCTTATAAATTGTACTGTAGTCAAGATTTATTATAGTAAAATATTAGCCTACTTTTTCTATGATGTTCCAATAGCAGAAAGAACAAATGATTTTAGATTTGATGATTTAACTAAAAGACAATTGAAATGTCTTTGAATTTCAATCTAAAAATAAAATTGAAGTCCTGAATTTCAAGTAAATAAAATAAAAATAAATTGAAAACAGAAATGCATATGAACAAATCTCTTTTAATGGACAACTGTCATTGTTTGAACATGGTATTAGTTTGGATTTAAAAGTTTCATATTGTGTCAAAGAGGCTACAAGGATTATTAATAAATTATATATCTGGATATGAAATTATCTGTCTATAATGCCAGAAGGTGTCTTAGTTCTCTTTCTCTCTTCCCAAAAGACAGAGAGAGGGTACAATTTATTAAAGAGTTTGTTTGAAACTTAATTTATTAAGGTCTTCTAACCACATTTTTATTCTGTAAGATTACAAAAATGATACTTGTAATTATTAACAATTGTATCACTGATAGTACACATAGACAGAGGGTATGGGCATAAGGTGAATTTGAGGGAATGACATAAAAATTTCTGCCTATCCACTGCACACCTAGCTGCCCCTTGATCTTTTCACTTTTCACTTTTCTTGGGGCATTTAGAAGTATATATAGAAAGAGGATATGGGTAGAAGTTTATTTTGATGTGATGATATTAGGGAAAAAAAAAGACATTTTTCAGAGAGAAGAGGAAAGGTGAGGTAAAATGAGTAAATTACATCACATAAAAAGGCACAAAAGACCTATTACAGTAGAGGGAGATGAGCATTGAAGCTTAATCTCAACAGATCTGACTCAAAGAAAGAGTAACATACACATTCAGTTGGTAGAAATTTAATATCCTATTAATATGGAGAGGAGAAAGAGGAAAGAAAATGGAGTGATTGGATAGAAAGAAGGGCAGAAACAGCAAGAGAAAGGGATACAAAAAGAGAAGCGTGATGGAAGGTAGGGCTGATTGAAGGAGGGAGTGGTCAGAAACTTTCAATTTTGATTGGCTAGAATGACAGGGAAAGATAATGAGGAATGCTGGAGGGGATGTGGGAAAACTGAGACACTGATACATTATTGGTGGAATTGTGAATACAACCAGCCATTCTGGAGAGCAATTTGGAACTATGCTCAAAAAGCTATCAAACTGTGCATACCCTTTGACCCAGCAGTGTTACTACTGGGTTTATATCCAAAAGATATTTTAAAGAAAGGAAAGGGACCTGTATGTGCAAGAATGTTTGTGGCAGCCCTCTTTGTAGTGGCCAGAAACTGGAAACTGAGTGGATGCCCATCAATAGCTGAATAAATTGTGGATATGAATATTATGGAATCTTATTGTTCTGTAAGAAATGACCAGCAGGATGATTTCAGAAAGGCCTGGAGAGACTTACATTAATTGATGCTGAATGAAATGAGCAGGACTAGGAGATCATTATACACTTCAACAATAATACTATATGATGATCAATTCTGATGGACATGGTCCTCTTCAACAATGAAGATGAACCAAATCAGTTCCAATAGAGCAGTAATGACCTGAACCAGCTACACACAGGGAAAGAACTCTGCCAAGGATTTTTGTACCACCCTCATTTGATTTTCTTTTTTAGAGATTATAAAAAATGATCAGCCTCACTCAACCAAGGAAAAGGAACTTCTTCATGACACAATGAAGACTTTATCTGGGTTTGAGTGTTTCTCTTTTCAGGCAATTGCAACTAATCTATAATGATGTCTTGGCTAAGCCAAAAATACAGAGAAGTCAGTTCTTCAACAATCTGAATGTCATAACTCTGGTGAAGGCCACTTTCTGATCAATAAGTATGGGAGTTCTGGGCATGGGAATGGCGATCCCCATTTTCCCCATTGAATTCTAGGGCAGATAGACCTTTTGAAATGTCTACAATGTCTTGATGAAATTTGGCTGCCTGAATTAAAATTTTTAAAAATGAAAGTATGACTTTACCTTTGCATTTATCCAGAAAAGATTCTGGATGGGTAGATAGATATTAATTTCCTGATATTAATTAGATATGTTTTGAAGTATCCAGATTATTCCATTTGAAATTATCCTAGTTAAGTT
This sequence comes from Sarcophilus harrisii, assembly GCF_902635505.1. Lineage (NCBI taxonomy): Eukaryota > Metazoa > Chordata > Mammalia > Dasyuromorphia > Dasyuridae > Sarcophilus > Sarcophilus harrisii. The sequence continues at coordinate 72,862,929 of NC_045428.1, forward strand.
AGTTTCCTCTGTCAGAACCCTATCTGTCTGGTGTGTTCTATTTCTGATTTAAATGATTGTATTCCTGTTATTATTTTCTCAAGCCTGGGCAGCCTCCAATATTAAGGCCAATCTCTCTGATATTGTTGACATTCTATTTGTCTTCTCAGGAAACTACAGGCTTCTCCTATGAAAGACTCTATTATTTTCTGATTTTCTCTGAGGACAAGCCCTGATTGCCATTTCTATCTGTCAGTCTAACTGGTTTTCTGTTGATTTATGTGAGATCTTTAGGCTTTTTTTTCAGGTCCTGCCCTATACTCTGGCTCAGTCTGACATATCAGGTGTCATTTCTAACATACCTTGAAGTATTATGTGAATGTGATTTGGTACAATGGAAGGGTGAAATTTTGAGGTATTCTTCCCTCTACAGAAAGCATTCTGGCTTATTGTTTGTAAATCTTATATAATCTTAAAACCTAATAGGTTCTGAAAAATGGAGTTGTTACAGCCAAGATACTCTAGAAAATTTCCTAAATCTTACTGAAGCAGTGTACTTCAAAAGAAAAAAAATTAAGAAAAAGGGGAGAGAATAAGTGCTTGATAGCTACAGGAATATTTTTTTCTGAAAGTAATTCATTTTATTTAGTGAGTGCTGAAAGCCTGGCAAAACAAAATCGAAATGGATCTTCCCAACAAATTCAATTTTAACTATTGCTTTAAGGTTAAATATTGACAGGAGCTTCCCCCACCATCATTCTTTCAGAACATCTGATTAATTGGATTCAGTTTAAAAAGAAATAGGAATTTTCCCAACGTAAAGTCAATCAGTCAATAAACATTTAGGCCTTGACTGTACCAGACACTGTGCAAAGCTTTAGGGAATACAAAAAGAAGTTAAAAAAATATCCCCTGCCTTCGAGGACATTGTGTAACAGGTGTGCCATTGTGCAAACAAATGTATGCAAAGCAAGCTATATATAGTACAAATAGAAAAAAATTACCAGAGGAATAAATTGCAATTAAGAGGTATTAGGAAAGGCTTCCTGGAGAAGGTGAAAGTTTAGTAAGGGCAGACATTTCTTTCTTCCTTTGAACTATTAAATCATGCTAGACTCGGCTAGGTGACATGGTACCTCTTGGAAACTGAAACAAGAATCAAACTAAAGAGATGTTTCTCTTGCAGGCAGTTTGGAAAGTTTTTAGTGAATGTGAAACTTAATTTCTCAGACAGATGTTGGTATCTTGGTATAGAATAGAAAAAGGAAGCTAGATTCATGGGTCAGACTTAGAACTATTCAATTTAAGTTCACATGGACATTGGGTTTGATAGATTAGTTGGGCAATTATTACCCATCAGTTCATGTGAACTGTGGATAGTAATTAATGAGCAATGGTTTTATTTAAATGATTTTTATTTAAAACTTACTTTTAAATATTCTGTGTTAGGATTTTGGTTGTAATCAACATGGAATGCCAAAATTGAGATACAAAGATATCTTTTCCAAGCAGATGATTTGAAAGCATTCAACAATATTAATTTTGTCAGAAGGATAATGTTTTATTTTATATTTTAATTGTTCGTAAGACAGTTTTATGATATTGTTATGTTTATAAGTTTTAAGTATTACAATTCTTTAAATGTATTATAAAGTTGGAGAGTTGATAGTTGAGATTGATCCCTTCAGTATTACGAATATCCAGTATTAAGGTGTTAGAGTTTCTTTGATCTGGGTACTATGATTTTTTTTCATAAGGGACATCATATAATGAGAATGTTTGTCTAGAGGACATGGTCTTCCTTCTGGCTAGTGATTGTCTAAAGATTTAAAATGTCTGTGTTCTGGTATGACAAAAATAATTTCGTTCTGATAACAGTTCAAGAGACTTTGAAAAGCAGAAGGGGGAATCTTAAATAGCATTGTGTTCAACAGGCATTAATTAATTATAATCTCAGAACTTGTGGCTTCAATCCATGATGTTCCAATAGCAGAAAGAACAAATGATTTTAGATTTGATGATTTAACTAAAAGACAATTGAAATGTCTTTGAATTTCAATCTAAAAATAAAATCGAAGTCCTGAATTTCAAGTAAATAAAATAAAAATAAATTGAAAACAGAAATGCATATGAACAAATCTCTTTTAATGGACAACTGTCATTGTTTGAACATGGTATTAGTTTGGATTTAAAAGTTTCATATTGTGTCAAAGAGGCTACAAGGATTATTAATAAATTATATATCTGGATATGAAATTATCTGTCTATAATGCCAGAAGGTGTCTTAGTTCTCTTTCTCTCTTCCCAAAAGACAGAGAGAGGGTACAATTTATTAAAGAGTTTGTTTGAAACTTAATTTATTAAGGTCTTCTAACTACATTTTTATTCTGTAAGATTACAAAAATAATAGCTTTAAGTCAGTCATCAAGCAACAAGCTATTAAGCACCAACAATCTGCCAAGCAGTGTGCTAAGCCTTGGAGATCCCACCCCACCCACAAAAGGCAAAAGACTGCAGGAGTTCACAGTCTAAAGGTGGAAACTACATGCAAACAACTATGTTCAAACAAGGTATATATGAGATAAATTTGAAATAATCACAGAGGGAAGGCATTAGAATTAAGGGAGATTAGGAAAAGCTTCTTATGGAAGCTGTGATCCAGGAGGAATCCAGGAGACAGACATAAGGAAGGAGAACGTTCCTGGAATGAGGGGTAGTCAGTGAAGGGTAATCAACAAGGTCAAAAATTGTTGAGAAGTCAGGAAAGATGGGATTTGGGGTTCTCTTTCACTAATCAGAGATGTTGAAAAGCAGATTCCTATCCCTTCCAACATAGTGATTGTTATTTTTGAATTATAATTAATAATAAACTTGCTTTTGTAGTTTAACAGGTATTTCTAAGCACTCCCTTGTATGAGTCATTCTTTGGCATTAAATTCTTCTATAGTATTTATCAGTTCTTAAAAAGTTAACACCCAAGGAGTGACTTAATCACTGGGAGGATTCTGAATTCATAAAATAAGTAGTGATCTTATTGTCGCTTTATTACCACTTCATAAATAGGTTGTCCCATCTTTCTTCTCACATGAAATTTATGGCTAGAAGAGAAACTGTGGCAAGGAAATTCTCAAGCTAAAACTATTTTTATCTTCCCATATAATGTTCTACCAGTCTGAAAAGGAATATCATGTTTATTTAAAATTATCTCCTACAAGTGGATGGAATTGGATGGTTTCAAAGGAGGCAATATAGACATTTCTAGTCTCTTTTCACTGCTTCCCTCCTCCCTCCACTCCCCCACTCCTACAAGGTAGATTTCAATTCCTGCCAGGATGAGATAAAATAGGTTTAGGCCAGAAGATGGCCAGTTTGTTCTTCTCAGAAAGTGAAGCCACTAGGTTATTTATAACCATCTTTTCCCTTAAATATTATTTATCCAATGGATATGGTTTCCAGGTTTGAGCTAAGCTTCTAATCAGTTTCTTTTTCTTTTTTAAAATTTTATTCATTTTGAACTTAATTACAAAAAAAAAAAACCCAAAATAAAGAGAATATTTCCATAGACAAATTGCTGCATAAAAAGATGATTCAATATAGAACCATGAATTTCTCTTTCACAGTTTACTTAAAAAAATATGTACTACACATTGTTTTCAAAGTTACCCTGCTTTTCTGTTCATCCTTCTAAGGTTTCTTTTGTTCTCTATTGCACATTTTTTTCTCTTCTCTTTTTTCGTCATTCCACTCTACAAAGGCACATTAGATACAAATATGTTTGTTTGTATGTATTTGTGCATATGTAAAACCATGTAATACATATTTTCATCTATCAATTCTTTTTCTATATATGGATAGCATCTTCCTTTATAAGTCGTTTGTATTTATAATACCCCAAATTATTTAGTCATTCAAAGTTATTTGCCAAACAATATTGCTGTTACAATGTACAATGTTCTTTTGATTCTTATCATTTTACTCTTCATTATTTCATGCAAGTTTTCCATGTTTTTTCTACAATCAACCAACTCATCATTTCTTATAGCACAATATATTCCATCACATTCATATACAACAACTTGTTCAGTCATTTCCTAATAGATGAGGCATTCCCTCAATGTCCAGTTCTTTGATACTACAAAGAAAACTGCTAAAAATATTTTAGAACATAAAAGTTCTTTTTCTTTTTCCTTAATCACCTTGGGGAATAAATCTAATAGTGTTATTGTTGGGTCAAAGGATATGAATAGCATTATAACCTTTTGAGCATAATTTCAGATTGTTCTTCAAAATGGTTGAATCATATTCTGGTGAACAATTTGGAACTATGCCCAAAGAACAATCAAATTGTACATAACCTCTAATTTGGCAATACCACTACTAGGTCTGTATTCCAAAAAAAAATAATTAAAAAGGGGGGAAAGGATCCATGTGTATAAAAATACTTATAGCAATTCTTTTTGTGGTGGCTAAAAATTGGAAATTATAGAGGCTGTCCATCTATTGGGGAATGGCTGAACAAGTTGTGATATGTGAATATGATGGAATATATACTGCTATAGGAAATTAGGAGCTCACAGATTTCAAAAAAACCTAGAAAAAATTTACATGACCTGATATTGAGTGAAGTAAGCAGAACTAGTCACACAGTAACAATAACGCTATACAATGATCAACCATAATTGACTTCTTTCTTCTCAGTAACACAATAAACAAAAAATTCCAGAATACTCATGATGGAAAATGCTATCTACATCCAGAAAAAGAACTGGCAGATTGAAACCTATTATTTTAACATTGTTTTTTCATGCTTTCTCCTTTATGTTCTGTTTCATCTTTTACAATATGACTAATGTGGAAATATATCTTACGTTATTGAAAATGTATAATCTAGATTCGATAGCTGACAATAAGAGCAGGGGAAGAAAATTATGGAACTCAAAATCTTTCAAAAACAAATGTTGAAAACTGCTTTACATGTAATTGGAAAAAATAAAATACTATTGATTTTTTTAAAGAACAAGAAACATTTTTTAAATGGTTGGATCAGTTCACAGTTCTAATAAAAGTGAATTAGAGTCTCAATTTTTCTATATCCCCTCCAACATTTATTGCTTTTCCCTATCATTTTAGAAAACCTGATATAGTTATTTTAATTTGTACTTCTCTAATCAATAATGATTTAGAACATTTCCTTATGTAACTATAATATAGTTTTTATTTCTTCATTGAAAAATTGCCTGTTTATATCCTTTGACCATTTATTAATTGGGTAATGACTTATTCTTATAAATTTGATGAAGTTCTCTATTTGAGATGAGACCTTTTTATGAGAAACTATTAAAAAATTATCCCAATTTTGTTTTCCTTGTAATTTGGGCTACATAGGTTATATTTGTGCAAAACCTTTTTAATTTAGTGTAATCAAAATTACCTATTTTATGCCTTATAATACTGTCTATTTCTTGGTTATTCATAAATTATTCTACTATCCATAATTCCAATTGGTAATATATTATATGTTCTAATTTTCTTATGACATTTCCCTTTATATCTAGGTCATATATACATTTTGACTATATCTTGGTAAATAGTATAAAATTTTGGTCTCTGCCCAGTTTCTGCCAGACTCCTTTCCAGCTTTCCTATTAATTTTTACCAATGAATTCTTACCCCCAAAGCTTAAATTTTTAGATTTGTCAAACATAAGATTACCTTAACACTTGTTACTGTGTATTATATGTCTACTCTGTTCCACTGATCTACCTTTCTTTTTCTTATCCAGTACCAGATAGTTTTGATACACAGTATAATTTAAGATCTGATATTGCTAAACTTATTTCCTTTACTTTTTTAATTAATTTGATATTTTTTATCTTTTTTCTTTTAAATATACTTTATTATTTTCTCTAGCTCAATAAAATAACCTTTCTGGTAATTTAATTGAGATAGTATTGAATAGTATAGATGGTTAGGTAAAATTGGTTTATTATATTGGTTCTATCTACCCATGAACAATTATTATTTTTTTAATGATTTAAATCTGACTTTATTTGTCTAAAATGTTTTAATTATTTCTGCTGTTCAAAGTTTACTTTAAGGTAATATTTTATTTTGTTTGTGAAATAAATTTGGAGAGACCAGTATTTCCTATCTTAGTCAGCCATCTTTAGATCATCTGGAAAAAGGAAACTTTATATTCAAAACTTGGTTTTCTTCCTACCAAATACTGATCACAATGATCACACAAAAAAAGTAAAGCAAAAAGGAAAGAAATTCATTTATCCAAGTTGATGGCAAAACTGAAATCAGAGAAAATATACATAGGAGAATATGTATATGTATGTGTGTATAAAACATATATACATACATGTAGACAATAGAGAATGAAGGAGTTCTTTCTTTGGGAGGGAGGTAAAAGCTCACTGGAGAGAGCATTTTCAAAATCTCATCAAAGGGAAATTCCACAGAATCTCTAATGAAAAGTCTTTTTTTTTTCCTAAAAGTTAATGGAGGTCATTTAGGGGAAGCAACCCAGTGGAGTCTCAGGAATTATCTAGGGTTACCCAAACAACATTGAGAGAGTATTAGCTGTCTGCAGTTTTGAATTGTTGCTGTTGTCTGTCCTTTGTTCCTGAAAAAGGACCATAACATCAAAAACATAACACCATGACATGCAAGGAATTGGATTTAAGTGAGGAAAAGCTGTGCCTCACTTTCCCCTCTAGAACCATCTAGGTCCAGTGGCCAGACATAGATCATGATAACTGGACATGGCCTTGGATAGTAAGAGACCTTGGCCTTTTTAAGCTAAAGTCTTCAACAGGTCCCAGTTTGACTGAGGCTACACCCATTCAGTGATTAAAGCTAGGTAGAAATTGACACAAAAAGAATGACTTCTTTTACCTAGTCAAAAAAGAAAAAAAAAACTAAATAAATAAATAAATCTGGGAGAAGATCCTTAATGTTTTTTAGCCAAAGCAGATGGGGACCCAATCAGAACAGGTCATTTGAGAAACCCTTTTTTCCTTCTTCCTTCCTCTCTCCCTTCTCCCTCCTTTCTCTCTTTCTCTTTTTCATTCTCTTTCTTTCTTTCTTTCTTTCTTTCTTTCTCTCTCTCTCATTCTTTCTCTCTCTTTTCCCTTCCTTCCTTCCTTCCTTCCTTCCTTCCTTCCTTCCTTCCTTCCTTCCTTCCTTCCTTCCTTCCTTCCTTCCTTTCTTCCTTCTCTCCTTCCTTCCTTCTCTCCTTCCTTCCCTTCCTTCCCTCCTTCTCTCCTTCCTTTCTTCCTTCCTTCTGTGAGGGATGTAGAAGACCCTTATCCAAAATGACTATTCAGAGATCACTCAGTAGAAGGCAGAAAAGTTGTTTATTGAAAACCTCTGGAGGATGAGCCGTCCCATCGCAAGATAAGAAAGAGAAAGCTCGCAGTAGGAGGGCTAAAGAAGTAGTACAGATACATGGCTTTTATACAAGAAATTACATCACAAGTAAGAAAGCATTGAGAAGGGGAAGGGGAGGCATCTAATTGGTTGTTGCTATTTGGGGAGGTTGGAATGGAAGGTTTCTGTTTCCCTGAAATCTCCTGATTTCAAGGAAACAGAAAGCCAGGCCTTCAGGCTTAATCAAGCAGATAGTGGTCCAGCTAATAGACTAAATATCAATAAATGTCAAATACCGATAAATGTCATCAGCTCAGGTTAAGTAAATATGTTTCTAGCTAGCCAAGGCTCATACTAAATATGAGCCTGCATATATTATACAGGTCATAGGGGAAACACAGAAATAATAAAATACAAAAAAAGAATTCATACATTCCTGTAAATTCTTCACCTTATCTATTCCCCACAACTCCCCCCTTCCCTTGATTTTTATAATATTTCTATGAAGAACTTACATACTGTTTAAAATCAGTTATCATATCTATACATTGTTTATCAAGTTCACAATCAATATCGTCCCTCTCTAATACATCCCAGTCTTTTCTCTGAAGAATTATCATTTTAATAGCATCTTCTGTATGCAATATTTTGATAGGGACCGTTGAACTATTCTGGTTACTAATGTAATTATACAGAGTAGACATAGTGGCAACAGGATAATACCACTGATTGCAATAAGGTCATACCATAAAAATTGCTTCCACCAACTATCTTAGAAACAGTTATCACAGAACAGATTGGCATTTGGCAAACATAAAAATACAAAGATAAATAAAGATGACAATCTAGGGAAACTGAGGCACAACATTACACATTGTCCTTCTGAATATTTGAATTATTGAATTACCTCCCTTAGATACCTGGGAGGTCTCAGCACCATAATTTTGACCAATCCAATGTGAGGCAAATAAAACAAAATGAAACTAGAAAATGCAAGAACTTATGGCTAGGGCAAGTCTCTTCCTGACAACCCCAGGGTTATCAGCAGTACAAAGGCCCTCTTCTCAGCCAGAGAATCCAGTTTGAGATGGATAGTTCACTGTGTTAGGTGGTCTTCAGTCATTTGTGCACTTAACTCAGCTTCTGCTTATATAGGGAGTAGCAGGGCTCAAGACAGTCATGCTGCCCATTTAGAGGGGCACCTCATTCCAGGGGAGAAGGGTGAGGCTTGGAGTAGCTCCACCTGTCCCCATCCAGAGGGACAGATAGGGCTGCTACTAGAATACAGATTTCTGAGCAGAGCTATCAGAGCATGCACAGTTAGACCACAAAGGCAAGCAAACCTCGAACTTTAGATCCTTGATCTCAAAACTGCAATGTTATTAAAAATGCTGAGAAACTGGGGTTACAGGGCTGGAGAGTGTCAGTCCCAAGACAGGTGTCTATATCTTAGAGATTTCCTAAAAAACAAAACAAAACAAAATAAAATAGTCCTAAAAGCTGAGTCTGCTAGGGCAATTCCACAGAATAAGGGGTTTCAAAGCTAAAACATAGTAAAAACAAAAAGAACTGCTTAAGGACTTCCAATTCAATCTGAACTGGTGATATAGGGAGTGGGGCAGACGTATCTAAGGCAAAGTGAACAAAAAACTAAGGGTTCCCACTCTTTTAGGTATTTTGAGAAAAATCCACCAGTTTCTCTAGTTCCCTATCTCTTCCTCTCCTTTTTTTTTTTTTCTCATGGAAAGGAATCATCCAAAAAAAAAAAAAGTAAATAGTCAAATAACCATCCACATATAAATCCCAAAAGTGAATTAAAGTTCCTATGCATAACAGACTAGTACAGGAAGAGTTTCCTAAAAAAAATAAAATAAATTAAAATCCTTCAAACAATTACATATTCTGAAGTGAACATACATAGATATTATAAGCATATTATAACTTCCTTAACAGCAACAGTTACCCAGTTTTAACAATTTCCATCTCAAATCTTTCATGACTGAGTTAGGGTTTAACAGTCATTCATCAACCATTCCCAAGTCCTCCATATCAGTTCAAACTACATCAGGAGCATGGGTGATGGTCTCAATCTTAGCTGCTTAGGGCTGATAAATGGGAGAAGAACTGGCTCTCAGTCCAAGCAGGGGGATGGGTACGATTCAGTAAGAATTTTATCCCAGAAAATTCACACAATTCTTATATACCCAAATAGATGTTGCATCTTGAATAAGTTGAATATTATACCAATCATGTTGCTTTTAAAATATCCAATACACAGAAAAATACCAAACTACATATGATTCACAACAAAAACATTTTCAAAAGAAAGAAGGCAAAAAGAATTATCCTTGGAGTCCCTTTCAGATAATTGGCAACAATACAGTTAATTAAAACTTTCTATTTTCACATAAAAAGAATCTGAAAAGTTCTTGAAAAACTTTTTGAAATAACCCTTTCAAACTATAGATCACATTTCTAATCATATTCTTTAATATTCATAACCATTATTTATCTAAAGAAACAAATATTCAATCAATTAATATCTTGTAAGAGTAGCTTGTCCCTTTAAATAACCGTTTGTTTTCTTCAGCCAAAGGAACCAAGTGGCTGCCGCTTTCCACTGCCATTCTGCTGCTCTCCCCCCACAAAAACAAATCCCATCTCACAGCCATCTCTCTGTGACTACCCTTTCCAACCAGTTTCTTCTTTTTCTCACTGATTTCTTGAAATCATTTGCTTCTGCTAATTAATCCTTTTTAAATCACCTTCATTCTCCTGTCCCACCTCTCTGTCTCTCTCTTCCCAATTCTTATTTGCTCAAACTTTCTCTGAAATACTTTTGACTAAATGCTCTATTTAAACTATTAATTGCTTTTGTAAATCAATCTCTTTTCCGTCTCTAAATCACCTTTTTTAAAAAAAAAACTTTAAACTTCAAGATTCACAATTAATTTTGAACCAAATTTCATAAAACTCATAATATAGTTTACAAATTACCCAATACTTTTAAAAAGCAACACACCATTTAAGTAGGGAGATACAAACACGAGCTCCCCCCAAGGTAAACTACTAGAATTTTGTTTAATAACCTATATTTCTAATTTGAAATCCAACCAAATAATAAAAAAAGTTTTTCTCTTCAACTGTAAAGGCCGCAATATTCAAACAATTCTTAAGATTTTACACTCAGAATAAATCTAACATTTGCAAGGCAACAGTAAAATTATTTCCCTCAATTTCAATTTTATTTCAATTTCAAAATTATAGTACCTCTTTAAAATATAGTAAATTCCCAAAACTCTTAATCAAATATTGCAGAAAATTACCCAGTTTAGTCTTCTTAAACTTTCTGTTCTCTAATTCCATGAAAGCAAACTTACTAATAAATGATTTTTCTTTCTTCTCCTGGAAAATTTTCTTTTTAGAAGTATGCCTAGTTTTCCCACAGGTCCAACAGGTCAGAATGCCCCTGTGTTCAACTATTTACCCCTCTTACTCTATTTTTATTCCTCCCTTCCAATATCTGCAGTTTCTTATTTCCAATTCTAAATTTTCCAATCTTAACACACACACACACACACCACTTCAAAGTTATTTTAAAATTAACCAGTACTTTAAGTTTTGAAATTTCCTAAAATCAAGAGTTAAGCACCAGTCCTTGCTTTACCTTGAGAATTCTTTTCTCTGACTGAATCCTGATAACAGACTTTTTGTTTACAGGACTGATAGCCACTGTTCTTCTATTTTCTCAAAACTGCCCAAACTTTCAATCTATGTTTTTATTTTTTCCTCTTCTTTCCCCCTTCCTGCAAAGCCACTGCCAGAGACAGAGGACAAGAAAATGAAAAAAAAAAAAGATTTGCTTTTCTTGAGAAACCCAAAACTAATTCCCAAATTCTAAGACCAATACATTCTGAGGCACTCTGGAAGAATTACTACTCTGAATGAATTCCAACTCCTAACAATTCAGTCTGATATTTTTCTAAGCCTGTAACACAGAGGCTGAATTCTTCTCTCTTACAAGCCTTCTAACTTTTAACATAGAACAAAGGCAATGCAAAGCAGACATACACACAGACATTCACAAAACTCTATTTTCACCTTTTACATACAGATTTAAGTCTGATATACCCAAATAGTCCTGGGATATACATCCTCCTAATTTCTTCCCTTTTATATCTGGGAAGTTCATTCCAGTCTTGAATTCCCTAACTAACGTCCTGATACAAATTTTTGGACTGCTTCTATGCCACCCTGGACCCGATCCAGGTGTTGGCAGAGGCCCTACGTTACCCTCACGCCCCCACAGCCACCCGAGAGCCTCCTTAGGAAAAGTCCTTTATCATTGGGGTCAACAGCAGTCCACACCAAAAATAAATTTAAGAGGGCTAATCCCTCAGGGTCTTCCTTGACCCAGCCAATAAACCCCCAGACTTCCCAAGAGCTTTACTTCAGGAACATATGTTTCTTTTCAAGCTGCAAATGCTGGCCATCAGGACTCTATTTCCTTCAATCTTCAATTCTGTGTTCCAATGAGTATCCCTGCCTTGGGTCGTTGTTTAAGAGGGGAAGGAGGCTGCCCATCCAGAGTCAGAGACCATGGAGAAAACTACTCCGTGGACGCCTGTCCCTGTTCGGGGTGCACATAACCGTCTCCCCCAAAGACCCCATCCCAGACGAACCCCCAACTGTGAGGGATGTAGAAGACCCTTACCCAGAATGACTACTCAGAGATCACTCAGTAGAAGGCAGAAAAGTTGTTTATTGAAAACCTCTGGAGGATGACCTGTCCCATCGCAAGATAAGAAAGAGAAAGGTCCCGGTAGGAGGGCTAAAGAAGTAGTAAAGATACATGGCTTTTATACAAGAAATTACATCACAAGTAAGACAGCATTGAGAAGGGGAGGGGGAGGCATCTAATTGGTTGTTGCTATTTGGGGAGATTGGAATGGAAGGTTTCTGTTTCCCTGAAATCTCTTGATTTCAAGGAAACAGAAAGTCAGGCCTTCAGGCTTAATCAAGCAGATAGTGGTCCAGCTAATAGACTAAATATCAATAAATGTCAAATACTGATAAATGTCATCAACAGGTTAAGTAAATGTGTTTCTAGCTGGCCAAGGCTCAAGTAAATATGAGCCTGCACATATTATACAGGTCATAGGGGAAACACAGAAATAATAAAATAGAAAAAGAATTCATACATTCCTGTAAGTTCTTCACCTTATCTATTCCCCACACTTCCTTTCCCTTCCCTTCCTCCCTTTCTTCCTTCCTTCCTTTCCTTCTTTCCCTTTTCCCTCCCTCCTTTTTCTCCTTTCCCTCCATCCACTTAGCTTACCTATATACTCTCTTGAAAACTTTTGTTTTCTTTTAGATTGTTGAACCTTCCCATGTTATCTTGGCATTTACTGGCTAGATTTCTTTCTTAAGGACCAGACCTTAAGTCAAAAGCACTCATTGATTCATGACCAAAAAGAGGTCCCAGGCCAAGCCCCAAGTGGTCATTTTTGGGCCAGGATTAACTCAGAATGAAAGTAAATAGCCAATTTGAATAGAAACTGGAGAAGTGGCCCTGGAATGAGTACTACACATTTATATCATCCACTTCACAGGATTGTTTCCCCTCCCCCTCAAGTCCAAATTTAAGGTCCATCTATTCTGTCTTCCTTCCCCCTCACTGAGAAGGTATGAGAAAGGGAAAAATATATGTATAGATATGCCAAAAAATTCCCACATTAGCCATGTTCAAAAATAAGAAATAAAGAGAAGAAAACGTTCTTCAGTTGACACTCTGAATTCCTTAGTTCTCTCTCTAGAGATAAGAGCATGTTTTATCAAGAGTCTTTTGGATTCACAGCACTGTTGTTGAAATCAAATGTTTCAATTTTGGGAAGAATGTTTTTATCATCAAAATTCAGTGAATTATTCAATACACATTTATTGGTTGCTATTTGCCAGACATTACACTGGGTGCTGGGAGAGAAAGAACATTATGAATTGGGCTAAGTGTAGATTAAATCAGGAAAAGATAAGAATTACAAAACCAAGCCTTCTTAGTACCATCCGTTTACCCACAGGGTACTAGTGTACTGTAAGCGTCTTTTAGATGGTAGTAATAGTTTCATGACTGGAGCAATCATTATTTATTCTTTCAGAAAGCCTTATTTATTTTTCCTAGCAACTATAAATACAAACATCATGCAAATCCATAGACTGACATTGCTCCCCCTCCCTCAACCTTCCACTGCCTAATCTCTGAGAAAGTTGAATTTGATAATTCCTTCCCCAGGTTTAAAGAGTTTGGGGACTTTAATGAAACTTTCATTTAAAAATCTTATCAGTCAGTAAAGCTTAAAGCAACAAAACTTTTTTATGTTGCATTAAAACTCAAAGAAAGATTTAGGATTAAACATGAGATATTTGTAGCAAGTTTTGAGGGTACAAGGAAAAATAGAAGAAGGGATTCAGCAAGGAAAGAAAGTCTGAAAAAAATGGAGAGTCAAGCTTGAAAACTTAGGGAACACAGATAAAGTTATTTTTACTAGTTTGCCAGTAAGAGCAAGCACATTGCGAACAAAATACAATGTCACAACCTTCATCACAATAAGAAGTTACTTCATCATTCTGAATTCTACTTGTCTCAGCAAAGGAAGATGACACGGTAGAACTTGCCACATAAATAGAGCTTGATTTAGTATAAATGACTTAGCAGAAAAGAAAATTAAATCATCATTTTTAGTCTTGCTGTTGAAGCAGGAGAATACTCCCAACCCTGTCTAGGCTTCAGGTTGTCTTTATATGTACACAAATCCCCCACTTCCTTCAGGATAAAGCTCAAGAACCGCTGCCTTCACAGAGATCTTTCTGATTAGCCCTAAGTGCTGGTACCCTACTTCACTTACTACTTTTTATTCAATTACCTTTTATTTTGTATCTATTCTATATACTTTTTTTACATCTTATACACAGCAGTATGGTGATATGGTTACTTATCTAAACTAAGGAACAAAATTACTCCTTCTTTATGCTTCTACCTTTGTGTGGATTGGGTCACTAAATCTCAGACCCTCCCTATACTCCTTTTTAGCAACACTTTCTAGTCACTCCTTTGGCTCTGTTGTGTAGGAGAAATGGGTTTCTTTCAATTTGTACATGGAAAGAAAATGGGAAAAACAGGTGATCAAGGAGTCAGCTTTTCATATCAATTACAATTATTTGTCTAGAGAGAGCTGGATCCATAATTTTCTCCTTGCTCTGGGAAGTTATTAAAATATCAATCAACAATTCTTTTTAGTTTCTTTTGAGCCCCATGCCAATAAATATCCCTAAATATCCTAAACGATATTTAGAAATGAAAATAATCTGTCTCTAATCTCTCATTTTTCTCAATTCTCTCACCTCTATTTCTCTATCTTTCTGATTAGAAGCAGATTATTCCAGTAAGGTAGAGTAGGCTGTGCAATGTGTGTGTGTGGGGAAATTCAGTATTCAACAATATTTGAGTTTCCAATCCTTCAACTTTTTAAAAAATTGTCAAAAGGCTAGTAAAATTAGTGAAGATGTCTGTGATAAAGATGGTACAATAAAAATATGGGGTGTTCAAGGAAGACTAGCACCTCTGGTAAAAAGGGCTTATTGAGCCCTTTTTAGAACTGCTCATTCACTTTTAGCATCTACCTGGTACTCAGCTCTCACTTATGGCTCCCAGAAGCTGCAGTATGTGCAGCAGCCAAACCCCAGTAAACCATATCAGCAGAAGGACTAAAACAGAGAGAGGGTCAGTGAGTTAGGTGGTTGTCTATTTGACGCATGTGAAGATATTCCCCAGCAGAATGGGTGGATGAGAACAGGAAGGCAGTTGAAGCAATCACTATGGAGTACTTAGAGCTTGGTCAGACATCAAAGATACCAATGTCATCCGTTGCATCTTGGGCCATCGCTAGTTGTCATTGAATGAGACAAGTGAAGATTTCTCAGAGACTGTAGGGTAAAGTCGATCAGAGCCTAGATCTAAGTTTCAGATTGTTTATGCCAAAAAAGGAGACATTATTATACATTGGCCAACAACTCCCTTCTGTGTGGCTGAAGAATTCAGTTAAACCAATGAATTTAAAAGTCAACAGGTTATGGGAGGATCTGTAGTTTTTTCAGCTATACATCTCAGCTTCTGCCTCTGCACTGGGCCATACCCTGCTAGACTGCCTAGTGAATGTGCCGGCCCACTTCTTTCAAGAACCAAATAAAGGCTTCCTGTTTGTATCTGAAGACATTTTCAAGTAGTCAGTTTCAGAGGTCTAACATTCCTGCCCCACACATCTTGACTTCTGTCTTGTCACTAGACTTCGATGACTCTGGAAGAAAAAATGAGGCTGACAAGTTTGGCCAGCCCTACCTCACTTAAATCCAATGCAAACATGAGTGAAAACATCACCACATTATACTACTGGTCCTCTTTGAAAAGAAAGGACAAATAAAAACAACAGTGATTATCCTAGTTAGTTAATAGAATGATTCCTATCACTGTAACATTAGAAAAGGACATTCTGAATTTATATATTGATTGTACCAGTATAGCTACAATTCATCTAAAGAGGGTAATTTTCTATTCCTTATTCAACTTAAAAAATCTCATCAGGTATAACAACATTTTTTTCTTTTTAATAATATTTTATTTTCCAAACATATGCAAAGATAGTATTCAACATTCATCTCTATAAGATTTCATATTCCAGATTTCTCTCTCTCCCTCCCTTATCCCCCCCTCCCCAAGACAGCAAGTGATCCAACATAGGTTAAATATGTACAATTCTTTCAAACATATTTTCACATTTGTCATATTGTTCAAGAAAAATCAGATCAAAATGGGAAAAAAAACCATGAGAAAGAAAGAAGCAAATAAAAGGTGAAAATACTATGCTTCAATTCACATACAGTCTCCATAATTCTCTCTTTGGATATAGATGACACTTTCCATTCCAAGTCTATTGAATTGCTTTGAATCGGTCACATTGTTGAGACAGTCAAATCCTTCACAGTTGATCATCTGCATAATTTTGTTGTTACTGTGTACAGTGTTCCCTTGGTTCTGCTCAGTTACTCAGTTCTTCAGTTCTTCTCTGGCCACAAATTCCTTCCTTTTCCACAGATCTGGGAGGTAGACTATCCTTTATTCTTCTAATTTGCTTATAATGTCACTCTTTATGTCTAAATCATGAACCCATTTGTGGCTCAATGCCTAGTTTCTGTCATATTAATTTCCAATTTCCCAGCAATTTTTGTCAAATGGTGAGTTCTTATCTCAGAAGTTGGGGTCTTTGGGTTTATCAGACACTAGATTACTATACTCATTGACTGTTGTGTCTTGTGAACCCAATCTACTCTACTGATCAACTACTCTATTTTTTAGCCAAAGCCAAATGGTTTTGATCACTGTTGCATTATAGGATAGTTTTAGGTTTGGTACAGCTAAGCCACCTTCATTTGCATTTTTTCATTAATTCCCTTGAAACCCTTGACCTTGACCTTTTGTTCTTTCGGATGAACTTTATTATTTTTTCTAGCTCTGTAAAATAATTTCTTGAGAGTTTGATTGGTATGGCATTGAATAAGTAGATTAATTTAGGTAGTATTGTCATATTTATTATATTAGCTCAGCCTACCATGAGCACTTGATATTTTTCCAATTACTTTGTGTGGAAAGTGTGTTTATATAGTTCCTGACTTTGCCTTGGCAGGTAGACTCCTGAATATTTTATTATCTACAGTTATTTTAAATGGGATTTCTCTTTTAATCTCTTGCTGCTGAACTTTATTGGTAACACATTTATTTATTTATTTTTTGCTGAGGCAATTGAGGTTAATTGATTTGCCCAGGGTCACACAGCTAGGAAGTATTAAGTGTCTGAGGTCAAATTTGAACTCCCATCCTCCTGACTTCAGGGCTGGTGCTCTATCCTCTGCACCACCTAGCTGCTTCTACTGGTAACATATGAAAATGTTGATGATTTATGTGGATTTATTTTGTATCCTGCCACTTTGCTAAAGTTGTGAATTTTTTCTAGTAGGTTTTTTAAAATTGGTTCTTTAGTATTCTCTAAGCATACCATCATATCATTTGCAAAGAGTGATAATTTGGTTTCCTCATTATCTATTCTAATTCCTATAATCTTTTTTTCTTCTTTTATTGGCAAAGCTAACATTTCTAATACACTATTGAATAGTAATGATGATGGTGGGCAACCTTGTTCCACCCCTGATCTTTTTGGGAACAGTTCTAGTTATCCCCATTATATACGATACTTGCTGATGGCTATAAATAGATGGTATTGATCCTTTTAAGGAAAACTCCATTTATTCCTATACTCTCTAATGTTTTTTTTTTAATTTAATAGCCTTTTATTTACAGGTTATATGCATGGATAACTTTACAGCATTAACAATTGCCAAACCTCTTGTTCCAATTTTTCACTTCTTACCCCCCACCCCCTCCCCTAGATGGCAGAATGACCAGTAGATGTTAAATACATTAAAATATAAATTAGATACACAATAAGTATACATGACCAAAACATTATTTTGCTGTATAAAAAGAACCAGTCTCTGAAATATTGTACAATTAGCTTGTGAAGGAAATAAAAAATGCAGGTGGGCATAAATATAGGGATTGGGAATTCAATGTAATGGTTTTTAGTTATCTCCCAAAGTTCTTTCTCTGGGCATAGTTGGTTCAGTTCATTACTGCTCCATTGGATATGATTTGGTTGATCTCGTTGCTGAGGATGGCCTGGTCCATCAGAACTGGTCATCATATAGTATTGTTGTTGAAGTATATAATGATCTCCTGGTCCTGCTCATTTCACTCAGCATCAGTTCGTGTAAGTCTCTCCAGGCCTTTCTGAAATCATCCTGTTGGTCATTTCTTACAGAACAGTAATATTCCATAATTTTCATATACCACAATTTATGCAGCCATTCTCCAACTGATGGACATCCATTCAGTTTCCAGTTTCTAGCCACTACAAAGAGGGCTGCCACAAACATTCGTGCACATACAGGTCCCTTTCCCTTCTTTATAATCTCTTTGGGATATAAGCCCAGTAGTAACACTGCTGAATCAAAGGGTATGCACAGTTTGATAACTTTTTGAGCATAGTTCCAAACTACTCTCCAAAATGGTTGGATTCGTTCACAACTCCACCAACAATGCATCTCTCTAATGTTTTTAATAGGAGCAGGTGCTGCATTTTGTCAAATGCTTCTTCTGCATCTATTGAGATAATCACATGATTTTTGTTAGTTTGGTTATTGATTTAGTCAATTGTGCTAATAGTTTTCCTAATATCGAATCAGCTCTGCATTCCTAGTATGAACTTTATTTGGTCATGGTGTATTAACCTGGGGATTAACCTTCTCTAATCTCTTTGCTAATATTTTATTTAAGATTTTTGCATCAATATTCATTAGGGAAATTGATCTATAATTTTATTTCTCTGTTTTGACCCTACCTGGTTTAGGTATCAGCATCATGTCAGTGTCATAAAAAGAATTTGGTAGGATTCCTTTTTTCCCCTATCTTTTCAAAAATAGTTTGCATGGTATTGGAACGTTTTTTTTAATGTTTGGCAGAATTCACATATAAATCCATCTGGCCCCGGAGATTTTTTTCTTAGGGAGTTGATCGATAGCTTCTTTAATTTCTTTTTCTAAAATGGGGCTATGTAAATAATTTATTTCCTCCTCTGCTAATCTGGGCAATCTATATTTTGTAAGTATTCATCCATTTCACTTGGATTAGTATATTTATTGGTATACAATTGGACAAAATAGCTCCCACTTATTGCTCTAATTTCCTCTTCATTGGTGGAAAGTTCATCCTTCTCATTTTTGATACTAACAATTTGATTTTCTTCTTTCCTTTTTCTAATCAAATTAACAAAGGTTTATCTATTTTGTTGGGGTTTTTTTTTTTTTTACCACAAAACTAACTCTTTTGTTTATTAATACAATAATTTTTTTTTTACTTTAAGTTTTATTAATCTCCCCTTTTATTTTCAGAATTTCAAAGTTGGTATTCAATTGGTGTTTTTTAATTTGTTCTTTTTCTACTTTTTTTAGTTGCGTGCTCTTTTTTCTATTTTATGCAAGTAAACATCCTAGAGATATAAAACTTCCCCTACAAACTGCTTTGCTGCATCCCATAAATTTTGGTATGTTATCTCATCATTTTCTTGAGTGAAATTATCAATTGTGTCTATGATTTGTTATTTCACTCATTCTTTAGGATCAGATTGTTTAGTTTCCAATTAATTTTTGGTCTTCCCCGGTCCTTTATTATATGTAATTTTTATTGCATCATGATCTGAAAAAGATGCATTTGGTATTTTTGCCTTTTTCATTTGATTTTGAGGTTTTTATGTCCTAATTCGTGGTCAATTTTTTGTATAGACTTCAAGTAGCATCAAGGCAAAAAGTATACTCTTTTTTGTCTCCATTAAATTTTCTCCAAAGATCTATCATACCTATTTTTTTTCTAAAATTCTGTTTATCTCCTTCTTTCTTATTTATTATGTGGTTCTATTTATCTAGTTTGAGAGAGCAAGGTTGAGATCTCCCACTAATACAGTTTTGTTGTCTAATTCTTCTTGCAGCTCTCTTAACTTCTCTTCTAGGAAGGTGGATGCTATACTAGTTGGTACATATATGTTTAGTATTGATATTACTTCATTATCTATGGTACCCTTTAGCAAGAAGTAATTTCTTTCCTTCTCTCTTTTAATTAGATCTATTTTTGCTTTTGCTTGGTCTGAGATCAGAATTACTATTCCTGCTTTTTTTTTTTTTTTAACTTTACCTGAAGCAGAATAGATTCTGTTTCAGCCTTTTACCTTTTCTCTATATGTATCACTCTGCTTTAAATTTGTTTCTTGTAAACAACATATTCTAGGATTCTAGCTTTTAATCTAGTATGCTATTCACTTTCATTTTATGGAAGAGTTTATCCCATTCACATTCATAGTTGAAATGACTAACTGTATTTAGTACCACCTTATTTTCCCCAAGTTATATTTTTCTCTTTACTCTCCCCCATACCCTCCTCCCCAGTATTTTGCTTTTGACCACTACCTCCCTCAAACAACCCTCCCCTTTTATAGCCCCTCCCCTTTCTTATACATTTCCCCTTCTATTTTCTTCCTTTCCCCTTTCTCCAGCTATTTCCCTGTAGGGTGAGACAAGTTTTTTTTGACATCAAATATGCCTAATATTCTCTCTTTGAGTCAAATCTGATAAGATTAAGATTCACACAATGCTCCTCCCCCTCCTTTTTTTCTCTCAGTTGTAATAGATCTTTTTTGCCTCTTCATGAGATGTAATTTCCAAAAACAGTTCAGAGACTTGATTTGGTGTTGATCTGAGGGATGCCAGGAAGAGGTTAGATAAAGACCTATCTACTCTCTGCTATCTTGGTTCTGTCCCTAATCCTCTTCAGTTCTAATACATTTATAGAAATGTTTGTTATAGTTTATTGTTGTGGTTGTATTTTTAGGGAGCCTCAGGTGGCACAGTGGATAGAGAGTGCATAGAGACAGATCAGAAAGATTCATTTTTGTGAGTTTAAAGTTAGCTTCAGATGCTTACTAACTGTATGAGTCTGGGCAAGCTGCTTAATTTTGTCTGCCTCAGTTTCCTCATCTGCAGAATGAGCTGGAGAAGAAAATGGCAAACTACTTGAGTATCTTTGCTAAAGAAAACCCCAAATGCAGTCATGGAGAGTCAAACACAGCTGAACAGTGATTTAACAATAAAGGAAAGCAGGTATTCCAAGAGGGATGAGAAAAAAAAAGGTCATTTCAGATATTTAACTCTTTATTCCACAAAATCAGTTTATTTATTTATTTTTACAAAATCAGTTTATAATAGCTTGTTATAAGTATATCTAATAATTTCATATTTACTTAGTGTCTTCTCGGTACCCTCCCAACTGGGGTCCCCTACATTTCTGATTGAAAGTGGCCTGAAGACAATTACCTAGAGATTATACTAAAGAGCTATATTGACAAAAATCATCACTAATTCTCTAAAAGGTAGATGAAAGTTATTTGAATAGATTATACCAATATGGTGGAGATTCCTAGGTCTCAATCACCAAATTGTCATTTAAATTTAGCATATTTCACATTATATTCTGAATATTTCTAGTTCTTAAGAACTTTACAGCTTTCAACTAAGCTCTCTAATTGGACTTCCAGCTTTTCAATAACTTCTGTGCTATTTCCCAAAACTAAATCAAGTGAGATAAGGTATGTAAAATGCTTTGAAAAACCTTAAAGCAGTATATAAATGCTAGCTATTATTATTAAATTGTCGGTTAAAAAATAGGAATATCTATGTTGAAATAGACAATCATTAACCAAAAGCACTATTATTTCCCAGATAAATGTTTCTACTATTGCTTTATTTCATAAAATCAATCACAACATTCAGATCAAAGATTCAATCTCCTAATATGACATATGCATCACATTATAAGTGTTATTACAAATATTTAGAGAACTTATTGAAAATGTTTTTTAAAATTATGATAAAAGTGACACAAAAAGCATTAACATGTGGTAGGTGAATATTATGGAATATTATTGTTCTATGAAAAACAATCAGCAAGATGATTTCAGATAAGTCTGGTGAGATTTACATGAAGTGATGCCAAGAAAACATCGTATACAGCAACAAGAAGATTATGTAATGATCAATTCTGATGGAGGTGGCTCTTTTCATTAATGAGGTGATTCAGGCCAATTCCAATAGATTTGTGATAGAGAGAGTTATCTGCATCCAGAAAGAGTACTGTGGAGACTGAATGTGGACCACAACATAATTTTGTTGTTGTTGTTTGTTTGTTTTTTGCTTTAATTCTCATTTTTTTCCTTTTCTATCTGATTTTTCTTATGCAGCATGACAAATGTGGAAACATGTACAGAAAAGTTGTACATGTTTAATATATTTTGGATTACTTGCCATCTAGGAGAGTGGTGGGGTGGCAGGAGGGAATAAAAATTTGGAAAACAAAGTTTTGCAAGGGTGAATTTATTTTGCATATATTTTATTTATTTATTTATTTTTAATAATTATAACTTTTTATTGACAGAGTCCATGCCTGGGTAATTTTTTACAACATTATCCCTTGCACTCACTCCTGTTCTGACTTTTCCCCTCCCTCCCTTTACCCCCTCCCCCAGATGGCAAGCAGTCTTATACATGTTAAATATGTCACAGTATATTTTAGATACAATATATGTGTGCAGAACCGAATAGTTCTCTTGTTGCACAGAAAGAATTGGATTCAGAAGGTAAAAATAACCCGTGAAGAAAAACCAAAAAGGAAACAGTTTACATTCATTTCCCAGTGTTCTTTCTCTGGGTGTGGCTGCTTCTGTCCATCATTGATCAATTGAAACTGAGTTAGATCTTCTCTTTGTCAGAGAAATCCACTTCCATCAGAATACATCCTCATACAGTATCGTTGTTGAACTATATAATGATCTCCTGGTTCTGCTCATTTCACTTAGCATCAGTTCATGTAAGTCTCTCCAAGCCTCTCTGTATTCATCCTGCTGGTCATTTCTTACAGAACAATAATATTCCATAACATTCATATACCACAATTTACCCAACCATTCTCCAATTGATGGGCATCCATTCATTTTCCAGTTTCTAGCCACTACAAACAGGGCTGCCACAAACATTTTGGCACATACAGGTCTCTTTCCCTTCTTTAGTATCTCTTTGGGGTATAAGCCCAGTAGTAGCACTGCTGGATCAAAGAATATGCACAGTTGGATAACTTTTTGGGCATAATTCCAGATTGCTCTCCAGGTCTGGATTCATTCACAACTTCACCAACAATGTATCACTGTCCCAGTTTTCCTCACATCCCTTCCAACATTTGTCATTATTTTTCCTGTCATTTTAGCCAATCTGACAGGTGTGTAGTGGTATCTCAGAGTTGTCTTAATTTATTTTGCATATATTTTAAAAATAAAAAGCTATCATTAAAAAAAAATAAAATAAAAATAAAAAAGCACTAACAAAACAAATCTTATGAAATAAAGTAAAATAAAATAATCAAAGCTACCTCTAACCATATAAAAATGTTCAGATTACTAATTATTAGAGAAACGTAAATTAAAACAACCCAGGTACCACCTTTTATCTATCAGAATTGAAAAAAATGCTGGAGTGAATATGGAGCAATAAGCATACTATTGGTGAATAGTTGTAAATTGATGGTGAAGTTGTAAATTGGTTCAACCATTCTGAAGAAAATTCTGAACTATGCCCAAAGGGCTATAAAACTATGCAAACTTTTTGATCCAGCAACATCAATACTAGGTCTGTATCTCAAAAAGATCAAAGAAAAAGGGGAAAAATGTATCTGTACAAAAATATTTAGTGCATCTCTTTTTGAATTGACAAAGAATTAGAAATTGAGGGGATGACCATCAATGAAAAAAACTTCTGAGAAAGTTGCTGTATAGATTGTAATGAAGTACTATTGTGCTATAAAGAATTATGAGGGCAATGACTTCATATCAATGGGAGGGGAAAGGATTGGAGGGAGAAAATCCCCAAAATGTTGTTAAAATATTAAAAAATAAATAAATAATTTTTTAAAAATAAGTTTTAAAAGACAAAGGCAAAAATAAAACACAAAATTAAATAGATCACCATCAGTCTAAGAATATTAGATGATTTGAATGCATTTCCAAATCACCCATATGGAGAAAAAGATTCCCTGCATGTATCTTCCAGTGTTGGCATTCTGTGCTGATTTTATTCATAAATCAATATATAGTGTAGTTATCATTTTTAATCTCACAGCTATGAAGATGTAATGACATCATTCTCCAATAATTACCATTCTGAATGCAAATCAAATATGTCATAGATAAAAAATTGTTTCCAATTAATTTATCAAACCTAACAGAAATCTAAATTTTAAATTTCTCAAATCTCAAGCTTGAGCAACTTGTTTTAACAACTTTTCTAAATCCATTAAAGACGCTAGTAAATGTGAAATTAAGCTTGAAAATCATTACAAATTTCAAATCCAACTCTTAACTCCCTGAATTAGAATTATTTATTCAGAGTTATTCTGAGAGTTTCTTCTGTGGCAAATTCCTCTTTCACTGGTATATTCCTTTCCAAGATATCCTATTGTTTAGGCTTAGAAATTCTATATGAATTACCTAAGGATACAGTGTGAGTCTTTATAAGGGGATTGGATTTTTTTATGTAAACAAGGTATTCTACATATACCAAGCATTTCTTCTAGTGGAATTCATATGTGTCCAAACATGTCAATTGCAGTCTTTCTGCATTATTTTGCTATTCTCCTCTTATCCCAATAAAACAAATAAATAGCATAGTAAAGAGTGTTCAGCCTTGAGTTGGGAAAACTTGAATTTAAATCCAGCCTCACTTAATCTCTGTCTGCCTCAGTTTCTTCATCTATAAAATAGGAAGAAAAATAGGACCTACCTTCAAGGGTATTATGAAGATAAAATGAGATATTTGTAAAGTGCTATGTAAATGCTAGCTATTATTATTATTAAGGATAATAAACTGAGGGCAACTAGTTGGTGCAATGGATAGAGCACTAGCCCTGAAGTCAAAAGGACCTGAGTTCAATTCTGGCCTCAGACACTTAACACTTCTTCCCTGTATGACCCTGGGCAAGTCACTTAATCCCAGTTGCCCTAAACAAACAAAAAAAGAACAAGAATTGTGAGGGGGAGGGAGGAGAGGGAGACTTCTTTTGATGTTTCTGTATTTTCTTTTCTTTTCTTCCTGCTGATTTTAATTGGTTACTGGAGACTGCCAAAAAAAAAAAAAAATCAAAATGAGGAATTTGTTTTAATTCCTGTTTAAGGAAAGAACTCTATTCCTGCTGTTTAGAACTACTAATCTAAGCAATTCAATCAGTCACAGCTTGCTATTTCCATTTTACCTAAACTTCATTAAGTTTTTGTGGATTTTTTCACTAATATCAAAAGCATCTCCATACATTTTATGTTGCATTTAATTGAGCTTTAAGTTTATGCTGAATTTAATTAACTAAAATAGATCTATCTACCCTCTAGATCTATCTTACCCCGAATCATAAGTATGGAATGAAGCTAACCTGTTAAATGCTAAAATTGTTTAGAGGGTTATTTTTGCTCAACAAATTTTTTCATAGAATCTTCCTTGGTGGTAAATTGATCAAGAAAAAGTTAATCGTAAGTATGGAATGAAGCAGATCTATCTTACCCCGAATCATAAGTATGGAATGAAGCTAACCTGTTAAATGCTAAAATTGTTTAGAGGGTTATTTTTGCTCAACAAATTTTTTCATAGAATCTTCCTTGGTGGTAAATTGATCAAGAAAAAGTTAATCGTAAGTATGGAATGAAGCAGATCTATCTTACCCCGAATCATAAGTATGGAATGAAGCTAACCTGTTAAATGCTAAAATTGTTTAGAGGGTTATTTTTGCTCAACAAATTTTTTCATAGAATCTTCCTTGGTGGTAAATTGATCAAGAAAAAGTTAATCGTAAGTATGGAATGAAGCAGATCTATCTTACCCCGAATCATAAGTATGGAATGAAGCTAACCTGTTAAATGCTAAAATTGTTTAGAGGGTTATTTTTGCTCAACAAATTTTTTCATAGAATCTTCCTTGGTGGTAAATTGATCAAGAAAAAGTTAATCGTAAGTATGGAATGAAGCAGATCTATCTTACCCCGAATCATAAGTATGGAATGAAGCTAACCTGTTAAATGCTAAAATTGTTTAGAGGGTTATTTTTGCTCAACAAATTTTTTCATAGAATCTTCCTTGGTGGTAAATTGATCAAGAAAAAGTTAATCGTAAGTATGGAATGAAGCAGATCTATCTTACCGAATCATAAGTATGGAATGAAGCTAACCTGTTAAATGCTAAAATTGTTTAGAGGGTTATTTTGCTCAACAAATTTTTTCATAGAATCTTCCTTGGTGGTAAATTGATCAAGAAAAAGTTAATCGTAAGTATGGAATGAAGCAGATCTATCTTACCCCGAATCATAAGTATGGAATGAAGCTAACCTGTTAAATGCTAAAATTGTTTAGAGGGTTTTTGCTCAACAAATTTTTCATAGAATCTTCCTTGGTGGTAAATTGATCAAGAAAAAGTTAATCGTAAGTATGGAATGAAGCAGATCTATCTTACCCCGAATCATAAGTATGGAATGAAGCTAACCTGTTAAATGCTAAAATTGTTTAGAGGGTTATTTTTGCTCAACAAATTTTTTCATAGAATCTTCCTTGGTGGTAAATTGATCAAGAAAAAGTTAAATAAAGCCCAAATATCTGATTATCCTTTTCCATTCCACCTCTAAGTATTCTCAAAGTTATGAGAACACAGATCTAAAGCTAGGAGCCACAAATTAGTTGCTCAGTCAATAAACATCTATTAGCTTTGTGCCAGACACTGTGTAAAGCAATGGAAATACAAAAAGGAAAAGACTTTGCCTTCAAGAAGTTTGTAATCTAATGGTAGAAGGCAACACACACGCACACACACGAAAAATAAAAAGGAAAAGGAAAAGAAGGAAAACCCGGATCTAGGGCTCCATAGAGAAACCCAAAAGATGCAGTCTGGTAGGAATCCTGACCATCCTACTTAAATTGAAGTTTAGGAGAGAGCTCAGTGCTCTGAATTTCAATCAGAGGAGTCCCGGGGCAAGAGGATACTGATGAGAAAATCTAGTTTAAACTCTTCAAGTTACAGATAAAGAATCCTTGACTTTCAACCATTACCAAATCTCAATTCCCCTCCCTAACATTGTCACATCTGCCCTCATTCTCTGCTGTCTTCAAAATTATTTTGTATATCTGTCTCTTGAACTCTCTACATCCTCTTTTTTCTATTTATCTTGGTAGCCTTAATACCTTGCACTCGGTAGGGAGCAATCGTTATCCTCCACGGCTTTGCCCATCACCCTCTTCTGAAGGCTCCTTCCTCTCTAGATTTTCATAACTTCCTGACTTCTTTTCTCAGCCCCCCCAGTTACCATTTCCACAGTCACCACTGCACACCTGCGCATCCTCACCACTGCACACCTGCGCATCCTCATCACTGCACACCTGCGCATCCTCACCATTGCACACCTGCGCATCCTCACCACTGCACACCTGCGCATCCTCACCACTGCACACCTGCGCATCCTCACCACTGCACACCTGCGCATCCTCACCACTGCACACCTGCGCATCCTCACCACTGCACACCTGCGCATCCTCATCACTGAGCCTTCCCGTTGCCCTCCGGCCAGAGTCTCTTTGCTGCAACCCCTCATCCACTCACCTGCCAAAATGATTGCCCTGAAGTACGCCTGACCGCTTCATCCCGCGACACAAGAAATAATATTCTTTATCTCTTGCCCCCGAGACCGATCATGAACCCCTCGGAGATTTTTATCTTTTGGCAGCTTCTTGCGCCTTCCCCAGGCTTCTCGCATCATTCCCGTGATGCAGATGCAGAAACAGCTGCGGGCTGTCCAGTACTCCGGGAGAGCCTCCTCCTTTCCCGGGTTGGACGCTGACGGCCGCCGGTATTCGCTGCCTTTCCTCCGGACTCGGCCCAGGAGGCTGGCTCCGCTCCCGGCCCCCCACCCGTGGCGGGGCTTCCTTGGGGAGCAGGCGCTGGGCCCTGGTACCGGGCAGGTGTTGACAAATACCGGCAGGCCGGCTTCTGTGCCCCCCCCCCCCCCCCCCCCCCCCCCGCGGCCTGCACACTTCATGTTTTGGCAGGGACTCCTGGCGCGGGGCTTTTCTAATGACCGACAGACACGCGGTGGGCGCTAGGGGGAGCCTCGCCCCGCACTCTGTCCCCTGGGCGCTCACTAGATAAGGGCTAAAGTCTAAGGCCCGGCGGCCTCTGCCTTAGAGCTCGGCGCGCCAGCTGCCTGCCATGGCCTCCCGGCTCTTCCGCAGGTCTCTCCGGAGTTGGAGCCTCCTGAGCAACCAGCCTCGGCTCCCCATCGCCCCGAGGACTAGGCGAGTGTGCTGCGGAGGCCCGGCGGAGGGCGGGGGAGCGGAAGAGAGGGGAGGGTTTTTTTTTAGAAAAGTTTGTGGGAGCTCTTCGTTAGCGGGAAACGGGTGCTGCCGTAACTGAGTCCCTTCCGGATAACCCTCAAGGGAGAGCTGGGACAAGTTCTGGTCCTCACCTGCCGCGGGACTGTCGCCCCCGGGGGGAGTTCCTCCCGCGCCTGGCGCTGGAGCAGGGGGGCGGGCTGGCACCCCGGGGAGGGACCCCACACTGGAGGAAGCGGGGTCGTGACCCTGAACTTTGCCTTACTTTCTCCCTGGCTTTGACCGTGAACTTTGGACTACTTTCTCCCTCGCTGACGTGACGGTGAACTTTGACCCCTTTTCCCGACTTGGAGGCTTTGCCTCTGCAGCTAAATTTGGCCGCAATAGGACAGTCCCGCTCCCCCCCCCACCCCACCCCCACCCCCCCCACACACACTCTCCAGGGGCAAAGGGCGTCTCCGCGGGCGGGGCGGCGGGGTGGAAGGGCACCGGAGTTAATGCTCGCTCCCCAGTGAAGACCAGGTTCTCCCCACTAGACTGAGCATCCTTAGAGTGGAGCCGAGGTTTGCTCATTTTAAATCCCAAACTCTTCCGAATCGCCCGGCATACAGTAGGTACTAAATACATGCCGACTGACCCCCTGCTCCGGGACGTCTGATCTGGCTCCTTTTCTAGGACATGACAGATTCACCCTAGCCATGGGACCTCTAGGAACCTCTCCGGGGGATTCCCAAAGAGAAGGGTGGTTTTTATCAGTGGCTTTTATGGTGCTAAACTGCAAAATATCCTCCAACTTTTTCGTCTTACTTTACTTTTTAAAATTATAGAGAACACTCCCCCATCCAAGAACTTTACTTTTTAAAATTATAGAGAACACTCCCCCATCCAAGAACTTTACTTTTTAAAATTATAGAGAACACTCCCCCATCCAAGAACTTTTGGAAAAAGGGGGATTGATTGAGAAAGGTCCTTTTCTTGTCTACTTTGTATATTTTGTTCCTGACTGCTACATAGTAATTTCAGAACTTTAGCTATTGGCTCTTTTTTAATTTATTTATTTAATAGCCTTTTATTTACAGGTTATATGCATGGGTAACTTTACAGCATTAACAGTTGCCAAACCTCTTGTTCCAATTTTTCACCTCTTACCCTCCACCTCCTCCCCCAGATGGCAGGATGACCAGTAGATGTTAAATATGTTAAAATATAACTTAGATACACAATAAGTATACATGACCAAAACGTTATTTTGCTGTACAAAAAGAATCAGACTCTGAAATATTGTACAATTATTTAGCTATTGGTTCTTAAAGAAGCTAAAGTATTCAGTTTGATACAGAATATTTTTGTGAGTGGTGGTTTTTCCCCCCTCAGGGTCAAAATCACTATAATACCTGCCTCCCAAGGGGAAAAGGAGAGTTGTAGACTGGGGGAGAAAGGAGTTAGATAAAAGTGAATGGGGAATGGAAAATAAAATATTTTCTATTTTAGAAAACTCCCAAGTCTTCAGAGCCCACTTTGAGAACCTGTGTATTTTTCACTCCATAACCCTGCTGTCAAAAGTGGAGGAATGCACTATGGAAAGGAGCTATTGTGAAAAGGAAATTAATTAGTATGATTACTTTAATTGTTTTTTAGATTATAAGATTAAAACTCCTTTCTTTAGGAAAAGCTAACAACTAGGCCAGTCTAACATAGGCATTAAGTCTAGGTTACCTGGAAAAAATGAAGAGATAGATTGATAAGATTTTATCATTTAGAATAAGACATATCTTTGTAGGAATAAAATAATCGTAGGACTATGAGTTTATAAAAGTAGTTCCCTTTTCTAGAAGCTGGAAAAAGGGGGATTGATTGAGAAAGGTCCTTTTCTTGTCTACTTTGTATATTTTGTTCCTGATTGCTACATAGTAATTTCAGAACTTTGGCTATTGGTTCTTAAAGAAGCTAAAGTATTCGGTTTGATACAGAATATTTTTGTGAGTGGTGGTTTTTTTCCCCTCAGGATCAAAATCACTATAATACCTGCCTCCCAAGGGGAAAAGGAGAGTTGTAGACTGGGGGAGAAAGGAGTTAGACAAAAGAGAAGTTCTTTCCAGTTTAAATGTATAAATAAGCTGCCTTTTTTCTTGATCCATGGTCTAAGCTGAGCAATTGAATCTTCTAAAATTGTCTGCTGGAAAATGGGGGGAAAAGGGGAATTGCTAACTTCAAATCTCAAGTACTTTTTTCCCAGTGAGCTTTCTGGTTATAAAAAAACATAACCTTGAAAACACAGGTTTAAAAAAAACTCAGAAAAGTGCACTAATCAAAAAATTTATCTTGTACAATCAAATTATGGTCAGAACATGTTTTGGTATTTTGGTTATTGTTCCTCTCTTCTGTTATGAAAATCAGCTATGTAAATCACTTATCATCTCTGACAACTGAGGAGTAAATTGACCCTATGCAAATGATAACTTTGCAAATTAAATCATAAGTGCTTGGCCTTCGGTTTCTTTTTATTTCAGATAATTTATTTTAATAGTTGGCAATCTTAAGACTCAAATTTAGAGATGTAGAATTGGAGGATATCTTGTACCTCTTGCAAAGTGCTTTGTAAACTTGAGAGTAGAATCAGAAGAGACCTTATACTTTTTGCCAAAATGCTTTGTATCCTGAAAGTGCTTGGGTAAATGTGATGTATTATTTCATTCTTATCTTTTTAATAAGATTCCATTGGACAGAATTAATAAAAAACAAATGATAATGTTTTCTTGGTTGATAATGGTGAATTCTGTTCATTAGATACATTTTCAAAAATTGTGATGTTGGAATCCAACCATTGTTCAAATAGAATCATCCTCTCTGGGCAAGACACTTTAACCTCTGTTGGCTTCAATTTCCTATCTATAGATAACAATAGCACCTATTTCCCAATATTTTGAAGATCGAATGAGATAGTATATGTAAAGTGATTTGCAAGCTGTCAGTCACAATATAAATGCAAATTATCCTTCTCATCATTATTTAATTATTATTATTGTCATTATTACCTATGGCAGATATCCAGTACATTATCTTTCTGATTCTGAAATAACTCTCCTGAAAAGTAAAAACTTTTCATTGTTTAACAAAGGCATGGATGACAGTAGCCTGATGGGGGGAAAGTGATAGGCTATTTAAAGAAAATTTGCTAAGGGGTTTAAAAAATTTTTCTTTAGGGCCTCACATGCAGGAGGGAAAGGCCGTCTGGAAAGTTCTTCTGCCAAAAGCCTCACTGACATTGGTATTCGAAGAATCTTCTCTTCAGAACATGATATCTTCAGGGAAAGTGTCCGGAAGTTCTTTCAAGAGGAGGTGATTCCACGTCACACAGAGTAAATATGATAATTTTTGTTTCCATTTTGAAGATTATGAATTTAGATGTAGCCTCATGACAATATCTTACAGAGGGAAGTTCCTTTCCTTGTCTGCTTTGTATATTTTGTTCCTGATTGCTATGTAGTAATTTTGGAACATTGACTGGCTATTGGTTCTTAATGAACAGCTAAAAGTATTCAGTTTGATAAAGAGTACTTTTGTGAGTTTGCTGGGTTTTTCCTCTTAGAGTCAAAATCACAATTATTTGTTCTCTTTCTCCATCATTTCTGCATCCACATATATTCATATCATTATGACAAAAATTATTTTTTTATTATAAAACACAAAACCAGATGTGTCTTTTTATCTAAGTGGCAACCAGGGATAAAGGGACTGGAGTTCTGGCATTGAGTCAAAAAGACCTGAGTACACATCTGGCTTTAGACACTAATTTGATGTGTGACTGATCCTTTGCCAGTCACTTACATTCTGCCTGCTTCAGTTTTCCCATCTATAAAATTGTAATACCTACCTCCCAAGATTGTTATGAGGATTAAATGAAATGATATTTTTAAAGTGCTTTGCAAACCCAATATGATATAAATACTAGCTATTATGATTACTTCTATTATTATCTACTTAAGTGAAATGATGCCATTTTAATTTTAATAGTATTTTATTTTTCCAAACACATTCAAAGATAGCATTCAACATTTACCTTTGCAAAACCTTGTGTTCTAAATTTTTCTCCCTTTCTCCCCTTCCACATGACAGCATGCAATCCAATATAAGTTAAAGATGTGCAATTCTTCTAAACATTTCCATATTTGTTATGCTGCACAAGAAAAATCAGATAAAAAGAGGAAAAGGTATGAAAGGAAAAAAACAAGCAGACTAACAACAATTAAAAATTGAGATGCCATTTTTATATAGAATATATCAGGATCAGAAATGGAAATTTACCTCCCAAACTCAGAAAAATAAAAAAATAGCTTATTTTTGCTTGGGATTTTAAAGTTTTCTCACTGAAACCCTATGGGTGAATGTACCAAAAACTCTTTCCATTTTGCAAATTAATGAGAAACCTGAGTTAAAAGACTTGTCCAAAGCCATGTAGATTTAAGAGTCAGAATCAAGATTCTATCCCATATTGTTTAACCACCTTCCTAGTCAGTGTTCTTTATTGCTGCATTTTCCTCATTTTGTTCACTCTTACGTTCTGTTTCTTACCAGTACTTGAAAATAGCATGGAGTAGAGGATAGAGAGATGATTTCAAGTTAGGAAAACCTGAGGTCAAATCCATCCTCTAGCATATGCTGGATGGATATCAAAAGACAATTCTTAAGGACTATAGGTTACATATGTTCTATATAGCAGTGACATCAGATGACTTATCTCTTTCTTGACTCATGACTTTATGATCATGTTCCTAGTGAGTCACTAAAAGGGAGGAACACTAGCAGCTGGCATGTTCTAGACTATCATTCAATTTTAAAACTTTCTCTTGGTAAATTCCTGAGAGCATGCACTTTACATTTTTACTTGTGGTCTCCTAAATACTTTCAAGTGCCAATTTTTAAAAAAAAAGGCCCTTTTTCAAATTATTCAAATATGAAAAAAAGAGAAATATTTCAATGACCCATTTTTCTTATTTCTCTCTTTTAGGTGGGGGGCAATCTTATTGTCAACTCATCCCCCTTTTCTAGTAAAAAAAAAAAAAAGAAAAATACAATCTTTGTAACAGATCTACAGGTTTGCAGTGTTCAAAGCTGCACATCTCATTCTGTATCATGAGTCTTTGTGAGGAGGTGGACAATTTATTTCATCATTAATCCTCTCGAATTTGTGGTTGAAAAATGCAATGATGATCCTTGACAATTCCATAAGATTCATGATGGAAAATGCTATCCACATTCAGAGAAAAAACTGATGGAATATGAATGCAGATTGAAACATACTATTTTCACTTTGGGGGGGATGATTTTTACTTTCATTTTTTTTTCACAACATGATTAAAATGGAAATGTTTTACATGATTTTGCATATATATATATAAAACCTAAAGAAGATTGCTTACCATATTGGGAAAGGATGAAGGAAAAGAGGAAGGAGGAAGGGAAAAAAATTTGAAATCCAAATTTTTTTTAACATGACTATTATTTGATTTATTTACATTTTCTGTTTAAATATAAATTAGGAAAATAAATAATCCCAGTTTAAATTAAATCAAATAAATCCATTACCCAGTTAAACCCACTGAGTAGATTTGGAACCCCAAAATCTTTCAACAAATGAATGCTGAAAATTATACATGTAATTGGAAATAATGTAATGGGACTATTAAGTAAAAAAAAGCATTGATAAAACAAGTCTTTCAAAGTTTTGGCCCTTCAGAGTTGTTGTTATTATGTAAATTGTCTTCTAGTTTTTCTTCTTTGCACCAGTTCTTACAAGTCTTTCCAGTTTATTCTGAAACCACTCATTTCATCATTTCTTATGATATAATGATATTTTATTATATTCTATATCTGATTATTCACCTGTTCTCCAAGTTATGGACACCTTTTATTATCTATTAAATGATAGGAATCAATGGAACTTTCTTTAGACTAAGAAAAAAGAATAGGGTTAATGCATACACCACTGGTATTTGTGCTAGTTAATATAACTCATAAGCAAATTCCTGAATTTCTCAGGTGTGATGATCACGTATTTTAAAATCAGCCAGAATCAGGAATTCAGGTTAGGGGAAAATCGTCAATCTTTATTCTTAGCAGAGATGAAGAGAGGTCAGAGGTAAAAGGGAATCGGCAATAGCAATGTCAGCAGCTGAGTCAAGAAGCTAGCTAGACCAGAAACCAGGAGAACTGCAGCTACCAGAACCGAACCTCAGGCAGCAATCTCTCTCAGCCTCTCTTCCTGTCTCCCTGCCTTCACCCACTAAAATCGTCATTTCCTATACAACACATTAGGACTTGCACAGAGAGTAGGCGGGGGCCATTCTTTATCCAAGCATGTATATTAATAGAGTATAGTCCAATTACTATTTAGCCTCATGTGCTTGGGACCTCAGTGCATCAACTCAAGCCTCAGCCCATTACATCTCCCGCTTTCTTTTGTTTTAGAATACAGGTGGTCATGCCATCCCTGACTCCTCAGGGAGGTCAGAGCTCCCAAGGGGAGGTGATAACACCCTCCCTGACTTCTCAGGAAAGGAGGTGAAAGCACCGAAAAGGAGGTGATCACGACCCCCCTGACTTCTCAGGAAGGGAGGTGAAAGTACTAAAAAGGAGATGATCACGCCCTCCCTGACATCTCAGGAAGGGAGATGAAAAGCACCAAAGGGAAGTGGGGATTGCTAGCGGGTTTCTGGGCTGAAGGGTCTTATTATGCACAAACCCATCAGCATGGGAGGTATTACACAACCACATAGCAATAACGCAGAGGCTATTAGGGATGACCCTCCCCTCAGTCAGTGCAGGCTCGATGTGGTGTAACAAATATGAATTGTACATACAAGTAGCAGAATAGCAAACAATATAAATCAGCATGGTATTGTAAAAGATCTCCAGAAGTCCTAGAAGGAGGTTATGTAAACAACAGTCACACTTACACCTTCTTCAGCAGCCAAGAGATAGTTCAAAACCAATCTGTTGTCCATTGCTTCACATGTCAGGGAATCCAATGATCCCCCTGAGTTTTTGAAGTCCTGCAAAAGTCTTTTTATGTGTTAGGGAATCCAATGATTCCAGCAGATTTTGAAGTCCTGTAACAGTCTTATCATTTCTCAGAGAACCCAATGATTCCTGAGAGTTTTCAAGTCCTATGTCTCAGAGAATCCAATGATTCCTGAGGGTTTTCAAGTCCTACAACAATCTTATCATGTCTCAGAGAATCCAATGATTCTTGAGGGTTTCAAGTCCTACAAACAATCTTATGTCTCAGAGAATCCAATGATTCCTGAGAGTTTTGAAGTCCATACATTTTCGATGTCCATGAGTCAAACACCATAACTACCACGCTCTTTCAATGGTGAGCACAATCAGCAATGGAACCATCCAATATTTCTTGGGTCTTCTCCTTTGTTTCAAGGGTCTACTCCATCTCTCTGCAATGGACAAGGCAAATACGGCTTGTTGGCACCCATCTGATTTTCCCCTAACCTGAATTCCTGTCTCGTGCTGATCTTAAAATACACGATCTTCACATTTGGCGCCCAACGTGGGGCTCGAACCCACGACCCTGAGATTAAGAGTCTCATGCTCTACCGACTGAGCTATGGCTCGTTGGCACCCATCTGATTCCTTCTCCACCTGTAGAGATACAAGCAAACCCTCTCCCCAAAGCAGTTAGCCTATCTGGTCCTTTCCATTCACCACTTTCTGGGTCTCTCCACATCACCTGGTGATTATCTAAAGATAGTGGAGCTGCTCGCACTGGACACTGACCTTCCGGTGGGTTATAAAACCTGTCTGCTGGAGCCAGTGCATCTTTGTCAAAAATCAAGAAGTTAATAATATAAAGGATTAGATTTAGAAGTTCTCTAGGGTTACCTGTGGTTCCCCCTTTCTTTTGTTTTTGGAGGAGTGTCTTAATATCTCTGTTTCTCCTCTCTACTGTTGCCTGTCCTTGAGGATTAAAAGGTATGCCCGTGGTGTGTAAAATCTTATACTGTGCACAAAAGTGTACAAAATGTTTGGAAGTATAAGCAGGACCATTGTCTGTTTTTATTGCTTGTGGCACATCCATAATGGCAAATGCTTGTGTGAGGAATTCAGTGACCACTCAGGCTGTCTCTTTTGCTGCTGGTATTGCAAAAGTGAATCCCGAAAAGGTGTCTACCACAACGTGGATAAGAGACAGACGACCAAAAGATTTATAATGGGTCACATCCATTTGCCAGATTTCATTGGGTCTCAAACCACGAGGGTTCTTCCCTGGAGGCAGTGTAGGAGTGTGGAATGGAAGGCAAGCCGTACAGGCTTTTACTATGCTCCTAGCTTCCTCTCTTGTTATTCCAAATTGTAAACTTAAAGCTCGAGCAACCTGATGATATTTAGAATGAGATGCCTGGGCTTCTTGGAATAAAGGGATATTGACCAACATAGTTAGAAGGCTATCTGCCTTTGAATTGCCATCAAAAATGGGACCTGGAAGTCCACTATGAGAGTGGACATGCAGTATATAGATCTTACCTGGATGCTTTCTCACTTGCTCTTGAAGTTTCTTAAAGAGCTGATATATATTAGAGGCTGCAAATTTTATTTGGGCTGTGGCAATTCTTTGTACCACACCTACTGAATAGGCCGAATCAGATATTATATTTACGTCTCCTGGATAATAAGTAAGAGCTAGAATGATCACATTCTAGCTAGTTCATTCTGCTGAGTGGACTGAAAAGGAGTTCTGACTTCTCTCTTTATAGCTAGATCATGAGAGTACACAACACAAATATTATGTTTGGATGCATCCGTGAAGATAGTTGGTCCTTTAAGAGGAACTTTAGAAACTTTTTCTTCAAGAATCCATCACCAATTATGTAATAGTCTGGTTATCTTTAATGGAGACCCATGTGTAAAATTTGGAGCCATGACTAATAAAATTTGCCACTCTGGGATGGTCTCACAACACACATTAATTTGTGTATTGATATAAAACGTGTATATCTTGTCAGGTCTTGTCCCAGATAATTGTACTGCTCGCTTAGTGGCCTTTAATAAAATTCTAGCCACAAGCACTGGTTAGGGAGTAAGGCTTTGTTCTAGTTGTGCCGGAAGGTTCACCCACTCTATCACACTGTCTCCTTGATGAAGGACTGCTGTGGGTG
Organism: Sarcophilus harrisii; assembly: GCF_902635505.1. NCBI lineage: Eukaryota > Metazoa > Chordata > Mammalia > Dasyuromorphia > Dasyuridae > Sarcophilus > Sarcophilus harrisii. Next base: position 72,900,567 of record NC_045428.1, read on the forward strand.
CCTCTTGTGTGGCAAAAACTGATATTTCCAAGGGTTTTTGAGTGAATTTCAACCACATTGGATAAAGCCAGTTCAACTTTTCTCAAAGCCTCTTGAGCTTCTTTTGTAAACTGTCCTGGTGAATTTAAAGCACTGTCTCCCCTTAAAATGTCATATAACGGTTGTAACTGATAGGTAGTCAAGCCTAACACTGGTCGCATCCATTGGATATCTCCTATCAATTTCTGAAAATCATTCATTGTGTTTAGCTTCTCTGTTCTTAAGGACAGTTTTTGAATTGTAAGCACCTTAGAGTATACTTCATATCCTAAATATTGAAAAGGAGCATGTCTGAATTTTTTCTGGTGTTATGTATAATTTGTAATTCCTTAGTGTTTCTATGGTCTTTTGTAGACATGCTTCTAACATTTGTTCCTCAGGTGCACATCCCAACATATCATCCATATAATGTAATAGTATAACTTTTGGAAATGCTTTTCTTACTGGAGCAAGAGCAGCAGCAACATAAATTTGACACATAGTAGGGCTGTTTTTCATTCCCTGTGGCAAAACTGTCCATTCATATATTTTTTAAGGTTCAGCTAAGTTAATGCTGGGCACTAAAAAGGCAAATCTTTTCATATCCTCCTTATCCAGAGGGATAAGAAACAATCCTTAATATCTTTGACACAAAGAGGCCATTCTCTAGGTAATTGAGTAGGAGATGGAAGTCCAGGCCGAAGAGTTCCCATAGTTTCCATCTGTTCATTCACCTTTCTTAAATCTGTTAACATCCTCCATTTTCCAGATTTCTTTTTTTTACAACAAACACTGGGGAATTCCAAGGACTTAGAGAAGGTTGTAAGTGTCCTTGGTCAAGCTGCTCCTGTACTAATCTAATAAGGCCTGAATTTTATTGTTACCTAAGGGCCACTGTTCTATCCACACTGGTGTATCAGTTTTCCATTGGATAGGAACAGGTGAAAGTGTTGGCAGGCCTTCAACAGCAGCCCTGCTTAAAAAAACCGAAGTAATCATTTTTAACCCTAATTGCTGTAAAACGTCTCTTCCCCATAGATTGATGGGGATTTTTCAACTATAAAAGGGGTAAAACCTCCTGTTTTGCCTTCAAAAGTCCATCTCATAGGGGCAGCGGTAATTTCAGCTGCTATTGGTCCTCCTACGCCAGACATGTAGGTGTCTGCTTTAATCTTTGGCCAGTGACTAGGCCAATTGGCGCCTCTAATGATTGTATGGTGTGCACCTGTGTCTACCAATCCTTCTAATGGTATGCCATTTATATAGATAGTAAGCATAGGTTGGTCAGTTGTTATAGCTGCTGTCTAGTATATTGCTGGATTTTGTGGTCTGGAATCAGAATCTGGGTGACTATCAGCAGGCTGCTTATTAGGATTCTGTATGAGTAAACCTGATGCTACTATTTCTCCTGGGTAATAAGTCACACGTTGTCTGCCTGTATTGGTGACTGGAATATTATCTACACATTTCCCAGTTTCCCACACAGTGTGTGGATGGACACTGTTTTGTATGTACAAAAAGGAGGTGAAATGGTCAAGCCTACTGTGCCTGGAGGCAAGGGATCCATAGGCTGGAGAGGAACAGATTTCACCTCTCCAAGGGATATCTCAGTTGTCCCAGCTACATACAACTCTATTCTCCCTAATTGTAATCCCTTTCTCCCATTAGGTTGCTTCCTGGCTGATTGATTATATAATCCCTTTGTCCCATCATATGGCTTCCTGGCTGATTGATCATATCGGGCTATTGGACTTCTAGGCACTCTTTGGGTGCACCATTGGCTGCCATCATGCCCCAAGTGTTTTTTGCCTGGGGCCCTGGGGCTGGGCCCCTCATCCCATTTCCCTGAGCCTGTCCACATTCTGAGGCCCAATGGAAGCCTCTGTTGGATTTTGGACATGGGGTATTGGGTCTTGTTCTCCCACCCTATTTTCTCACTCTGTCTCTATACCAACATTGAGCTTTCAGATGCCCTATTTTACCACACTGAAAGCGTTGACAAGTCTCTCTGGAAGTCCCTTGCCAGAAGAGACCCTGTCTTCCCATGTTCGGGTCTTGGGAAGTCTGCATCATAGCCTGACTATAAAAGGCATTTGTGCCCACTGTGGCACAGCGTCTTATGAACTCCTCTAAAGGAGCATCCTTGCACAGTCCTAGTATAATTCTTCTGCAAACCTCATTAGCATTTTCCTTAGCAAGTTGCCTTATTAAAACATCTGTTGATACATTTTAGCTCAGTCGGTAGAGGATGAGAGTCTTAATCTCAAGGTCGTGGGTTCGAGCCCCACGTTGGGCGCCAAATGTGATGACTGTGTATTTTAAAATCAGCCAGAGTCAGGAATTCAGGTTAGGGGAAAATCTTCAATCTTTATTCTTAGCAGAGATGAAGAAAGGTCAGAGGTAGAAGAGAATTGGCAATAGCAATGTCAGCAGCTGAGTCAAGAAGCTAGCTAGACCAGAAACCAGGAGAACCGCAGTTACCAGAACCAAACCCCAGGCAGCAATCCCTCTCAGCCTCTCTTCCTGTCTCCCTGCCTTCACCCACCAAAATCGTCATTTCCTATACAACACATCAGGACTTGCACAGAGAGTGGGCAGGGGCCATTCTTTATCCAAGCATATATATTAATAGAGTATAGTCCAATTACTATTTAGCCTCATGTGCTTGGGACCTCAGTGCATCAACTCAAGCCTCAGCCCATTACACTCAGGACTCCATTTTCTTAGAAGCCACTTGTAGTCTAACTTGTCTTCCTTTTCTCCAGCTAGAACTGTAGGGCAGGATTCCTTGCTTTTGCCTTGTCCTCTCATTTTCTCAGGCCAGTCAATAGTTTAGGACTACAATCTGTAATACTCAGAAAAAAAAAAACATTTTATTTAGCTTCAAGGGATAGCTACAGGGTCAGGCATCACCTGTAATTACTACTGAGTACCATCCAGGCCTAACATAGCTACAGGACAAGAAGAAAGAGAGGAGAGAAAGAAAAGAAAGAAAAAAAGAAAAAATAGGGGAAGATATAAGTAGTAATTGTATAAAGTATTGATCATGGCACAGATTGACTTTCTCCTTTAGAAGATAAGTAAAATAGAAGGCCTCAAAATTGGGGTAATTTTTTAACTTCAATTTGCAGGTGGGAGAAAGCTGGAGAGGTAAGTCGGGAAGTTTGGGAAACAGCTGGAAAACAAGGACTTCTAGGTATCAATATTGCAGAGAAACATGGCGGTATTGGTGGAGACCTGTTATCTTCTTCCATTGTCTGGGAGGAACAGTAAGTATTTGATTCTTATTTTTATTTACTATTTATGTTGATTGATATTTCTTTGACAAATAATAAGTCATAGTGTGGCAAAGCTAGGTAAGACCTTAGGGATCACTTATTGTAGTCCCTTATTTTACTGATAGAGAAACTGAGACCCAGAATGTTATGTGACTTGCCCTTAGTCACATGCTAATGAAGTTTTACTTCATTTACTTAGTCTTCTTAACTCGTTGTCCATTGTTTTTTCCACTAGGTAGGACACATCATCTCCTTAACTATTTTCAGATATTAATGCCATATTTTCCTTTGAAACTTAAACACTCATTAAATCACTGAGGCCATGGGAATGGGAGAGACAGGGGGAAGGTCGTGGTGTCTTATAAATTACTCTATCTGTAGATGTTGAAAATAATTATTAAAAATACTTTAGTCAAATATTCATGAAAGTCCATTTATGAGACTGACATTTTATCCTTTAAAGAAAAAAACTATTCATATTTTTTATTATTTTGGGAAGTATTTGGACTAGGTGATTTGCCCAGGCTCACATAATTATTAAGTATTAAATGTCTGGAGTCACATTTGAACTTAGATCATCCTGACTTCAGAGCCAATGCTTTATGCACTATACCACCTAGAGTGCCCCCATATTTTTATTTGTTAAAAAGTATAATCAGAGTAAAAGAAAAAAATTGTCCAGTCATAGAGTGAGAGAGGGAGGAATTGCCCAATGATGTCCATACAATATCAAGAAATAGAGAAGAACATTAGATTGTTCTCCATAGATTAAATTCTTCATGGTTGGGGGAAAGTAACTATATGAATTAGATAATAGGCCTATCAAAATATTAAAGAAATATTATTATTAGAATCATGCAACCCTAATAATACCCGTTTTGTCTGGGATTAATTTTTTTCCCACTTGCTCTTCTCCTCACTCACCCTTTTCCTTTACTTTCTAAGAGCATACTCAAATTGTACAGGCCCCGGATTTAGTCTTCATTCAGACATTATTATGCCCTATATTGCAAACTATGGATCAGAAGAACAGATTAAACGTTTTATCCCTGAGATGACTGCTGGCAAATGTATTGGGGCCATAGCTATGACAGAACCTGGGGCAGGAAGGTAAGCTGACAAGTTTGGTTTTGGCTGTTTTTAGCAGTCTTACTAGAGGATGTGTTTGCAAAGAATTTCAGGGTCTGTATTTTAACAGATTTCTTTAGGGAAAACTTCAGTATTCAATTTATGATTTAGGATTATGTGTTTGCTTTCCCTAGTCATTAAGTTATGATTTGTTGTTGTTTTTTGTTTGTTTGTTTTTTGCTGAGGTAATTGGGGTTAAGTGACTTGCCCAGGGTCACACAGCTAGGAAGTGTTAAATTAAGTGTCTGACTAAAAACCATTACATTGAATTCCCAATTCCTATATTTATGCACACCTGCATTTTTGATTTCCTTCACAAGCTAATTGTACAATATTTCAGAGTCTGATTCTTTTTGTACAGCAAAATAATGTTTTGGTCATGTATACTTATTGTGTATCTAATTTATATTTTAATATATTTAACATCTACTGGTCATCCTGCCATCTAGGGGAGGGGGTGGGGGGGGGTAAGAGGTGAAAAATTGGAACAAGAGGTTTGGCAATTGTTAATGCTGTAAAGTTACCCATGCATATATCCTGTAAATAAAAGGCTATTAAATTAAAAAAAAAAATTAAGTGTCTGAGGTCAAATTTGAACTCAAGTCCTCCTGAATTCAGGGCTAGTGCTCTATCCACTGCGCCATCTAGCTGCCCCAATTTGTTGTTATTTTTGCATCATTTCAGTCATGTTCAGTTATTCATGACTCCATTTGGGATTCTCTTGACAGAGATATTGGAGCAGTTTGCCATTTCCTTTTCCAAGTCATTTTATAGATGAGGAAACCAAGGCAAACAGTGTTAGGTGATTTAACCAGGATTACACAGCTAGGAAGCACCTGAAGCCGGATTTAAACTCAGGAAGTTGAATCTTCTTGTCTTGAGCCCTAATATTTTATCCATTGTGCCATTGGTTGCCCTATGCTATGATTACAAACCATAAATTTACTCCAAAAGTGATAACACTGTTTGGTCAATAACCACTTATTTTCATAGATTTAGAGCTTGAAGGAACCTTAGAGGCCATTGAGTGTAACTCCTTGTTTGTAAAATAAAGAAATGGAAGCCTACCGAGCTTAACTAACTAGCCCATGTTCCCATTAGTAAATCTCTGGGTCCGAATTTGAACTCAGATCTTCAGCATTCTGAGTCAATGCCCTATCCATTATACTAGAAGCATTAAACTTGAATAGAAATGGTCAAAAAGACCTGAGTTTAAATCCGCCTTCAGGTACTAGCTGTGTGACTGGGGAAGTCATTTACCTTCTATGTCTTAAATCATGGGAGAAGGAAATAACAAACCACTCCAGTATTTTTGTCAAGAAAACCCCATGAACAGCATCAGCATGCTGTGGCAATGGAATCATAAGGGGTCTGACACAACTGAACAGTAGCAACAACAAATGTGCCCTACACTGTGCTCAGGACGTTATCAATATTGTCTCATGTAATGCTCACACAACCTCATGAGGTAGTTGCTCAGTTAGAGAGTTTAATGTAGTGCAGTTTCAAAGGTGAGGGGGGGGGGCAGCACTAGCAGCACAAGGGATCAGGGAAGGTACTGCTTAAACTGAAATTTAAGGAAAGAAGAGATAGACTCTATGAGGAGAAGGGACAAAAGGAGGAAGCGGGAGGAAGGAAAGAGAAGAAGGGAAAGGGAGAACGGGAGCATATTCCAGGATTGAGTCAGTCAGTACAAAGACGAAGATTCAGGAGGTAACAATGGCCCATGTGAGGACAGACAGAAGGTCACTTTGACTGGATCTTAGTATGAGGAAAGGGAATAATAGGATAGGATAATGCCAAATGGTTAGTACAGTATCCAGCAATAGCAAGAGCTTCATAAATGTTTACTGATGTCATCATTGAAGGTCTTGTGAACACATTTAAATGCTCAGTAGAAGAGTATCTATCTTATACTAGAAGCAACAGGAGCCTCAGGAGTTAAGTGAGCACAGAAGGGTGACATTATCAGATTTGTGCATAAGGAAAATGTTTATGTTGACTCTGCTGGATTAGAATTCCTACTGTCTTCCTGAGACCAGCTTCTCCCCTACTCTGCCCAGGTTTGGCCAATCCCACACTGAATTCCCTCTCTCCTTGTTATTGTGCTTCCTCATATTTGGGGGCAATGAGAGTCTAGTCTTTGTCCAAGGACAACAAACCTTACCACTACACTATGGTAAAATATACTTTATCCAGGAAGCATCACATTGAGTATACACAGTTCTTCAGCCTTGGTTCTTCTTGGTTTATTGACCTGGCAGAGAGAAACCTTTATTCCATGTACATTTGATTTTGTTTTGTTGTTGACCATTCATTCATTGATATGTTCATTCATTTAATACATTGATACCAATAAAAGAAGGAAATTAGTACTCTTTCCTCTCTCTCCCTTTATTTATTGTATTGCCTTAAACTTCTCAATCTGGCCAGGCGTGGTCAAACTTATTGGGGCCTCTGCTCCTGTAAGATTATGCTAACTGTTCTATATTATCCCCATTTTACAGTTGAGGAAACTGAGACAAACATATTTGTGTTCCAAATTTTTCTCCCCTTCCTTCTCCCTTAGATAGCAAACAGTTCACTATAGGTTCAACATGTGCAATTCTTCTGAACATAGTTTCACATTTGTCATGCTAGTGCTTATAATTTTTGTAACATAAAGTTGACACTGTTTTTGTAACATAAAGTTGACACTGTTTTCCTTTATGACTGTGAAAGTATTTTAAAAATATATTTAAACTTGTCTTAGTTATTAATTGCCTGTCATGTTTTATAGCCAGTTATTTCTGTATCATTTATGTCACTAAATTTTTACTAAGTGGAGATAATTTCTTTTACATTTTTTTCCTTTTTCATCCCAATTACAGTGACTTACAGGGAGTAAGAACAAATGCAAAGAAAGATGGAAATGACTGGATTCTCAATGGTAGCAAGGTATGTAAAACCTAGCACTTCTAACTGTGCCAATTTCAGTCTGATTTCTAGCACTTACCCTCTTTTTAGGCCCCATGTGTGTTGTATTTCCCCATTAGAATATGGATTCCTTCATGACAGGGATTTTCTTGCTTGACTGTATTTTTAAAAATCTGTCTTATAGATATAAGACTTCAGGCTTTCCATATTAATTTCATATAACTCCTTCTCACTTACAAATTAGCCTAATTGATATTCCTTCATGCATTACAGTCATCTCCTGTATGTAATAATAGCTTTGTTCCTCTTAAGGCTCAACTGAAGAACCAACATCTATAAGAGACTTTTCTGCATTTCCCAATTGGGCATGCTTCCTCTCCCTTCCCATATGCAAATTACTTTGTATTCTTTTATGCACTTTATATCTACATATATATATACCCCCAAAGAGAAGGGGCCTATGATTTTTTTTTGAACTCATATTTCCTCCTGGGACATGGAAGATTAATTATAAGAATTTGTTGAATTACATAGAATTGACCTTTTATCCTGTGTTATGTTAATATCCTGTGATATGGCCTTGCCTCTAATTTCTTCTGTGTTTTTTCATTCTAGGCTGGTTTCTAACTATACAGCAAATAATTGTTTTGGGTTCAAAATCAGAATGTGCTGTCTGTCATTTTTTGCAGTCTTAGCAAATCAAAAATTGAGAGACTTTGCCCTTGGCAGCATTTGAACCTTTTCCTTTACATTCCTTTCTGAGAAATGAAATATGGTGTTGTTTGGCTGACTCCATAGAAGTAGGAGCAGGCATTAATACCTTTGATTTATTCTGAATGAAATAGACATTTTCCTTTTCAGCACACAGACTTGGAACACTATAGGACAGGAATAAAGACTGGACCTATGATTTCATCAGCATGGGGAACTCGTACTTATACTATTTAACCCCTTCATTTCACTTTAGAGAGTTTCCTAGAGCAACTGAGAAATTAATTTTACTTTTTCAGGATCATACAGATAGGATGTATCACAAGTGAGACTTGAACTAATTTTATTGCTATGAAGCCAGTATTCCTAACATTACACTATACTATCTCTCTGGACCATTCTAAAGAATTTTGATGTTATATATTTTTATATAGGTCTTCATTACTAATGGATGGATGAGTGATGTAGTGATTGTTGTTGCTATTACAAACCGTGAAGCTCGTTCTCCTGCCCATGGTATTAGTCTTTTCCTAGTGGAAAATGGAATGAAAGGATTCATCAAGGGACGAAAGCTTCATAAAATGGGATTGAAAGCTCAAGTAAGCCACAATTCAAGCAGTTAATAACAATATTTAATATTGAATATTCTAGGTTGGGCAGTAAGCAGAGTGCTGGATTTAGAGTCAGAAAGATTTCAGTTCAAATTTAGTCTCAGACACTGTGTGGTCTTAGGAAAATCACAGGCATTAATTGCCTCAGTTTCCTTATCTATAGAATGAGATTAATTATAGCACCTACCTCTGAGGGTTATTGTGAAGATCAAATGAGATAAGTTTTGTAAAGATAGATAGTACAATACTTTGCACATTATAGTGCTATAAAACTACTATTGTTACTGTTATTTTTATTTATTATTATTATTAACCTGTAACACATCTCATGTATCATAGATATTCACTATTTCTATCATGCCTAGCCAAATGATTTTCCCCCTACCATATATCATGGTAAATGTGTTTAAATGTTAAATCTTTCACACTAAGTAAAAAATTTTAATATATTTCAACATTTCTTGTCCTTTTCACATGTAAATATGTGAAAAGATGTCATCTCCTTGCATTTAAAAAGATTGTGGCCAAACAAAATCATTTTTTTCTTGGTTTATATTCTTTTAAAAAAGGATACAGCAGAGCTGTTTTTTGAAGATGTTCGTTTGCCAGCAAGTGCCCTACTTGGAGAAGAAAACAAAGGTTTCTATTACCTCATGGCAGAGCTCCCACAGGTAAGGTTATCTTGCATTTATATCTATATCATATACAGGAGAATACATTTCTATGTCTATATAATACTAATGTGAAATAGAATAGGATTAATTAAGTTTTTAGTGGGTGCTAAAGGTGTGTTTGTATTTGCTTTTATTGTTTTTGACACCTGGAAATTCATGATCTAAGTTAAAAGGATGTTTTAGGGAATATTTGGCAACAATATCAATTGTATGGGGAGGTAGAATCAAGACGGAGTATGAGCATCAACATTTTTGTCTAATTCTCCATCCATACTCATTCCCTGACAATCTAGGAAAGGTACCTGAATGAATTCTGATTGGGAAAGCTAAGAAAAAGTAAACAATGTGCAGTGGTAGTGACTACATGGGCACATTCTAGTATCCAGAGCAAAGAACACTGGGACATAAAGAAGAACTGGACACTTCTGAGCTAGCAGTAGAAGTTAGAAAGGGTGCTATCTGGCAGCTCTGTCATCTATGATTTAGTTTTGCATTAGAAACCAGGGAGATCTATGATTTCATTGGTGACTAATCATAGGGCCCTAATTGAATAATAAGCACAAAATAAATTCCAGACTGTAATATAGCACAACACAACTTAACTCCACAATGGAAAAACCAAGACAAAAAACTAAGACCCAAGGGGAGCCAACAATTCAGTTTTTCTGAACCTTTAGAACCTTGCAGTAGGGCTTAACAATGACTGAAATTTAAGGAACCAATTAAATTTGATAGTGAGGAAAATGGGAAAAGAAATGAGAGCTAACCAAGAAATTTATGAAAAAAAGAATTAACAGCAAGGGTAAAAGAAGTACAAAACTTTATTGAAGAAAATAAAAATAGAATTGACCAGATGAAAGCTCTTAACTCTGTGAAACATAAATAATAGAGAAGGAAAGAAAATACTGAAGAACAGTAGAAGAATCTATGAAATATCTGACAGAAAAAAACTGAGGTGGAAAATAGATTCAAGAAAAGAGAATTTAAAAATCATTGATCTGCCTAAAAACCACAAACATAAAAAGAACCTGGACATCACATTTGAAGAAACTAAAAAGGAAAACTATGTAGATATCTTAGAACCAAAAGAAAAAGCAGAAATTGAAAGAACACACTGGTTATCTCCTGAAACCCCAAAGTGAATATTCCCACCCAAAATCTAAAAGTCAAAGAGAAAATACTGCAAATTGCCAAAAAGAAAGAACTTCATGCACCAAGAAACCACAATAAGGATGACAAAAGATTTAATGGCTACCAAAATTAAAGAATGAAAGTCTTGGAATAGATCCCAGAAGGCTAAAGATCTAGGATTCCAACCAAGAATAATCTGTCTAGCAAAACTAAGTATAATTCTCTGAGGGGAAAATGGATAATTGATGAAATAGAGAGTTTTTAAGCATTCTTGACAAAATGACCAGAGCTGAATAGAAAATCTAATAAACACAGGACTCAAGAAAAGGATAAAAAGGTAAATATGAAAGAGAATTTATAAGAGGGACTAAGAAAAGCTAAACTGTTTACCTTATTATATAGAAAGATGATACATGTCATCCACTTCAGAACTTTATTATGACCAGGGGTCTTATAGGGAGTTCTAATTAAACAAAGAACCTAAGTGTGATTTTATTATATTTGGATAATCTCAAAAGAAAAAAGAAGGGTAGGAAAGAATACCCTGGAAGAGAGGAAAAATTGGGAAAATTCTCACATAAATAGGATCTACATTTATACAATGGAGAGGGGGCAATGAGAGGAAACAGGCAACACTTGAAACTTACTCTAATCTGAGCTGGTTCAAGTAGGAAAGAATACATGTAAATACCCAGTTGCGTAAAGAAATTCATCTTATCCTGTAGAGAAGTAAAAGGGAAAGAGGTTTAGGAAAGGGAGGGACTTTTGAGGGTGGAGCCAAGATGGTAGAATAGAGAAGCACTGGTCTAAGGTCTCCCAATATTCCCCTCTAAACAACTTTAACACCATCAATCAAATTCTGGAGTGGCAGAGCCAACAAAAGGTGAAAAATGTCAGAGTGAGACATTTTTCAAGTCCAAGATAACATAGGAGGTTGTAAAGAAAAATCTGTAATATGGGGAAGAAGGCTTGCCCAGAGCTCACTTGGCAAAGTGATGGGACTAGGTGGTGGTGACAGAAATAGAAAAAGCTTAAGAAACTCTCAAACTAGAGATTGGCAATTGGTCAGAAAGAAATTAGGGGCTACTTCTGTGCTAGCACTGGACACAGGACTAGACACTGTTTCCAAACTCCATTGCTTATAGCCACTTTTGGATCATGGTTCAAGGATGGAGAGGAAGAAGTGAAAGTCCTAACAATAGCAATTCCAGCCCCAAGATATGAGAAATCTTAAGGAACAGCATTGTGTCCAGTGTCAAAGGAGCAGGCGGTATCAGTTGCAATCCCATGGGATCAGGGATCATTCCTGAGAAAGAACCAGAGTCAGAGTATACACCAAGAGAATAGTGACTACATCTCTTCTTAGGTCACACCACCTTAGAAGCACCAAAACTTCCAAAACCCCCAAACTAGTTCTGAAAACAGGAGTGGGAAAAAAAGCTGAAGCTGTAGACAGAGCTCTTTCCCACTCTCACACTCTAGAAATATAGCCCAACTTTAACATTAAGTTCCAAATTAAGAAATTAGATGGAAAAATGAACAAACAACAACAAAAAAGAGCTTGACCATAAAAATCTGGTGATAGGGAAGCACAAGACACAAACTCAGAAGAACACAATGAAGTCAAAACAGCTTCAAGTAAAACTTTATGGGAAAAAAAATGAATTGTACATAAGAATTCCTGAAAAAGCTAACAAATGATTTTTAAAATCATATAAGAGTGATAGAAAAAAACTTAGATAACAAAGTCAAGGAACAGAAGAAAATTAATAATCTAGTTTTAAACCAAGACAAAATATCCCTTGGGGCAAATTTAGAGCATGTAAAAATAAACAAGAGTTGAAGCCAAACAGTGGTTCTCCTAGGATAATTGCAGAAGATACAAAGAAAGATATCAAGATAGTAAACAGTAGAAATGTCATCTAAATCATATTGGATGTTAATAAATAATAATTATAAATAATATAGATAAAATCTTTTCTTAGTTGAAGTTGACAAAGTTTAAGCTGTGTAGAGTTGGACTCTATATATGTACATATAAATGTACCTTTATGCATTTATAGAGTTTAATTTATATTTATATGTATTTATTTTATATACGTTATTTGCATTTTACAGATGAGGAAACTGAAGTTCAATGACTGTCCATTCATAATGGTAGTAAATGTTAGAGGTAGAATTAAAATAAAATGTCATCTTCTGAAACTGTGAGTTGTAGAGTTGAGATAGGTACTGTTAGATAGAGGTTAGACTGTGCATTTTGGGTTACTTCATTTCTCCTCTGGATAGGTCATCAGCATTTCTTCCATATGGAGCTTGATAGATCAAGTCCCCATTTTAGGAGCAGATTGTTAATAAATACAATGACAAAAAGGCAATACAATCAAAAGTGACTGAAGGCCACAAAAGAGAAAACTTTGCTTGTTCTTTAGCTCTTAACCGCCAAATAAGATAACATTTTTTAATAGTCCTCATCCCCTTCACCTTTCTATAGCATTTGTCATTATTCTATCACCCTATCCTGGGTAATCTCTTCCTTTGGATTTTCATGACATGATTTTCTCTTGGCTCTCCATTTCCCTGTCTTACCACTTTGTCTCAGGCTTCTTTGGATCTTCATTGATATCATATCTTTTCAAAGAAGTAGAACTCAAGGTTCTTTCTTGACTCTTCTTTTTCTTTTTCTATACTCTCTTATTTGTAACTTATTACCTCCAAATTTGTATACTTATCATTACTATGCAAATGCCTCCCAGATCCCCATTACCTCTAGAAATAAATACAATTCTTTTATTATGTTTATTATTTATTATTATTATTATCTAATTATGAAGGCTTCAAATGCCTTCAAAATGTGGCTCCAATCTTTCAACCTTACTGCACATGATTTTTTCATCATACACTATGTGGTTCAGTCAAATGGACCTACTTGATGTTCCCAATACCCAACACACCATTTCATATCTTCATAATTTGCACTGTCTATTGTCTTCTGTATCTTGGGATATAATTCCACCTTGCTTTCATCTCTAAGAATTCCAAAGTTCTTTCGAGATTCCAGTAAAGTGCTACTTTTCTAAATGAAGTCTTTATTAATCCTCTCAGCTGTCAGGGCTCTCTCTCTACTAAAAAAATCACTTTGTTTCTTTTGTAACTATATGTGATACCTCAAAAGTTTTAGTGCAGCTTTAAGCTTATTAAGGTTTAAAACTATATGATTCCTGAGACCAAGTTCTTTATGCATTCTTGCTGGAGTATTAGATACCATGGCTTTTTTAATACTTACATTATAATTGTATTGTATTTATTTTTATTATTAATATTTATATGATAGTGAGGAATAAAAATTAAAGTAATGTTTATATTATAATGTTTGCCTTTAATAATTAGTAAGATTAAAACTTCAATAAGGCTTTTGGGACACTACATATATTTCTATATTGTACCCACTAAGGGAATGGAAGCATGTTGAGGTCAGGAGCTATTTCAGGACATAGCACAGTGTCTGGCATATAATGCTTGAGTAGCATTAAGTTAGGAAGATTTGTCTTCCCAAATTCAAATCTGGCCTCAGACACTTATAAATTGTGTGAGCCTAGGCAGGTCACTTCACCATTTGCTTCAGTTTCCTCATCTGTAAAATGAGATGGAGAAAATAAGAAAAAGCATAAATGGGAACAAAAAAAGTGAGACATAACTGAAAAAGCAAATGAACAAATAAGTATTTATTAGCCAAGTGCAATACAGGTTTGATTATTTTCATCCATTAATAGTTATAATGAATCCAAGTGTAGTGTCTGAATTGAAGGAATGGGCCAGGGAATCTCATCCACATACTTAGAAATACTTGCTTTTGTATTGCCACTCCCTAACACGTGTCTAGCACACAATAGGCATTTAATAAATAATTGTTGATATATTAGTTTTTCCTTTAAAGGGTTTTTTTTCTCACAAAAGCTAAAAAAATACTGTTTTAGAATTTAGTTATTAAATTTATAAAGATTATTTTGGGGATTAATTATAATTAAAAATTATCAAGAATTATACTGTGTCCTCTTTTGTTTACAGGAAAGGTTAGTGATTGCTGACATAGCCATTTCTGCATGTGAATTTATGTTTGAAGAAACTAGGAATTATGTCAAACAGAGAAAAGCTTTTGGGAAAACAGTTGCACATATACAGGTAAGCTTAGATTAAACAATTTTTAATATCTTTTTCTGTGTATATCATTGCTGGATATTTTACTATGCTAACAGGTACCTTTCTTATTTTTTATTTTATTTTTTTATTGGGATAAGTTTATTTTTAATACACATTGCTTTATGAATCATGATTGGAGAAAAAAATCAGAACAAGAGGGGAAAAACCATGGGAGACATTAAAAAAAAGCAGAAAAAAGAAGTAAGCATAGCATGTGTTGAATTATATTCAGTCTCCTTAGATCTTTTTCTGGATGCAGATGGTATTTTCAGTCTAATGTCTACTGGGTTTGCTTCGAATCACTGAACCACTGAGAAGAACCAATGCTTTCATAGTTGATCATCACACATTCTTGCTGCTATTGTATACAATGTATCCCTGATTCTGCTTGTTTCGCTTAGCATCAGTCCATATAAATCTTTCCAGACCTTTTTATAATCAGCTTGGTCATCACTTTTTATAGAACAATAATATTCCATTACTTTGACATACCACAGCTTGTTCAGCCATTCCCCAATTGATAAGCATTCACTCCTTTTCCAATTCTTTGCTACTACAAAAAGAGCTTCTATAAACATTTTTGCACATGGGTCCTTTTCCCTCCTTCATGATTTCCTTGGGATACAGACATAGTAATGGCACTTCTGGGTCAAAGGGTATGCAGAGTTTTAAAGCCCTTTGGCATAGTTCCAGATTGCTCTCCAGAATGGTTGGAATATTTCACAACTCCACCAACAGTGCATTAGTGTCTGTTTTCTCACATCCCCTCCAACATTTATCATTATCTTTTCCTGTCTTCTTAGCCAATATAAGATACTGGTACCTACAAGTTGTTTTAATTTGCATTTCTCTAACTAATAGTAATTTAGAACATTTTTTTCACATAATTAGAAATGGCTAATTCATCATCTGAAAATTGTCTGCTCATATTTTTTGACCATTTATCAATTGGGGAATGACTTGCATTCTTATAAATTTGACACAGTTTTTTACATATTTTAGAAATTAGATCTTTATCAGAAATACTATCTATGAACATTTTTTCCCAGCTTTGTACCTCTTTTTTAATCTTGTTAATCTTGTTTTTAATCTTTTTTAATTTTGTTTCTTTTGGTTTTATTTATATAAATTTTTTTTAATTTAATGTAATCAAAGTTATCCATTTTACTTTTCATAATGTTCTTTAGTTCTTCTTTAATCATAAATTCCTCCCTTCTCCAAAAATCTGATAGATAAATTGTCCCTTGTTTTCCTAATTTATTTATGGTATCATCCTTTATGCTCAAATCATGTATTCATTTTGACCTTATATATGATGATTTTCTGACATATTATTTTCCAATTTTCCCAGAAAATTTTGTCAAATACTGAGTTCTTATTCCAGAAGCTGGAGTTTGGAGATTTATCAAATACTAGATTGCTTTAGATCTTGATTATTGTGTCATATGTATCTAATGTGTTCAACTGATCCACCACTCATTACTGCTGTTTTGTAATATAGTTTTAGGTTTGCTACTGTTAAACCACCATTCTTTGTATTTTTTTCATTAATTCCCTTGATATTCTTGACTTTTTGGTCTTTCAGATAAATTTTTTTCTAATCTTTTTTTCTAATCTATAAAATAAAGTTTGAGTAGTTTAATTGATGTGGAACTGAACAAATAGACCAATTTAGGCAGAATTGTCATTTTTATTATATTAGGTTAGCCCAGCCATGAACAATTGATATTTTTTCCATTGTTTAGATCTGATTTTATTTGTGTGAGAAGTGTTTTATAATTGTGTTCATATAGTTCTTAGGTTTGTTTTGGTAGGTAGACCCCCAAATATTTTAGTTTGTCCACAGTAATATTAAATAGTTTCTCTTTCTATCTCTTGCTAATGGGTGTTGTCATAACATATAGAAATGCTGATGATTTGTATGGGTTTATTTTATATAATAGGCATCTTTCTAATGTAAGATGATGTAAGATTTCAAGCGAGCTGATAAAACAGCAGCAGTATTCAGCCACCATAAAACAGGATATATAGACCTAATACCTAATGCCAGAGAAGTTTGGTTTCTGTATCTATTTCTAGCCACCCTCTTTTATTTGGATTAACATTGCAGTGATAGCTTTAAAAGGGTTATTTCTTCCCCCCACACTTAATAGTATTTTATTTTTTTTTAATCACATGTAGAAAGAGTTTTCAACATTCACCCTTGCAAAATCTTGTGTTCCAAATTTTTCTCCCTCCTTTCTCCCTTAGGCAACAAGTAATCCAATTTAGGTTAAACAAGTGCATTTCTTCTAAACATATTTTCACATTTATCATGATGCACAAGAAAAATCAGATCAAAAGAGGAAAAAATGAGAAAGAAAAAAACAAGCAAGCAAACAACAACAAAAAAGGTGAAAATACTATGTTGTGATCCACATTCAATCTCCATAGATAGTCCTCTCTCTGGATGCAGATGGCTTACTCCATAATGAGTCTTTGAATTGGCCTGAATCCCTCTTTATTGAAAAGACTTGAGTCTATCACAGTTGATCATCACACAGTCTTCTTGTTGCTGTGTACTATAGTTTCTTGGTTCTGCTCACTTCACTTAGCATCAGTTCATACAAGTCTCTCCAGGCTTTGTGATCGTTTCTTATAGAACAATAATATTCCATAACATTCATATACCATAAACTTATTCAGCCATTCCCCAACTGATGGGCATCCCTTAGGTTTCCAATTTCTTGACACCACAAAAAAGGGCTGCTACAAACATATTTGCACATGTGGTTTCTTTTCCATTTCTTATGATTTCTTTAGGATCTACAGACCTAGTAGAGATACTGTTAGATCAAAGAGTATACACAGTTTTGTATCCCTTTAAGTATAGTTCCATTTACTCTGCAAAATGATTGGATCCATTCACAACTCCACCAACAATGTATTAGTGTCCCAGTTTCTCCACATCACCTCCAACATTTGACTAAGATGATAGGAAAAGAAAATATTGTTGTTGAAGTATATAATGATCTCCTGGTCCTGCTCATTTCACTCAGCATCAGTTCGTGTAAGTCTCTCCAGGCCTTTCTGAAATCCTCCTGCTGGTCATTTCTTACAGAACAATAATATTCCATAATATTCATATACCACAATTTATTCAGCCATTCTCCAACTGATGGACATCCATTCAGTTTCCAGTTTCTGGCCACTACAAAAAGGGCTGCCACAAACATTCGTGCACATACAGGTCCCTTTCCCTCCTTTAAGATCTCTGTGGGATATAAGCCCAGTAGTAACATTGCTGGATCAAAGGGTATGCACAGTTTGATAACTTTTTGAGCATAGTTCCAAATTGCTCTCCAGAATGGTTGGATTCGTTCATACAGATGATTTTTAATAGCTATGTGCCAAGATATTGAACCACAAGATGGCGCTCCAACTTGAAAGAAATAACTTTTTAACCTAGAAATGTTCTAAAATTCAAGGTGAATGTTAATTTTTCCATCATTTCCCCTTCCCCTCCCCTGTCTTTGTAATTTTCCTGAGCACTGAAATGTTGAATTTCTCAAATGGAATGGTAAGAGTTTGACTTTTGAACAAAATGTAACCTAACCATTTGGGGCCAGGACAGTTCTTCCACTGTTAATAATTTTTTACAAACCATGCACATAAAAGTTCTCATATGTTGCCTTTTTTAAAAATTTCCTCTTCCTTCTTTGGATACAAGACGGTGCAGCACAAACTAGCTGAATTGAAAACACATATTTGTGTGACCAGGGCTTTTGTGGACAGCTGTCTCCAGCTGCATGATGCAAAACGTCTGGATTCAGCTACTGCTTCCATGGCAAAATACTGGTATGTATGTTCCAGTAATTGAAGGGTAGTGTTTTTGTAGATGACTATGGGAGGGGGCCAACTTTACTCCTAACTCTGAATCCCTTTGAAGGAGGAGACTATATCAATGCAAAAGAATAATAGTAAGCCAACCATTTTTATATGTTTAAAGGCAATTTAATGAGTCAATTTAAGCCAGGCTGAAAATTTATCTGTCAATAGAATTGGTAATGAAATCTTAACCTCTCTCAATTGGAATATCCAAAGACTTGAGCAAGGACTAATGATTTGTTCTCATCCGAAAATGATCCATTTTCAAAGTTGCTTGAAGCATTTGTTTCAAGGAGAAAGAATTAATTACCCAATCAAACATTTTAGATGTCATTTTAAGACAGAAGAAAAATGCCCTAATTGAATAAATTAAAATGTTTCTCTATTAAATAAAGGGAATATGATAATTATGAACAAGAGAAAGAGTTCACTCAAATGTCATATAGAATTTTAAGACATAAAGATTTGGGAACAAAGTTAGAGGTAGCAGGTTGCTTTCTCTCTCTCTTTTTTTCTCTCTCTCTCTCTCTCTTTTTTAAATCTATGACCCTGAAACCATTACTGGGGGCAGGTAGAGGGGAATTTTGTCATTAATTATTAACTCAAGTTATGTCAGGCTAAAAGGGAAGCAAGCAGAAATAAGTAGGATAGTGTTTGTATTCTTATACAAATAATTTAATTTCAGATTGGAAAACAGCGTGTAGAAATTCAGAAAAGGAACTATTTGGGGAGATGTTTTAAATTGGACTACCTTCTCCCCCCCACCCCCAATTTCATATGTAACAGAACAAAAGATAGATTTCAAAAATCTTTACTAATTACTGTCCTCAACATTCTTTGGAAAGACCTGGTACAATAAAACTCACTTTAAGAGATGAAATAAGGAAGTAGCTAGTTGGAACTTAGAAAATATTTCATACACTTGCCAAGTAAAGATGCTTCCAAAATTCCAAATGTCATTACCCCCAGAGTTTCTATCAACCCTGTCCATAAACAGTTGGATTATTGTACTTTTTCTACAAGGCAGATGTATCTCTTACACTTAAAAATTGAAATAAAAATTGTTTCTGTGATTATTATATGTTTACCTTGAGTCTTTTTTTTTTTTTTCAGACTGGGAAGGAAGGGTAGAAATCTGAGTATCACATTGCATTTTTTAAAAGTAGGATAGATAAAATTCCTGTTATCTTCTCATGGGAATGGGGGAAAAGTAGGAGGGAACATAACACTTCATTTTTAAAAGTTCTTCATATTAGACTATACTTGAAAAACAAGACTATACAAATATAGTTAATTCTTTTTCACATATATTTTTATTGGATTAAAGGCATGTAATTTTAATTGGAATTTATTCCTTAAGACCACTATTACCTAAAAATGGTCACTCTTTCTTTTACTGTGACAAAAATTATACTTATAGCTATTAATGAATTTGCTGATAAAAAGTCAGAGAATAACTTTCAAAACTGAGATTTAGGTTGTTTATATAAATACAAAGAATTGTTGGAGTTTAAGGAGATTTGAGTAAAACAGAGAATCTGAGTAATTTAAGTCAAGTAGTAAACACCTTCATTCTAAATATGATATCCGTGGTCAGGGGAAGAGAGGCTAAATTATTTCAACATGTAACTGATTAAACTGTATATGCATTTCATTTTCATGGACATAGTCTTATTAAAATTTGGCAAAAATAATAATTAACCAAGATGGTTCTATGCAGGAATTTTAAAATTTATTTTTATATGAGCTTTTGGATGAGCAACTATATTGTACAGAAAACATTTGCTAATTGTACTCTGTAATTCCATCTATTAAGAACTGATTCTTTTAAAATCTGCTGCCTTTTGGGAGTATACAATAGAAAAGGGGAAGGGAGAGAGAGTAGATTTTTTTTGTTAATTGAAAAAATGTAATTTGCAAAATAAAATTGGTCATTTTTTTGATAGGCAGCCTCCATGCTTTATCTATATATGAGAGTTTAATGGCTCCATAAATCCATATGGTTACAAGTCATAAATAATCTATCCCTTTATTTGGAACCATTCCACAGAAATCCAGTTTAAAAACTCCTTTCCCTCTTGTATTTTGTCCACTTAGGGCATCTGAACTACAAAACAGTGTGGCTTATGATTGTGTGCAACTCCATGGAGGATGGGGATACATGTGGGAATACCCCATTGCAAAGTGAGTATTTCTTAAGAAGAAAAATTGTTTTGTTATATTCTTTTTGAAGATGAACAAATAAAGAAAGATCAAGAATTCCACTGACTATAAATAAAGTTCAGAGACAATTACCATTAACTAGATTACTGAGGATGACCATTATATATGTGATGAAGCATATGGTAACAGTCATGGGCCTTCAGACAAAGTTTTTTTTTTTTTTAATCCAGTAAAGTGAGAAGAAGGGAATATCACTGTGGAGATTCATTTCATTTATTTGATCTCTTGATCTTGTAATAAATAAAGCAATCAACCATTATGATTTTTGAATCTCAAAAATTAGTTACTTAAAATTTGATATAGACAAAAGGAGGGACTAATATCTTAACTCTTTTTTTTTTAATTATAGCTTTTTATATACAAAACATATGCATGGGTAATTTTTCAACACTGACCCTTGCAAAAACTTCTGTTTCAACTTTTCCCCTCCTTCCCACCCCCTCCCCTAGATGGCAGATAATACATGTTAAATATGGTAAAGTATATGTTAAATGCAATATAATATCTTAACTCTTGAAGATAATTTTGCAGGAAACAATTCAATTCCTCTTAGTAGAAGTCCGAAAATAAAAGTGTTTAAATGTACCTATTCTCTGACTAAGCTATATGTTTATAGCTTCTCACTGGAAACATGCCAATATATAAATAGGCAGGCAAACACATTCCAGAGGTTTCTCCCTCTCCATAACTGACTCCCTCCCTTCACTGCTGTTTGCCACATTGGTCTTCCCACAGAATTTTCTTCTCACTGAGCTAGGGAATGTGTTTTTTCTGACTCACCCAGATTAACAGTTTACACATAGTCTCCACACAAAAAAAGAAAAATTCAGACTTAACACACAAAGTTTACTTTATTTCTAATTCAATCATGAGAAAGCTGAGGGATTTATAAAAACCATCTTCTTTTTACTTAAACTTTATTAGATTATCTGAAGGGAGGAAAAGACCCACTCTTTTCCTAAATTTGGCTTCAAACTTAGACAGTTTGCGACTTTCAAAGTCAGAGAATAACTTTCTCTTTGCTTGGCTAAATTCTAACTATTTTGATGTGCTTCTATTGCCTAATGAAAATAACAGCTGTCAGTTATATCAAAACAAGACAAAACAAAACACCCCCATAAATTGGTTAAGAATAGAAACAGCATACACATAACCTGTTAATTTTCTTATCTTTGGCAGAGACTGATTAATTCAAACTTATTGTGGTATATATATATATTAGTCTTTAAATAAAATAGAGCAGGTAAGGTTTATACCAGACCTTCTTTTGTTATGTATAAACCCTCTTGGAACTGAGTCCAAAAATTCTTAAATCAAAAACAAATATTTTTATTCCTATATCTATCTCAATGCTAATAGAAATAAATTTGCATGCTATCTTCATCTCCTTACTTTCTCTCATCTTTTATGTCCAATCTGTTACCAAGTCCTGTCGGTTTTACCTTTGTAACATTTTACATAACCCTGATGATCCTCTCCTGTGAGACTGCCATGATCCTGATGCAGGCGCTCATTAACTCAAGCCTGGACTATATAGTTTCCCACTAGTTAGTCTGCTACCATAAGTCTCTTCTCCATTTCAATGCCTCCTCTCCTCAGCTCTCAGGGATCTCCCTAAAGCACAAATATGACCATGTCATGTCCCATACCCACCCCCATCCCCACCTCTCTACCCAGTAAACTTCAGTGGCTCTCTATCACCTCTAGAATCAAACATGAAAGTCTCTTTTGATGTTCAAAGCCTTTGATAACCTGATAACTTTCTATCTTTCTGGTCTTCTTATACATTACATCCCTCCACATATTCTATGATCCAGTGACAGGGGATCAGACAGCCAGATATTCATTGGTTGTCCCTTATTACTTCCTCTTCTTTATCTCCTTTCTTCAAGTACCAGCTAATATCCCATCTTCTTCAAGAACTCTTTCCTTATCCTCCTTAATTCTAGTGCTTTCCCTATGCTGATTATCTCCATTTTAGTCTGTATATAGGTTCTTTGTACAAAGCTACTTAAAGGTTATATAGCTCCTGTTCTCAAAGGGCTACTCTTTGCCTTTCATTGTATCCCCTAAAGCTTAGCATAGTGCCAGACACAGAGTAAGCACTTAATAAATTACTAACTGATTTGAAAAGGCAAAATAATCCTTTAATGTCATGGTTCTGTAACATTTCATTTTTTTGTTCCATGTTCTGAAACAATTTCCAAGTCCATTTTAACAAATGTTATTCACAATGTATTCATAATCAGTCATGGAATGTGTGATGAAATAGTTGATTTTGCCAGTCAGTAGAACTACTTTTGAGCCCTTTTGTGGGGGTTGAAGATTCAAACAGCAAGTTATCATCCCAGCAGCAGAAATGGAAAGGGAGTGAAATAAAGGAAGGAAGGTTATGTACTTTTCTTTGGCTTAAATATTGCCCCTATTTCCAGAATCCCTTGTATAAAACAGCTAAACATTAATCTGTTTTTTTGAGGAAGGCACCCAAAAATAGAGATGGACCAACATCTAGATACTTTAAGCACAACAGAATTGTTGGTCTTTTTTTTTTCCCAAGGAGAATTGCTTTTAGGTCAGTTAAAAGTAAAAGACACAGACTAATGGCGTAATGGATATGTCTGATTCTGAGAAACTCTTATTTCTGCCAGAGAATAATTATTAACTTTCTTGGCAGTCCAGAAGTTATATGAGCATTCAAATGAACTGGGATTTTTCTCCTAAACATAGAAGGAAGAATTAAGAAGAATATAGCTACCTAACCCTTAGCATCACAAAGTTAATTAGATAAGGGTAGTATATTAATATGCTACATTTCGACACTTGGACCTGACCTGTGATTTCACTGGAATAGGGAATGTGGAGTATTCCCTTATCAATTCAAATCATCTCCAACTTAAAATTTGGGAGACGAAAAGAACTGAGAGCTTACATCATTTGCCCAGAGTTACACAACCAATAAAGAGACTTGAACTCAGGTTTTTCTACCTTTCCATAATTCTTATTCAATGAAAAAAGATTTTATTTTATTTCTCATAAGAGATAATGTTCAGGGTTGCAATAAGATACATGTTGATAAGTCTTGGTTTTTTATGAAAAGTAACTTTAAAATAGCATTATAGGATTTTAGAATTTTAGAGATCATAAAAATAATATAATTTCACTATTGTACTGTTGAGGAAACTGATAGTTAATTAACATGAAATCACATGTAGAGTAAGGGAAGTACTAGTATTCCATCTTAGATCTTCAGCCTCAATGCCCAGGCTACCTCCTACTGCCCCTTTCTAGTGAAACAAAATTAGTTTATGTCAGTCTCACTTGACATAAGAGACTTGGGATCAAAGAAGTAGGAGATGCTTTGACACTTTGTGACTGGCTATGATTAAACATTCCTTCTGTTTCTTTTCCTGTTAATATGTTCATGGATAGATTTAACCAGTAACTTATAAAGTGTTGGTTGACTGATTTCGAGAAGTAATATGTCAAAGAACACTGCCTCTAAAGTAGTTCCTAGGTTCACATTCTGTTTCTGATACATTCTCACTACTTGGCCCTAAGAATCTTAAGTCTTCATGGGTATGTCTTATCATCAGTAAAATGAGGGGCTTGTACTAGATGGCTTCAGTCATCCCTTTCTCTCTAAATCTTTGGTCCTAAAACATCAGTGTGAGTTACTTTGAAAGGTCTGTGATATATGGGAAGATAACCAAAGCAATCCTAAAAACAAACATACAAAAAAACACTCCAAATTTCTTTGGGGTTGGAAAAATAGAATGTGAACATTGTGAGCATTGGCTTTGGTAATTGAAAGAAGGTGAGAGACAGATTCAGAGAGAGAGAGAGAGAGACTAAGAGACAGAGGAAGCGGGAAAGAAGAGAGAGGGAAAGAGAAAAAGAGAGAAGGAGAGGGAGGGAGGAAAACGGAGAGAGGGAGATAGAGACAGAGAGACAAACAGAGAGAGAGACAGAATAAAAGTAAAAAGCACTTGGAAACATCAGTATCTCTAGATCTAAGTCTCAGTAGTTAGTTTGCAGTCAGACTTTAAAAATAGCTCAGATAGTGCTAAACTCAAATATTTGTTTTAAGTGTCTGCCATTTGCAACAGCTACCATGTTAAATGCTGTAGAAGGGTTTTCTAGGAATATAAGATCTATAAAAAGAATAGAATCAGGTTCCAGAATCTTGGGCCACATTTTCTGCAGTGTTGAAATGTTGTATTTGTCTATTTTCTATAAGATCCCAATTTTCACTCCTGAAAGAAATAGTTGAAAATGTTTTTGAATATATCTCCTAGGGAAAAGAACTAAACTAATGTTAATCCTGTTGTCTTGGCTAATCAAAGTTGTGTGAACTAATATGAAAGGAGACCCGAATTAAGAGTGTGGAAACCTGGGCCCTAATTCTCAGCACTTCCATTGATTAGTGTCCCCCCTGAATAACTGCCATTCATTAGAAGTTCCAAAGATACTGAATTTCTTTGGGATTTAGTGTCTTCACCTATAAAATGAAAGTAATACTATACCTCCCTACTTCATAGAACTGTAAGAGGAAAAGGAGATGAAATGGAAAAGAATAAAAAGTAAAAAACAATGCAAGATGATAATTAGTATTATTAGTATTATTACCACACATGAAGTCATATTTACACTTTATGTGAAAGACCTAAGCCTCTCTGAGTGTTAACCCTGAATATCACTATAGTGTAGATATTGACCTTCTATGACTTCGGAGACTTTATCTCTGTAGGAAACATTTCTAAATTTTTAGAAACATTTCTTTCTAAAACATTAATTTTATAGCTATGGGAACCTAATGGGGAAATGTTAGGTTTTTTTTTTCCTTTTCTAAAACATTCTTGGATTGCGATTTTACCTAGAAAGACTGAGAACTGAAGAAAATTAAGACTTTTATTTTTAAATTTTAAATTTTAAAAAACTTCCATTTTTCTAGAATTATATTGGTAAATTATAGAAGATTAAGTTGGAAAAAAGTATAACTATATTGCTTAATTAAATTTGTAATTTTCTTGAGGAATTATAATCTATGTTATAGTTCATATTGTATCAGATTATTTATAGAAACTAAATATGTGTTTTGTAATTATTTTAATCCTAGGATAATGTAATTATGTCAAAGAAGAAAGCTTTTTAAAAATATTGCCCCTCCCTCTCTCTTGGGAATTATCTAACATGAACTTTGAAATAATTACCCATTATCTAATAGAACATAATTTGCTATTTTTAAGGTTTCTGCTATTCATTCTTTTTCCTCCTCCCCACCCAGAGCATATGTGGATGCACGAGTCCAGCCAATCTACGGTGGAACCAATGAAATAATGAAGGAACTGATTGCTAGACAGATCGTATATGACAAGTAAACATCTACTCCCATGCAATTACTTCTGAGCTGAATTTAAAATGAAAACATGTTTGAATTTTTTAAATAGAGGATTAACAAAGTTGGAAGATGAAAAATTGCTTTGTTGTGGAAGAGTTCTTTATACACTAATTTTTGAAAATTTTTAATGGAAAGCTTAATTTTCAATACAGTTTTACCTAAACTGAGAAAAAAAAGAATAATATTTATTTGGGGTCTGAGTGGCTCAAATTTGAACTTAATCTAAAATTTTTAAATGATCCTAATTTGAGTTAGAGTTAACATGGAATAATTTCAATAGACTGCTAAAATTATTCACATAATTTCTTCAAGTCCTGTACCTAAGGAAGCCTTACTTAATACTGACATTTCCATTTTAATTTGTAAGAGAATTATTATTTGCTCCCCTACCTTTCTTTAAAAATGTTTGTACATTTCATGGATCTCAAAGAAGTGCCTTTTATTTAAAAGGAAAATAATGTCAATAAATTCAACAAATGAATTTTCAAATAAACCATATTATATAAAAATGTTTTGTGTATGTTAGTGAAACATTAAACACATAAATGCTTCTTGTTAATTATGAAAACCAAAAGGGCACATCTGTCATTGTGCTTTGTTTTGTTTTGTTTGCTACTTCTCACTGGGGAAGACAAAGGTAATGTTAAAAGCTGGTTGTTTCCCAAATTTATATACATATTCATTATGGATCCATATAGAGTTCCTTTCTCTGAGGCTTTTGACTCAGACAAAACATTTTATTTAAACAATTACTAGATTTTCCCTGAGGGGATATTTTTATCTGCAGTAACTTGGATGGAGACATGGATGACATCCTTATAAAATTTGCAGATAACAGAGTTCTGGTAAGGATAGCTAGCAAATTGCATGACAGAATTAGGACTCAAAATAATCATAATAGGCTATAGAAAGGCCTTGACAGTTCTCAAATAATATGAAAATTTTAAATGTGTCCACAAAGGCCTACTCTGATGCCTCTTCCTGGTGTGGAAATGATCTTGACTTCTCTAAATCTGTCCTTTGACAAGTTCTACCATGCTGGAAAGGTTGCAAACGTTTGAACCAGCAATGTATCGATCTGCTTTCTAAGGATCAGTCTAAGTACAGAGAAACTGACTTGTAAACAGTAGACTAGACCTTTGATGATGAATTCTTTTGCTGTGGTCCATCCAATAAACAAAGGAAAATAAGTACCAGCTTGTGTGGCATTTTCTGTACTTCTACAGTGATGATAGAGAGTGTTAAGAATGTAATTTTTCAGATTATGTATTAGCATTAATTCATTTGTTGGATATAGATGGATAGTCTTTTCCACTGACAAATAAAAGGATGTGTTGCTGGAGAATAAAAAAAAAAAAAAAGACTCAAATCTGTTTTTAAAGTTCTCACTACAAAATGAAACCAGAAAGCAAAAAAAAGTTGCATCTAAATAGAAGGATGACTCAAAAAAAATCTCCTTGTAGAAACCAGTTGTACAACAAAGGCAACAAGAAACTTTTCTTTGGCACTTGTTCATTTTCTTCTGTAATGCTTATAATAAACACTTTGTAAAAAAAAGAAAGAAAGAAAAAACCATCATGATGATAATTCTACTATGTGTACCAACATGGATTGCAAAGATGAAGTAGTTGAAGAATGTTTCAAAGAATTTTCAAAAAAAAAAGAATTTTCAAAAATCTTTCATGTTAAATAAACATACTTTAGAGATCAGTAACTTCAGTACAAAAGTGGTAGAGCAAAGAATGGCAAAAATATATTGGAAAAAATGGATCAGAATTAAATAACAAAAAAGGTCAAAAGTTCATAGACCAAAAAGAAGCTTTACACTTCTGAATCATAACTATTTTCTTAGGGGACAGAGTTGAGACATATATGGCAAATATTCAGTAATAACCCAGATAAAATATTTCAACAGGCAGAAAATGACTGGTTACTGATATAGTAGCCATTTCTAAATCAGTTTTCTGTACAATTAGGTTACCAATTTACCAAAAATAAAAATGCCAAATGAAAAAAATAGAACATGCAGTTGAGACAACTTCAGCTACCTTACATTAATGTGTTGATAATAAAAAAAAATAAGAAATATATAAGAACATTTAAAATTGCTATCATTTCTTAAGAGAGTTTAACCACTGTAAATAATCTGCCCTAATATAAAGGCCCAAAGAGTCCAAGAGTTGCTTAAACAAACAACCAATTAATGTTCTTAGAAAATATGACAAACTGCATATGAAATCTTTTGGAGATCAGATAAAGTTAATTTCATGTGACCTAAGTTTTGTTGCCTTTTTGTATGGTCTTCCTTCATATCATTGTCAAGTTTTGTTTTGGGTTTTTTTGCCCCATTTTAGATACCAGACTCTACTAATCCTTGACTTGTGCATCACAGAATTAGATTCATAGGAGATAGCTTTGAAATAGCATTGATATCTATGGGGGGTTTTTTTTGGAAAAAATATTATTATATGATTTAATAGAGCAGTCAAATGTGTATCAGATACTTTCCTGATCAGAATGAGAAACTAATTCTTAGGATTTTTTGTATTTCATAATCTTTCTTGTATTGTACAATCTTTTTCATGAGTACTAGATTAGGTTTGTAAACTCATATCTAAATCCTGTTTTTTGTGAAATTTGCCTGTCTATGCTTTTATTTACTTTTAAGAGCTAGTTCTGACAGAGCTTAATGTGATGAACTGTCTGTCTCTGTTTACTGACCAAAGGCTTATCTATCATAAGCTTTACTGCAGCATAACCAACTAAACCCAAACTTAATAGAAAATTTAAAATATATAAGAACTAGTATCAAAGATCAATTTCAAGGAACTCAAGATAAACAAATTGTTTATACATTTTTTATATGAGAAATGAATGCATGTGTTTAAGATTGACATCAATAATAGGGCAGCTCAAAAGAAAGATTGGGGCAGAGCTAAAGTACAAATAGCAACCATGTTATTCAAATGAAGAATAGACACAGATGCATTAGAGGTGGGGGGGGGGGGGGGGGAGGAGGGCTTGTAGTTCTGAAAACTTAGCCGCATTGGGAATAGGTTAAATAGGCAACACTACATCTATACCATGAAGGGTATACCACCCTCCAAAATCTATAAAGCAATAAAGGAGAAGGGATGGATGGACCTGGAAGTGTAGGGTGTGGGAAGAAGATAAGGGAGGGCTCCATGGCTGGGGGAGGTTAAGTAATAGCAAGGCAAATTAGGAACAGAATTAAAGCAGAGGTAGCAGGGATAGGAAAGATGGGGGAAGAGGGAGGAGGTATGTGTGGAGATGTGTGTGTATGTGTATGTATATCTTTACATATGTTTACAAATATATCCTTTCTTAACTATAGCCTGCTTGGGGGTGTTGCAGGGGGAGATGAAGAGGGAAAAAGAATAAAAGAAAAAAGGTGAGTAGCAGAGAACAAAAGAAACGTTTACAAGAAATAAAGATGGACACTCATGGATGTAATTTTTCCTACTAATATGTATAGACTTTCTTGAACTGGTAATTTGTTATATATTTTGAATCCTCCCTGATGTTCTGCTGGGCACATGAAACAAAATAAAAAAAAATAAAAAAGAACAAAAAAATTAAAAATTAAAAAAGAAAGATGATTGTAGTTTATAAGTGTGTCATGAGGTGTATGTTATCAAATGTGGTCAATATGTTTGTTTTGCTTAATTATTCCCTTTATTTTTTTAAAAATTATTTATTTATTTATAAAGTATATTCCTGGGTAATTTTTCCAACATTTCTCCTTGCAAAACCTTCTGTTCCAAATTTTACCCTCCTTCCCCTAACTCCTTCTCCTAGCTGGCAGGTAGACCAATACATGTTAAATATGTTGAAATACATGTTAAATCCAATATATGTATACATATTTATAGTTATCTTGCTGCACAAGAAAAATCAGATCAAGAAGGAAGGAAAAAAAAACTGAGAAAGGAAACAAAATGCAAGCAAACAACAACAGAGAGAGTGAAAATGCTATGTTGTGATCCACACTCACTTCCCATAGTTTTCTCTCTGGGTGTAGATGGCTCTCTTCATTATTGAACAAGTAGAACTGGTCTGAGTCATCTCAATATTGAAGAGAGCCACGTCCATCAGAATTAATCATCATATAGTCTTGTTGTTGCCATGTATCTCCTGGTTCTGCTCATTTCACTTAGCATCATTTCATGTAGATCTCTCCAGACCTTTCTAAAAT
The DNA here is from genome assembly GCF_902635505.1 of Sarcophilus harrisii. Taxonomy (NCBI): domain Eukaryota; kingdom Metazoa; phylum Chordata; class Mammalia; order Dasyuromorphia; family Dasyuridae; genus Sarcophilus; species Sarcophilus harrisii. The sequence goes on from NC_045428.1 coordinate 72,930,938, forward strand.
CATCCTCAAGATCATTTCTTACAGAACAATAATGATCCATAATATTCATATACCACAATTTATTCAGCCATTCTCCAACTGATGGGCATCCACTCAGTTTCCAGTTTCTTGCCACTACAAAGAGGACTACCATAAACATTTTTGCACATACAGGTCCCTTTCCCTCCTTTAAGATTTCTTTGGGATACAGATCCAATAGAGACAAAGCTGGATCAAAGGGTATGAACAGTTTGATAACTTTTTGAGCACAGATCCAAACTGCTCTCCAAAATACTATTCCCTTTATTTTGAGAGACTCCAGTGTTAGGATGATCGAAGGAATATTGAGAAATACTGCAATGTGAGAATATGTTTACTTGGGGTATGAGAAGAAGAGGCTAGGATTCTCTTCCTTTCTACAATCCATCTCACCCCACCCATGTCACCAAAAAATGGAAGAAAACATAAAGTAGGACTGAAGGAATCATGAAGAAGCAGGACAATTTTAAAAATTACATGTTGAATTTATTATATACTTTAAAACAAGCAAGCTCCAAATAACATTTAAAGTTTCATGCACAAATAGTGAATATGGAATCACTCACTTAGACTTCAAAAAAAAAGTGACAGTATCATTTTTTTAAAAAGTAAAAAATTTTAGCATAATGGGTTAATAGATTAATATAATGGGTGTAAACATATAGTATATATATATATATCTGCATTGTTAATACATAATTATATTGTAAACACTTTGACACACACAGACACAACTATGCTTTGTGGATCTTTGATCTCACTGGTTTGGATATCTTTAATAGGAAACTCCCTTCATTAAAATAAGTTTATACCTTTCCTGCAATTTAGAGTCTTAGCTGCATGAAGAGAGATTTGGTGATTTGTCCAATACAATCATTGTGTACAAAGGCAAGAACTGAACCCCGGACTTCCCCTAGTATATAGGGGAAGTGATCAACAATTAAGTGATTACTTGGAATATAGTTGTTCATTGATTTTAGAAAGGCCTGGAAAAATTTACATGAACTGATGCTGAGCAAAACAAGCAGAACCCAGAATACATTGTACATAATAACAGCAAGTATGTGCAATGATCAGCTATGAAAGATTTGGTTCTTCTACAATGGTTCAGTGATCCAAAACAATCCCGATAGACTTTGGACAGAAAATGCCATTTGCATCTAGAAAAAGAATTAAGGAGACTGAATGTAAATCAACAACACATACTATATGTTCACTTCCTTTTTGTTTTGTTTTGTTTTTTTAATCTCTCCCATGGTTTTTCCCTTTTTTTGCTCTGATTTTTCTCTACCAAGATGATTTTAAAGCAATGTGTATTCAAAATAAATAAATTTACTAGGAAAAAAAACAATTAAATGATTACTGTCCTAAGCAGTGGGGATATATTACAAAAAAGGCAAAATAGAGTCCATTCTCTCAAGGAACTCATATTCTAATGGAGGACAACCCATTTCCAAGGGGGAAAACAGGAATTAAAGGAAAGAGAATTTGTTAGGAAGTAATCTCTGGAACATTTTCATTTCTTCTGAAACCATTTTTATGGCTGTTCTCCTTCTCCCCCTCTCTTTTTTTCTTTTAGCCAGTTTGACCCTCCTCCCCAAAAGAGTAATAAAATCATGTAGTATATCTTGACCCTGAAGTCAGAAACAAAAAAAAAAATATACCTTGCTTTTATAACCTTGATTTGATTCATGTATTTTTACAATGTTAGTCTTTGTGTTTTGCTTATGTAATTTGAATAGTCTCCTGTATCTCATGTGGAACTACATTTTTGACGAATGAAAAATCAGTATAATGTTCAAAAGAATAGAGGGGATCAACACAAGATAACAACACTATGTAAACAGGCAAAAGGAAATGAAAGTTTGAGTGTTTTTAGTTTGAAATGAAATAGTTTTAATGACAATTCTTGTTCAAAATCTTATTTGTGGTATTTCCTTCCTTGAAATGCCATTAAAAATGACAATATATAGAAGCACGTTGGCTCAGATGTGCTATTTAAAATAGCTCCATTGAAAGTATTTGTTAAATTATGATGGCTTATGGTTTCTAATGAAAGATTTTTTTATTAAATTATTTTAGGGAAAAATATTTTTGCCCCTCAGAAGGTTTGTCTCTTTGCAGTTGCTGGGAAGAATACACGTGAATGTTTAAACTAATTGTTAATTTTCCCTATGATTTTCCTATAAATATTGAAAATAAAGATCTATCCTTTTCAAAAGCATACTTTTCATTATCCAGTAGGGGCTTCAACTAATAACACAACTATATACAATGCACTTTATGTATTAAGTTTCCTAGAACTACAAAACAAAAAAGTCATGTCAGACAGAAATATCTGAGAAAGCTTCCTTCAGAAGGATGATGGTTGATTTGGGATTTAAAAACAGGATTTGGGATTTAAAGGGCAAATTCAACTTAACAGACAAAAGAGGAAAGAACTTATTACAGACAAAAAAATTAGGACAAGAGCTTTGAGCATGCTGCATATTGAGAAAACTATCCCAATTCTCCATTTCAGCAGGAGCATAAATTATGTAGATGAGAGTAATATAAATCCAGAAAAGTAAAGTATTGCCACTAGAAACAGATGATTCTGGAGAAGAAGAAGCTAGGATTAAGATTCTATTTTTTCTCCATCCAATCCACATCATCCACCCCACTCCACCAAAAAACAGGAGACAACATAAAGTAGGCTTGAAGGAGTCCCATCAAGCATATCAATTGAATTTTATATACTTTAAAACAAGGAAGTTCTACATAATATTTGAAGTTTCAGACACAGCCCTTATTGGCTCAGAGTGAATGTAAATAAGCAATTGTTTTTATTGGAACCAGAAACCCTAAAGGTCTTCCCCTTTCAGGGGTGTGTGTGTGTGTGTGTGTGTGTGTGTGTTCATGTCTATATGTACACACACATACAAATATATACAATACAGCATATACACACGTACACACACATTTGGGTTTGACTAGATAAAAGAGGCCATTCTTTGCTTCATTTCTTAATTACCGATTGGGTAGTGCCTTAATCAAGCTGAACTCTGTTAAACTTAACTTAAAGTTTAACTTAACTGTTAATTTAAAAAGACCAAAGTCTCCCACTGAATCCAGGGCCATCTCCAGTCATCCTTTCTTTCCACTGGATCCATATGGCTCCTAAGGACTAAGGAGGCTGGTGACTTTGCACAGCCCTCCCTCACCTAAATCTAGTTCCCTTGCATGTCACTGCACTATCTCCCTGATGTCCTCTTGGAGATCAAAATACAAAGGACAACAAAGTATTGTCAGATTAGGGGGTCACATTGTAGGGGTCCAAAGAAGGTATTTAAACGCTACTCCATGAATAAGACAGAGTCAAAAAAAGTTATTGACTTTTTTTTTTTTAAAGCAGAACAGAGACATGAGCTGTCCCTGTACATAAGATAAATTATTTTGGCATCAGTATGAAGAATGAGGAATGGAAAGGGGGAAAGAAAAAGCGGGAAGATTAATGAGAAAGACTATTGCAAAAGTCCAGGAATGTGGTAGGAAGGGCTTATAGTTAGTTACCATTGGAAATATAGAGGAGGGGAAAGTTAAGAACTGTGGCAGAGATAGAATTGACAGGACTCAATAACTGATTGGATTTGAGAGATGAAAAACTGAGGAAAATAGAAGACAATTCCAAGATTTTATAGATGGGAGATATGGGAGGAATGATATTGCTAAAGGTAGAAATAGTGAAGTCAGAAGGTCATGAGTTTAGAGGGGAAATAATGAGCTTGTTTTGGATGTATTGAGTTTCAGTTTACAATCACGAGCTGATGAAATGTTTGGTCATAGAATTTTATAAACAAAGTACAAAATAGTTTTCAATCTTGTTTAGTCCCTCTCCTTTTTCAGTAATGGTGACTGAGTAGAGGAACAAAGGAAAGAAAATGCTAAGAAATTACTGTTTTAGACCACCTACAACATTAAAATAACTTTTGTTGTTCCAAATGTGAGATCTTTCTCCAGGGACAAAGGAATTAATATACTCCTGGTAGTACTGAAACATATCAAAAGAAATATTTTTGCTATGAATGAAACTATTAAACTAATATAAGACAACATTAAGAAATTGTAACTTAAGGGAAGAAAAAAATCACAGATTCTATTTGAAGAAACAAAAGCATTGGTAGTGTCAGTTTCATTATGCACAAAAAGGCAACCAAAAAATGTCCTTTCATAATATATTTGGTTATCTTGCTTTCCAGTGCTCATGATGAACGTAAGCAAAGAGACTACTGTGAAGATAATTGCAGCCTATGTGTCAACATATATAGAAGATGACAAGGAACCACTATTGGGTTCACAAAGGTTGGAGTACTGTGCCCACTTACTATTCTGTATTCAGGCATATGGTTTTTTAAATTAAAGTTTGCAATATATGAGTCAACATCAGACAAACACAATATTACATTTTATTCTTTTTTTAAAATCATAAATAGGTTTAACAAATAATTGTAGTTAGAACTTTTATCACATTATAAAGATAGCAAAGAACTTTTTGTATTTTGTTCATTTGTTCATTATAACAACTGCATAAGGTAAGTACTACAGGTATTATTATCTTTATTTTACAAATAAGAAAATGGAGCTCAGAGAGTTCCAATTATTTGTTCAGAGTGTCCAATTATTTGACACATAGCCAATATATATCAAAACTACCTGATTCCAAGTCCAAAACTCTATCCATTATGTCAGGTTCCAGATAGGAAAACTGAATAATAAAGCTAGTTTGGTTTGGTTTGGTTTTTATTATTATAGCTTTTTATTTACAAAACATATGCATGAGTAATTTTTCAACATTGACCCTTGCAAAACCTTCTGTTCCAAATTTTCCCCTCCTTTCCCCATTCCTTCCCCTATATAGGAGGTAGTCCAATACTTGTTAAATATGTTAAAAATTGTTAAATCCTATATATGTATATATATTTATACAGTTATCTTGTTGTACAAGAAAAATCAGATCTAGAAAGAAAAAAAAGCCTGAGAAGGAAAACAAAAAAACGCAAGCAAACAAAAGCAGAAAGAGTGAGAATGCTATGTTATGGTCCACACTCATTTCCCATAGTTCTCTCTCTGGGTGAAGATAACTCTTTTCATTACTGAACAAGTGGAACTGGTTTGAATCATCTCATTGTTGAAGAGAGCCATATCCATCAGAACTGATCGTCATATAGTCTTCTTGTTGTTGTGTATAACAATCCCCTGGTTCTGCTCATTTCACTTAGTATCAGTTCATATAAGTCTCTCCAGACCTCTTTGAAATCATCCTCCAGATCTTTACTTATAGAACAATAATATTCCATAACATTCATATACCATAACTTATTCAGCCATTCTCCAATTGATGGGCATCCACTCAGTTTCCAGTTTCTTGCCACTACGAAAAGGGCTGCCACAAACATTTTTGCACACATGGGTCCCTTTCCCTCCTTTAAGATCTTTTTTGGGATAAAAGCCCAGTAGAAACACTGCTGTATCAAAGGGTATGCACAGTTTGATAACTTTTTGAGCATATTTCTAAACTGCTCTTCAGAATGGTTGTATCCATTCACAGTTCCACCAACAATGTATCAGTGTCCTTGTTTTCCCACATCCCCTCTAACATTCGTCATTATCTGACAAGTGTGTAGTGGTATCTCAGAGTTGTCTTAATTTTCATTTCTCTGATCAATAGTGATTTGGAGTACCTTTTCATATGACTAGAAATAGTTTTAATTTCTTTATCTGAAAATTGTTCCTATACTTTGATCATTTATCAATTGGAGAATGGCTTGATTTTTTATAAATTTGAGTCAATTCTTGATATATTTTGCAAATGAGGCCTTTATCAGAACCTTTGAATCTTACCTTTACTTCTACATCAAATTTATTTCTATATTTTGATTAAAGAGAATAAATTGAAAATATTTACTCACATATATATGTGGTGGAAAATCGTTGGACAATTTTACAAATTCTGAAAGATAGAAATTTATCTTTTATCTTTAGCCCAAAATTTAATGTTTGTTTAAAAAATTTGTCATACAAAATCCTTTGATTTTGATTTGATTGATAATAATCCATGGTTAATTCATTTATGAAGATCCTAAAAATATATCACATAGATTGCTATTCCAATTTAATTTATTAGAAATTTCAGAAAAATATACATTAAGTCATGTCAAAAATTCAATGACTTGAATTCAGTTTCTTGACAGCTTGATTCATAGATATATAATTTATTTTTTTAAAATAATTATAACTTTTTATTGACAGAACCCATGCCTGGGTAATTTTTTACAACCTTATTCCTTGCACTCAGTTCTGTTCCGACTTTTCCCCTCTGTCCTTCCACCCTCTCCCCCAGATGGCAAGCAGTCCTATACATGTTAAATATGTCACAGTATATCCTAGATACAATATATGTGTGAAGAACCATACATTCTCTTGTTGCACAGGAAGAATTGGATTCAGAAGGTAAAAATAACCTGGGACGAAAAACCAAAATGCAAACAGTTTACATTCATTTCCCAGTGTTCTTTCTTTGGGTGCAGCTGCTTCTGTCCATCATTGATCAATTGAAACTGAGTTAGATCTTCTCTTTGTCGAAGAAATCCACTTCCATCAGAATACATCCTCATACAGTATCGTTGTTGAGGTATATAATGATCTCCTGGTTCTGCTCATTTCACTTAGCATCAGTTCATGTAAGTCTCTCTAAGCTTCTCTGTATTCATCCTGCTGGTCATTTCTTACAGAACAATAATATTCCATAGCATTCATATACCACAATTTACCCAACCATTCTCCAATTGATGGGCATCCATATAATTTATTTTCTAAAAAAGAAATTGCATGTTATCACAAAGCATTCACTACTATTCTCAGTTTCTTAGTTCCAAAATTTTTCCTTAATCATTATTTTTATTTATTTTGAACCTTGAATATGTTTGCATTTGTACCCTGACAAATTAAGTTAATTAATGTATAAAAAGATGTCTGATTAATATGCTAATCTTTAAAGCCATCTCACATTACATATACATTCACTCAGGTGAAAAAGATAATTAGTGAAGAAGACAACTAACTTCTCTCAATTCAAATAGACAAATAATAATTCTGCAGCAGGAGTCACTTTATATCCCTGGGTGTAAAAAGTAGAACATACTCTTTCTACATAAAATGTAAACAATTGAAATTGAGTCTTGATTTTAATAAAAATAAATTATTTTAACAGCAACAGCTAACAAAGTTTTAAGATATTATGGAATTCTCTTTGAAGTCAAAACTTATTTGTGCATATTATCATAAGTCTATACTTTATTCATGTTAATTTTAAAATATAATATGCAAAACAATGCTCCCAAATTGTCCACCCATGGATTTTACTTCATCTGTGCAAATTCCATAAGAGGATCAATTGATTTGTCTTTCCTCAAAATATTTAATTAAAATAAAAATGCCTTCCCTACTTGTACATCCTATTGACTGATGACAAAATAGCATATTCTCTTCCACTTTACCATAATGTGCATATTTTATAAGTACAATTAAAATTGCTATATTATAAACATAAGTTGTTTTATCTACTTACAAAGTACAGTGGACACTTGCTAACTTTTCAATTATTAATACATCATCATCAGATAAAGAGTTTAATCTGGTGAGGTACTGTATTGCTAGAAATGGATATCATCTTTAAAATGTTAAAGCTCTTAAATACTCTTCTCCAAAAATACATTTGGCAATTCCTTTGGTATATGGCAAAGTTAATTTTTCTGCAATAAAATAAGCTTCCCCCCTTTTTTTGTTTCAATTTGACAACTTACCAAAATATGAGTCTTTTATTGCTTTTCTACTTGTTTATCCATAGAAACAAATTAATAAATTTATTTTCAAATCTTGTTCTTTTTACTTAAAAAATTAACAGGCTTATCAATATAACTTTCATATCTTGATCTAAACATAATTGAACAATTATTTGTTGATTTAGTTACCATTCAAGTATTTGAAGCACAAATCCTTAGACAAGGCACTTGCAAATTAGTAAATGGGAAGCATTGACTTAGGTTATGGCTCACTTCTAGAATTTTCCTCAAAAAATGGAGTAAAAAAGGTATATTTATAATACAAATCAGATATTAAATAAATAATTTAGTCCTACACACAAAAGTAATGCTAAATAATTCTCCAAGAGCTCTGGAGTAATTTGACACTATTCAACTCTGACATAATGAGACCCAGGACCTCTGGACCGCTTGCATTTACATGGTGATCCCAAAACATGAACATATACTCTTGGAGTACTCTAAGATCAGGAGAAAATAATCATAAAAGAGACAGTCCACATCCAGACTCAGGTTTGCCTAGGCAGGATTTGGTACCACGTGTTCATAGCCTCAGAAAGGCTGGACTTGGGAGTTCCAGTAATCTGTTCCTTCTCTTACCACTCTCAAGAAGTAACTCAAAATGGTGCTTAAACAATCCTTGGCTGGAAAGAAAGCAGGAGACCAAGAGGATTGTTTCTTCCTTTCATTTATTCACTGAGTCATCTACTCTTCAGAGTCCGTAACCAATAAGAGGACTCTACATCATGTCAAAGTAAAAACCTTGTCCAGAGTCACATGTGGCCCAAAGCTTAAATATGACAACTCTGAGCATTCTCCATGGGATGACTCCTCTTGATCAATTAGTTTCACTACCAAGAAATCCCTTTAAGTACTTAACAAAATCCTTTCATCCAAACCAGCACATAATTTGGCCTACTGCAGCTTTAGTGTAAAAGAACAAGATAAATGAGTTTTTAAAATATATAATATGAAATTAAAAAATTAAAGTGACAAAAGTCTTTATAAAATCTTCTCCAAAATCTCATGCTTGTATATCCTAAATAAAGTAGAGAGAAGATTTTGAACATGGAAAACATAGGATATAACACTTTTTCTCCTTATATATGAACAGGAAGTTATAAGTTACTATTGTAGGAGTCTTTTTTGAAGGAATTGTCAATTTTCAATCAGATTATGAATTATAGTAAAAGTCAAAGACAGTACCAAATTCAAGAAAGGGTAGAATGATTGCATACAAATATAAGAGTTTTAATCTAATCTTTTCAAACATGCTACTTACTCTAAAAAATGAAAAGTACATAAATGTAATGTTATTCATCATCATGAAGAGGCACAAAATGAGCAGAAATTGTGTCTGCCAAATAATACAGTTTTTAGCATATTAAAGAGATGTGGCAATCAAGATAATGCCAATTAAAAATTCAAGATCATCAATTCTGATGGACATGGCCCTCTTCAACAATGAGATGAAACAAATCATCTCCAATAGAACTGTAATGAATTGAACCAGCTACACCCAGCGAAAGAACTCTGGGAAATCAGTGTGAACCACTACATAGAATTCTCAATCCCTCTATTTTTGTCTGCCTGAATTTTTGATTTCCTTCACAGGTTAATTGTACACTATTTCAAAGTCCGATTCTTTTTGTGCAGCAAAATAACTGTAGGAACATATATACATATTTTGTGTTTAACATATACTTTAATATATTTAACATGTATTGGTCTACCTGCCATCTGGGGGAAGGAGTGAGGGGAAAGAGGGGAAAAATTGGAACAAAAGGTTTTACAACTGTCAATGCTGAAAAATTACCCATGCATATATCTTGTAAATAAAAAGCTATTTAAAAAAAAGAATTAAAGATCATTTACAAAACAGTATGGAAAAGAATGATGGGATGTTAAGAACAATTTTGCTTTACAAAATAAGCAAAAAGCCTGTTTTTTAAGAAAAAGTCAGTAAAGAGGAAAAGCTCAGAATTTAGAAAGAAAGAATGAACTTGACTAAGTAAATCCATGCTTTTATTATTATTTTTTAAACCTAGTTATCCCATGTCATTCAGACTGGAAATACTCGTAGTCCCAGTCCCAATCTAATCCACATGAGAACTTGACTTGTTCTTTTTCCGATTTGGAGGAGATGAATTTAGTGCACATCAGCTTAAGACTCCTGAGCTCAAGATATCCACCAGTCTCAGTTTACCCATAAATGGATTTATAGGCATATGTTACCTTACCCAGATAATCTTAAAGATATCTTAAAGAGAAATAGTAAACTAATGGGAAAAAATCAGATAGCATTATTACTATTTCCACTCTTGCCTTCCCACCCTCCAAAAAAAGGGACTGAGAAAACTTTATCCATTGTCATCCCATAAGATTATTTTCCCCATCTCTATAAAACCACTATAAAAAAAGAGTATCTGATAAAAATACAAAAATAAAATAGGCAGATTTTCATAGACAGGTTTCTTTAGTAGGACATATTTTCAATAACATGATTGAAAAGTATAGAGAACACAAACTTTTGTTACATTTGTTGTTTGTATTTTATGAAAAAGCATTTGATTTGGAAGGCAAATTTTGGAAGGGAAAAAAATGTTCTTCAATCCTTCAACAAGATTTTCCCTATACATTTTTAAAGATCATAAAACTTCTTTAGTGAATATAACCAAAGATATCTTTGTTCAGTGAACTTCTAATGATTAATATAAAGTAAAAGATAAAACAAAGATGTGTACTAACAATTATGATCTTTATGTTACATAGGATATGTTGATAAGAGTCCAAATGGATGGGTAATTGTTTAGAAATTCCAGTAAGACCCCCAAATGTTCCCATTATTAATGCTAAGTGGTTAATAAAGAGTTGATATTCAATATAAGTGGAAGGGATGGTGAGAAAGGAAGGGAATAAGCATGTATTAAGCACCTATTATGCATCACATTTTGTGCTCAGTGTTTTACAAATATTTCATTTATAGGTAATAAATGAGATTGCAAGAATGCACCTACCTACCCTTGATGAGAAATTCAAAGTCTCTTTCATCCCTTCCTCTGTTCTTCACTAGGGTACTCATTTTTTGAATATCCAAGCCCAGAATTTTACTATTTCCTCAATGATTTCTAGTCATCCTAGACTTCTAAGAGACAATGATCTTTTCACCTCCCTTTTAGTATATAGCCAATATTGTCATCATCTAGTCTTTTTGAGCCCGACTTCCTGGCTTTTCTGATTTCCTTCAAATTCCAACTAAAATCCTAACTTTTATAGCAAAGCTGTCCCCAAACCTTTTAATTATAGTGCCTATCTTTTGTAAATGATTTTTTATTTATCTTGTATTAACTTATTTGTTCATTTTTGCTTGTTATTTCTCCCATTAGATTGTGAGCTGCACAAGGGCAGGAGCTGTCTTCCCTTTTTTCTGTATCTCTAGTGCTTAGCAAATGCCTGGCTTAATAAATGCTTATTGACTGAATTTTGAGCCATTCAATACTTTCCTACCTTTCTTAAGTCTTTTTTTCCATCATTGTGTTTATAATTGCCCAGATCTGAACTTTCTAAAAGAAATGTCATTGAAAGTTGAAAGTCATCAAAACTCTTTTTGTTCTAGAACGATATGCTATTGTTGCAGGATAAGTTATGCAATTCATGAAAAGTTCTTTGCAAACCTTTTAAAATTCAACATAAATGTCAGCTATTGTATTTTGAAGCCATTTTTCTTTGCTTTTTGTTACATTATATTCTAGTATTTTCTTTAATTTCCCATAGTAAATAATCCTGTGCATTTCTACATTGAGTTCCTTGATACAAAATATATCTATTTCTGACCACTCACAATATTTTATCTTTTAGCAAGGAGCACTAGAATATGACCATAGAATTTCTGGGTGAGTTAAATGTTAGGCTCTTCTTTGGTTGCATCATATAGAGTTTGCTGACTTGAACATTACATTTTGCTTCCAATATTTCTGGAAATTGTTTGCTGAAGTATAATTTCCTAAAATATAGCATTGTCTTTTTTGGTTTCTTAATGTTTTTTCTTAAAAAATCAATGATTCCTAGGATTTTTTTGAGCCTTTTATTCAACTCAGGTTTTATTTTTTAATTAAAAAAATCTCACATCTAATTTTTATCTTTTTTGATTGTGTTTTAATAATTCTCGTTTATAGTATTAACTGTTTTGGCCTATTTGATTCCTATTTTGCTAATAATTTCTATCTTCTAAGCTATCTTTTCTTTTGTTTTTGTATTCATGCAATAATTTTACTTAAATTTCTTCCTTTGATTTTTTTTAAGCCTTTAAACCATCTTATAAGATCTTGTAGACCTTTTCTTTTCTGCTCTTTATACTTATTTTAGAAATATTCTTTTCAGTTGGGATTTTTTACAGGCACTTTCTTATTTCATAGTATTTCTTCATTATATCATGGGATAGCTTTCAATCTCTCTATTGTGTGTGTGTGTGTGCTGATATCCTTATGGAGATTTCTTCCTCTTTATATTTATTTCCCTTACATTTTACTTTTAAAAATTCATTCCCTCATTTATTTATTTTTGTTTAATGGATATATTCCTAGCTGTTTGAGGTGAGACAAAAAAGATTCTCTCACTTTGCCAACTTTCTGAAAATAGAAAAGGATATTTCTTTTTTTCCTCTTCTAAACGTATTTCCACATTTATCATGCTGCACAAGAAAAATCAGATTAAAAAAGGAAAAAAAATGAAAGGGAAAAAAAAACAAGCAAGCAAACAACAACAGAAGTGAAAATACTATGCTGTGATCCCCATAGTCCTTTCTCTGGATACAGATAATTCTCTCCATCACAAGTCTATTGGAATTGCCTTGAATCACTGTTGTACTGAGAAAACCAGTGAGTGAGAATTGGTAAAATTTCAAGTGGATTTTATTTGCTGGCTGTTGCAAAGGGCATAGCAATGCCCAAATCAGGCAGTTGCTGGCTTCAATAAACTCGCCTCTTAAAATTTCATTGGTCTCTCTCTCATCTGTATCGTTACATAACATTTTTGGAGGCCCCAGTGAGATAGTGGCGTTTTGCATCATCACAAGAGATCATGATAGCCTGGAATTTAGGGTTGAATGGATTATCTCTTCTATTCCTAGGGGATCTAGCTTCTAAAGAAGTTCCAGGGTCCCGGGACATAAGTGATACAGTCTTAATCTCGGCATAACATCACCTCATGTTTAAAAGAGCCAAGTCCATCACATTTGATCATCACATAATCTTGTTGCTGTGTATAATGTTCTCTTGCTTTTGTTTACTTCACTTACACATCAGTTCATGTAAGTCTCTTCAGGCCTTTCTGAAATCATCCTGCTGATCATTTTTTATAGAGCAACAATATTCCATTACATTCATATTTCATAACTTATTCATCCATTGCCCAATTGATGGGCATCCACTAAGTTTCCTCTTCCTTGCCACTACTAAAAGGGCTATTATAAACATTTTTGCACATGTGGGTCCTTTTCCCAAATAAGATATTTCTAATCTCAGGCAATCCATAGAAAGGCAGCACATTATTCCTCCATTCCTCTATATGATTAAAAAATATTGACATGTTTTGTTTTTATATCATGCATATTTACCAATGTGTCATCATTCCAGTTCTATTCCAGAGAGCCATATTTTACAACCAATAATAGAAACTGAAGGAACAAATGGTGCAGTAAAACTAGCCTGTTAAGGGACAGGTTAAATCTCTGAGAACCTCCATAGTTGTGGATCATAACATCTGAAGGAGTTGCAAGGCAGCCTTTGCTGACACAGGTGTTGCAGACTGGGAATGAGATCATTGGAGGCAGAGGGAAGAGGAGGGAAGTCAGGCAATGCAATGACCTCTCAGTCAGAGAGGTCAGAGGACAGCAATGGTCTCTCAGTCTCCTTGTATCATCCTCTCACAAGAGGAGATCCATTCTGGGTTGAATCTCCAGTAGCCACTGTCAGGTGGCTCCCATGTATTCCTTGTAGCACAACACTAGTCAACACATCAAAATGTCTAAAATGGTCTACAGTGTTCCTATAGTAACCTCTACAAAGAAGAGAAGGAGATGCCTTCTCATTTCTCTTTTTGGTTTTTGTTAGTTTTTTTTTTTGTTTTTTTTTTTTTTTTTGTGGTGGCAGGCAGAGGCAGGCTTAGTCATTATAATTTCACAGAATTCAATTTCCATTGTTTTACTTTGTAATCATATATATTGATATTCTGTTTCTACTTAACTTATTTGTCAATTCATATAGCTCTTCTCATGCTTCCCTAGATTCACTTTATTAATCATTTCTTGTAAAATATTCTCTTATTTTTTAACCATTTCTCAATTGATAGTTTTTTCCCAATTTTTTTGTTTCCAGTCCTTTGATGTTATAAAAAAGTACTATTGCAATTTTTTTTCCTATACAGGGCTTTTATTTTTATCATTGATCTCCTTGTGATAGCTGCTTAGCACTGGAATATATAAACTAATGGGTCATTTTCATAGAATAATTACAAATTGCTTTCCAGAATGGCAGGATATTGGAAAAAGACAAATTTTTCAAGAATTTAAATGAATTATATAGGATATAAAAAAATAAACATTGTCCAAAGGTCAAGGAAAGACTTTTGTTTTATGCTTGGGGAGATTTAATGTGTTGTAGGCAGATAGAAAGAGAGAGATTGACAGTACATAAAATCAAAAGCATAGCTACTAGAATATGGTCCTAAAGAAGATGAGAGGATATGGATTAATTGGGCAGAGTAGCTTTAATGAACAGTTAGTTTTTTTTCTTTTGTGATTAGAAGAAAGGAGGACATCAAAAGTGATGATACTGAGAATTGAGTAATGATTTCTCTAGAATGCCCTCTTTTTTTTTCAGTAAGTTAGGAGGGCAAGTTATCAGTTATCAGTAAGGAAAGTGAGGGGGATAATTTAGTCAGGGATGAGAGAACAAAAGAAATGGTTTGAAACAGTCATTGTTCCAAAAAGAGTAATTTAATTTCCCTCTTGTACAATTCATGGTTACACATCCCCTCCCTCAACATTTTTGTTTCTCTGTCTCTGTTTCTCTGTCTCTCTCCTCTCTCCTTCTCTGCCTCATTTCTATATTCTTCATTTTCTATCTCTATTTGCACAGTCAAGTGTAATTTTTTTCAAAGACCGTCTTGCCTCAAGTCCCTTGGGCATTTTTTTCTGCTTCCTCACATGTGCTGAGGTAAATATAGGAATTTCAATGTAGGAATTATGTGTTTTATAATGAAAAGAGGTTGTGAATGCTGCTTTAATGATTTGCTAAAGAAATAGTACCTTGCTGGTTGAAACTATATATGAATCCTAATTCCTTATGGCAATTTACCTCAATTCAAGGACAGGTTTTCCCTGCTTTCAAAATACAACACATCAACATTCATTAAGTACACATTTCATGTGTTTTAAGTGATAATAATAACCATAATAATAACATATATGTATTGCTTAATATTTGCAAAATACTTTAAACATATTATTTCATTTTATTATCACAACTAACCTGAGATGTAGGTGCTAGCATTATCTCAATTTTACTGATAAGGAAATTAAGACAGAAGTAAATCAACCTGCCTAAGATCACATAGGTAGTAAATATCAGAGGATGGATTTGAATTTTGGCCTTTCTTACAGCAAGTCCAGTATCCGCCACTGTGTTGCACCTTGAAAAAATAACAACAACAAACCACTTCATTGAGAAGGCCACATCCCTGTCCTAGGAAATTAATGGGAAGACTGAACATATATTCACCCACTTACAAGAAGCAGCTGAAATCCCTTCCACTGCAGTGTGCACCTGAAAAATAATGCAGAGATATGTGTACAGAAGCATTGTTGGAAATGCAGGTGAAATAATTTTCCCTTTGATTTCCGTAACTTCAGAGACATGTTTCTACAGGAAGAAAAACTGGCCCAAGGCATCACACAAAAGAAATTCCTAATAAATCAGAGTAATACTTCTGTCAAGTACTGCTCACAAATGTTTGATAGAGTTCCAATAACTTGTCAATTAACTCAACAAAGCCTTATCTTGCTGGATAAGCAGATATTTTGGGGGTGGGGATGAGGAACTTTTAAAGATAGGTGCTTTGACTTGGAATTGTTCATAACCTTTGTCAATCAATTAACTAGCATTTATTAAGCACCTACTCTATGTCAGATACTATGCTATTCCCACTGTTAGGCATATATCCAAGGAAGTAAAGGATACAATAAAATATTTATAGAAGCACTTTTTGCATTATAAAAGAGCTGAAAACAAAATAGATGCTTGCTGACTAAGGAATGGGAAACATTGTGACATATGAATATCATGTAATATTATTGTTCTGTAAGAAGTGATGAATTTGAAAAATTCAAGGAAGCATAAAAATATATGAAATGGATGACAATGTAAATAGATATAACAATAATAAAAAGAAACTGAATGCAAAGTTATAATGACTAAGCTTTGCCCCAGAGAAGAGTTGAGAAGCTGAATTTCCCTCCCTTTGTTAGGGAGGAGTAGGTGGGGGAGATCATGAATATATTATAGAACATATTTATTATAAGGTAGAGAAATATTTTATATATTGTAGTTCAGCTGATGTGGTATTTGGTTTTGGTTCTTTAAAAAATAACAACTTTACTACAAGGGATGATTCCCCATATAGTAGAGAGGAAAGAGGCATATTAGAAATTAACATGGTAAAAAATATGTCAATAAAAATATGATAATTTAAAAAAAAATAGTTGCCTTGAATAGTTTTCTTTGCTGAGGTATGGATATGCATTGATGTGACTGTTTCTTTAAAACATGCTAAATCTCTTGTTCTTGCTTCAACAGCACGTCCATTTGTCCTAATGATCATCATTGTTCACTCTATTTTTTCTAAAAATTACTTTCAGGCCCTGTGGAATACTATTTAGGATATCCTTTCAGGCAGCATATCTTTGAAGGTAGGTTTGATTTGATTCGATTTTTGTTCATACATAAATTTGACTATACTATAAAATAACAAGATATTGATTTTCCATTTTGGCTTATTAACTGATTCTAGAAGATATTTCCCTGAATCAAACAAGTTTTTGAACAGAGGCAGCATCATTATGAACATTGCCAGAGAGTTTCCCAACCCAATCCCTTTCCACCCTTTTCTCTGTCTCTCTTGTCCCTTTCTCCACTCCTTCCTGAAAGGCAAAATTCATCTTATTAATATATAATCATATGTTAATCTTTATAACTATAGATTTTTACATATTGATCTGTTCCCAGAGATATTAGATAGCAAGGATAGAAAACTATATTATGGCATTTAAAGTAAAGGGGTATTAAGTCTTTAAGAGTGATTCCTGTCTTCTCTCTTTCTTAACCCACTTCTCTCTCCCCTTCTGGGTTTGACTGGAAGAATAAAGAACAGGGTTAAAGCAAAACAATCAGAAAAGTAAAGCATAACAGTTTATTTTATTAACCTGAGTTGGAGAAACTTGGCAACTTGCAGGAGCAGTTTCAGATATGTGTTGATTCATCTGTTTAATAATTTAATGTACTAAAATAGACTTATGCACATCAACTATGAAAATGACCAATCTGTAACTAAAATTCCAAAGAAAAGTGGATAGAGGATAGTAAGATTACAAAGAATCCTTCTAAATGCATGTGAATTTTGAGCTAAATCCTCTAGTAAATATAAATAAAACCATGGTATTGTCCAAGATGTGAATGGGAATATAGGGTAAGTTATATGTAAAGATGTATAGAAGTAAGCATGGGATTGTAAACTAGCAAACATTTGTTAAATATCGTTCTAAGCACTGGAAATATAAAGGCAAAATTGAAACAGATTTTTTCTCAGAGAGCTTACATTTTATCCAGAAACATTATGTTCACACAATCAACAAGAATTTATTAACTGGGAAGAAGGAAAGAGTATTCATTGAATATAATATATAACATATTAAGTATAGCATCTATGTTAGGAATTGTTAAGCCCTTTACAACTATTATTTCATGTGATCCTTACTTGCAAAGTGGGTGCCATTTTTATCCCCATTCTACTTTTGAGGAAACAAAAGCAGACAGATTAAGGATCATACAGATGCAAAGTATCTGAAGTCAGATTTGAATTTAGTTGTCTCTCTCTGATTCTAGGCCCAGCACTTGATTCATTCCTTTACTAGCTCCCTCCATGTATTAAATACCTATTACCTACTAGGCCGGTGCTAAGTGCTACAGCTACAAAGACATATATAAGTAAATACAATATTATTGGGGTATAATTGAGGTATACTATTAATAGTTAGAGAATCAGAAAAGGCCTCATCTGCAAGGTAGTGCTTCGAAGGAAACTAGCAACTAGACAATCTACGAAGAGATAAGGAGGAAGCTTATCTTAAGTTCTGAGGCAGGTGTTTGAAGGTCATATATGAGGAAGAGCAAGTCAGTCTGACAAGACTTGTCCTGTGAAGGGAGAGTAATGTGTAATAAGTCTAGAAAGGTGGGGTTGTACATGATTGGGAGGGGTATCTAATAATTCCTATTAACATAAGATTTTGTCTGATCTTAGAGGCAATGGGGAGTCAGCGGAATTTTTTCGGCTGAGAGTAAATGTGATCAAGATTGTTCTTCAGTAATTGTCATCAGATGGAATAGTGAGAAATAATGCTGATCTTCCTTGATTACAAGGAGGAAGTAGAGAACATTCTTTCAATAGTAGCAGTGGTAGTGATAAATTTTTGAATCAATGTTATGTACTGTTGTATTCTGTCCGGTTTCTTGAGTCCTAAAAATGTCTTGTCAAAGGAAAATTAATTATATATTTTATATAATATGTAAAATATTTTATTATATATTATATATATATGTGATTCTAAACCTCAGCACATGTATATAAGTATACATGGGTACATAAACATATATAACTTGAAGATGTTCATTTTCTAAGAGAACCAGTGACATCATGGGTTATATCTTAACTTTTTTTTGAATTGAAGCTATGTGAGGCACAGTTGCACAAAATTCTCAGTCTCTCTCTTCCAGTCACTGAAGTCCAGTGATGAGACAAAAGTCAAGATGACTTGTGTTGGCCTGGGATGCCATATTTGAAGTCTGTCTAGCTCAAAGCCATCCACAGTAACTGCTTCAGCTGAATACATGGCCCTGGGAACAAACTGTTCTCATTCACTCATTCTTCCCATGAGATGTCTTCACAAACTTGGGATAGACATCTCACTAATTCATTAACAGAATTAATTACTCTCAAGAATATATAAGGATAAAAAGAAGTAAAGACATCAGAAGCTAAAGTTTTTTGAAATAAATTGGAAGTAAATTGATAAAGGCTGGATTTAGCACAGTGGTAGTGGAAAGACAAAAGGAGTAAATTTATGAGACAAGAGAAGATTAGTAACGATAGTTAATGAATTGCTGGGATGGGGGGGGGGGGGGAAGAGGAGAAGGAGAAGGGAGAAAGCAATGAAAAGAGATGTCAAATATGTTATAAAAGTTCTGAGCCTCAGAAAATAGTTGGTTGTTGGAATAAAAGATGTTGGAACAAAAGATCCTTGATGATCCCTTTCTCCATTACAATATCATTTTTTTACTCCCTTAGAATTACCACTTCTCTATTCACTTACTTTGAAATTTGATTATATAGAATCAAGGAACTAAAATTACTTTTTCATATGAGAAGAGGCGCAAAGTACAAAGCTTAGAGTCCAAAGACTCCATTTTTGAGTCTTGGCATACATACTACTACTAAATCAACTTGGATCATTGTGAAATGAAAAGACCATAGGATTTGAAATTAGAGTATCAGCTCTACTACTTTAATCTATGTGTCTTTGGGCAAAGTGCTTAACATTTCTGAGTCTCAGTTTCCCCATTTATGAAAAGAACATAAGTAAAATAACTTTCTCACAAACTTGTAGTGAAGATCAAATATGTATATATAAATAATGTATATAAATATAAAGCTCTAGCAATGTGAGATATGAATATAACTAAGAGGAAGGCTGAGGAAGGAGGAGAGGAATGATGGAGACAGTTGTCAGGAGGCTGGAGTACACTGAGGAGCCTGTTAATATACGGGCCTTTTAATATGAATAATCTCAGTATGATTTTCTGGGATGAACCAAAAAGTATTAGGGGAAAGGAGGAGGAAAGATGATACTTAGATCTAAATGACAATTTTCAACATGCAAATTATTGACTATTCAATGCATTTCAGGTATTCTGCATTTCTACCCAAATCCTTCCTCCAAGATTTTCAGCAGATCTAAATGCTAGTAAGAGGGTCTACTTTGCATGTTTCAGAAATTGAGATTTTATTTTTCTTCAAATATTTAGGTAGATCCATGATTTGGTTATTTCTTTTATTATTGCAGATAGAAACTCGTGGTATTTTCTTCCCTTGGATTCCCATAGCACTAATTATTTTTCTGATTCACTGATACTAAGCATATTTTTTTTTACCTTCTTATTTTTCCTTATTTTTTCAAGTGTCTGTATTTGCTCAAATATGTGGTAAGCTCCTAAAGGGAATGGACCAGATCTCATGCTGATCTCTGCCCTTAGAGTACTTAGCACATGAAAGGTAATTAATGTGTTAGTCATTGATAATTCACACTATCCAACATTGTCTAAAGTTTTGATTCTAATAAATGAGTTTTTGGAAACTTTTTCATTATTGCACAATATCTTATGTGGTTGGTAAAATGATTTACATAACTTTAAAATATATATATAGGCTGCTACTATTCTCACTAGTAAATTCTGAAGTGACTGGCTGTAACCCAGTCCAAATCATAGTACTTCCAGACAGCTCTAATGTAACAATTGCAAAACGATTGTGAATCTGCATTTATGGAGAAGGACTTCCCTATATCAAAAAAATCATGGATCTGGACCCCTTCCAAAAGTAAATATGACAACATTTTCATATTTATTGTAAAGTACCTATTCGGTTCTTCACAGATTAGCTAGTCTTTTATATTATATTCCTTTAGTTTAATATGGATGAAGAAATTAATTGCAGTTGATCGTTATCCTGAACCTAAATGGATATGAACTTCATTTTTTCAAGTGCATTAGTGTAAATTTGGTATTTAAAGAAACATTGTATAATTCCATTGTCCTTAAGAGGCTGTCTGATATATCAATCAACAAACATTTATTAAGCTCTTGCCGTATTAGGTTCAGTGCTACTACTAAACCTAACTTGTACTTCTAAGAACAAGTACAAATCATCTACTCTCCAGAACCTGAAAGTCAGCCTCGGAGCTAGGAAGAATCGGATTTAAATTCTATTAACTCGTACCGGTTTTGTGACCCCGGGGTAATCATTTAACCTCTCTAACTCTTAGGTAACTCTAAGGCTATTACTTGCAGAACAGTTTCCAATATGCTTCGGTCTAGTTTTCTAAACCAAAGAAACCTCTGGTCAGGGCAAAAAACCTAACCAAAACCAATCAGCATCAGTGAAATCGCAGGTCCGATGTTGATGTATTTAGTGTAGCGAAAGAATGACCAGTTGGGGGCGGGGAGGGGGGGAGGAGAAGAATCTGGGTTGGAGAATGCATAAATTTAGTGGAGTATATAGGACCAGGCTCCCAGATTGAGAGATTGATAGGTGTCCGAGATCGAGTCACTCCATTTACAATCTTTTTTTTTTTCTCTTTCTTTTTTTTGACTGCGCTACTGCGGAGCTGACATACTTTCATATCGTTCAAACTATCAAATGACAGACTCCCAGTTTTGCAAGAATCTAATGAGTTTATCTGCCTTATGCCCAGGAAGGAGACTGTCCCAGGGAGATTGAGATTAGATAATTTCAGGATCGTTGACAGGTCGGGAGATTCAGAGTTTTCGCATTCGCTGCCTTGTTTATTTAACCTTGACTTTGTAAGGCTGAGAGGGCAGCTGCTGCTTTTGAAAGCGATCCAGGTGAGCTCTGAGGATAGCGTGGGTCGGGAGCGAGATGCAGCTCCAGGTAGGTGATGCTGTCACCCTGCGGGGCAAGCAGCAGCCTGACTTTTTCCTAGCTGGGATGCCTTTCAAGAAAACCTTAATTTTATAGTGGGGGGACAATGATGGGTAAACGCCGGGCTTAAGCAGTGGCCGAAGAGCGCCTCTACCCTGCTTTCTGCGCGTCATACTAGGGGAAGGAAGATGCGCAAGGTGAAAGGAGCATAAGGGAAGGCAGGGGAGCAGCTCCACTGGATTCCGGCATCAGGACCGCTTCCAGAAAGCTCCGAAACGCTTCCAGCGGGCCCCGCCTCCTTCCCCGGGGTTTCCCCACCTCTCCCAGCCCCGTATTTGCATAGTGCGGCCCCCTCCCCCGCTGCGATTGGCCGGCTCTGCGGCCGGCCCCGCCTCCCCCGGCAGGATTCCATCCCCCGAGCCGTCCAGAGCTGCGGGCAGCCAGCGGACTGTTAAACCGCGGCGGCGGCCGGGGCGAGCTGTGGAGAAGAGTTGGCGACGCCCCGGGCGGGGGGGAGGCGGGCAGGCGGCGGGCGGCCGGAGACCACCTCAGCAGCCCCCACCACGGCCGGACCGACGGTGCTGCGGCGGCGGCGGCGGGAAGCGGGGGCGCCCCAGCAGGCGAGTGGCTGGGGTCTCCGCGGCGGGCTGAGGGGGATCTGGCTCTGCTATCCCCGGGGGGCGCGGGGAGCGCCCGGAGCCGGGGACCGCAGCGCGGGGAGGGGCGGCGGGCGGAGGGGGGCTGGAGGAGCGCTGGCCAGCCGGCGGGGCGACCGACCGACCAACCCCCGAGTCTTCTCGGGGCTGTTAGCCACTGGGTCCCCGGCTGAAGCTCGCGCTCTCGGGGAGGGGTCGGGACCGGAGCCCAATTTAAACGGCCAAAACCGAACAGCCTGGGGAGAGCCTGAGGGGAGGGGACCGAGGAGGAGTGAAAGGAAAAAGGGCGGGGCTGAGAGCTGGGGGCGGGTCCGATCTGGGTCACGTGGGACAGGGGCGGGTTTGTCCCGCCTCTCTTTTGTTTTGGCTGGCGCGTGCGCAAAGGGAAGACCACGTGGTTGCATTTCCCCTCCCCTTTCCTTCCTTGGTACCGCCCTCACATCCTTTCGCTCCTATTATCCAGAATTCCTTTTTAAGATATTAGGGTGTGGCCTTGGCTGCAGTGATTTTTTTTATGTGTGTGGTATGGTTTTTTTTTCTTTTTTTTAAAGGAGCATCTTATATTCTGAATTAAAATTCATCTGTCCCATTGGGATGTTACTTTCCTCGTTAATTTCCTTCTTGCATGGACCAAACCCAGCACAACTTCTAGGAGGATGGAATGAAGCTGGAATTGTTGAAGGAATTGGGTTTGCATTTGGAAGTGGAAAGAATAGTGAAGTTAATGGCTCCCCGCCCCCAAGGAGGGGAAAGAAATAAGTCTGATCTCATTGCTAAGGGAGAATATTAAAACTTCCCTTAAATATCTTTCTACCATTATTTTGGTAGAAGTTTTTGTCTTAGTTCTGCTTACGATCTCTGAGACTTTGGAGAAGTCGTTTTATCTCTGGTCCCTCAATTTTCTCTTTTGTAAAAATGAGGATTTAGGACTGGGATGGGCACTAATAGCGCCAGATGTTATGAACTAGAACACCACTACTAAGAAATTATACCAAATTAACAAACTAGTGTTTAGTTTATATTACAGGCACTCCCTTTTAAATCTTCCCTGCACTTAAAAGGTTTGGGGGAGAGGAATGTGGTATTTCACTATCTAGATGGTTTGTAATTTGATGTGGTCCCATGGAATATGAATCATCTGTCTTCTGAGTGGTTTGCTTTTAAACAAAAAACCTAATTTAAAGCATTTATTACTGCTGTGTTGTGAAGACAAAAGCTTCATTTTTCCTTTTAACAGGAGAGAAATAGGGGTATAAAAAAGAAGTTGATATTGGGCAAAAATTAAGCATGTCTAGGAGTGGTGGGAAAGTCTTTGAAATAAAAGTTGCTTGAATAAGAGATTAAGAATCAAACAAATAAATGTGTATCACCTGGCTTCTCTATGTATATGTCTTCTAGAACCTTTAAAGATAACAAACAGGGCATAGCTTCTGATCTCAAGCAATTTAGACTTGTATCTCCTTGGCCTAGTATGTAGTAGACACTTAACAACAGACTTCATAAAGCTTTTTAACTGGAGAATTGTAAACAAAATGTGAATCCTCAGTTATGATTTGTTGGTCTCAACTAAATTCTTTTGAAAAATAGCCAGTTGTCTGCTCTTTGCTTTGATCTACAGATTTGATCTTGTTAGTTTTCATTTTATTTCTTTTTCTCTCTGAAGCTACAGCCATACTTGTAGGTCCTAATTATTGCTATTTGCCTTTCATTTCCCCAATTCTAGACATTATATTAAGTTGGCAGAGAAGCTGGAGGATAGGAGTTTGAGCAACTGTCTTTTCTTTCATGCTTTTGTTAGGCAAATTTTTAACTCTTGCTTCCCTTATTCCTGTGATTCAGAGTTGATACATACTAAAATGAAAATAACTACTCTTTGTATTCTCATTTTTAACTACTTTTATTCTTACAGATGTTAAGCTGAAAGGGTATCTTAGAGGTTGTCTAGTCCAAAGCTATCATTTTATAAAAGAAATTGAAGCCTGGAAAAGTTAAATGACTTGCTTAGTGTCACACATGTAGTGCAAAGTTGAGATTTAAACCAAAGTCCTCTGATTTCTTCCATATCAAATGAAGAACTGAGATTATTTATCCCAGAGAGAACATATGGTATCTCTGTTAAAGAATTTGAAAGGTTGTCATGTGGGATATGAATTAGACTTTTTCTCTTTGGCCCCAGCAGGCAGAAGCAATAGATAAAAGTTATAAAGAAGCAAATTTGAGAATGATGTTAGTCATCATAATAATAACTAGCATTTACATGGTGCTTTAGGGTTTGCAAAGTGCTTTACAAATATGATTATTTTATCTTTACAACAATTTTGGGAGTTAGGCACTATTATTATTATTTCCATTTTACAGATGAGGAAATTGAAGCAGAGTCCATACAGCTAGTAAATGTCTAAAGTTAAATTTGAACTCAGATCTTTTTGATTCCAGATATAGCACTCTATCACCATAGCTACCTACTTGCGTCCCAACAAGTATAGGTGCCTAAAAGCAAAATGGACCTCAGGAGGTAGTAGGTTCCCCTTTTTTTTGAATTCTTCAAGCAAAGGCTGGATGATCATAGATTGGGTATTATAGAAGGAATAGCTATTCAGATATGGGTTGATTTAGGTGTCAGCTAAGATCCCTTTCAAATTTGCTCTCTTCTGTTTCTATTCTTTTGAATATGGCTGGCCCACCTGCCTGTGTTCTTCTTTCTTACCTCTACCACTCAGAATCACTAGCTTTCTTCCTGAGATTTTCTGAGAATCTCCACCTTATATGCCACCTTATTGAAGAAACTGTTCCTAATCATGCTATTTTAGTACTTCTCTTAAAAGTATTTTGTATTTACTTCGCTATTCTAGGACATCTGCTTATTTAAAAAATGTTTAGTCTTTTTTAATTTTATAATTTTTTTCTAGTAAAGATAAACTGATTTCTTTAAAAATCTGTGGTTTGGAATATGGACAACTGGTGTGACATAAATGATGTTCTTTTGGTCTCACTCTTAGCTAGATGCTGTGAACTCAAAAACAAAACACAAAATAGTTTTTAGCCTCTACTAGAAGAAATACAAAATGTATGCAAAATGTACCCAAGTAGATTATGGTATAAGGGAGAGAGAGAATACTAATGACTGGAGTTTTCATGAAATAAATAGTACCTGAGTGGAGGCTTGAGAAGAGAAAAGGATTCTTCCAGATAGAATGAAAGATTGAGTGAGGGATTGCTTTTGTGAGTGCATAGAAGTAGGAGTAGGATAATTGAATTCAGGAATAACTTATGTAGATATAGAATTCATCAATAGGAGTATTATGAAATCAGGTTGGAAAGTAGGTTGGAGTGAGACTGAAAGTCCCGAAATGTTAACAGGCTAACAGATTTGTATTTTATCTCAGAAATACTTTAATGAAAAATGTTTGGAAGATGTATGAGCAGGGAAGTGATATCATCAGAGCTGTGTCTTAGAAATAGTATTCTGGCAAGAAGACTGGATTAGAGAAGGAAGACTGATTCAGGGGGCCCAATGGTGAAGTAGGGTAGTAATTCTGAGTAGTGGTCTTGAGAAGTTATCTGATGTAGTACAGAGGCCATGTCAATAGAAGACAGATATGAGAGACATTGTAAACGTAGAAATGGTGTGACTTGCAATTGCTTCTATCTGGGGAAAGAATGAAAAGTTAAAAGAATTATTCTAAGTCTATAGATAGGTGCCTGAAAATGGAGTTTGTTGGGGTTATTTGGCTTTATCTGACGCTTCATCACCCCATTTGGGGTTTTCTTATCAAAGATACTGGTGTAGTTTGTTACTCCCTTCTCTAGCTCATTTTACAGAGGAGGAAACTGAGGGAAGCAGGATTTAGTGTCTTGCCTTGTGTCATATGACTAAGTAAGTAAGTGTCTGAGGCTTTATTTGAAGTCATGAAGATGAGTATTTCTGATTCCAAGCCAAGTGTTATATGCACTTCACTACCTAGTTACCTGAGGATGGAGTTTACCTCAAAAAAATAGAAGAGTTTGGCGAAAGGATTGCTTGGGGAGAGAAGCTACTTCTGTTTGAAAACTTTAAATTTGAGATTTTAATAGGACATCCTAGAAGAGATCTTCAAGAGGCAGCTCTTGATACAGTTCTACAGTAGATTTCAGGACAAAGAATAGGACTCTGTGTGTGTGTGTGTGTGTGTGTGTGTGTGTGTGTATGGATACTTATGATTTGAAAACAAAAAATGTATGATGATTCATTAAAAGGAGACTGAGAATGAATGAAACATTTATTAAGCATCAATTATATTTTAGGCAGAGTGTTAAACTGTTTGCAAATTATATTTCATTTGATCCTCAGAACAATCTTGGAAGATAGGTACGATTATTATCCCCATTTTATAGTTGAAGAGACTGAGGCAGAGAGAGATTAAGTAATTTGTTTAGGGTCTTACAGCTAATAAGTGTCTGAGACTACTGAGGGTTTCCTGATTTCCTGTCCAGTGTTCTATCTACTGCTCCACCTCACAACATTAAGACAAGCAGGAATAGAATCTGGAAAGAATAGATGGAAACCATCTATATGTCTGGAGTCCTCTTTTCTGTTTTTTTTTATTTTTTTATTTTTGAGGCAATTGGGGTTAAGTGACTTGCCCAAGGTCACACAGCTAGGACGTGTTAAGTGTCTGAGACCAGATTTGAACTGAGGTCCTCCTGACTCCAGGACTGATGCTTTATCCACTGTGCCATCTACCTGTTCCTAAGCCCTCTTTTCTCTTTGTTGTTTCAATGATCTTATCACCTCTCAGGGGATCAAGTATGTTTTTATGCAAATGGTGTGTGTGTGTGTGTATTTATCTTAATTGGCTGGCTCTCTGGCTGTCTATATCCAGCCCTAGTCTCTCTTTTTAGCTCAAAAACCTCATCACTAACTGCATATTGGACATTTCAAACTAGATGTTACTGGCATTCCAATTTAACATGTCCAATACAGAACTCATCATTTCCTCTACTCGCTACCCTCAAATTTACTATTCTTCCTAACTTCTCTATTATTGTTGAGTGTTTAAGGTCAACAAATATTTATTAAGTGCCAGTTATATTCCAGATCTTATGCTAAGCTCTGGGGTTACCAAAAAAAAAAAAAAAAAAAAAAAAAAAGAGGCCAAAAGAGTCCCTGCCTTCTAAGAGTTTATACTTTAATGGATTGCATGCAAAAAACAAAAAACAAAAAAACTGTGTACATACTCTGTGTGTGTGTGTGTGTGTGTGTGTTTGTGTATGTCTCTGTGTGTGTGTATATATATATATATATATATATATATATATATATATGTATATTGAAATGAATTGAAAGGTTTGTGGACAGGGTTTTGTGATAAAAGAGAAAGTATATTGTTCCATGGTACCAAGTTCTTTTCTGGTTTGAGGGAAAGAAATTATTTAGCATATTTTTCAAAAATGTTAAATCATGTAATGATTATAAAATAAAAACAATTTGAGTAAGTAGAAAAATGAATGCAAAAGTATTGAAGTCAAATCAATCATGTAGTCATTACCTCTGCGTCCAAAATTTCCAAGTGTGATTCATGGCAGACTTATACTAAGAGTCAGCATCTTTTGAGGCAAGATAAAACTTGAGTGCCTCATTCCCCCTTTATTGCTACCCTGTTATAGTTACTGAATGAAAAATAGTCCCTGAAATTGCGTGGATGCCCATCATTTGGAGAATGGCTGAATAAATTATGGTATGTGAATGTTATGGAATGCCATTGTTCTATAAGAAATGATCAGGAGGATGATTGGAGAGACTCACATGAACTGATGCTGAGTGAAATGAGCAGAACCAGGAGATCATTGTACACCGCAACAAGAAGATTATACGATGATCAATTCTGATGAATGTGGCTCTTTTCAACAATATGATTCAGGTCTGTTCCAATGATATGGTGATGATGGGAGCCATCTACACCAAAAGGACTGTGGGAACTGAGAATGGATTACAGTATAGCATTTTCACTCCTTTTATTGTGGATTTCTTGAATTTTATTTTCTTTTTCATTTTTTTTTTTTACTTTTTGATCAGATTTTTCTTGTGCTGCAAGATAATTGTATAAATATATTTTCCTATATTGGGATTGGGTTTAACATATATTGGATTACATGCCATGTGAGGGAAAGGGAGAGGAAATTGGAACAACGTTTTTCAAGGGTCGTCGTTGAAAAAATTAGGCTTGCATATGTTTTGAAAATAAAAAAAATAGTCTATGAAGGCAGCATCATTCAGACAATCATCAGAAATCATTTATTAAATATCAGGCACTGGCTTAAGGGCTAAGCATTAAACTAGTCCTCATACCTTTTTGTAATGATCATTAGCTCGCCAGGATCCCCTTATCTTGGTTTGATGCTACTTATATCTGTCATCTTAGATCTGTGTCCAACAACTGCAATCATTTCTAGGCAATAAAGAGGTAGACTCCTTCCCTTCTTTGTTTTGCAGGCCAGATTGGTATACAAAATCAAAAAATATTGTCAACAATAGGGTACAAGCAGTGGTTTCTTGGATATAGACTTCTACAACCCACTAGATGACAGGATGCCAAGAAACCAAATATTCCAAATGAGCATTCACTAATCACTGCTTGACTGGACATGGTTCTTAGTAACAATTTTTAGCTTTTTGGAAATGATCTTTGAGCTTCAAGTCATGTTATATGGACCATAAAGGGAATACTGTGTTGGGTATTGAATTTCTTGGCAAGGATGAAGTGTGTTTCTGTAGCTGGTAAATTATACTCATAACGATCTAGACTATGCTATACAGTTAGAATGAACTTCAAAAAAAGAGAGGTTATTGACTGATGATGTCAGAAGGATTTGAAAATGGTAGTGAGGAGGTAAATATTTCTGCTGCTCTAGGTTTGGGGTGTGTTTGCTCAGTGTTTGGGGAGATATAGGAAGTAAATAGCACTGAAGAGGGTGGACAAGAATGTAATGTCTTCTAGAGTAACTGGATTTCTGTTTATGAATGCAAGAAAAAAGACAAAGTATAGATTGACATTCTGAATGAAGGGGAGTTTATTAACCATAGAGTAGATTCATAATATGATGGAAGAAAAGGAGAGGAAGAAAGAGAATTGAGAGGAGTAGCATTGAGCTGAATGGGGATGAAAGGACAAGGAAAAGTAAGTGGAAAGAGATCTTTGCATTGGGAGACAGCGCATTTCAGTCACAGATATTAGTGGAACAGGAGGTTCACATTTACAAATAATAGGAGTGGTTAAAAAGAGGCAATGTGATATGGGGAGCCATTCTTGGAGTAGAAAGATCTGTGTTCAAGTGCAGTTTCTTATATATACTGGTTTTTATGACTTTGACCAGTCATTTAACATCTGTTCCTCAGCCAATTTTCTAAGAATGTAACTTACAGAGATGTTGACCATCTACTTTGATGGAAGGATTTTCTGTGCCAGGATTGCCTAGCAAGAATGAAATCACACATATGAATCCCTCTCAAAAGCAAAATTTTAAAAAAGGACTAGGAAGGTATCGGTTGATTTAGGGGTACTACCATCAGTAGTGTAGAGATGATGAAATGGTGATGGTTACATTGGTGGAGTTGTTCTAGGGATGGATCCATCTAGTGAGTAGTTCATCTAAGTAAACATGCAAATCTGGTATTTGTGGATTAAATTAAATTTATATGTTATCCTGTTTCTAGATTCATCTCAAGAGTGGTGGATGACATGCTCTTAGAATATCCCACATATGGAGAAAGCACTAGGTCTGGTCCCAAACTGAGGTTCTTCTCCTTTGGGAATTCTCCATGGGGCCAAGGAACCAGTTGGGGTATCAGAGCATTTGAACAAGTCATCTTCATCTTAATAAAACTAAGGAAGAAAATCAGCCTCCAGGCATACTGTGACTAGAAATGTTTCAATGTCCATCTATATGCTTTAATAATGACAAAAGGAATAACTGGAAGTAGCAGAATCAACTATAGCAAAGTCACCAGCTATAATAATCCATCTTAATAACAGTATTTTTAGTAACTCCGGGGACTGGTTTTGTTTTTGACACAGTATAATAATTGATATTCCTAACAATGACATCAAGCAAAGTTTAAATTTTGTTTAGTATACTGTGTTTAAGATGGTAGATAAAATGTAGAAATGTTTTATCAATTTACATAAAAATGGTTAACTATAAAACAGATTGGTTGCTTAAAGGGTAAGCTTCTAATATTTGGAAAATTAATGTATATGGAGCACCTTATCTCACTCATGCACAGTAAATGCTGTTTGATAATGTGAACTTCAAAATTTTTTCCTAAACCAATAGATCACTTTTAGTGTCTTAATTATTTTCATTTTACTTAGTTTTCTAGCATTTCTTCTTACTTGCAAATGGATATGAATGTTTTTTAGATTAGGATGCCAGGTAAAGTAGATTGAATGCTAAACCTGGAGTCAGGAAGACCTGATTTCAAATCC
Source organism: Sarcophilus harrisii (assembly GCF_902635505.1). Classification (NCBI taxonomy): domain Eukaryota; kingdom Metazoa; phylum Chordata; class Mammalia; order Dasyuromorphia; family Dasyuridae; genus Sarcophilus; species Sarcophilus harrisii. Next base: position 72,961,922 of record NC_045428.1, read on the forward strand.
TGTCTTAGATACCAACTAGCTGTGTGATTTGTGCAAATCATTTAATCTTGTTCAGTCTCAATTTCCTTATCAGCAAAATGGGGATAAAAATAGTACCTCTTTTGCTAATTTGTTATGAGGACCAATGTGATAACATATATAGAGTGGTTTGAAAAGACAAAGCTGTTTGATATTTATATAATGTTAGATATTATTTTGTAAATGTTAGGTATTATTAAATAGAACTGTTTTGAATGCTTCTTCTTTTCAAAATCTATCATTAATTCTTCTTATCTCTTTGTTCTGACATTGGCTGTGTGCCTAATCCTACACTTTTCTCTCCTAATTCCCAGGTATTATTAGACGTATTTGTGAGACCTACATGTAATATTTTTAGATGGTATACTCTACATATTCTGGCATATAAAATTAATTTGAGATTGACGTTATGACTGAGTTAACTTTGTAATGTTTTTTTTAAAATGTAAATTTGCTGTATCTAGATTTACATACCATCATTAACAATCAAGTAGATAACTCTTCTTCAGTTATGTTTTTGAGTCATGCACTGATAACTAAAAATTAATGAGCTCTATTTGAAGTATAATTTGTTTGATGTATGTGACCACCCAAGTTCTTTTTATCCTTAATTGAATTCCTTTAGTTTCAAAGAGAATTCCTTTTTAGGTATTTTTTTAAAAGTAGAACTTCTTAGTTATAAAATATCTCACTAATAAATTCTTACTTATAAACTTTTAAGGAATTGAACTAACCACTTCCAGTACATGGCCAATTACTATAGCAAACTGCTGTAAGTTGAAACTTTCCAAATTGTTCTATAAAGGAATCTGGAAAACATGACACCGTAGAACTATGTTTACGTGTTCCTCCTAAGCAACCATAGATATCAGTAATCTGCATGAATGCTTTCCTTTTTTATTTTATTAGCCTGTGAATTAATTCTTATGTTCTACCTTTTTTGTTGTTGTTGAAGGAAAATTGTCAAAGAGAAATATGATTAATATATTTATACATATATGTACATACATATATTAATTCTCCTTACTGTAGGATCCTTGAATTTCTAAAAATTCAGGAGAATGACTTGGTTTTCTTTTTGCTAGTTTTTTCTATTATTCAAAATTACTCATCATACATGTTAGTAGTCTGAAATGGTCAATTCAAATTATAATTTTCTTGAGTTTTAAATATTTAAGGAGTAAATTTGATTTATTACTTTTCAGATTGAAAATTAAATTTTAAAAAAACCTTTCAGTAGACAATATAAACATCACAAATTTTTTGGACTTTAGAATAAGGTAAGCAAGATTTTGAAATTTGCTTTTAATGTGAATTTTCCCAGGAGTAAATCTTAGTTTTAGCTGGTATTTTATTTTATTTTTTTGGTGAGGCAATTGGGTTTCACACAGCTGGTAAGTGTTAAATGTCTGAGGATGGATTTGAATTCAGGTTCTCCTGACTTCAGGGCCTGCTCTCTCCTCTGTGCTATTTAGCTGCCTTAAGAGTAAATCTTAGTATAGATTTAAGATTATTAAACTAAGGGAAGATCTTCTAGCATGTTATGCTTCCAATATTAAAAAAAATTGCCAGAAGTTTATTATGAAGATACTTTGATTCATAAATATTTTGTTACCAAGTATCAAACACAACTCAATAAAAATTAATTTTGTGTTTTTTCCAATTGTAAGCAATCTGTGGAATATACATTTTTGCTAAATATTCCATGTTGACAGATTGTTGAATTCCATTTAATACCAAATCCTCAAAGATTTATAACTTAAAATTTTCTTAAAATTATAAATCTTGTGAAAATTATAGGTAAAGCCACTAAGAGAAACATTTTGGAAGCAACAGGAAAAAAGTTTATTTAAAGGTTCACAACATTTCTGCAAATAAATCATTTTCTTTTTAGCTCAGAAGAAATGTTCTCTGGATGAAAGCGCAAGTTAACAATAATAAAAGTTATGGCTCTGGCAATGATTTGAGCATTTTAATTCTTTATTAAATAAATTTGATTTGATTTATAATAACAGTAAACTTCAGAGTGACAGCTTTGAGTCACTGTCAGACTTTTGTGAAGTATACAATCTCACCAGTTTTATCATTTCTCAGATATTTGGACACCTCTTTTCTTTTTTGAGGGAAGGGTATTAAGACTTGCAAGAAAAAAATGTATACATAAAGTTAATTGTGGATTGCCAGCTTGAAGATTTTTTTTTTTTCCTGAGGCAATTGGGGTTGTGACTTGACCGGGTCACACAGCTAGGAAATGTTACACAGCTGAGGTCAGATTTGAACTGAGGTACTCTTGACTTGAGGGCTGATGCTCTATCCACTGTGCCATCTAGCTGCCCCAATTTTTGTATTTTTTTCAAGGTTGATGACTATTGCTACCTAGAAAGCCAGAAACCTTTTTGTCTTTGCCATATGCAAAAGACTTTAATTTTAGTTTTAAATCAAATGTAATTGTGGAATTCTGTAGTTAAAAGTAGTTATATAAAGATAATTATCTGTATACTGACTATTCTTTATCATATACAGATGACACAGAATGGATGGTATTTTGATTGTCTATTATTGTCCATTCTTTTTCACTTTGAAAGAATATTATGGAGTTTGCATCATTAAGTTTGGATATTTTGTAGATTTGTAGCTTTAGCAACCCATAGTTTCATAAGTTGCTGGAGCCAAAATACCATATGGTAGCCTATTCTTTGAAAAGCTTTTATGCTCTTAGGTAGGCCGATTCTTAGATGATATAGTCCATCTCTAGGCCCATATCTAAAGCACTTTCCAGTTTGGCAGTATCTACTAGAATCTGAATTCTATTGACATAGCCGTTGGAAACTCTATTATCCCCATACCATAATGAAGCATCAGAGGAGAAACTAGAATTTTTTTTTTTAGTGAAGGGAGTAACTACATTGGTGAAACCACAGATTCCTTTTGCATATTGAAGAAGTAAATTGTAGTTTGGCATTCCAGTTAACAATTAGTATATGAAGAATTTATTTTTCAGTGTGTCTTCCTTAATTATTTCCTCTCTTCCAGTCTTGTAACTCCATCTCCTTGTTCTACAGTTTTACCTAGATATTCTATAGGCAGTTCACATATAAACCATCTAAAACATATTTCATATTTTCCCCTAAATCTACCTTTCCTTCTACATTCTTTTTTTTCCCCCCTGTAGACGATATCACCATTCTTCTAGTAACTCAGAATTGTAATGTAGAAGTTATTCTCAATTCCTGGCTTATCTCCCTATATCTTATCAGTTGTCAAATTTTGTTGATTCTACCTCTGCAACATTTCTCTCTTTACTTCAGCCCTTCATTATCTCTTCCTATTACTATTGTAGTAATCTACTAATTTTCCAATTAGAATCCAATCCTTCCTTCCTTCACATAGCTGTCAAATTAATATTTCTAAATCACAGTTCTGACCACATCATTTCCCTCAACAAGAAGCTTCAGTGGTATCTTGTTGCTTAAAGGATAAAATGCAAATTTTTCTTTTTGGTATTTAAAAGTCTTGTTGCACTCTAGACTCTTCCTAGACTAACTGCATATTCTTTCCTAATATATATTCTTTCTTCTCACTGATCTAGCTTATTCCCAGTATGTGATATTGTGGTACCTTTCCCTCATGTCTAAAATGCTTTCCTTCTTTACCTTGGCTATTGGAATCCTGTCCTCTTTTCAAGATCCAGTCTCTTACAAGAGGAGGTCTTTCATGTTGCTCCCAGTTTTTAGTTCCTTCCTCTTCCTATTACTTTGTGTTTATTTGCATTTACTTATTTGTGTTCGTGTAGTATGTTAGTCTTTAAAATGGGTTTTAATTTAAAAATTTCTATCCTCCAGCATATAGACTATGCCTGACATAGTGTAGATAATTGATAAAATGCTTGTTAAATTTAATTATGTATCAACTACTGAAGCCCACTCTTATTAAACTAAGCTTCTTGAGGGAGAAAGAATTATGATTTTTTTTTCCTGTGCTGTGATCCAGTATGCATGTCCAGTCAATGTAAATATTTATCAAAGAAGATAATTATTGGAATAGCAGAGCGCAGGAATGCAGAGAAACATGGGAGGGAGATTCTGTTGGATATAGTTTGATATCAAAGAATTGCTTTTTTATTTTTTAACAGCTTTTTATTTTCAAAATATATGCATAAATAGTTTTCAACATTCACTTGTAAAACCTTATGTTCCAAAATTTTTTTCCCTCCCTTCTCTCCTAGATGGCAAATAATCTAATATATATTAAACAGGTGCAATTCTTTAGCACATGTTTCCACAATTAGCTTACTGTGCAAGAAAAATTAGATCAAAAAGGAAAAAAAAATGAGATAACAAAAAGCAAGCAAACAACAAAAACAGTGAAAATACTGTGTTGTGATCCACACTCAGTCCCCACAGTCTTTTCTCTGGATGTAGATGGCTCTCTCCATCACATGTCCATTGGAACTGGCCTGAATCACTTCTCTATTGAAAAGAACTACATCTGTCAAAATTGATCATCATATAATCTTGCTGTTGCTGTGTATGATGTTCTTTTGGTTCTCATTTAGCATCAAGTCACGTAAGTCTCTCTAGGCCTTTCCGAAATCATCCTGCTGGTCGTTTCTTACAGAACAATAATATTCCATAACATTTATATACCATAACTTATTCAGCCATTCTCCAACTGATGGGCATCCACTCAGTTTCCAGTTTCTTGCTACAACAAAAAGGGCTCCTACAAATATTTTTCATGTGCCGGTCCTTTTCCCTTTTTTATTATCTCTTTGGGATGCAGGCTTAGCAGAGAGACTGCTGGATCAAAGGGTTTGCACAGTTTGATAGCCTTTTGTGCATAGCTCCATGTTCTCCAGAATAGTTGGATCAAAAGAACTGCTTTTTAAAAAATTATTATCATTTGAACACCAATAATCAAGAATTAAATGTATAGAAAAGATTAATCTTTTTTTTTTGAGAAAACTCTTTGTATTCTTCATTGTGTTATGTAAATTGAGTATTCTTGGTGCCCCCTATAATATCCCTTTATGAATTGAATTACACTGGTCATTTAAGACCATTTCATGCTAAATAACATAGATTTAATATAATAATACTCAATAGATATAGTTCATTGGTCATGATTTAATCTTTTCCCCTTTAAAAGGAAGTGTAGGAACCTTATTATGCCTTTTATGGTCATAATAATGATGCCACTTATTCTAGATGTAGAATACATAGGGGATTAGACTGATTCTCTTATGTTACTTACCTAGACCTTTTTTGGTCATTCTTAACTTGACAAATAAACATGCACATTCTCATCTACCAAAAAACACAGAAAAATCAAATTTTAGATGAAACCATATATTTTCAGTTGATGAGCAGCCTCTTTCCAGATCTTTGATATAACAACAAAAAAAGAATTGCTATAAATATTTTGTGCATATGGGCCATTTCTCTCTTGGTGATATCTTTTGCTTGTTTGTTATGCTTTAATATTAATATTTATTGTGTTCCTGCATGTAGCCAAGAAACTATATAGATTTTTGCATCTTCAAAATGCCAGTGCCTAGCAGTTCCCCCTAAACTACAGTATAATAGCTCATACCATAATGATACATTGTTCTGTTAAAATATGAGCATAGGTCCATCGTATGGAAGCAGTGTGGATTAGTGTAGAGCATTCGCTAAACTAGGAGTTAGGTAACCCAAATCCTTAGTCTTGAGTCTGCCACTAACCCAATTAGCTTTTCAGTTTCTTCATCTATAAACAAGTGTTAAGTTAGGTAATTATGTAGGCCCCATCCAGATTGAATATTTTATGCTTTTAAGTAACTTTCTGAGAAGCAAAATGTACTTAGAGGAGGATCACATGAGTAATAAAGAGCCTCTAGTTTTTGTTACATCAAGCAAGATTAGTTTAAAGGAGCTTGGAATTTTAAAGAGATATTAAGGAAAGACTTAAGAGGAAAATGTAACAATTCCCATCAAGTCATTGATGGGTATCACGTGGATGAATTGTTTTTCTTGGACATGGAAAACACTACAAACAAGTAGAATTTGCAGAAAGGCAAATTTAAGCTTGATAATAAGGTAAAATTTCTAACAACAGGAGCCATTTGAAAGTGAAATAAGCTAGACATCTCAGTAGTTAATTAGTTAGTAGTTTCCATTCCAGTGAAAATATCAAGCAAAGGCTAGATGACCATTTGTTGGTTATGTGACAGAGGAAATTCTTATTCAGGTATGGTTTAGAATGGGAGAGTTTATATTAAAGGTTAAACTATATAGGTTCATAGTTTCTAAGTCATGAGTATTTTCAAAATCTTTTTGTTTAGTGTAGATATAGTTATTGTAATAGAATATTTTGAGTTTTAGATATTGGAATATAGGTGATTAAAATAAGTTTTTAAAGTGAATATTATACTCATAAATGTAGAATAAAACAATTATACACACTTTTAAAAATATTTAATTCTAGCTTTTAAGGAAACTATACAGTCAAAATAAGGGCCTAGATTCAGGGCTAGAAAATTTTTCTTTTAGATCTTATGCATTTGTCTAAATACAAGTTTTGACATTAACTTCCATGCATTTTTTAATTCCTTCACTTAGATATTTCTTTGAGTAACTCCTCTGTGTATGATGTCCACATGCTTTGAAACTTTGGCATTTTAGCTTCAATTTCACAGAAGAAACAGTACTTTTTGCCCTTATTGCCATACTGATAAGCTATCTAAAGTCTTGCCTAACATAGAAACAGCTGATGATGGAGCATTAGAAGGGAAAGAAACTTCATTCTATTCTTTTAAATCAGAAATGTACAGTGCATTGTCTAGAAAAGTTATGTGTTAGTGAAAAAACTTAATGTCTAAGTGTGTAAATATTTGATTATTCATTTTTCTATTTTATTTCCAGGCTTCCGGCAATTACCCATAGGAGTCGCCATGACCCCAGCTTTGAGAGAGGCCGAAATGAAGGGACATGGTATCCACTTGTCATCTTCTTTGTCTAGAACCATGGAGTCTGACACAGTGCTTTGTATGGAAAGTCCAGGAACTGTTGAAGAAAACCTAAAGGGAGACTCCATCACACAGATTAATTGCTCAATGCTGGGGTTTCCAACTCCTGAACCTAGCCTTAATGCTAATTTTGTGAATTTAAAACACTTTGGCTCTCCTCAGCCTTCAAAACATTATCAGACAGTCTTTCTAATGAGTTCTAATTCTTCAATAAACATGTATAGTGAAAATTATAAACAAAAAAAGTTAGGGGACCCTAATTGCAGTAAGCTAAAAAATGTGCTAAGGAATGGCACCAGCATTAGGCTTAGTAGAATTTGTCCTCCTAATTCTGAAGAGTTCATCAAAAAGGAACCTTTATCAGAGACCACAAGCCAGTGCATGACTGATTTGCCAAGTGTTTTGGATTCTAATGTAACCAAAGTCAGTAGTGTGGAAAACATAGAACTTCCAAACTGTAAATGGTACCAAAAGAATGGTCTTTTGGATAAAGCTTCTGTTGCTGAGAGTAAAAAGAGTTTTTTGCAGTGTGCTCAAAAGAAAGTTTGGCCTGTGCACCCAAATGTACTCATTAGCTCCCCTGTCACTGAGAAAGAAGAAGAAGTGAATGCTCGTTTACTTCATTGTGTAAGCAAACAAAAAATTCTCCTTAGCCAGGCCAAAAGAACTCAGAAACATTTGCAGATGCTACTGGCAAAACATGTTGTTAAACACTGTGGTCAGCAGATGAAATTCTCTATGAAGCATCAGTCCCAAAGAATGAGGATTTTTCACGAACCTGCCAGGATTCTAGACAATAGTTTCCACAGATGCACTGAAATTAAACCAGAAGTCTGCTTATCTAATTCAGAGAATGATTTGTGGAAAGATACAAAAAATGGTTTTGCAAGGTGCACCATTGCAGAAATTCAGAAGTTTGCACTGTCGGCTACAGGGTTGTTGTCTCATGTTGAAGAGGGTTTAGACTCTGATGCAACTGACAGCAGCTCAGATGAAGATTTGGATGAGAAGCCCATTAGAAAAAGTGTCATGGTGTAAGTGTGAAATTGTTAGATTTTAGTATATATAGCAATTATTTGGTAAACAACAATGATACTCATTAATTATCAGTAATTAAGATGTTATAGCAAACTTTCGTTCTAAATTATATCAGCATTTTTTATCCTTTAGATGGTTAAAAAAAGTATTCCCTTCTGTTTATATTGTTGGTGTAGTTAAGTTGAGTATGTGTATATGCTATTTGCCTTCCTATATTATTCAGCTTCAGTAAAAGGAGAAAACAATTGTTTTGGCAATAATAAAAACTATATGTAAGTGGATCTTTTTTTTTTTTTTTAACCCCTTTAGATATTCACTTGTGTTTTATGTTATTTTATGGTCAAGATCTTAATCTTACCACAAAGATGATCCAATCTGACTATTTTATATCTTGATCAAGGTGATGAGCCAGCACTCAGACTAAATCCTGAGCTTAGGTGATTTTCTTCTCTTATTGCTATAATGAGTTTTTTTTAGTATAACATTGAATAATAGTGGTGATTAATAGGCATCCTTGCTTCACAGCTTGTCTTAGTGAAATGGGCTTCTAACTTATTCGCATTACAGATAATGTTTCCCAGAAGTTTTAGATAGATAATACTTAACCATTTTAAAGAGAGTTCCATTTATTCCCATATTTTCTAATGCTTTTAAAAGGAAAGGGTGTTGTACTTTGTAAAAAGTTTTTTCTGCTTCTATTGATATAATCGTAATTTCTTTTGGTTTTGTTGTTGATATGGTTAATAATGCTGATAATTTTCCTAACATATTCCTGGTATAAATCTCAGTTGGTCATAGTGTAAGATCCTTGTGATATATGACTGTAATCTTGTTGCTTAAAATTTTTTTATCAGTATTTATTAGAGAAGTTGGTCCAAAATTTTTCCTCTGGTTTTTAGGTATAACATTATATTTACATTATAAAAGGAATTTGGTAGAATTCCTTCTTTGTCTAGATTTCCAAATAGTTTATATAGTATTGAAATTAATTGTTCTTTTAAATGTTGAATAGAATTCATTTGTGAATTCCTCTGGCCTTGGAAATATTTTTCTTAGGGAATTCATTAATGACTTGCTCTTTTTCTAAGATGGGATTACTTAAGTACTCTATTTCCTCTTCTTTTTTTTTTTTTTTATTTTTTAGCCTTTTATTTACAGGTTATATGCATGGGTAACTTTACAGCATTAACAATTGCCAAACCTCTTGTTCCAATTTTTCACCTCTTACCCCCTACCCCCTCCCCCAGATGGCAGGATGACCAGTAGATGTTAAATATATTAAAATATAAATTAGATACACAATAAGTATACATGACCAAACCGTTATTTTGCTGTACAAAAAGAATCAGATTCTGAAATATTGTACAATTAGCTTGTGAAGGAAATCAAAAATGCAGGTGGACATCAATATAGGGATTGGGAATTCAATGTAATGGTTTTTAGTCATCTCCCAGAGTTCTTTCTCTGGGTGTAGCTGGTTCAGTTCATTACTGCTCCATTGGAAATGATTTGGTTGATCTCGTTGCTGAGGATGGCAAGGTCCATCAGAACTGTTGTTGTTCTGTTGTTGAAGTATATAATGATCTCCTGGTCCTCCTGTTCATTTCACTCAGCATCAGTTTGTGTAAGTCTCTCCAGGCCTTTCTGAAATCATCCTGTTGGTCATTTCTTACAGAACAGTAATATTCCATAATATTCATATACCACAATTTATTCAGCCATTCTTCAACTGATGGATATCCATTAATCTGGGCAATTTATGTTTTTGTAAATATTCATTGATTTTGCTTAGATTTATTGGCACATATTTATTGGCACGTATTTGAGTAAAATAGCTCCTAATAATTGCTTTAATTTCTTCTTCATGAATAATGAATTCATTCTTTTCATTTTTGATACTGGCAATTTGGTTTTCTTTTTTTAAAGTCAAATTAATCAATGGTTTACTTTATTGTTTTTTTCTCCCATAAAACTAGCTCCTAATTTTATTTAATAGTCCAAAGGTTGTCTTTCAGTTTTATTAGTTTCTCCTTTTATTTTCAGGATTTCCAATGCTTAATTGGGGATTTTTAATTTGCTTTTTTTTCCTGGGTTTTTTTTTTTTTTAGTTGCATACCCAATTCATTGATCTGCTCTTTCTCTATTTTATTGATATAAGCATTTAGAGATACACATTTTCCTAAGTACTGATTTGGATACAACCCATAAATTTTGGTATGTTGTCTTCTTGTTGTCATTCTCTTTAATGAAAGTTTTGATAATTTTTATGATTTATTCTTCAATCTCTTCTCTTTTTTAAAATACAGGCTTTCTTTTTAACAAATTTTATTTTATTCTGAACTTAAGAAATAAAATAAGTATTTCCATAACAAAAGTGGAATAGAAAAAAAATTGCAGGTCCATTAAGTACAATTTGCTATTCCTTTCAAAATTACAATGAAGTAACTTATTTTTTTCCCCTCTTCCCTCCACCCTCTGAAACTTCAAAATGATTACTATTAGACACAAAGCTTGTGTGTGTATTATGTTATGTATATAAATATATGTATGTGTATATATATATATATATATATATACATAACATAATACACACACACATATATATCAGTACATTTTCTAGATGCAAACAGCATTTTCTTAGGATCTTTGCAGTTAATTTGGGTGTTTATATTAGAATGACTTGGTCACTCAAAGTTATTCTTAAAACAATATTGTTACTGTATACAATGCTCTCTTGGTTCTGTTCATTTTGCTCTTGATTATTTCATGGAGATCTCTCCATGCTTTTCCAAAATCATTGAACTCATCATTTTGTATGGCAGAATAACATGAATTTTTATCACAATTTGTTTAGCCATTCATTAATTTAAGGCAATTTGCAGTTTTTTTTTTTTGGCTACCACAAAGGAGAGCTACTATAAATGTTTAAGAACATTTAGGTTCTTTTCCTTTTCTCCTAATTATCTTGGGAAATAGACCTAATAGTGTTATTGTTGGGTTAAAGGGCAATTTACACCATACAATACTCTTATCTCTTGTTTGTAGATGAATTGTTTACCTATTCATAAGTTTTGATAGATAATACATTCCATTCTTCAGATTTTCTTGTAATGTCTCCCTTTCTTATATCTAGAATATATATCCATTTTGACAATCTTGTTAATGTTGTAAGATAAAAGTCTATGCTCAGTTTCAGCCGTTCTGCTTTCCAGGCTCTTAATGTGTTTGTTGTTGTTGTTGTTTGTTTTAATCAAATCATGAAATTTTATCATCAAAATTTAAATCTCTACAGTTATCAAAGAAGATTCATTTGCTACAATAGATTGTATTTCTATTCTGCTCCACTGACTACTTGTTTCTCAACCAGTACCAGACAGTTTTGATAATTATTGCCTTATAATATAGTTATCTGCTACTGCTAAGCTTCCTTTTACATTTTCCCATTAATTCTTTTGATATTCTTGACCTTTTATCTTACCAAATGAATTGTATTATTTTTTCTAGCTCAGTAAAAAAATTTTTTTGTTAATTTAGTTGGAATCATATTGAATCTATGGGTTAATTTGGATAAAATTGCATATTCGATCTACTTATTCTTTAGAATTAGACTAATTTGTTTCCAATAAATTTTTAATTGATTTTTCCATGACCCTTTGATTTTTATTGTGTTATGGTCTAAAAGGATGCATTTAATATTTGTTTTTCTATATTTGATGTTAGGTTTTTAATGCCCAAATACATGGTCAGTTGTTGTTTGTAGGTGTCATGTATCCCTGAGAAACAGGTATAATTCTTTATATTTCCATTCAGTTTTGTGTACTAGTTTTTTATATCTAACTTTTCTAAAATTCTTCACCTCCTTACGTTATTTTTTGTCTTTTTGGGAGGGGGGGGCATCAGATTTATCTAAGTTTTGAGAGGGGAAAGTTGAGATCTCCCACTAGTAGAGTTTTATTGTCTATTTCCTCTTGTAACTCATTTAGTTTCTTTAAAAATTTAGATGCTGTATCATTTGGTGCATTTAGGTTTAGTACTGATCCTGTTTTATTGTCTGTGGTACCTTTTTAGCAGGATGTAATTTAATTTCCTTCTTTATCTCCTTCAATTAGATCTATTTTTGTTTTTGCTTTACTTGAGATCGTGATTTCTACCCTTGCTTTTTTTTTTTTTTTTTTTAGCTTCAGCTGAAGCATAACAAATTCTGCTCAAGCCCCTTACATGTGTGTCGGGTGTGTGTGTGTGTGTGTGTGTGTGTGTGTGTTTACTTTAAATATGTTTCTACTAAACATATTTGTTTTAAGATTTTGGTTTTTAATCTCTGTTATTTTCTTTTCTTTTATGGATTAGTTCATCCCATTCACAGTTAGGATAGCTATGTATTTCTCTCTTGCTTATTTTACCCCAGTTTATTCTTGTCTCTTTCCTTATGTGTTCTTACAAGTGTTCTGCTTTTTAGCACTACCTCCTCCAATCTGCCTTCCTTTCTATCAGTTCTTTCTCTTTCTATTATCTTCTTCTGCTCTTACTTATAAGATAAAATAAAATAAGATAAAATCTTACTTATAAGATAAAATAAATTTCTATACTGTTATTCCTTCTTTGAGCCAGTTCCAGTGAGAGTAAAGTTTAAGTATTGCTTGTCACTCCACTCCCCTCCCCCAATCATTTCCTCTGCTGAAATAGCTTTTTCATCTTTTATGTGGTTTAACTTACCCCATTCTACTTCTCCCTTCTACCTTCTCCCAGTGCATCCTCTCTTTCTCACTCTTTAATTTTGTTTTGTTTTATTTCATTGCATCACAGTCAATTCACATTCATATCCTCTGTCTTTGTATGTAGTCTTTCCAACTGTCCTAATAGTAATAAAGTTCTTAAGAATTACAAGTATCATCTTGTCATATAGGAACATAAACAGTAAATTAACTTTCTTTAGTCCCTTAAATTTTCTCTTTTCTGTTTACCATTTTTATACTTCTCTTGAGACTTCTATTTAAAAATAAATGTTTCCAATCAACTTTCTGGTTTTTTTCATCAGGAATGCTTGAAAGTGCTCTATTAATTTTCCATTTTTTTCCTCTGAAGGATTATAATCATATTCACTGGGAAGATATCCTTGGTTGTAATTCATATTTTTTTGCTTTCTGGATTATTATATTCTAAGCCCCCCAATCTGTTAATGCAGAAGCTACTAACCTTGTGTAATCCTGACTGTGGCTTCACAATATTTGAATTGTTTCTTTCTGGTTGCTTACAGTATTTACTTCTCACCCTGAGAGTTCTGGAATTTGCCTGTAATATTTTTGAGCGTTTTCATTTTAGAATTTTTTGCGGGGAGATAATTGATAGACTTTTTCAATTTCTATTTCATCTTCCCATTCTAGGATATCAGAGCAATTTTCTTTAATAATTTATTAAAAGATGATGTTTAGGCTATTTTCTTTTTTCAAACTTTCACTTGTTTAATTCTGATTTTTAAGAAATTACTTTCTTTAGTGAGCTTTTATGTCTCCTTTTCCATTTGGCCAATTGTACTTTTTTAAGAAGTTATTTTCCTTAGTGAATTTTCTTGCATTCCCCTCCCCCCCATTTTTTTGATCTTCCATACCAAGCTGTTGACTTGTTTTTCATGATTTTCTTACTCCACTCTCATTTATTTTCCCAATTTCCTTATACCTCTCTTTATTTGATTTTAAAAATCCTTGTTGAACTCTTCCAAGGAGTTGTTTTTATTTTTTGAGGGGCTCTCCGGGACAACCAATTTGTGTTTTTTTTTGTTTTTGTTTTTTTTTTGAGGCTTCACATGTAGCTATTTTGACATTTGTTGTCCTCTTTTGAGTTTCTGTTTTGATTTTTCTTGTCACTATAGTAACTTTCTATAGGTAAGTGATTTTTTTCCCTCTAATTTTTCCAGCTTATTTCTTGATTTTAATTGTATGTTTAAATTGGGCTTTGCTACTCAGGTAGGTTGTGGGTATGGGTACTGTCCCGACTTTTTGAGTTTTTCGTGCTGCTTTTTTCAGACCTAATTTTGGGGATCTGTAAGTTGTAAATTCTTCTAAGGTAGCATAATCTTAAGAGAGAGATGGTTGGTCACTGCCCTGTGCTTTAGTCTGTGAGCAACCACAACCACTTTTTACCACCTTGGACTCATGCCATGTAGCTGGACACTCTAGTGTGCTAGTGCTTTTGCTTACCAACTGTGAGAGTGACCTCTATCTGTGAGCTGGATCCCCATTAGACAATGCAATAGAGTCCTGCACTCAATGCCAGAAAAGTATTCCCTGTAATTTCCTTCTGACCAGCTGTCTAGGTTCCTTACCATTTGTAGGCTGAGAGCTCTGGATCCAGACTGATGTTGCCAATTTAATTGCCCTCAAAGATTGCTCTGACTTTCTAAGATGGGACATGTGCTAGCTATTGCACCAAGATGTTGCATCTTGCATCTAGCCTGTGCCTGGATTTGGGGGATTTGGGGGCTTACTTCTGGTTTGTGCTGGAGGAACTTTCCTGCTGGCTTGCTAGGCCTGCCTGTATTGCACTTTGCTTCATTCTCACTTCAGTAATACACTCCTTTCCTGTTGGCTTTCTAAGATGTTTTGAATTGGAAAATTGTTTCTGTCCTTTTATTGGTTCTTCTGCTCTAGAATTTGTTTTGAGATAATATTTTAAAATTATTTTGGGGGAACTTGAGAGCAATGAATGAACTCTAAAAAACTATAACAATAAGAAAGAGGTAGTCAAATATTGAATACCTAATTCATTAGTTTGTAATTTTAAAATTAAAAAGGAATATAATGGTATAATTATCAAGCTATATGGATGGAATAACTTGAATATTTTATATATTCAAGTATTTAGTGTTAAGAATTTTTGTGTAGTAAATATTTTGCACATGTTTCATTCTTGATATGTCTTTAAAATATATACATATATATTTTAAACATATCCTAGTTTGTGAAATATCCCCCCAGTTCTATTTCACTTAATTTTTCCCTAGAGAAGAACTGATAAAGAAGTTTGCTTCTCATGAAGCAAAAATAGTAACAGAAACTTTTTATGCTTTCTTACTTAAATTTCATGCCATATAGTTTATCATTAAATTATTTATGCTCATCTATGTTGTTTGCTAATAGTTTTATGTGAACTATTCTTTCCAGTTATGTTGTGAACGCCTTAGGGAACAAGTACCATGTTTTATACTTTTTCTAGGACAATGTGTTAAAAACATAGTAATGTTTAATAATTAATTTATTGAATTGTAAAACTAAACTTCAATACTCAAGAAGCAGGTGGTTCAAAGAATTGAAACTATTTGATATATATGCATGCAGTAAGAAAATTAAATCCTTATTTGTTTTTATAGTAACTCAGCATTTAGAATAATTTCATATATAGTACTTGGCATGTGCTTTGCACAAAGTAGGATTTTAATAAAATTATTGTTCATTGGATAGGTAATAGAAGTTGGCTTGCTGTTAAATTTGGTTTCTGTTGTGTTAGTTTAGAAAATTATAGCTCTTGTTATAAGGTATTATAAGTGTTACATGATCAAGATTTTTAAAATGTAGAATATTGGAAAAGGGCAGATGTTCAGATTTTCAAGGAACTTAGGTTCACTTCTAGCTTGGGGATTAGAGAACTTGGCATTGAAGGAGATAGCATCTGGAAGGATCAGAAGAAGATGAAGGATGCAAGAGCAGAGGACAAATGTGTCATTAAAATAATTGATCTTGAAATTAAGACTGAATGAAGAAAGGAATTGAAGCTAGAACAGTCATAGGCTAGAAGTAGGAAGAAAGATAAAAACAAAATTCAGGTGCAAGAGAACTAGAGGTATAAGAATATTTTTATAGTGATTTACTCATTTTTTTAAAATTCTAAAGTGGAAGAAGCTAGGGGTGAGGTGGGAGGAGAGCTTTTGCTTTTATGCAAAATTGAATCAATCTCATTGCTATGGAAAAAGGCAGGTCTGGTAGATCAAGTTCCCTTCTCTGCTTCTACTCTCATCTCCCTCTGGGATAAGCAGAGAAATCTCTCTTTAAAAAAAAAAAAAGTCAATAGCATTTTATTTTACAAGTGCACGTAAAGATAGTTTCAACATTCAATTTTGAAAGGGTTTGTGTTCCAGATTTTTCTTCCTCCCCCTCTTAGCTTCCTCCTCCCCAAGATACCAAGCAAAATGTTATATATACAATTCTTTTGAAAATATTTTCATATTTATCATACTATGCAAGAAAAATAAAAAGGAAAAAATACATGAAAAAAAACAAACAAACCATGAAAGGTAAAAATACTAAGCTTTGATCTACAATCAGTTTCTCTCTCTGGATATGGATGGCATTTTCTATCCCAAGTCTACTTGAACTGTCTTTAGTCACTGCATAGTTGAGAAGAACCAAGTCCAGCACAGTCAATCATCACATAATCTTGTTATTGTGTACAGTGTTTTCTTGGTTCTTCTCATTTCCCTCAGCATTAATTTATGTAAGTCTAACCTGTAAGAGTATTTTTTTAAAAAGTTCAATGACTCTCAGTCTCATAGAAGCTCAATCATAAGGCCCATGGGAATAGAATTGGCAGACTGGGGCGTTTGACTTAGATTCAAAATTTTAGAATGTATCAATGTTATCATCATGTTGCAGCTTATTAATTTTATTATAATAACAAAATTCAGTATACTTCTTATCTACATTGATATCCAGCTTTTTAAAAAAAATTTATTATAACTTTTCATTGACAGTACATATGCATGGGTAATTTTTTACAACATTATCCCTTGCACTCATTTCTGTTCTGACTTTTCCCTTCCCTTCCTCCACCCCCTCCCCCAGATGGCAAGCAGTCCTATACATATTAAATATGTCACAGTATATCGTAGATACGATATATGTGTGTAGAACCAAACAGTTCTCTTGTTGCACAGGGAGAATTGGATTCAGAAGGTAAAAATAACCTGGGAAGAAAAACAAAAATGCTAACAGTTTCCCAGTGTTCTTTCTTTGGGTGTAGCTGATGTTGTCCATCATTGATCAATTGAAACTGAGTTAGATCTTTTCTTAGTCGAAGAAATCCACTTCCATCAGAATATTTCCTCATACAGTATCGTTATTGAGGTATATAATGATCTCCTGGTTCTGCTCGTTAAACTTAGCGTCAGTTCATGTAAGTCTTGCCAATCCTCTCTGTATTCATCCTGCTCGTCATTTCTTACAGAACAATAATATTCCATAACATTCATATACCACAATTTACCCAACCATTCTCCAGTTGATGGGCATCCATTCATTTTCCAGTTTCTGGCCACTACAAACAGGGCTGCCACAAACATTTTGGCACATACAGGTCCCTTTCCCTTCTTTAGTATCTCTTTGAATCCAGCTTTTTAAAGTGGTATTAGGTAAGTATTGTATGCAGTTTGGTTAATTTCTATTCTAATTTCATTCCCTGGAAAATGTGCCTGGACACAATATGAAGCATTTCCTGCTTATTTATCAGCTAATATTAGTTCTAATGTTAGTGTGTATTTTTGTAATTTATTTATCTTTAATGGTAAATTAATTATTGATTTCCTGTAGAACCTACAAAACTATACTTTTTGAAACCCTTCCCAGATTTCTTTGTCTATGTTGATGATATATTCCTTAGTACTTATTACCTTATTGATGGCAAAACAGTCCTCTTTTTCTCTCCACTTTTTTTTTTACAGGAAACTTCCTATCCAGGACTAGGTCAGAAAAACTAAAACTTTTTATTAAAAGAATGATTAGTAAATATGTAGAAAAGAAAGTATTAATAATAACATTTCAAAATGTTTTGCCAATGTTGGTCATGCCATTTAAACCTCATTTCCTTCTTTGATAAGGTTATTAGACTACATTAGAGGAATCCCATAGACATAGTACGCCTAAATTTAGCAAGGAATTTAAAAGAATCTCTTATTATTCTTCAGTCTTATAGATTGAATAAAAGTATATTTAGGTTCATTAAAAACTATTTGAAAGAACAGACCCAAAGAAGCAGTCATTAATGGTTTGAGGTTTGCTAGGACATTGATAAAGGTAAAGGTATAGATAACATATATTGTTGTTATCTTGTTGCACAGGAAGAATTGGATTCAGAAGGTAAAAATAACCTGGGAAGAAAAACAAAAATGGAAACAGTTTACACTCATTTCCCAGTGTTCTTTCTTTGGGTGTAGCTGCTTTTGTTTGGCTGTAGTTTGCTAGAACATTGATAAAAGTATAGATAACATAGAAATCATCAGATTTGCAGTGTACTGAAACTGGGAGAGATAGCTAATATGTTGAAAGCTGGTATTTAGAAAGATTTTGGCTATTTAGATGTTTGGTGGCGGAATCTAATAAGATAAAATTTCATAGGGATAAATGTAAAACCTAACACTTGCCTTCCAAAAAATCAACTTTATGAGGACACTAAAAAGAGATGCGGTTAGACTGCCATTCATCTGGAAAACACTAAGGGATTTTAGGAAACTACTTACATACAAATCAACATTGTGACTTGGAACCCAAGTAGAGTATGAAATCTTGTACTGCATGGATGATAGATCTAAATTTTGTCATAGACCATATATAGCGTTGTATTTAGTTCCTCATGACACATTTTAGTTAAGGATAATGTTTTTTCTGAAAAATATCCATATGAGAGTGACATCTAAGTTTCAAATATTTCAAGGACTGTTTTGTATAAGAACATTTTTTTCTTTTGAGGGAGGGAATGATACTAGAGGATAGAATTGGCAGCAATGGATTGAAGTTGCAAACAACAATTTTAGGTTGATGTGAAGAAGAATTTTTCAATAATTATAGCCCTAAGAAGTAGGTCTCTCCACTACAGATTTTCAAGAAAAGCTATATAATCATATGTTGCTTGGGTTTTGAAATACCTACTGACTGTTTCTGAGATTATGATTCAGTGAACTTTTAAAAAAATGTTCTCACTTCTAGTTCTCTTGAACCTATACTTGGATGTATCATTTCCTCCTATTTCTATCCTATGACTTTTTTAGCTTCAGTTCTCTTCTTCAGTCCTTACCCCAAGACTGGTTATTCTAATGCCATATCTCACCTGTTCTTAAAACCTTGATCTTCTGCTGTTCCCTTCAGGAGCTGCCGCATTCTTCACTGACAACTTCTTTCATCTTCATGCTTAGAAGTAAGCCTCCCTTGAAGCTCTCATTATATCCTATTCAATCTTAATTTTCATTCTTTTTGTATAGTTATTTATTTGTAGATCCCCTCTCCCTGACTAGATTTTAGTTTTTTGAGGATAGGAAATAGAATTTTTCATATTTGTATCTTTAGAACTTAACACAGCGCTTTATATACATCATAGGCATTTAATAATTGTTTAATTGTATTAAGAAAAGGTGCCACAATTATATTTTCTTTCTAGTATGAAGGTAAAAATATTTGAAAGAATTTCATTTAGCCTGTAACATTAGTATTAAGAAATGACATTCTGTTTGTGCCTCTTGAAAAATGAAACACAGCTTTAAATGTCTATAGCAGTAACTCATGAGGTTATTAAATGAGAATGGTAAATGAGAAACATTTCTTTGTGTTCATACATTCATAGACATAAATGTCTATATGTATACCTATATATATATATATATATATATATATATATATATATATATATATATAAAACTATATGTATGTATCTCCTTTTTTTCCCTATCCCCTCTCATTGCCTCTCCTTACCATTCCACTTTGTGTGTATGCTCTAAAATGGCCATGATTTTGAAGTGAAAGGTTTACGTGGTGTGTATGTCTGTGTGTGCATGTATATTTAGTTTGGTGTATAAACTAACATTTTCTGTTCTTCTTAATTTAAAAAGCCAGATGACTTAAATGTACTATTTCTATATGAAATAAATTCATTTAATTTATTGAGTCATAGATTAATTTGGCTTGATTGATTTTTCTTCCATTCCATTTTAATTAGGTCTTTAGTTTTCATTATAAAAGAGTCCCTGGTCCTAAGGTCAAATGTTAGTTTTCAAGTAACAGTTGCTGGATGAAAAGAGAAATGTACTCACATTGCTTTTTTAACTTTGTCATTTTTTTCATTTAACTAACATTTGTTAAGTTTCTACTACTTGTGTTAAATATTAGGAGAAATACAAAGATGTTACATGTTTCTTATTTTCTTTTAAATGTATTTTAATTACTATATTTTTAAATTAATAAATTTTGGTAATTTATTTTATTCTACATTCTTTAAGGACAAAGTTTCGTGTTTGTGTTTTGTGTCCCTAGCCGCTAACATATTGCCCACAATATATTTAACACCTATTCATTGAATTGAATTTATAATATTACTAATTTATTTTTTAAAATTCAGTTTAATAGAGAACTTAGTAACCAGTAGTAGCAAGTCAAACATTATTTGGAATTGTGAAATTTGGGGGGTTTTGTGGTTCTTATACATGTCACAAATTATTGTCCTCTGAACATACCTGTTTTTTTGGATGACACCTAGGGCAGTGATGTTTTTACTCCTTTTCCCCACCCAAATACATCCCAGACTTCTTTGTGGTTGGCATGAGCATTCTTTAGAATCAGGGGATCTAGAGCTTGAAGGAACTTAGAAATGAGCTTCTTCACAACTAATAAGGATATTGAGGCTCCTGGAAGGGAGCTTACTTCTCAAAAGACATAGATGTTAAAAATAAGGGTATGAGTTTCATGCTGTTCTTTTGGCTCCAGATTGAGCAGTCTTTCTAGTCATGCTCTATGTGAAGGCAGTGCAAACCATGTCTTAACTGGAATAATGTAGTTATACTAGGAAAAAAAGCAACAAGAGAGCCAAGAAGATTTGCTGGATTAGTGTGGGGAGAGGGATAGATTTGGAAATGAAAGATATATAAAAGCAAAAATTATCAATAAATTTTTTTAATTCACTAAAGAAAACCAAATAAAAGGTTGTAGCATATAAGGAAGGTTTTGCATGCTCTGGCTTGCAAGGAATTCTTAGATCTGAGAATTTCAAGGTCGAATGCTTAGATAAGTTCTGAGATCATATTAAATTAGGATTTGGCAGTTGTCCTTAAAATATATTTGAATAGTGCTGTGTTATAGAAGAGGAATTTTAATAATTGTATACATGTGTCTACATGACATACCCAAGTAGAATCTTTCCCTTTCAGTATTAATTATAAATTAACATTTTCATGGCTATATGTGTGTGTATTATGTATAATACACATTATATATAATATACATATGACTAAAGGTTTGTATTAATTTGTAAAATATAGTACATTTAAGGTTTTTAAAATTATACATCCTAAAAACCAAGGGGGTGCTATAGTACATAGAATGCTTGGAGTCAGGACAAGTTGGGGTCTCAGACCCTTATTAACTGTGTGACCCTCTTTGCCTCAATTTCCTCAGTTTTAAAACTGGAATACATCAACACATCCCATCTAACAGCACTTTCCTAGTTTTTCCCATAAAAAATAAAAACAAAAAAATCCAACAATCAATCAAAACTGCCTATTAGTGTCACGTTTTATTATAATTTTGTAGTTTATGATTTGTTTACAGCAAAGAAGGATGCCTAGTATAAATCATTGAAATGGTGAGAGACATTCTTACTTTATTTTCTATCAACTAAATTAGTGTAACCAAGTGGGGACTGAAAGGTGTTGTATTAGTTTAGTGATACAGAAATAATGTTTGGTTATAATTGGAAAGTTACAGGTACTGATAGCAGTGAAAATTAAGATGCTTTTCTGGAGAATAAGAAAATTAATTGAAAGAAGTTGGCTTTGTCCTTTGAATTAATTAGTAATTTAAAAAAAATACTGGAGATCATATAATTATGCTGCCTTGGCACTGTATTGAAAAAGAAGCAAATAACCAAAACATTACAGGATATCAGAAACATTATGGATAATACTAATTGTAGCTGGCATTACAATAGTGCCTAATATTTTCCAGTCATTATACTAAGTGTCTTACAACAGCTCTGAGAGGATAGGCCCAGCATTATCAACTGTGCCTCTTAGCTTTGCATGTTCAAATAAATAAAGTCTAGGGCAACTCCTAATTCACTCTTTTTCTTATAACAAAACATTTAATATAATAAAAATAACTAGCATTTTTATAGCATTGTAAAGTATTTTACATGTGTTATCTCATTTGATTCTCACAACAATCCTGAGAGGTAGGTTCTATTATCCCCATTTTATGATTAAGGAAATGAAAACAGTGACTTGTTCAAAGTTACACTTACTCAAAATCACACAAACAGTAAGTGTGTGGAATAGAATTTGAACTCGTATTTCAATTGAAAACACAGCACTTTACTTACTATACAATTTAGTTGCTTCTACTTAAGTCAGTATATTCTATAATTTAGATTTAATTTAGATCCCATAATGAATATATTAGATAATAGATTTAATTTAGATCACATAATTATTTATCATTTTAATTTACTTTTATGTTTTGAATTGTTTTTTCTTTAATCCTAACCAAGTTACTCTTTAACAATCCATCCCTATTGAATATGTATAGCTTTAAATTGCCATGATTTAACTCACATGGTAGCAACTCAAATCAGTACTTCAAGGGACTGACCTGGCTCTTTTATAATTGGATTGTTTGTAGCAGTATCGCGTTGTAAATACCATAAGATCACTGAAGCAGATTTGGATTGAATGAATTCTTGAGTTAAAAAGATGTATATTTCATCAAATTGCAATGTTATATGTATATATATATATACATTTTATTATATTTCTGTCTTTATACCATGTACATTTATTTCACAGTAACATAGTCTCCAGCCTTTGTAAAGAGAAAAGGAAGATGCTTCTTGTGTTTCTTATCTGGCACAATTATAATTTCACAGAAGTTTCAAATATTTTGCTATTGTATTTCCATTTGTATTATAATAATTAAATCTGTTTTCTGGTCTATTTGCTTCATTTTAAATCAATTTATTTGATTTTTGTATGATTATATGGTTTTTCTGTGGGCATAATACTTTGTTTCAAATTCTTTGCTATTAAAAAAAATTTTTGTAATATATATAGGCTCTTCCTCCTTATTAATGATCTTCTTGGGGTACATGCCTAGCAGTAAAATTTTTGAGGTCTAGGAGTTTGGATATTTCAGTCACTTTGTTTGCATAATTATACATTGCTTCTAACAGTTCATTGATTATTCCACTAACATTTTATTATTCCATTGATTATTCCATTGATCATTCCACTAACAGTTCATTGATATACTTATGTTCCCACATTCCCTCCAGCATTAGTAATTTTTATTTTCTGTCATCTCAGATAATCTGATGGATTTGGGATACTTCAGAATTGTTTTAATGTGCATTTCTCTAATTGTTAGTGATTTAGTTATTTTATATGACTATCGAGAGCTTTGCTTTCTTCTTTTGAAAACTACCTATAGGTGTTCATATCTTTGAATTGGGATCTTTTAGATTTTTGGGTGTCTAGCATTTAGCCCAATGCATGAAACATGCCATAACTTGTTCAGCCATTCCCCAAGTGATGGGTTTTCCCTGAGTTTCAAATTCATTCATCATACTGAGGATAAGCCAATCATTATATCACTAGGGAACCATTATTTGTTGTAAGATTAAATCCATCCTACTGAATTAGAGAACTATTAATCACCATGCTAAACTAGATGACCATTGTCTTATCAATTCCACTGAGTTAATGCCTTGTAAGAATCTTTGTTTCAAGTACATTTCTCCAGAGTTCTGGCCCATTACATCCCTCCTATAAAAATTTGCATTTAGGAAAAGCAAAACTCTTAGTGACTTATATTATTGTACATTCTGAATTGGGATCGTCCCTTGATCCTTTCTTTGAAAGAATAATGCTTGACATGGTCTTCCAATTCTGTCTGACTATATCTACTGATGGGGAGCTCACTACTTTGAAAGGCAACCAAATTGCATTGCTAGACATCCCTGGATATTAGAAATTCTTCCATATTTTGAACCTAAATCTCTATTATATTATTGCCTCTGTTTAGAAGAACAAGTTAAGAATAGTAAATAGGAATTGAGAGTAGAGCTGAAGGGTCAGAAGAACTATATATCGTCCGAGATAGAGCAAGATTAAAATCAGGATAATAATTAGGTGAGTGAAGGTGGTGAGTTATACATGAGACACAGGATTGTCTGAAGTAGCTCTGTACCTTGGTAATCGGCAAGACATCAAGATTAAGAAATAATTTTGTAAAGTTTTGTAAGCATTTGTATGTTTCTAGCAACATGTGCTACTAATCCTGCTGTCCAATTTCCTATGACTCCTTTTGGGCTTCTGGCAGCTCCCAACCTCATTGTTCTTTGTGACAAAGACTTTAGATATCTTTCCTTGAGGCAAAAAAAACTGGGGCCTCAGATCTGTGTGTGTGTGTGTGTGTGTGTGTGTGTGTGTGTGTGTGCACACAC
This sequence comes from Sarcophilus harrisii, assembly GCF_902635505.1. NCBI lineage: Eukaryota > Metazoa > Chordata > Mammalia > Dasyuromorphia > Dasyuridae > Sarcophilus > Sarcophilus harrisii. The sequence goes on from NC_045428.1 coordinate 72,986,445, forward strand.
ATATATAAATTAAATTTTTATTTTCAATTCCATTTTTTTTCCTTCCTTCCACTCTTTCATCTGTTGAGAAGACAAGAAATGCAACAACAACTATATATATGAAGTCATGCAAAACATATTTTTGTATTAGATGTGATTGGGGTGCAGGGAAAAACAAGAAAAATTAAGAGAAAAAAATGCTTCAGTTTGTTTCTGTGTCCATTAACTTTGTCTCTGGAAATAGGTAGCATTTTTCATTATCAGTCCTTTGGAATTGTGGCAGATTATTGTTTTGATTGGAATTACCAAGTCATTCATAGTTGATTTCTTTATAATATTATTTATTGTATACATTGTTTTCCTTATTCTGCTCAGTTTACTTTTCGTTACTTCATATAAGTGTTCTCAGGTTTTTCTGAAATCACCTCCCATGTCAATTCTTGTAATACAATAGTTTTCCATCATATTCACATGCCATAACTTATTCAGCCATTCCCCAAGTGATGGGTTTTCCCTGAGTTTCAAATTCTTCAAAACCACAAAAGAGCTGCTATCAGTATTTTTTTATGCAAGGGTCCTTTTCATTTTTATTTTTATTTCTTCAGGGCATAGACATAGTATATAGAGATTTATAATCCTAGTTTTAGGCATAGTTTTAAATGGTTTTCCAGAATAGTTGGATTAGCTCACAGCTCCAACAGTTCATTGGTATGCTTATTTTCCCACATACCTTTAGGCATTTGTCGCTTTTATTTCCTGTCATCTCAGATAACCTGATGGATATGAGATATTTCAGAATTGTTTTAGTGTGCATTATTCTAATTATTAGCGATTTAGAGTTTTTTATATGAACATTGAAAGCTTAGATTTCTTCCTCTGAAAACTATCTGTTCATATCTTTGATCTTTGGTTAATTAAGAAATGAGTGTTTTTATAAATGTAGGTTATTTCCCTATATATTTAAGACGTTTCAGAGTATCTTAAAATCATTTCTCTCCCCTTCCTCCCAGTTTCCTGCTTTTCTTTTAATTTTGTCTTGGTGTTGTTTGAGGAAATCTTAATTTCAATTAATACTATTTTATTTCCTCTGAAACCTATACTTTGTACTGTTCATGGATTCTCTGCCTGTCCATAGATCTGACAGGCAATTTCTTCCATGCTCCACTAATTTCCTTATGGTATCAATCTTGATGTCTAAATCATCTACCCATCTTGAGTTTATCTTGTTATATGGTTGTGAGATGTTGGACTGTGTCCAGTTTCTGATAAACTACTTTCCAGTTTTCCCAGCAGTTTATGTCACACAGTGAGTGGTTGCCCCAGTAGCTGGAACCTTTGAGTTTATCAAACATTAGGTTATGTGCTCATTTCCTTCTGTATATTATGTACCTCTAATCTAGGCCTTTGATCAAACTATTTGTTAGCCAGCACTTGACTGTTTTGATGACTACCATTTTATAGTATAGTTTAAGATTTGGTACTTGTAATCCCTTTCCCTTCATATTTTTATTTTCATTGATTCCCTTGATAGTCTTGAAACTTTTGTTCTTCTAGATGAATTTTGTCATAATTTTTTCTAGCTCTTTGAAGTAATTCTTAAATCATTTGATTAGTTTAGTACTGAATAAGTAAATTAATTTATATAATATCATTTTTATTATATTGACTAAGTCTAACTTTTCTAGTTAGGTAGATGTCTTTGTGTGAAAAGTGCTTTGTAATTGTGTTCCTATCCTTCCTGTGTGTAGAATCTTAGCAGATAGACTCCCAAATGAAATTTCTGTCTCTCCTTTTTAAATTTTTTTATTAATTAAAGCTTTTTATATACAAAACATATGCTGAGTAATTTTTCAACATTAACCCTAAGCAAAACTTTTTATTACAAATTTTCCTCTCCTTCTCACCCCTTCCCCTACCAGACAGGTAGTCTAAGACATGTTAAATATGTTAAAATATATGTTAAATGCAATATATGTATGCATATTTATACAGTTATCTTGCTGCACAAGAAAAATCAGATCAAGAAGGAAGAAAAAAACTGAGAAAGAAAACAAAATGCAAACAAATAACAACAGAATGAGTGAGAATGCTATGTTGTGTTCCACACTCTGTTCTCATGGTTCTCTCTCTGGGTATAGATGGCTCTCTTAATCACTGAACAAATGGCACTGGTTTGAATCATCTCATCGTTGAAGAGAGCCACATCCATCAGAATTTATCGTTGTATAATCTTGTTGTTGCTATGTATAATGATTTCCTGGTTCTGCTCATTTCACTTAGCATTAATTCATGTAAATCTCTCCAGGCCTCTCTGAAATCATCCTACTGGTTATTTATTATAGAACAATAATATTCCATAACATTCATATACCATGATTTATTCATCCATTCTCCAATTGATGGGCATCCACTCAGTTTCCAATTTTTTGCCACTCCAAAAAGGGCTGCCACAAACATTTTTGCACATATGGGTCCCTTTCCTTCCTTTAAGATCTCTTTGGGACATAATCCCAATAGAAACATTGCTGGATCAAAGGGTATGCACAGTTTGATAACTTTTTGAGCATAGTTCCAAATTACTCTCCATAATGGTTGGATCCATTCACAGTTCCACCAACTATGTATCAGTATCCCAGTTTTCCCACATCTCCTCCAACATTGGTCATTATCATTTCCTGTCATCTTAGCCAATCTGACAGGTATATAGTGGTATCACAGAGTTGTCTTAATTTGCATTTCTCTGATCAATAATGATTTGGAGCACCTCTTCATGTGACTATAAAAAGTTTCAATTTCTTCATCTGAAAATTGCCTGTTCATTTCCTTTGACCATTTATCAATTGGAGAATGGCTTGAACTATTATAAATTTGAGTCAGTTCTCCATATGTTTTAGAAATGAGGCCTTTATCAGAACCTTGGAATCTAAAAATGTTTTCCCAGTTTATTGCATCCCTTCTAATCTTTTCTGCATTAGTTTTGTTTGTACAAAAATTTTTAACTTAATATAATCAAAATTATCTATTTTGTGATCAATAATGATCTCTAGTTCTTCTTTGGTCACAAATTCCTTCCTCCTCCACAGGCCTGAGAGGTAAAGTATCCGCTGTTCTTCTAATTTGTTTATAATATCATTCTTTATGTCTAGATTGTGAACCCATTTAGACCTTATTTTGGCATATGGTGTTAGGTGTCGGTCAGTGCCTAGTTTCTGCCATACTAGTTTCCAATTTTCCCAGCAGTTTTTGTCAAATAGTGAATTCTTAACCCAAAAGCTGGGGTCTTTGGGTTTGTCAAACACTAGATTGCTATAGACATTGACTATTTTGTTCTTTGAACCTAACCTATTCCTGATCACTCAGTTTCTTAGCTAGTACCAAATGGTTTTGATGACCACTGTTTTGTAACATCATTTTAGATCTGGTACAGCTAAGCCACCTTCATTTGTTTCTCTTTTCATTAATTCCCTTGAAGTTCTTGACCTTTTGTTCTTCTAGATGAATTTTATTATTTTTTCTAGGTCAGTAAAATAGTTTCTTGGGAGTTTGATTGGTATAGCACTAAATAAATAGATTAGGTAGTATTGTCATCTTTATTATATTCGCTTGACCTATCCAAGAGCATTTGATATTTTTCCAGTTGCTTAGATCTGACTTTATTTGTGTGGGAAAGTGTTTTGTAATTTTGCTCATATAGTTCCTGACCTTCCCTTGGCAGATAGATTCCCAAACTTTCTATCTCTTCTTGCTGAGATTTGTAAGTAATGTATAGAAATATTGATGATTTATAAGGGTTTTTTTATATTCTGAAACTTTGCTAAAATTGTTAATTATTTTACTAGTTTTTTTAGGCAATACTCTAGGCTTTTCTAAGTATATTATCATATCATCTGCAAAAATGATTATTTTGTTTTTTGTTTATGTTTATTCTTTCAATTTCTTTTTCTTATTTTATTACTATAGCTAGCATTTTTTAAAATAGCCTTTTATTTACAAGTTATATGTATGGGTAATTTTACAGCATTGACAATTGCCAAACCTCTTGTTCCAATTTTTCACCTCTTACCCCCCACCCCCTCCCCTAGATGGCAGGATGACCAGTAGATGTTAAATATATTATAAAGTATAAATTAGATACACAATAAATATACATGATCAAACCGTTGTTTGCTGTACAAAAAGAATCAGATTCTGAAATATTGTACAATTAGCTTGTGAAGGAAATCCAAAATGCTGGCAGGCAAAAATATAGGGATTGGGAATTCAATGTAATGGTTCTTAGTCATCTCCCAGAGTTCTTTCGCTGGGCGTAGCTGGTTCAATTCATTACTACTCCATTGGAACTGATTTGGTTCATCTCATTGCTGAAGATGGCCAGGTCCATCAGAACTGGTCATCATATAGTATTGTTGTTGAAGTATAAAATGATCTCCCGGGCCTGCTCGTTTCACCCAGCATCAGTTCGTGTAAGTCTCTCCAGGCCTTTTTGAAATCATCCTGTTGGTCATTTCTTACAGAACAATAATATTCCATAATATTCATATACCACAATTTATTCAGCCATTCTCCAATTGATGGGCATCTACTCTGGCCACTACAAAGAGGGCTGCCACAAACATTTGTGCACATACAGGTCCCTTTCCCTTCTTTATGATCTCTTTGGGATATAAGCCCAGTAGTAACACTGCTGGATCAAAGGATATGCACAGTTTGATAACTTTTTGAGCATTATAGCTAGCATTTTTGAATGGTAATGTAAATAATAGTTATTCTTGCTTTACTCCTGATCCTTTTGAAAAGGTTTGTAGCTTATTCCTATTTCAGAAAATCCTTCCTCTTGGTTTTAGATTTCTAGTTATTACTTTTAAAAAGTCTCTATTCCTATGCTTTCTAGCGTCTTTAATGAGTGTTGCATATTGTTAAAAGGTGTTTTTCCCCACTTGTTGATATAATCATATAAAATTTCTATTTTTTATTGTTATAATTAATTATGCTTGTAGTTTTCCTAATATTGAAGTAGCTCTGCATTTCTGGTATAAATCCAGCCTGAGTTATATATTTATTGTTTTTTTTTTCCTGGTTATATATTTGTGACAAATTACTATAATCTCCTTGCTAAGTATTTTGTTTTAAATTTTTGTATCAATATTCATTAGGAATATTTGCCAATAATTTCCTTTCTTTGTTTCTGCTCTCTGATTTAGATATCAAAACTATATTTATACCAAAGAAGGGCTTTAGTAGGATTCCTTTTTTAAAGGTTTGTAAAGCATTTAATTTTTTTAAAGTTTTCTTTTCCCCCAATTTTACATATCAAGACAATTTTTAGCATTCATTTTTACAAGATTTTTGAGGTCTAAATTTTTGTCCTTTCCTCCTTCCCTCCCTTTCTCTCTTCTGAAATTTCCGAAGATAATATACATGTGCTATCATGAAAAATATATTTTCGTATTAATCATAATTGTGAAGGAAGAAACAGATAAAAAACATGAAAAAGAATAAAGGAAGTGAAGAAATATGTTTTGATCAACATCGAGGCCATCAGTTCTTTATCTGGATATGGACAGCATTTTTTCTTCATGAGTCCTTTGTAGTTGTCTTGGGTTATTTTTTTTGCTGAATAGAACTTAGTCATTCATTGTTGTTCATTACATAATATTGTGATATTGTGTGTAATATTTTCCTGGTTCAGCTTATTTAATTTTGCATCAGTTCCTACAAGCCTTTCCAAGTTTTTTTCTGAAATCTGTTCAACAGTTCTTATTGCACAATAGTATTCCATTACATTCCTATCCCATAGCTTGTTCAGTCATTCTGCCTCACTTTTCAATATTTTGCTACCACAAAAAGGGCTATTATAAATATTTTTGCACATGTAGATCTTTTTTTTTTTTTTTTGATCTCTTTGGAATACAGATCTAATAGTGGTATTGCTGGATCAATGGATATGTACAATTTAATTGCCCTCTGGTTATACCAAATTGCTTTTCAGAATGGTTGAATTAATTTACAACTCCACCATTTCATTACTGTACCAATTAGTCACTCTGATAGGTATGATTGGTCACATAAAGGTTTTGTTGGTCACATAAAGAAATGCTGATGATTTATATGGGTTTATTTTATATCCTACAACTTCGTTAAAGTTAAATATTTCAAGTAGATTTTCAGTTGATACTCTAGGGTTCTCCAAAGTATACCATCATATTATCTGTAAAGAGTCATAGTTTGGTTTCCTTATTGCCTTGTTTTAATTCCTTCAATTTCTTTTTTCTTCTATTATTGCTATAGCTAACATTTCTAGTACTATATTGAACAATAGTGGTGATAATGGGCATTCTGGCTTCACGAACCCTGATCTTATTGGAAAGGCTTTCAGCTTATTCCCATTATATATGCTTGCTAATATAATGCTTGTTAATGGTTTTAAATAGATACTATTTATAATTTTAAGAAATGTTGTCTTTATTTCTATGCTTTTGTGTGTGTGTGTGTGTGTAATGTCTGGGCTAGCTCTCTGGTGGGCCTTGGGATCAGCCCAAGGCCTTGGGCTTAATGTGAGAGTGAAGTGAAGGAGGCAGGAGAGTAGACACATGGCTGGTCAAAGATGGAGTCTGGATTTTGGAGTCTGGAGCCTGAAGTCTTCTCTGTGGCTGAGATCACCAAGGCCGAGAGAGCCCTCTGTCTCTGGGACTCCTTAAATACCCCAGGACGACTACATTACCACACCACACTGGGCATGCGCACCTGTAGAACATCACATCACCACATTATCCTAAGTATACGCCAACTAGATTGACCACATTATTACATTACATCAAGTATGTGCTTAGAGAACCACCATCTTACACCAAGTAGGTACTTAACTACAAGCACCCTGCTGTCTTAGATTCAATTACACCCTTTCAGAATTTTGGCCGTACATGTGTATATGTGTTTTTTAATAGGAATGGGAGCTGTATTTTGTCCAAAACTTTTTCAGCATTTATTGAGATAATTATAGAATTTCTGTTGTTTTTGTTATTGATATGGTCATTTGTGAATTTCTGGTATAAATCCCAACTGGTCATATGTATAATCCTTATGATGGTTATTAGTATTTTGCCTTGTAGTCTTTTCAATATTTTGTTCAAAATTTTTATATCATAGTTCATTAGAGAAATTGATCTATAATTTTCTTTGTTTTAGCTCTTCCTGACTTAAGTATCAGCAACACATTTCTGTCATAAAAAGAGTTTGGTAGAACTCCTTCTTTGCTTCTTTTTTCAAATAATTATATAGTATTGGAATTAGTTGTTCTTTAAATGTTTGGTAGAGTTTAATCATGAATCCATCTATCCTGGGGATTGTCCCTAGAGGATTCATTAATGGTTTGTTCATTTTCTTTTTCTAAGATGTGGTTATCTAGGCATTCTATTTCTTGATCCTATTAATCTAGGCAATTTATATTTTTTGTAAATATTTATCAATTTCACCCAGGTTGTCAGATTTAATGGCATATATAATTGGACAAAATATTTCCTATTTATTGCTTTAATTTTTTCTTCATTAGTGAAGATTTTACCTTTTGCATTTTTATACTGAAACTTGTTTTCTTTTTTCTTTTGTTAAACATATTAAGCAATAGCTTATTTATCTTATTGGTTCCCCCCAAAAAACTCAGCTTCTAAATTTATTTCTTAATTCAATAGTTTTTTTTTACTTATAATTTTATTAATTTCACCTTTTATTTTCATTTTTCCAAGTTGGTGCATTCTTTTTCTAGAATTTTTTTTCTTTTAATTTTTTCTAGTTTTTTTTTTTTCCAGTTGCATGCCCAATTCATTGATCTGTTCTTTTTTGTGACGTAAGAATTTAGAGAAATAAAGTTCCCCCTTAGATCTGTTTTGGCTGTATCCCATAAATTTTGGTATATTGTCTCATTTTTGTCATTCTCTTTAATGAAGTTATTGATCATATCTGTGATTTGTTCTTGGACTCACTTATTGTTTAGGATTATATTATTTAGTTTCAAATTAATTTTTAATCTATCTTTTCATTGTCCTTTGTTGATTGTAATTTTTATTGAATTATAATTTTAGAAGAATACACTTAACATTTTTGTCTTTTTACACTTGATGAAGTATTTATGCCCTATTATACAGTCAGTTTTTGTGTAAGTGGCATGTACTGCTGAGAAACATATATTTCTTTGTGTTTCCACTTAATGTTCTTCAAAGATCTGACATTGCCAACTTTTCTAATACTCTATTTATCTCCATAGTTTCTTTCTTGTATGTATTTTGGTTGCGTTTATCAAGATATGAGAGGGAACAGTTTAGGTCCCCCACTAGTATAGTTTCACAATTTTTTTTCCTGCAACTCACTTAACTTCTTTGTGAGAATAAACCACTTGGTGCTACATGTTTAATATTGATATCGCTTCATTGCCTATGGTATTTTTTATCAAGGTGTAATTTCTTCTCTTATTTTTTAAAATTAGGCTTATTTTTGCTTTTGCTTTGTCTGAGATCAGGATTGCTACCCCTGCTTTTTTAACTTCAGCTGAAGCACAATATATTGTGCTCACGTCCCTTATTTTCACTCTGTATGTCTCTCTGTTTCAAATGTGTTTTTTGTACACAAATATTGTAAAATTCTGTTTTTTTTTTATCCCCTCTGCCATCTGTTTTTGTTTTATGAGAGAGTTCCTCTTATTCACATTTACTGTTATGATGACAATCTGTGTATTTGCCTCAATCCTATTTTTCCTCTTTTTTTGTTCTCTCTCTCTCCTTTCAATCTTTCTCTCCTCACCAGGGTTTTGCTTCTGTCTACTATCTCCCCCGATTTGTCTTTCCTTCCATCAGTCCCTACTTTGCTTCTCCTCCTACTGGTCAGGTAAGATAGATTTGTATAATTCAAATTATTTTGAATAATTGGCTTCTTGAGCCAATAATGATAAGAGGTTCAAGTGATGCCGATCACCTACCCTTCCATCTCTTCCTCTACAGTAATAAATCTTTCATGCCTACTCATGTGAAATAATTTATACCATTCTGTCTCCCTTTCTTCTGCACTCAATGTACTCTTCTTTCTCACCCCTTAATTTTTTTTACATCTTTCTTTCAAATTCATCTTATAACTGTCTCCTTTGTCTATGTATATTCCTATATTCCTTCTAGCTGTACTATTAATGATATAATTTTTAAGAATTACAAGTATCATTTTCCCATATAGGTTTGTTAACAGTTTAGCTCTACTGAATCCCTTATTGAGGGGAGATATTGGAGATCACAGTTTTGGTTTAATTCTGGTCTTCTTATAAATGCTCGAAAACCTAGGCCATTGAATGACCTTCTTTTCCCTTGATGTATATTATGATTAATTTTGCCCAGTTGTAGTCCTATATCCTTTACTTTCTGGAATAGTATATTTCATTACTTTCAATCTTTTTATGTTGCAGTTGTAATAATGATTGTGACTCCCCAATATTTTAATTGTTTCTTTTTGTCTAGTTGTATTTTTTCCTTCAACTGATAACTCTAAAATTTGGCTGTAATGCTCCTTGGAATTTTTATTTTGGGATTTTTTTCCTGGGATGATTGGTGGATTCTTTCAATATCTATTTTGTCCTCTGGGTTCTAGGATACCAGGGCAGTTTTCATTGATAACCTGAGGACCAGGTCCTTCTTTTTCGATTATGGTTTTCAAGTAGTTCAATGCTTCTGATTTCGTCTCTCCTGGATCTGTTTTTCAAATCAGTTTTTCCAATCAGCTATTTAAATTTTCTTCCATTTTTTTTCATTCGTTTATATTGGTTTGATTGGGTTTTTTTGTCTTATAGAATCATGAGCTTCCATTTGCCTAACTTTTGAGGCTTATTTTCCTCAATTAGCTTTTGTGCTTTCTTTTCCACTTTTACTCTTTAAGTTGTTTTTTTCCATGGATTTTTGTATCTCCTTTTCCATTTGACTAGTTAGTTCTAGGTAGTTGTTTTTTCCCAAGCTGCTAACTCTTTTTTCATAATTTTCTTGCACTACTCTGATTTCTTTTCCCAATTTTCCTTCCATTTCTCTTATTTGATTTTTATGATTTTTTTTGAGCTCTTCCAAGATTTCTTTCTGGGTTTGAGACTATGTCCAGTTTTTCTTTGGGACTTTGCCCATAGATATATTGACATTATTGTTGTCTTTTGATGTTGTGTCTTAATCTTTCTTGCCTCCATGATCTTTCTATGATCAGATTCCCTTTTTGGTTTTTTGCCCTTTTTCATTTCTTTTAAATTTTAATTCTCCTGGGGTGGAATGGGCTTTCTCTCAGGTTTCTTATGCCAACAGCTGCTGGTGCAGGCTTTTTATCTGATGCTTTATTGATACTACCAGGAGGCCCACTGTGACTGATGCTGCTGGATCAAAAGAATCTAGCAGCTTACCTGGTGTAGAGGCAGAGTCCTAGTTGCGTCCTCTGGGAAGTATTGAAGCGGGTAGGTATTTGTTTGGTAGATTGACTGCCTACAGATGCCTGTTTGCCTAGGGTTATGGTGAAGCACTTGGCAGGGGCTGCTATGCTGGAGGCTGCCTGTTTGCTTAGGCATCCCTAGTGTGCCAGTTACCTTTTTGCCTAGGGCTATGCTGAAACCTGTTGAGGTCTGGTTGTTGGAGACGGGATGGGTGTTTGCCCTGGACTACACTGAAGCACTTGGGGTGTGGGAGTCTGAAGACTGGAGACTACCAGTTTAAACTCCCTGGCTATTCTGAGTCATTCAGAGGTCTTGGTTTTGGCTCTTGCTTGCACCATCCCAATGTGACTCAGGAGGACCTCCAGCTGATTAGCTGATGTGGAACTTGCCACTGGGTTCTTGGTTGCTTCCTGTCCTGGACTGCAATTCCTTCTTTACCTGAGTGAGATAGATCTTTTTTTGTCGGTTTTCCAAGTTTCTTAGCCTCTAGAATTGTTTCACTCTCTTTCTCTTGTTGCTGTTCCAGGATTTGTCCTGGGCCACCATTTTATGGTTGTCTGGAGATGAAGGTGAAAGAGCTAAAAGGATCTTTCTTGACTCCTGTAAGTTGGAAAAAATTGTTGTAGGACTCCTTTTCCTATTTTTTTCTCCCTAAAGTTTACATAGTTTTGAAATCAATTGTTCTTTAAATGTTTGGTGAACATCACTTGTAAATCCATCTGGTTCTTGAGTTTTTCCTCAGGGAAATTTCAATTTTTTTTCCTAAGAAGGTTATTGAAGTATTCTATTTCTTCTTCTGTTAATATGGGAAATCTCTATTTTTATGAACATTCATCCATTTCATCTAGATTGTCATTTTTATTGATGCATAGTTGAATAAAATAGCTCCTTATACTTAAATTTCATTTTCATTGGTTGTCAATTAACCCTTTTCATTTTCAATACTGTTAATTTACTTTTCTTATTGCTTTTCAAAAAAAAAAATCAAATTAACCAATGATTTATCTATTTTATTGGTTTTTTTTCCCCAAAAAATCTGCATCAGACAAAATTTTGGTTGGTTGTCTATTGTCATTATCTTTCAAGAAATTATTATTTCTATGATTTATTCTTTGACCTACTCAATCTTCCTAGTGTTGTCTTTTTCCAAGCCTCAGATACTTCATTTGGAGTGGGAAAACTTGAAGCTAAAGTCAGAGACTTTGTGCTCTTTGACAGTATAATTAGAGTTGGAAAAAACTGGAACTAGTATCTCAGGACTGGATCCTGATTTATCCCTTCTCACTATTTCCCCCACTTTCCTTCTCCTTTGCCTGCTGCTCCACTATCCCTGATTAGGGACTTGGCTATCATATTGAAGATGAAAGTGAACTAGAATTTTGTTATTATACAGAGTTGAATGAATATTCCAAGTTTGGGGTGTCTTTTGGGGTGGTGGTGGAGGTGGGTGGAAAAATTACACAATTATACAATGAGTACTTAGTTTCTTTATTAATGTCCTAAATTGTGTTTTAAATCATGTCCTAAATCCTAGATATTATTTTAGAAATCATTTCAATGTTTACTATATAATTTGTCATACAGAAAGATTCAATTATAAGATCCTCTAAAGCTATTTAAAATATAACATCTAATTCTTCATGAATCAAACATAGCTGTATTCTGTGTATCAAAACATTTTAAAGTGTTTATTCATGTGGAAATCATAGAAGTTTCACTGATAATTATTCACTTACTGAATTATTCAACTCTGTGTTGCTGTACACATCAGGCATTTTTCATGGGGATTATTTTTCATTATAGCATTAATTAACTCTAATATACCACTGATAAAAGACAAACTCTTAATTTTTAAATCTGTATTTCACTCAGATCAGTGAGTGCTATTTTATAATATTATTTGTAAAATTATTATCAGAAATAGTATGAAGTACTCTATGTAAGATATCTTTTGGATGTTCCTCATTCTATATCTTCTCAGAGTGGCTACTGAGTTGATAATCCTGGGGAGGAGACCTTTAATCTGAATTCACTTTCTGTTATTGTACTCTCAGTTCTTTATAATTGAAGTGATAATGACCTTCCCACCATCATAGTACCCTGGAAAGTTGAGCACCTAATGACCAAATATATTTGCAATTGTTACTTTCTAATTATATTATTTCAGAGTTGCTATCTCTGGGGATCAAAATCTCCTTTCCTGCTATCTTTTCCTTTCCACTCATTCCCAAAACAGCTGATTCCAACTACTTCCCAGTCTCTTTTCCCCTCTTTGGAATTCCTGCTTAGTCATTAATAAATTTTCTTTCATCAATTTTTTTTTACACTTTCAAACTGAAACCTTACTTCAAAAGACATTGAATTAATAGCTACCCTCTCCATTACTGATTGTCCCTTTCCTCATAATGAATTATGTCAAGAGAAGTTAGCATTTTTTTGTTCCATAGTGTCAATTTCAAATCCTTTCTCTGCCAACATTGCCCAATAAATTTTTTCTTTGAGATTTACTTTATTCTTTTGTAATTGTCCAGATCTATTATAATCCTGGCCTTCATGTCACTTTGTCTTATTTCTCAAGCCTTTATATAATCTTTCTTTCCATTCCAGCTTGTGACTTCATTCTTGGAGACTTCAATATATATATATATATATATTTTTTTTTATACTCTTCAATAATACTTTTTTTTCCCTGAGGCAATGGAGTTAAATGACTTGCCCAGAGTCACATAGCTAGGAAGTGTTAAGTGTCTAAGGGCAGATTTGAACTCAGGTCCTCCTGACTTCTGGGCTGGTGCTCTATCCGCTGTGCCATGTAGCTGCCCTAACTTCAATATACTTTTACCTGGTTTCCCAAATTATCAACCTTCCTAATTTCCATAATATAAAACTTCACTTTACCTCAGCTAACCATAGAAATAGTCTTAACTCTCACTACCGTCCATAATTGTCCTATGTGTGATTTTGAAGTTTGAAATTTTATTCTGGGATCACAATTTCCTGTTCCTCATGTCATTGCTTTTTATTTCTCCCTCCCCCTATCTAGTCACTAATTCCTTCATTCTGTAATTGTACTAGTCTTATTATCCATACTCTTACCTTACTTTTCATCCTTTAACAACTATAAACTATTTTCTATCCTTGATTCTCACCTTATATACCACCATTCAGATCTTGCTGATCTTTAAACCATTGCTGTCATTTGTTTTTTGCTCATGCTTCAGAGATGTTTAAAATTCCCGGAGGAAGTTTATTCCACTAGATTGACTGGTCACAATGCTAACTGCAAATTCATGTTATCTAGTCTCCGCTGGTACCTCACTGACACAAACTAATGCTCTCTAATGACTCTTCCCTACTCTTTTCATTCAGACTTTTTCTCTTCAAACCACCAGTATCACCTCTATCTATCTCTTTCTAGATGTTCTTGCATTCTATTTTAATGAGGAAAGAGTCCATCCCCCTTGAAATTACATTTTTCCTAAATCGTATTTTAAAACCCTTCTACTTCTCCCCCTTTCCAATTCTCCATTACGTCTGTCTCAGAGCAAGAATTAGAATTTCCTTTTTTGTCCAAAAAAAAAAAAAATGCCCTCAATCTCATCTTTTCATCTTCTTATTGATCATTCCTCATATTTTATCTTTAGTTTTCTTTTATCTACTGACCCTTTGTTTCCTACAAACATGTTCAGATCTACTTAATCCTTAAAAAAGCTTCACTTGCTCCTGTAGTCCCCTCATTAATTACCCTAAGTTAACACCCTATTATAAGTAACTTGCTTCAAATATTTTTTCTCAAAATTCCCCAATATCTGCGATCCTCTACAGACTTCTCCCTTAGTGGTCCCTCACTCTTCCTGGGATTAATTGTGGAATTAAATGACTGCAAAATCTGCATATCAACCTCTAATCTCTATTGTAAAACTATATAGTTTTATACCATTAAGAGCTCAGTGGGAATCTTTTGAATATTCAAATTTAGACATTTTCAAAGTAGTACTTATCCTTCCCTTTAAAATTTATCTCTAAATTTTCTTATTTCTGAAAGGGCAACAGTATCCTCATTATCCAGATTTGCAACCTTGGAGTTAGCATTGATAATTCCCTTTCTCCCTAACTTTCCTTATGCCATTAGTTGTGCAGGTTTTGTCTTTTTTATTTCCACAGCATTTTCTTAATTTACACTATTACAGTTTTATTTCAGTTGCTCAACACTACTTTGCTACAAAAGCCTCCTAAATGTTCTTGGTTCTCTTTTCTCTCCAATATATTTTCCAGTCAGCTGCTAAAGTACTAAAATAAAACTTTTTTAAACCAGGCTTTTAAGGCACAATACAAATTGGTTCCAGATGACCTTTGTGGGCTTATCTCACATTCTCTGTACTAGTCAATTTGACATATTTGCTGTTCGGTGATGTCCATATTCAGTTTTTATATCTTCTTCAAATTGTTCTTCATGCTTCTCTGGCTAATGGACTGAGAGGAAGAGTAAATACTCCTTGTTCTTCTCTCCCTCTTCAGAATATCACTAAGCAACTTATCTTCACAGGTCTTTTTACATATGGAAGAGTAGTTTATTTTTTATGCTATTTAGCTCCACAGGGTATAAGAAGTGAAAGCAATGGGTATTCATTGGGAGGAAAAGATATAATGCTAAAGAATGGGCTATCTCAGGGAGATAGGTTTTCTCTCAGAGACTTTATTTTTTTTTTAAATTTAATAGCCTTTTATTTACAGGTTATATGTATGGGTAACTTTACAGCATTAACAATTGCCAAACCTCTTGTTCCAATTTTTCACCTCTTGCCCCCCACCCCCTGCCCCAGATGACAGGATGACCAGTAGATGTTAAATATATTAAAATATAAATTAGATACACAATAAGTATACATGACCAAACCGTTATTTTGCTGTACAAAAAGAATCAGACTCTGAAATATTGTACAATTAGCTTGTGAAGGAAATCAAAAATGCAGGTGGGCAAAAATATAGGGATTGGGAATTCAATGTAATGGTTTTTAGTCATCACCCAGAGTTCTTTCTCTGGGCGTAGCTGGTTCAGTTCCTTACTGCTCCATTGGAAATGATTTGGTTGATCTCATTCCTGAGGATGGCCAGGCATCATATAGTATTGTTGTTGAAGTATATAATGATCTCCTGGTCCTGCTCATTTCACTTAGCATCAGTTCATGTAAGTCTCTCCAGGCCTTTCTGAAATTATCCTGTTGGTCATTTCTTACAGAACAGTAATATTCCATAACATTCATATACCACAATTTATTCAGCCATTCTCCAACTGATGGACATCCATTCAGTTTCCAGTTTCTGGCCACTACAAAGAGGGCTGCCACAAACATTCATGCACATACAGGTCCCTTTCCCTTCTTTATGATCTCTTTGGGATATAAGCCCAGTAGTAACACTGCTGGATCACAGTTCTCTCAGAGACTTTCAAAAGAAAGTTAGAGGATATATACTTGGGTATGCTATATATGTCATGGATATGTTATATATGTCATGTGGTAAGATTTTGTGTTCTTTCAAATCTTTTCCACTTCTGAGATTCTGTACTTCTTCCAAGCCCTACTTACTATCACTGTTGTAGTGAATTCACATGTAATTATTACCTTCCTCCATGTTGATGTTATAATCTGCTCTCAATAACCCAGGAATTTTAACTATAAAGGGGACAAGTCAGTTTTGAATTAAAGATGTCTAGTCCTCTTAACAGCTAGCTGTTATACTGTCATAACTTGTCTCTCCTCATTTGTCAGGAGCTGAAATGAAGGGCAAGTTATTATGCCATGTGCCTTTATTTCAGAGCCCTAGAAATCAATGATGTGTCAGTTCATAATTACAAGGATTACTTAACATATAGGATACTAACAAAGAGAACATTTGAACTACAATAAACACTGGATAGGGAGATAATTAGGTGGCTCAGGGAATAGAGCACTGGGCTAGGACTAAGAAAGACCTGAGTTCAAATCCAAATTCAGACATTCACTAGCTGTGTGACCCTGAGAAAATCACTTTTGTTTGCTTTAATTTACTGGATATGGAAATGCCAAACCATTCCATTCCATTATCTTTGACCCTGTATAGATTTTTTTTTTTTTTTTTTTTTTTTTTGGCATTCATGACATGTGGCAACATGACACAACAGAAGGACTGAAGAACAGGATTTCAACATGCTAGAGATGGAGAATTGTTTGAGTAAAAAGAATTATGATTAGCTAATTTGAAATGTGTTTAGGTGTGAATAGTCCAGTTTGATTAGGACATAGTAAAATACAAAAGTAGAATCAATGAGAAAGTTAGCTTTGATTTTCTGTTGACTGCCTTGATAATGTCATTTTATTTGATAGGAAATGGGGAACTCTTGAAGTCTTTTAACCTGAAATGATTTTTTGAGAAGTCAAATCTATTCATTCTACTGATAAGGAACATTTGAGGACAGTAAAGGGTGTTAAAGTAACAGGCTAATTCTTTAGTGTAGTGGTATTGGAGAAATTTGTTTTCCATGGTTGTTTAAAGCAGGGTTTCTTAAAGTTTTTTCACTCATGACCCCTTTTCACCCAATAAATTTTACATAACCCCTACTATATAGATATATAAAAGTAAATCATAAATGCTATAAATCATAATAATTTCATACCCTCACATTCAGTTATGAGATCCCATATGGGGTTGAGACTCACAGTTTATTTAATAAACTAAAATTTAATCTTTTTAAGCATTTAAAATCAGATTGACATTTTGTATTTCTCTTACCATTACACTCTAAGAAACTTTAAGATGTCAACTACATGTGTAAAAAGATAGAAACTTAAGATTCTTTATATTTGTATTCATATGTTCACTGGAGTCTTTGATGCATGAAGATTATCTACAAAATACTAAAGATCTAAATGAAAAAATAGTTACTTATTTGGCCTACTTAGCGATAATGTCCAAATAATTAATAACTCTTATTTTTATCTGTGTGCTGACATCATGTAAATGTAGCGAATATCAGATTTTTAAAATGTAATTCTATGGTCTTTCTGGGATTTCTTCTGGCAATGAAGTGGGAAGTGACAGTTCATTGAGTGTAGAGATGTAGTATTCTGAATGACTTTGTTTTTCATGAAGAAAACAATTTCATGTTTAGATTGAATTCATCCACCTTTTCCCTTGGATTGCATTGTTTCTACTAATAACAATCACATTTTATTATTCTCTGAATCTCAGTTTTCTCCTTTGTAAAATGAGGATGATAATATTAGTCTCTATTTCATGACATCACATGGAATACTAATGTGTAAAGCACTTGGCAAACCTTAAAATGCTATATGAGTGCAAAGTGTGATTTTTATTAATAATATTGTTATGTACTTTATACTTTAGCCAAACTAAACTATATCTAGAGTGTCCTTTCCCTAGAAGGAAATTTTCTTTACATTTTCATTCCTTTTTATATAGTTACAATAATCTATTTTGCATTATACTTACTTGGGTCCTTGTCTTATTCCCTTTACTAAAGTATAGAATACTTAAATATAAGGGATTACCTTCTATTTATATTTCTACCCCTTTCAATATTTGGTACATTCTTTGTGAGAAATACCCACGAAATAAATATTTGTAGAACTTTCTGTCATGATTGAATCAACACTGAGGAGAATAATAAAAATCATCTTATCTCAATTTAATATTAAATATAAGAAGCATTATAATTATTTTTAAGAGACATTCTATGCCAGACATGCTAGCATTTATTAACAGAAGATAAGGATTAGAGCTCCTTGATATTATAGGGACTTTATAAGTTGCTGTCAAGTGTCTAGTCTCCTTTTACATGACTAAACTTGTTATCCTTGTAAGACATTGCAGGAATATGCACTTCTCATCTTGCTTACTGCAATAGCTTCCTGCTGAGTCTACCATCCATGAATCTCCCCACTCCTTTCTATTCTCCATTGAGCCTCCACAGTGGTATTATTTAAGTGCTGATGTCCATAGTGGCTCCCTGTCATCTTCAGGATCAACTACAGAATCTTTCTTTAGTATGCAAAATCCTTCATAACCTAACATCCCTTTACTTTTTCAGTCTCATATCTTAGACCTTGCGATATATATTTCAATCCAGGGCCATGGCTTCCTTGCTGTGCTAGGAACAAGTCACTCCATCTCTTGATTCTAGGCATTTTCTCTAGCTCAATATCTGAAATTTCCCCTATACCTATAGTGTTCTCCTTCCTCATCTCTACTTCCTGCTCAGCTTCTCTGGTTTCTCTAGCTGTACATAAAAATCCCATCTTTTATAGGAAGTCTTTCCCAAGTCCTCTTAAGTCTAGTCATCTGAGAGTAGTAATAGCAATTTGCCCCCTGGGCACTCAACCTGCCAATATGAACAGAGGTTGGGAAATAGTGCTCTTCTGCTTCTCCTCCTTTCTTCCTTTTGTACAGCTCTTCCTCACTCAGATCCAATTCATGCATAAATTAAGGTAATCACATGCATTTTGTCATTAGTTCTCTTTGAGAATGAAGGATGAACAAGCCTATTGCCTTCCCACTATTAATTACAGTGTTTGTACATATTTGCTTGTTGTCCCCCATTAGATTGGACTATCTTTTACTTTTCTTTGTATCCCTTGCTCTTAGAACAGTGTTGGGCTAAGCACCCCATATTAGGTGCTTAATAAATACTTATTGACTGACTGAAATAGATGACAGAGTAACTTCTTTAAAGGGCATTCATAGTCTCTCTCTTTTTAACAAACCCACAAGTCTTTTTTTGATGAGAGCACTACCATTCTTGGAGTCAGCCTTGATTTGGCTCTCTCTCTATTTTTCTTCCCCTAATCCAATCAGTTGCCAAGCCTTGTCAATTTTTTCCTCTTTCAATATCTCTTACATCTGTCCCCTTCTCTCTGTTCATCTAGCAGACTCTACCCTGATTCAAGCCATGATCATCTCTCCTTAAAAGGATCTTAATATTTTAAAGTCCTTCATAGGTCAATGCCAAATTAGCTTTACAGATTTATTTTATAACGTTTCTTTTTACATACTTTATATTATAGGTCAATTAACTGTTTTTTGAATTCAATATGCCTCCTTCTCCATGTCTTTGTATAAATTGAGCATTCCTGTCTCCTTCCCCTTTTCCCCACATGTCTAGGGTGAAATTCTTTTTTTCCCCTCTACTTCTTAGAATTCCTCATTTCCTTCAAGATTTAGCTTAGGTGTCACATTTTACAGGAAAATTTTAAAATTTTCCTCCAATTATTAGCATTCTCCCACTCAAAATACTTATTTACCTAGGTATATGTTGTACTCTCTCAAATAAGACTATAAACTCCTCAGGCAGTCAGTATTAAGGACCTGCCATATGCCAGGCATCTCTATAAATGTTGGATGCTAAGAATACAAATAAAATGAATAAACTAATTCCTACTTTCATGGAGCTTACATTCTAATGGGGAAACAATAAAGATATCATTTTAAAGAAAATTAATATAAATGAATGCAAAGTAACTAAATACAGGCTACAGGCTAGGTTGAGAGTGACAGATCCAGCTATTGAGGGGAACAGAGTAGAAATTTAGGTAGAGGTAGAAGGTGCTTGCATTCCTTGAAGACAAAGACCCTTTCAGTTTTATGTTGAACAGTTTTATTCAGTTTATCCCCAGTACCCAGCCTATAGTAGTAGTTGGTTACTGAATGTTTGTTGATTTATTAATATAAAATTTAAGCTCTCCAAAACAATGTGGAATCAGTTTTTTTCCAAAGAAATTGTTTGTATTTTTTGTCCAGCTTGATTCAGTATCATGAGTATAATGTAGAGTATATGCATATGTAATGACCACTGCTTCCACTAAATCATATGTCTGACTTTAGTTGCTAAGCCCTAAGGAATCATGAATGTTAAAAAAAATTTAAGAGACTTGCTTAAGATTTGCCTACTATTAAGTGTCAGCGGATTGTCAGGTGTGTACATGTAAATTTGATAAAGTGAATTTTTAAAATCCTCAGTAAAAATAAAGGTATGAGTAATATGGCAGTTAGGTGATGCCTTAATAAAGTGCCAACCTTAGAGTCTTCCTGACTCATCTTCATTTCAAATCTTGCCTTAGACACTTAACAACTGTGTGACCCTGGGCAAGTTATTTAACCCTGTTTGCTTCAGTTCCCCATTGGTAAAATGAACCAGAGAAGGAAATAGCAAGCCATTCTAATAACTTTGCCAAGAAAATTCCTAATGAGGTCACAAAGAGTAGAATGATGGAACAACCATAAAGCCTTACCATTAAGACTCCCTTTTAGGGGACAGTTAGATGGGAGAGTAGACAGAGTAGAGGGCCTAGAGTCTGAAAGACCTGAGTTCAAATCCAGATTCAAACACTAGCTGTATGACCTTAGACAAGTAACTTAACTCTATTAGCTTCAATTTGTTCATCTATAAAATGAACTAAAGAAGAAAATGACAAACCGTTTTAATATCTTTGCCAAGAAAACCCCAAATGGGATCATGAAGAATTGGACCTGACTGAAAACTACTGAACAATAATAACAGTCTGTGAATACAAACTTCAAAAAAATATAGTCTTTTGTTTAGTGCCCATGAGATTATTTTATTTGACAATCAGCTAGCCATTTTATGAGAGCCAAATGACATTTCATCTTTGGTAAATTTATGGTATCATTTTAAATATATTGAAATAAATCTTAAGGCTTAGCATTCAAAATTGTGGGAATCTTCTGATGTCTTTTTTGGCACAGAATCCTCAAATTTATTATCAACTTATTTTGATAGAAATAAAACATATTAAGTTTAGCAGAGTTATACCATCTTTGTTACTCTATCAATTGTTAGGAACCACATATATATGTATGTAGTATTATGGCATTTAGAGAGCACAAAAGAACATTATGACAGGTATAAGCTTATAACATTAAAATATTTTCTGTATAAGAAAATTTTTTACACAAGTATGATAGGATATAGAAATGCAGTAAGTCTTAGAGAACAGTCAAACCTCTTTATTCTATTCGTTATACTAATATGGAAACCCCAGAGTAGTAAAATATCTTGTTGAACTAAAGTATTTTCTGTGTACTAAACCAGTGTACTCTTCATTGTATCATGCTGCTTCATATCCATCTGTTTATTTAAGAGAGAGAAAATAATCTTTTTTTTGTATATAATTGTCATATACTTTCTTTGGATCTATTTCCATGTAGAAGCTGTTAGGTGACTGAATAGATAGAGCACTGGCCCAGGAGTCAGGAAGACCTGAGTTCAAATCCAGCTTCAGATACTTGACACTTAACTAGCTATGTGACCCTACGCAACTCAGTTAATTTCTGTTTGCCTCAATCCACTGGGGAAGGAAATGCCAAATTACTTTCCAAGCAAACATTATGGATAATATTGATATTCTGTGGTCCATGGGATCACAAAGAGTTGGACTTGCCTGAATGATGATAAAAACATCTCCATATAACAGATACGCTTATGACAAAGTAATTAGATTGGACAGAATTGGATTCGGAGTCTCTGATAATAATATTTTATCAAATAGCTGTTCTCTTTCCCTACACCAACCATTTTACAAAAAGTACTTGTAAAAAATTCATCAAATCTAGGAGTCACCTACTAAAGCAAACTGATAGCAAAAAGGTATAGAAGAAGAAATCTTTCCCAAAGTTTAGTATACTTATCTTCACTGGCGTTTTTTAATTAAGAAGGGAACAGATTTGAATTATTTCATTTCTAAGAACTGATACTTCTAACATATTTTGTATAGATCAATTTCATCAACAAAGCAATACAAAGGTCTTAGAGATACTCTTATAAAGAGATTTAACCAGTAGTAGTTAATAAGACTTTACATAAACATTTGGATTTGGAAGCAGAGGAGAATTAACCACTTACTGTGTATGTTTTAGTAGGCAATCATTTAGTAGTATGCATTGTACAAGATGGTCACTGAAATTCCTTCAAATCTAAATATGATGATTTTGAGTTTTGATAGCAAAATGATAGTTTGAATCTTCAGACTCAGTCTGCTTAATATCTTAATTAACTAAAAATTTTTTTTATCTTAAAATATATACAGAAGAAATTACTTTATCTTGCTAAAACTATTTGGGTATAATGTAGGTTAAATCATATGCTTTTGAAAACTAATAAACAGCAAAAGACTGCCTATTTTCTGATCTTTTCTGTTTTTCTTCTCAGATATTCCTCTTTAGCATTTAAAAAAGAGGTTTATACTACTTTTGTACTTAAGAAAATTATATTTTATTGAATACTAAAAATACAATGCTTTTAGACTTTTAAGGGATAGTTAGGAAGAAAACTAAATCTTTGTTTATATGATGTAGTCAATTTTGATGAATGAAAGTTTTTTTTAAAGGAAATTTAGAATTAATGATAAAAGCAAGATAGTAAAGCTATCTTTATAAAAACATAGTTGTATTTTTTCATTGGCTAATCTTGTTCTATCTTGTTCACAGTAACTATAGTACTGAATGGAAGTGGCTTGTAGACAGAGCTAGAGTTGGCAGCCGCTGGACATGGCTTCAGGCCCAGATTTCGGAGCTAGAATACAAAATCCAACAACTAACTGACATTCACAGACAGATACGTGCCACCAAGGTATTGTCTATGTGTTCAAAAATGGGCTCTTTTAAATGATTAATCTTTTGTTTATATAAAAAATAATTCATAGAAAAAAACAATAAACTGCAGTACTGTTAAGGAATTTTATAAAAATTGAAATTTTAGTAGGTTTTTGAAACTTAATGTTGTAATGTAATAATGTAAATTTAAACTTTGTATTTTTTTCCTATAGAAGTTTCTTGTTATCCTTTCTGAATTATTATTTCTTCATTTGATTCTATTTAGTTGAATTAGTAAGCATTTTAATGTTGTTCGTGTCTATTTTGTTGTTTAGTTTAGGAAGTTATTTGTGGAAAAATTGTACTGAATATATTTTACTAAACTAGGTCCCTAGATTTTTTTCCAACAAAAATAATAGCTTAAAAATAATCAACTTAAAGGGGAATACGCTTTGATATACTATTTTCAGTGTTGAATTTAGAAAAGTGTTAATTTAAATATTTTAGCAACTGACAGTCTCCTTGACAACAAAGCATTTCCATCTGGATATACAGCTGACATCTCAAAATTTAAAAGCCGAATGGCATTGTTTGTGTTTTTTATATATCTTAAAATATATAATTTCCTTAGATACAAAGTCAACAAACCAATCTTATTTTAATCTTTCCCTCCTAAACTTGCTCTTCCTTATGACATCTCTATTTCTGTTTTTTTTTTTTCCCCCATTAAATTTTCCTTGGTAGAATCCTTGGAATTATCTTGAACTTTCTTTCAGCTCACCTCATGTTCTAAGTTATTAAGTCTTCATGTATTTATCAAACCTCTACTTTTTTCTTGATTTCCTACTACCAACACATGATTATAGTCTCCTAAGACTGTTCTTCTGATTGTTGAAGCATCCTCTTAATACTTCTTTATCCATTCCCTCTCCCCGGTCCAATCTTCTTCATACTACTTCCATCCAAACTTTCATATCACTGCCAGAATAATTTCTTTTCTTGTATCTCTATTTAATCTTGTCATTCCCCTGTTTAGAATTTTCAGTGACACTTTACTATTTGTCAAGAAAACTCCAGTGCCTTTGCCTAGATTTCTGGATCTTGCTATAAAAGTCTGGTATTGCCAGATTTATTTCATATGACTCCTCTGCAGCTAATCTTTACTCAGAGCAGATGACCTACTCTTTGCTCCCTGAACATATCTTATCTATTGTGTTTGTGTTCATAATGTCATTTGTTCCTGAAATGTCTTCCCTTTTTTCTGGTCCTAACTATCCTTTTAAATTCAATCCACCAGTCATCTTCTTTCTCCATGATGGTCCCAGATGGTAAGGACCTTTTAATGTCATATAGTATTTTGTTTTACAATTCTCTAAGCTACTTAAAATGAAATATTGTATATAATATTTACAAACTTGTGTATTATTCCCCCACTGTAAGCTCTATGACAGCAAATATTATGTTTTATCTAAGCTTTGTATCTGCTCTAATGGTTAGAACAATGATAAATAAACATTTGTTGAATGAATGAATAATTCTCTGTGCTTTGTATGTATAGGAAGGAAAATTTGATCAAAGAGTACATAAAATATTATTTAAAATCTTAAAAAAAAAATCATGTTAGGGACAGCTAGGTGGCGCAGTGGATAGAGCACCAGCCCTGAAGTCAGGAGGACCTGAGTTCAAATTTGACCTCATAACACTTCCTAGCTGTGTGACTCTGGGCAAGTCACTTAACCCCATTTGCCTCAGCAGAAAAACAAAAACAAAACAAAAACAAAAAAAAATCATTTGTTAAGAAAAATATCTACACACTTCGAAAGTATATTTTATGGATGTCAGTTACTTAGAAGTGAATTGTAATAGTTTGAAATAATGGCATAAAATGAAAAGGACTGAGTCTCCTATGAAAAAGGTAGGAGTTCATCCAGATAGAAGAGAATTCCTTGAATTATTAAGTTTGTCTAGGACACGAGGTCTTTGCTGTTCCCTAATTTGCGCGCACACACACACACACACACACACACACACAAGCACGCACATACACATCTATGATATGTAATCAATCACAAGAGTTATAGTTAAAAGGAGAATAACCATTTGACTAGGGAATCCTGAAGTCAAGCTATAGAATAAGTCGTCTTAGTTTATAGTCCTTGAACTTGTTTTAAAATTATATTTCTTCTCTCTAATTTGTTTCCATTGTGATTCTGTCTGTTTTATTTTATGCACTTAAGATGTAGTCATGAGAAAGGATCATTAGGCTTCACCAGACCACTGCCAGAGGGGGATCACTGCACAAGAAAGGGGAAGCCTTCCTGCCATGAAGGAGCTAATGCTCTTTAGCCTGTAAGAAGAGATAGAGGGGGAATTGTAATAGTTGTCTTCAAATAGCTGAAGAGCACTGGTGCAGAACGCTTACTGTGCTTATTCCAAGAGGCCAAATCTAGGGTGAGTGGGTAGAAGTTGCACAGAGGCAGATTTATAAATTGTCACAATTAAAAACTAGATTCAGTTCAGCAGGTCACATTGCTCAAAGCTTTATTAAAACAGCTGGTCAGCTGGAGGAAAAATGTTTCTTTAGGAATTGGCTCCTACTCATAATAGATCTAAGAGAAAAACACTGCATATAAGAGGACATCATTTAAATTGAGACTTTTAAAATATTTCTAAGTTGGAATATTATTGGGTTATAAGAAGAAAGTAAAGAAATTTATAGAGATGACGGACTACTCTTAAGGGCCACCTAGGGGATCAGTTGGATCAGGATACCTTCACCAACTGATTATCACCAACTGGATAAAGAAGAATATAAAAACTAATAGAATATGCACTAGAGTATGTGTTTCCTCATTTCAAGCCTAATGAAAATGAAAGAGATGGTTTTAAAATGGAAGTACGTAAACTAAATTGGCTTTCTACAGTTTGATATGAAGAAAAAAATTCTCAACAATTTTAGCTCACCAAAAATGGATTGGACTGTTTGGTGAGTAGTGTAGGTAATCATTGTTGTGTGTATTATAGGGGGAGTTGTTGCTCACATATAGATTGGCCCCGTGGCCTCTGAAGTCAGTCAGTCAGTATTTATTAAGTCCTGCTATAGATCAAGTTGTGTGCTAAGCATCAGAGAATATAGGGAAAGACAAAAAACAGTCCCTACCTCCAAAGAACTTAACAGTCCTATGGGATAGGAGAAGGAGCAAATAAATATGTAACGAGATTGTGTCCAGGATAACTTAGAAGTGATCACCAGAATGACTTAAGAGGGATTGGAGAAGGCTCCCTATAAGAGCTAGGATTTCACTGAGGACTTGAAGGAAACCAGGGAAGCCAGAGATGGAATTGAGAAGGGCGAGCATTCCAAGTAGGAAGATGCCAGCTAGAGACACTGCCTGGAGCTGTTTCTGGAACAGCAAGGAACCCAATATCATTGCATTGAAGATTATGTGATAGGGTGTAAGACTGGGAAAGGAGGATAAAAGTTAAGTTCTGAAGGACTTTGGATTTTGTATTGGATCCTGGAGATGATGAGTCTCTGAAGTTTATTGAGAATGAGGATGACATCAGCACTTGAGGAAAATCACTTTGGAGGATAGACTAGAGTGGGAAATTGGTGGCTGGAAGACCTACGGAGGGCTACTGCAGTTAACAAGGTATGCGGTGAGAAAAGCCTACCCTAGAGTGGTAGCAGTGTCAGAGGAGAGAAAGGAGCACATTCAAGAGATGTTAATTTCCTTAGAAATCTATGTTTTTATTATATAACTATATACCATATTGATGAAATAAATATTTATTGAATCATTTTTTGTTATTAATTTTGAAAGATGTGTGATTTCGTTGAGATTCCAAGATTTTGAAATGGACTTCTTTCTGTTAATAACTTTTTCGATATGATTATCCTAGCCATCTCCTTTACTCTTTGATTCCACAATTCATAGAATTGTTGAAACTCCTCCTCCTCAAGAGCTTTTTTTGTAGGTTATATTTACTACACTAGAAATTAAAACACATAAGTTGCTATAAAAATAGTTTTGACCTCACAGACTCTCAGAAAGGGATTTGGGAGCTTACCCTTCTTTCTGGTTCATAGGTTACACATTGAGGTCCAATGCCCAAATGTGTCCCCTTCTTAAAAAGTCTTTACTTAACTCTTCTATCCCTCAGAGGCTACTGTCCTGTCTCTCTTACCTTTTATTGCCAAATATAGAGGGAAAAAAAATCATTTCCACTCACAAGTTCTAGTTCCTTAGTGCCCTCTCACTTCTCACTTCCTTGTAGTTAAATCCATTGTAAACCCCTCCTTCCCCCCCCCCCTTATTCTGTTGACATTGTTAACTACTGTCTCCTTCTAAATAATTCCTTCTTTGTGCTTTGTTTCCATAAAATTACATTTCATGGTTGTCTTTTGACCTGTCTGATCCTTCTTTCTGAGTGTCAGCTAAATGGTAAAGTAGATTGAGCACCAAGGCTGGAGTCAGGATCTTCTTGAGCTCAGAAACGGCTTCAGACATTTAGCAGTTGTGTGACTCTTGGCAAATCACTAAACCTGTTTGCCTTAGTTTTTTTATCTGTAAAATGTGGATAGTAATAGCACCTTCTTCCCAGGGTGGTTGTGAGGATAAAGTGCCTGGTACACACTAAATTAAATAGTAAGTAAGTAAATGTTAGTTCTTCTTATTGTTGTTGACTAGATTCTTTGCTAGAAAATCATCCAGTTCTTGCCCTCTTTTCTCCCTCTGAATGTTTTGAATATTTCCTCTTCTTAAGTATCATCTTGTTTCAGATGACTCCTAAAGTTGTGTGTTCAAGCCATAATTTTGGTCCTTAATTCAAGTTATTCATCATCGACTGCCTATTGAATGTATCCTTTATGACATTCCCTTGGCACGTAAAACTTAATATGTCTAGAATAGAACTCGTGGCTTTCCCCTTATAAACCTCTTTTCTATTTCTGTCTAGGTCCCTGATGAGTCAGTTTTGACATTTCTTCCTCTCTAATCATTCACTCATTCTTATTCTGTCCCCACAAAATCTATTTTATTTGTTTTTGCACAGCAAAAAGAACGATAAATTTGTACACTGAAGATCTAGGTTTCAAATCTGTGGCTTAAATTTTATTTACCTGCAAAATTAGGGGGTTAGATTAAATGGCCTCTGGTGTCTCTTCCAATTCCAATTTTAATTCTGGTACTATGAAAGATAGTATGATCCCTTTCTTTCCCTTATAGAACCATTGCTCTAATTTAGTCCCTCGTTACCTGTTGTTTGGTTCTCTGTGATAGTGTCTAAATCAGTCTCCCTATGGTCCTTTCTAATCCATCCTTTAGATAGGTGCTATCAGTCCTGACCATATCACTCCTTTTTTTTTTCTAAAGCATTCATTGGCTTTTCTTACAAACTTATTAGTTTGACATTTAAAACCCTAAACAATTTGCTCTTCCTACAACCTCCTATTATTCCTAACTTGGACTCTTTTCACATATTCACTATCCTAGCTAGACTTAACTGATCTTTGAAATTGATCTTTTATCTCCTGTCTCCATACATTTGAATATACTGTTTTTCTTGCTTGAAATATATTTCCTTATCATTTCACACTCAAAATATCTTTGTATTCCTTCAGTATCCAACTCAGGGGTCACCACCTGATGAAGTTACCAGTTAGCAACCTCTTAGCAAAATTAATTGATCCCGGTTTTTCTTTTACTCTTATCTATTTGTATACATGTTGTTTGTCTCCAGTAGAGTATAAATTTCTTGGGGGCGGTTTTCTCTTTTGCTTTTACACCTAGAAGACATTTAATTTCTCTGATCTTTATTGGCTTATTTGTGAAATAGTTGTAAAAATGTTTATAGTATTTAATAAGATTGTTTTGAAGAATTTGCTTTATAAACTTTTAAGTAACATATGTGTGAGTTTTTATTGATTATTATTTTTGTATTAGAGCCTGTTCTTTCTCTCCATTGTACCTTTGATCATGCTATTTCTTGCCCTTCCATCTTGGATATTAAAAACTCATTTAGATTCAGAGCCTAATTCACATGCCACATCCTTTTTGAAATGTTTCCAGATAATGGCTTTCAAGAAATACTTTGTCCAGATTGAGAATGGCCTGTAGAAATTTCCTTTTTTTTTTTTTTTTTTAAAGCATATAATGTCCAACTGTTAGTGTTAAACAGCAATTCAATAGGCATTTATTAAGTGCCTAGTGTATGTTTGGCATGGTGCTAAATACTGGGGAAACATAGAAAGGCAGAGCATAATATCTGCTTTCAAGAATCTCACAATCTAAATAGGAGCAACAACATGTAAAAAAAACTATGTACAAACCAGATATCTTTATATCTCTATACCTATACCTCTAGTTATCTCCCTATTTATTTATTGATTAAATCAGAGACAGTGGACAAAGAAAGGCTTCTTGCAGAGAGATTTTAGCAGAGTGAGACTTGAAGGAAGCCAGGAAAGCCAGTAGCTAGAGAGAGGAAGGGAGAGAATTCCAGAAATGGAAGGTAACTCATGAAAATGTTCAGATTTGGGGGATAGAATGTCTTGTGTGAAGAACAGCAAAGAGAATAGTGTCTCTGGATTCCAGAGTAGGTGAAGGGGAAAAAACTGTTAGAACACTAGGAAGATAGAAATGGTCCATATTATGAAGGGCTTTAAAAACTACAGAGAGATTTTATATTTAATCCTAGAGGTAATAGGGAGCCCCTGAAATTTATTAAATAAGAGGAGTAACATAGTTAGACCTGCATTTTATTGAGATTAATTTAATAATTGAGTGGTGGATGAATGATAGTGGAAAGAGTAGAGTTAGAAGAGTAGAGTTAGTTAGAACATTATTCAGGATTTTGCAATAATCTGGGCATGAAGGGATAAGAGCCAGCACCAGGTTGACCTACAGAAACCTATTAAATTCATAATATACCTAAACTATGGTTTCCTCACAACCCTGTCATCATTAGGCATCTTAGAAAAACGCCTTCTAAGACAGAAGACTTGGGAGTAGTTCTGTTTTTGTGGTCTTAAGAAAAGAAAAAAGGAAGGAAAAGAAGAGTAGGGTGGAATGTAGAAATTTTATTCATGCAATCAAGATACATAAGGAGGGAAGGGTGGGAGTGGAATAGATAACACTTGGAGGAAAAAAGAACATACACACACAGAGTTGAACACAGAATTGCATTCTATTCAACAGGGAAATTGTAGAGAAAGGAATTGATAGTAACAACTATCACAAAGGAGAGGAGAGAATAAGAAGGATGACATATTAAGGTAGGGATTCATGTTAACTGTTCATGGGTGGAATGGGTCAATATAAAAATAAGAATACTAGCTAAACTAATTTAGTTATTCAGTGCTATACTAATCAAGCTATCAAAGGATCACTTTTTAGAGCTGGGGGAAAAAAAACCTAAAATT
Organism: Sarcophilus harrisii; assembly: GCF_902635505.1. NCBI lineage: Eukaryota > Metazoa > Chordata > Mammalia > Dasyuromorphia > Dasyuridae > Sarcophilus > Sarcophilus harrisii. The sequence continues at coordinate 73,016,891 of NC_045428.1, forward strand.
CATTTGGAGGAACAAAAACTAAGAATCTCAAGGGAAATTTCAAAGAAAAAAAAATCAGGAAGGGAAGGAGCGCCCAGCAGTACTAGATTTACAAAGCAATAATCATCATTAAAATTATTATTAGGATTAGAACTTACTACTTGAGAAAAATTGTTGGGAAAACTGGAAAGCATTCTGCCAGAAATTAGGAATATATCAGTAGCTTATACTATACACAAACACATTTAGTTCTTAAAAGTTTATAAAGTTCTTTAACTCATTTAATTATCACAGAAGCTCTGGAAAGTAGATGCTATTATTATTCCCATTTACAGATGAAGAAATTGGACCACAGAAATTTTAAATGACTTGTCCAGAGTCACACATTTAGGAAGCATATAATGTATGATTGAAACTATACATAATCTACTGTATCATTTACTTACCAGACAGACTCCAGTTAGACTTCAAGTGGATAACTATATAGAGTATGACGCCATAAACAAAGTAGAGAAGCATGAAAGAAATACTCTGCCAGATCTATGTGTAGGGGAAGTGTTAGTGATCAAACAAATGACAGATCATATAAGGTAAAGTGAACAATTTTGATTATATAAAAATCTTTGCATAAACAAAACCAGTGGAGCTAAAAGTACAAGAGAAACATGTAAATGAGAAAAAAATCTTGATAACAAATTTCTGTGATGTAAGTTTTCATTTCCAAGATACATAGGAAACTGGTTCAAATTTTTAAGATTAAGAGCCATTCATTCCCCAGTTAATAAATGCTGAAAGGACATGATTAGATAGTTTCCAGAGGAAGAAATCTGAACTATCAATAGGCATATATAAATGATCTAAATCATTAATAATGAGAGAAACAAAGATTAAAACAATTCTGAAGTTTTACTTCATACTTAGCAGACTTAATGAAAAAGGAAAATGATAAATGCTGGAGGGGCTGTGAGGAAACAGGTACATTAATGTACTGTTGGTGGAGCTATGAATTGACCTACTCATTCTGGAAAACAATTTGGAACTATGTCACCAAAACTACTAAAATGTACATACTTTGAACCAATGATACCCCTTCTACATATATACCATCTTTAAAGAGATCAAGAAAGAAGAACAACAAAATATATTCAGTAATATTTATAGCAACATTTTTGTGCTGGTAAAGAATTGAAAACTGAAAGGGGTGCTCATCAATTGGGGAATATTAGGACAATTTATAGTATATGAATATGATAAAATACTATTGTATTTTATGAAATGGTGAAGGGGTTGATTTAAGAGAAACCTGAGAAGACTTATATGAATTCATGCTGAGTAAAGGGTATAGAACCAATCAATTTATAAAATAACAATATTGTAAAGACAAACAACTTGGAAAAACTTAGAAATGCTAATCAATTCCAAAATCAGCTATAATTCCAGAGGACTCATATTGAAACATTCTATCCTTACCTCTTGACAGAAAGTGCAGATCAAAACTTCATTGTCGTTGTTTACTTGAAAATTACTAATGTAAAAATTGTTTCTTGACTATGCATCTTTCTAACAGTTTTGGTTTTGTTTTCTTCTTTGGTATAAGATGAAAGGGAAGTGGGAGAGAAGATGGATTTTTATTAATTGAAAAAATTCAAGAAAATAAAAAATAATAACAAACTAATTAATTAGTTAATTCATGTAATAATAACCATAGTATAGAATCTCATTATCATGTATAACATTGCTTTTTTTGGAATATAGGTCCCAAAAGTATTATAGAACCAGATATTTTAATCACTGCTCAGAAAAGATAAAGATAAAAAAGGCATATATCATCAAATTGCAAAAGGCATTTATGTTAAGAGCAAACATGACAAATTAACCAAGTCATCCCAAAGGATAAATATTTTAGGAGAAGTAAAATAAAGTTTTACTTCATGTAGCAGGTAGTTAGTGTGGCACTCTTATCTTCTTCCATAAAAAAATTGCAGTAGGACAACTCTTAAGGTAAAACAGTTGTCTAAATACATCATTGTCTTCATTTAATATATCTTCAGCATTTTAGAGTTCAAACTTAAAGCTCCTTAAGTAGAGTCACTAATGAGTAGCTAACTGCCTTATGAGAAAAAAAGCTAATATGGGGACTATTAATTAGCACATGGGAGAATTCCTGGGGGTCTGAACACAGTACTTAAAATCTGCACATGTTGTGCATAATCTGTGTGTATAAACGAGGGCTTACATGCCATATAAACTTATTAAAAATTGCTTTACAATTTATAACCTCTGAGTCATAGAATTACACTGGGTTTTTTTGGGGGGGGGTGGGAAAGGAATGCTGTGGGTGTTGAGATCAAGTCTCCCTATTTTTCCCAGTTGGAAATGCAATTTCTTTTTATAGCCCAGATCCTAACATGGGTAATGTAACTGCTCTCTTTCTGACTTCAGTTGGTTTGCCCCCTTTTAAGAAGGCTGGTTGACCCAAGTAGGTGGCACAGCCCTGAAGTTAGGAGGATCTAAGTTCAAATGTAGTCTCCTACACTTAACTCTTCCTAGCTGTGTGATCTTGTGCAAGTCACTTAACCCCAATTGCCTCAGCAGAGAGAGAGAGACAGACAGACAGAGAGACAGACCCAATTAATTGGCTTAACACACTGCACCTCAAACTGCAGACTAATCAGTTTGCATTGACTATCCTAAGTAACTGTAATCTTTAGTAATCATCATAGTAATCACTTAGAAAACCTTGCCATTGTCCTGGCTGTGACTAATAATAAATTACTTAAACACTTAAGGATTTAAAGCATATTCCTCCTAATAATACAATGAGAGATTTAAAAGATATTTTATTTACATTTTACAAATAAGGAAATGAGGCTAGGAGAGGTTAAATGACGTTTTCATGGTTTTATATCTATTATTTGTCTAAGGCAGGATCTGAATCTTGGTCTTTTGATTGCAAATCTCATGCTCTTTGAATTCTTATGTGATGTGAGAGAATCAATTTTTTTTTCATAAATAAAGACTAGATGATTTCTAAAGTTCCTGAAAGCTCTAAAATGAGTTCTTAAAAACCACAAAAAGGTATGACAAAAGTGACAGCAAGTGGCAACAAATTTTCAACTTGATTGTTTTGGTAATCTTGATTTATTATTCATGAAAATAACTTATTTTGTTTTCATGATTATCTGCTAATTGTATTGGAATTAAGGACTGCTTTATTAACTAAGATTGTTAGTTAATATCATACCTCCATTTTATTTCATGTTTTCTGACTTAGTAATTCTAAAAAAGGAAGGACAAATGTAAAATCTTTGCAATTTTTTTAATTGTGAAGTTTGATGTCATTTTACTTGTAGTTCCCTGATGGAGATTACATTTGAAATTACTGTAGTCATTTCTTTTTCCTCAATAGGTCTGTACTCTGATGAGATCTTTAGTCCTAGTGATTTGCTTATTATAAAAGATGAATTGATTGTAATAACATCACAGAGCTAGGGAAGTCTGACAAAGTTCAGACAGAGCAGTGTTGTAAGATTAATTGAAATAAGACAGGTGCAAAGCTTTTAGCTGCAAATTGCATTTGTAGACAGATTTGTCATTTATTTAGTTTAAAGATACTTTTCCCTTGTAAATCCACCTAATAATCATTAAAGATTATTCTTTTTTAAAGAAAGTAAAATAGTAAGAAATTATTTGTATGAATAGAATTTAGATGACTAAAATTAAAAATAATTTGCAAGTGGTCAACAAAGAAGATTATGAGATTCCCAGTTAACTTTAGGACTCTATTATATATATATATATATATATATATCATCAGTGTACTTATTTATCTGGGTTATCTTGCAGGTCTTACTGTGTTCCAGCTCCAGAAATTTTTGCATACCCTCAATACTCTTTATTTTCTGAGTTAGAATAAATTTTTGTGTAGAAATAAATTTATGCATTTTGGTGATAAAAACTTATATATCTCTTTATTTTTTTGCTATAAGCCAGGTATGAGTCTGGCAATTTATTCTATTAAAAAAAAAAAGGCAATATGTTCTTTTTTCTACAAAGTGCGTGATGATCATTTAGCCAGATTTTTATATTCCTTCTCCAGAATTGATACCTTTGATAGTTGCTATGTTGTTTTCTTTGAAGTTAATTAAAACTCCTTATTACCATACTTATATATCTGCATAAGTTTTTGCTTTTTTACTTTTAAAATGGTGACTTTATTTAATTGTGCTACCTCATATTGTATTAAGATCTGTTGCAGTGGAAAAAGAGAAATTCTAGCTAGCATTTATATAGCTCTTGAAGGCTTGCAAAGTGCTTTACAAATGTTATCTCATTTTCTCACAACAACCCTGTAAGGTAAGTGTTATTATTATTATTGTTATTGTTACTATTTTGCAAATGAAAAAATGGAGAATGATAGAGATTAAATGATTTTTCCAGGGTCACACAAGTAGTAAATGTCTGAGGCTGAACTTAAACTTAGGTCTTTCTGATTTTAGTTTCAGCACTCATTCTCTAAACAAAAATATTCCTTGAAATGCTTAGTAAAGTCAATGTGAAGGTAAACTTGGGGTGGAGAGGAAAAAGATTGGTGCAAATGTACTTTTGTATTGAAGAAATAAAAAAGGCCAAACATATATACATATGTATGTATATATACATATATATTCCAAAGGTTCATCTGTATACATTACTGTCATTTTCTTTAAGAAGTGTCAGAAGATGATGCAGATGCATAATAATAGATATCAAATTCAAAAAAATGAAGTAGCATTTGACAGGAAAAATCCCTTATTGACAAGAGTGATTTTGGAATCTTCTGTCTCCTTGTATAGTTTGAGTTATTGATTTAGCAGAACAGAAGTCAAAATCAATAGCATCTTAGAAGAAAAAAAGAAGATGGGATATATATTATATCCATAGTATACAATTATTTTAGTTTAATAAAGTAAGTAATCAACCTTGAGAAATGGAAAATAGATAAGGATATTGATTCCGATTCATCTTTTATTTTCTTGAGAAATTTAATTGATTTAAAAGTTAAAAGTTAAGTAAAGTTAAAAGTAAAAAGTTAAAAGAGACCCCCAAAATCCTGAAATCACTTAAGCCACTAAATAATTGATCCTGCCAAGCATAGACTCCTGATGGACAATGGCAATCAACGCATCTTTAGAATGCAAACTTATTTGACAATCATTGCAGAAGGGAGGATATTACAAACATTATTTCCATACAGAGAGTGAAAAACAAATAAATATAGAAGTCAATAAAAGGTTTGATGTGAGAACCAACCATAAGTTTAATCATTTTCAGGACATTTTTGTTAGAGGATGCTGAGGTTGCAGCAAATATATGTGAACAATTGTCAGAAATGGAAGCATTTTTATTGTGATCTTTTTTTCATTAGCAACAGTATTTGAATTCTGTCATTTTAGTAGCTGAAGGGAGAGGCTGTGGTAATGACATTTTTGAAAATGAACTTAGGAAGGATTGAATTTGGCAAAATCTATCTAGAAGTATGCTGGAAATAACATAATTTTAAAGCATCACAGGATGTCTTATGTTAAATCAAAGAGACAATAAATAGAAAATATTATAAACAAGTATAAGAATTCCCAAAGGGTAACCAAGAGATGCCAAAAATTACTAATGTACTTTCTCATCTCTAGGCCAACTTTTTCATTTTATGGAAATGGACTGTGTAAACATCAAAGTTGTTTTTGAAGAAAGCATGAGAAAAGACCAAATTGATTTCACAGATGATTTTCTATAATTGAACCCATTTTCATTATCAGATAATTTGACAGAAAGATGGACAAAATATAACATCTTACTTTGTCTACTTGTTGATTTAAAAAAAGAAACATTTGACTTGGTAGAACAAAATATAGCCACACATACCTGGAAATTAGATAAGATTTTATGAAAATAATCTTATTCTGTAATCCATTGGTTATTGCTTTCAATCAGGGTATAAAGCAGAAATATATATACATATCTACATGAATAGCCAATGTCACAGATTCTTTATGCAGAGCACAAATAGAAAACAATCTCCCTATTTATGTTTAAGTTGTCTAAATGTTTCTATTTGTACAGGGTATTGTATTATTTTCTTTGAGGTATGAACTATTACAAAGCTTCTTTAGTTAAAGAATTATATAGAGATGTGTATATATATATATTATATTTATATATATATATATATATATATATATTAGTTCATTTGATCCTTACATCTCCATGAAATAGACTGTACAGATATCATTTCAGTTGTACACATGAGCAAAGAAAAAATCAGATTAAATGATTTGCTTATAGTCATATAGCTAGCAAATGTTCCTGATGGTATTTGAACTTGGATTTCTCCTGACTACAAATCCAGCACTGTTTGCATGCAGAAATTATTCTAAACATCAATACTGAGAAACCAAAATGTTTGACAAGTACATTATAAAGTTCTTTCCCCACTTCTCAATAAAGTAAGAAGTGTAAGTATGGTCAATGAATTTTACAGATGAGGAAACAGTTTCTGTGATGTTATTATTGATCTAGGATTGCATAGCTAGTAATTATCAAAATCAGAATTCAAAACTAGTTCTCCAATATTCTTCTACCAAACCAGATTATGACATAATAGTCAAATGGACAACTTATAGAGTTACTTTGTCAGAATGTATTATATGTATATCTTGGACAAGTATTCCATATCAACCATGATCTGATATTAGAATTTAATAAGAAAGAGATCAAACTGGATGGCATTTAGGGAATTTAGAAGTATTTTAAATCATCTCAAACTGCTCACTGCCAGAAAAACCAATTTAAAAAAAAATTTCCTTCTGGCTTCAAAATATCAAGTACAAGTATAACCACACACAAAAAATGAACTGGTTATATAATGGAAGGAATAATAATAATAATAATGAAATGTTAACCTGAGTACTAAATTGATTCTCCAGAAATATTTGGAGAAGTGAAGAAAATCTTCTAGCATATTTATGTGGAACATCAAGGAAGTATTTATGGAAATTTATGGTCAATAAGAAAGTATGCAGGATGGCCCATTATGTGCATCCTGATCCATCTAAATAATGGTTTTTAACCTACCACAGTTATTGGTGTTAAGTGAAGTAATACTTTTGACAGTACTCAGTTACTGTGAAGCACTATATAAATGTAAACTATTTTTATCTATTGTATCCCCTCAGCATCTAAACATTTGAATAATTCAAATGATGAAGAGAATAATTAAATTCAACAAACAGTTTATTGGGCAACTATTACCTGTCATATGTTGGGCATACAAAGACAAACTTGAAATAGTTTCTGATGTCAAGAAACTTACATGCTATTCGCAGATGTGCAGATATAAAATATATTCAAAGTAAATACAAGGTAATTTGGGAGAAGAGGCATCAGCACCTTGGGAGAATCAGGAAGAACCTCCTCTAGAACATGGTGTTTAAGCTGAGCTTTGAAAGAAACAAGGAATCATTCCAAGAGGTAGAAGTGAAGGGTACATTCCAGGTATGAGGAATCATCATTAGTACATGCAAGCAGGAGGTGAAATAATGGATTTGAGGGACAGCTGGTGGTATACTTAGACTGGTGATTGAAGATGTGATTGAAGGATGATAATTGTAGGTAGGTAGTTTGGAAACAGATTATGAAGGCCCCTACTGAGGTAGGGGCCCAGCAGACTGCCTAAAGAGAAGCAAAAGAGTGCATGTAGGAAATAGAGTAAGTCAGAGCTCCTATGGTGATCAGCAATGGTTTGAGCCAGGGAGTGACCTTTGCATTTTCAGTCTGGTGGGAGATAGAGAAACCCAAACATTAAAAATAAAAATGAACATACACACATGTACATGCATGCACAATGGAAAAGATGTGGCAAATGAGAGTAAAAAATTGAGACCCTCTCTGAAATTGTGAAATTGAGGATCTAAAAGGATGGTACCCTCAACAGAAATAGAGCAATTCCAAAGAGACATAAATTTAGGGGAAGATTATTGGTTCTTTTTGCTCATGTTGAATTTGAACTGCTTCTGGGATATATAAATCAAAATATCCAATAGACAGTTGGTGATATAGGTCTGAAGCTTGAGAGAAGAAATAATTGGATGCATAAATATGGAAATTATCCCTACATAGATAATACTTGAATCCATGGGAGCTGATGGTATCATCTAGAGAGAGAATATATTAAGAAAAAGAAGAGGATCCAATACAGAGCTATTATACACAGAGGCTCATGAGTCATAATCCGGGGTCAATTAGTGGAAGTAGGAAAAAAGAGAAAGTAATGTCATGAAAATCCAGATAGGGGAGAGTACCTAGGAAGAGAAGGTAATTAGCAGTATCCAATGATGGAATGAAGTCAAGAAGAATGAGAATAATAAAGGTCAGTCAAATAGAATTTATTATGTGCCAGATATTTTCCAAAGTAAACTTATAGAAAGACCTTTGATTTGTCATTTAAGAGATAGTAACTTTAGAAAGGTTTGTATAGTTAAATTATGACAAAAAATTCATATTGCAGGAGGTTGATCAGTGAGTAAGAGGTCAAGGTCATAGATCTAGAGATGCCATCTCCTCCAAATGCCTTATTTTTTTCAGTTTAGTTAATTGATGCTCAAAGATGTGGGGTGGTTGGCCAAGGTCAGAGAGATTCAGGTTTCAAACTCAGATTCTACAATTCTAGGTTCAATGTTTTTTCTGTTGCACCATGCACCATACTTTCTACTGCAACTAGACAATGATTGTAGACAGCTTTGTCCAGGAGTTTGGGTATAAGAGGGAGAGCAGATATAAGTGCTTACTTACATTCTACTGGCAGAATACAATATTTATTTATTAGTTAATTTTAGGAGAGAGAGTTTTGATAACTAGGAAAAACTTTTCATAGCAGTTGGTCAGAATGAATTTAGCTTTGAAGGAAGCCAAGAATTTTAGATGGTAGTGAGGAAAGCAAGTGTTTCAGCCATTTGGGAAAGCCTTAACAAAGGCATAGAAAAGTAAGAGATGGGGCTAAGTTAAGAGCAGAGCAAGTTTTTTTGGAAGTAAATATGTAACTGTAAAACATTTTAACAATATGTAACTATGTAACATGTTGGAAGAGCTTTAATTATATTTTATTTCAGAGGCAGTAAGGATTCTTGATCAGTCAGGAAAGTGATGTGGTCAGACGTGCGTTGGCAAAATAATTATTAACTTTTCTTTTTTCACTTTTTGGTAGTCATTAGTGTGGTGAATTTTGTCATGTCATGTGTTAGATTTACTTTGCTCATTTTATAAATGAGAGGATAGGACTAGGTATATCTGTAAAGTCACTTTTCAACTGTAAATCCTATATTTGCTGATTATAAAGCAATGAAATAAATTAAACAAATGATAGTCTGATTTCTTTTTCATTACACATTTTAATATATTTCATTTTTTCAAAAACAAATTGTACTCTCCAAATTTTCACTTTCTATTGTTTCAGTATTAAGAAGTCTGAATTTATATGTAATTCTAAAAAACTTATAGAATGAATTTTTGTCCTGAATTGAACTGTGTTTAATTGCTGTTATTTAGGGAACAGTGGTCCTAGAAGAATACCAACTTCCAAAAGATATTTTGAAGAAACAGATACAATTGACAGACCAAGGAACTTTATTAAATATCACAGAGAATTCTCAGGTTCCTCAGGAGAGACAAGATTCTTTACCAGAACAAGATTTTGAAATGTCACCAAGTAGCCCTACACTGCTTCTTCGAAACATAGAAAAACAGGTAAAGTGAAGTAAGAGTAGAATTTCATGTGGACTCATTTTTTTTTTTTTTTTGTAGTTTTGAAAGCATTTAAGTGGACAGCAGTATATTTTTGAATACATGGAATATATAATATACTAATTGTAATTACAGATCACTTCTTATATTACAATTTGGTAAAATTTCCATTTAGCATGTTGCTATAATTCAGATTTCTATAAATCTAAAATATAAATAAATAACAAAAAGCCTCTCTGTTCTTTCATATTGGAAATGAAAATCTATTTTCTTCCATGACACCTCTTATCTCAAACTTTTTTCAGGAAGTAGACCATTTTCTGTACTTCTAATTAATTTTGTCAAAGATTGAATAACCATTTTTCTTATATGAAATACATGTGTGTAAATAGAAAGTTAAAATGTGCCCTCTCTAGGTCTTTTGGTTTGGAGATCTTCCTTGTTTAGAATCTTATCACTAGTAATTCCAGGAATTTCATTTGATCTTAGGCTTTCTTATGCCTCTGTTTTTGAATTAATTTAGTCTTCCCAAGTGGGCCTGTAATCAACTTGGCTTTTTAGGAATTTTCAAGTGTAGACCTATTTTGAACCATAATATACCAAATATAAACTAGAGGGATACAATAGTCATTGCTAGCCATTTGGGAAACTGTTATGGACTCAATATTTGTACATATGATAATTTTCATATGTCAGGAGTTATTTTCCTGACATACCAGATTAGTATTTCAGTTTCTAGTTAAATTAAAAAATAAGTGTATAGGGTACTTATAAGGAAGGGCAGTAGCAAGATATTCTCAAACTTCATATAAATAGCTTGTATAGAAGTAGATCCCCAATTTACCTATAACCAATACATGCTCATAAAATTTATTTGTAAGCCAATTATTTTGAACTACAAATGCATGGCAGCATGGTATAATGGATAGAAAATCGTCCTTGAAGTCAGGAAAATTCAAATTCAGATATACCTCTGAGGAACAACTAGTTGTGTGACCCTATATGACAACCTATAAGTGCCCCAGGTAACTCTCAAGATTGTAAATTGCAGGGAAGTTACTGATGTGCTTTGGTCAAGGAGTTCTTTAAGCCGATCTAAGCAATAAAGTGATTGTACTACATTATAAATAGTTCTTAGTCCATGCAGTAAGTGAAATATATGATAATATAGGAAAGAAGGAATCAGAATTCTTTGTTCTTTCAGGATCTGGAAATATCTATAGGTCGAGTTAGTCAATGGCATTTTCCTACTTCCCTTTATATCTCCCTCTCTTGTTTCCTGGTGCCACCTATTTTCCTAATGCTGCCCAAAGTTACTAGTGTTCATATTTTTATCTCTACCCATGCTTTTGAGATTTCTTCTATTCCTAGATCTATTGTCTTGTAATATTCTGATGATGGAATATTAGGTAGTGAATGGGAAGATATTTGACTGAAATAAAGTCTTGCCTAAGAGTCTGCCCCTACTCCCAACTCTCCAAAATTACTTTTTAAAAAAGTCTCATTTCTTCATCTACTTATAAATAAAGTTTTACTTCAGAGCTACAACTTTTCCTCATAACTTTTCTTATCTTTCTGCTCATCCTACTCATTATCACTTCTCTATGTCCATGTTTCCCCATAACAGAATTTAAGTTTCTTTGAGAGCAAACATTTATTTTGGCTTTATATTTCCCAGTGCTTAGTGTAATGCCTGGCATATAATAGATGTTTAATAAATATTTGCTCAGTAAATGTACGAGATCATTATACAATGACCAATGTTAATGGACAGACTATTAGAGGACCTAGATCATGTCAATATTGACATTCTTACTATAAATTAAATTGGGTTGCTAAAGGTTAGTAGCAGTTAAATGGAAAGATGGTTCACATTCTCTTGGAAGAGGCCAATAAATGAGTCAACAGTTTTTTTAGTTGTTTTTTTTAATCAGATACTCAAAAGACAAGAAGTGATATTTTTTCAATGGATACTTGATCATCTATTACAATACTCAGAATAAATATCTGCAAAAAGACCATCATGACAATAATTTGAGCAACACTATATTTTCTTTCACAAGGAAGAATTTATTAAAATCTTTCAAATAAAGTCAATAATTTAATACTTGATAATTTAAATGAAAAGGACAGTGAAGAACATGTTAGAAAATATGATCGAAGAGTAAGAAGTACAGGGCACCAAAGAATTATAGATTCTGTAAAACTCAAGTCTATATATGATGAATAGTTTCTTCAATATATAAGAGGTTAGAAACACTGAACACCTTGAGTACCAAGTAAAATCACAAAAAATGAAATTGGCTATGTTTTGACAAATAGAAAACAACCTTTTACTTTTTATGTGGCGGTCATATTCCAATTGAACTATCTTTATACTAGCTTCTTGTTGGACAAAGATCAAAATAAAATCCTAGTAAAAGGAAAGAATAAAAATGAGAAGATAATGGCATGCATTTGAGACAACTCCAACCTGACTTCTTTAAACACAGTATCACTATCCTGACCCAAATTGATAAAGAATTAAATCATTCAGAAATTCTGTACACAAATTCTTCATTTTCATTTATATGCCCGTCAATGTCTCAAAATGAGAAATAAATAAGTGGGATATTGATGTAAGCTATCCTCATTTTCTAAGAAACTTTAGCTGATATAAGTCACTTGACAAAGGAAGAGACAAAAAGAAAGTAGAAACCACTTTAATCAATAACTGCTTATCTTTTTTGCCAAGAGAAGTAGAATTTATAAAGTATTATGGACAAAAATAAAAATATCACCTCCTTTTAAAAAAGGAGACATATTGGAGAAAAAAAATTAAAGAAAGCTTAGCAAGAGATCCAACTGAGGCACATTGTCCCAATGACATTTAAGAATAAAATTGGAAAATATTATAGTAGAAGATACCTGGGGATGTTTCTATAACAAATTCTTCTCCCTCTCTTGATGGGAGCTACCATGTTTTGATTCTAGCATCATAGTGTTACTTGAGAAAGTAGAAATGGCACTTTAAAAAACCATAAAGACAGGAAGAACTGGACTGCATCAGAGGTATGCAGAGAAAGTACTTTCTCCCTGCTGGAGAAATTTTCATGTCTTTGAGGGACCTGGTTTTCAAGGTATTTGAAAGTGAAGATTCCCCTCTCCCCACTTACCTCATCCCTATACATACATTTTGTATATATGTGCATTTATTTCCTCCTCTCCACCTATAGACTCTTATGAAGACAAAGATTATCGCACTTTGATTTCAGGAACTAGCAGAGTACCTGGCACATAATAAGTGCTTGATAAATTCTTGTTGATTGATTGACAATGTTTTGATGAGCATCAACCCCTGAAACATTGTAGAAATTACTAAATTTATAATAATTCAAGAAAAACTAAAGCTCATCTTTCAGTTCAGGAAAAACAAATAAGAAAATATAAACTCACATAGAAATGAATCCCACTGGATTTAGAAGACCTCCAACTTAACATTTTTTTTAATGTTGCATTGCATTTTTATTTATTTTGATGAATATCTCCTAATTATATTTAATTACATTTTAATGTGGTTGAGCTAAATTTAACATCCAAGGAAGTACCTGGGGTGAGAAGTTGCTGGAAAAGCAGCACAAAACATTAGAGGGATGTAGAAGCAGACCAGGAGGTGGACTTCTTGTACAGACAGGGAACAGGATAACTTTATGGACAACTTGCAAGCTCTATTATCCATGTACTGTTGAAAAGACATTAGCCCCACTGGTGGAACCCTCACAAGGGATTTACAGGAGGCTGTGAACAACTATTTCAGGGGATGAAAAAGTGTGAACAGGAATCCATACCCCCAGAGGGAACATCTGGATTCCAAACATCAATAAAATGTTATTTTTATTTGTTAATTTTATTTGCTTTCTCTGTGCATAGATTGTTAGAAGGAAGCAGCAGAGAATCATTGTGAGTGACAGAGAAATAAATAGCTAATAACCAGGCATCAATGTGCTGATTAGATAATTGCATATAACTTTACAGGAAAGGAAAAATTATCTATTAGTAATTTGAAAATATATCAAAGCAAAGCATCATTCAGGGATAACTGTAATCTTTAAAGGCAGCTATCTGTAGTGCATAATGAGACAAATGCACAGGGTACTGAATTTGGAGTCAGCAAGGCCTGAGTTCACATCCTGACTTCAAAACAATTACTACTACTAGCTGTCTGACTGGGGGAAAAATTCATTATTTGTAAAATAAGAGTTGTAGACTCAATGGCCTCTACGGGCCCTCCTGGCTCTATATCTATGAACAGTAGAGAAAGGACTTTTATTTTTGTTTTTGTACACCTTGTGCTTAGCCTCTTGTCTTGCATATTGTAGGCATGCAATAAATTATTGAATATATAAAACTTTGGGTAACTCTAGGGTGTGGGTCAGGGAATTCTGTGAGTTGGTTAAATTAATTTTTATTGGAAAATATTCTTAGAAATTTTAAGAAACTATTTTTATGGTCTCCAAATTCACATTTTCATTACATCTGCATATTTGATACTTAGTTTCAGAATAAAATTGGAAAATTTTTTACTCATTTTTTTCTGAAATAAAAAGTTTTTAAAATATTAAATTCATATTGGTTTTTGATTCACTCTTGAATATAGTACATAGATTGAGTTGTATATTTTTTTGGCATGTGCATTTTCCTATACTTACAATTATTTATTTCTTGAATTCACTATTCAAAACTGGATAAATGAAAATTTGTATTATTGGAGGGAGTTTCCCACATCTATGAGTTAACTGATTCATAGAATTATCAAAGCGTATTCTGAATAATTATTAGCTTAATCTCTGTAGAAGAAAATTTCTTAGGTGAGGCTTATGTGTTTGAACTTTTATGTTTCCTTGTTATTCATCCCTACAATTGTTGATATAACAAAGTGACACTGTTAAGACAAAAAGCTGTTATTTTTTCAGTCTAGCTCATTAAACTTTAAGTCTTCTGTGTATGATACATTCTCAGGCCTATATTTCACATGTATGTCTAAGGTCTCTTTTCTCTTTGAGATTCTAATTTTTTGTAGAGGAATAATGATAAGAACTTCTCTTCTTTTGAGAACTATAATCTATTATAGTAAAAGATATATTATTGGAAAGTGGGATTATTTGCTTACCAAGAGATTACAATATAAGAATGATTCAGTGTTCTTCTCTTAAGGTGTTGATAGGAACACCTTCATGACTATATGAGCAAATTTAACTTTTCTTTCATATTCAATAAAATTATAGAATTTTTATTTTTTTATTTTTTCATTTTCTAAATATATGCAAAGATAGTTTACATCATTCAACCTTGCAAAAACACAATTTTCTCTTGCTTTTCCCGCTTCCTCCCTCCGCTAGATAGCAAATATCCAATATATGTTAAATATGTACAATTCTTCTATACATATTTCTACATTTGCCATGCTGCACAAGAAAAATCAGGTCAAAAAGTAAAAAATTGAGGAAGAAAAAAAAGCTAGCAAACAACAAAAAAAAAAATCACAATTTTTTTAAAGCTACAAGAGAGTTAAAGACCATCTTGTAAATTCTTCCATTCTTTAATAACCCCATTTTAAAGATGTAGCTTTCTTTTCTATATCTATGGGATTTGGGGATTTTGTTGGCCTTGTTGGGGGTAGGAGTATAGGGCGGGAGATTGATAATGTTTGCCCATAATATGCTGGATTCATTTAAAATGTTAACATTAAATATGCTTAAATGTGTCAAGATAGAAAGCACAAAATCAAAATTTTAGAGCTAGAAAGAATTCCATGGCTTTTAGTTTATTAAAACCTATATCCTAAAGTACCCCTACTCTGGTTTGATAAGATGAGTGATAAGACTATCATCAGTCTCTGCAAAATCAGTTCCAATGACAGGGTACCCACTAACTTCCGGAGGCAGGCCTTTCTACTTCTGGGTACTTTTTTATTATTTTTTTTAATATAAGGAAGGAAACTATATCTTGCTAAATGGGTACTTTTTACACATAGGAGATTTTTCTTGGGATCAAGCCTAAATTTCCTTTTCTTCAACTTCTACTGATCATTCCTTGTTCAACCCTATGGGGACCAAACAAAGCAAGTATAATCTGTTTTCCAAATGATGCCACTATAACTACTTGAATACAGCTGTCATCTCTGAGCTTTCTCTTTTCCAGACTAAACACCCCCAGTTCCTTTTCCACCTCATAGGGTATGAAAGACCTTTCACCATCATGTTTGTCTAATATAAATTCTCCAGGCTATTAATCCATATCCTTTGAAGGTACTATGTAACTTAGATCTGCATATAATGCTCCAGAGGTATTTTGATTAAGGAAAAGTAGAGAGGCGCTATCACATAATTTTTGGAATTTATGTTTCTCCAAATTGAGTTAAGATTGTATTAACTCTCATAGCTCCCACATCACATTGTTGACTGATTTTTGAGCTTTTAATATACTAAACTCCTCAGATCTTGTTTTTAGCCAAACCACTTTTACTATCTATCACTCTTACTTGAATAGTTGATTTTTTGAGAAAAAAGTCTTCATATACTCTAAATAAAATTAGAATCAACATCAAATGTTTTCTTTTAATCCAGCATAAATGTTTATAGTTATAGAGAACAATAAATGACAATAGCAGAGAAAAGGTAGTAAAAAGGAGATAATATTTTCAGCTGCTTACATTTATGTAAATACATGTGAGAAGATAAAAGTCAGTGTAGGAATTGTAAACATTTTTCTTCTTTGAGGACATTTAAGTGATATCAGATATCTAAAATTTAGATAATATTCACATTCATGAATAGGAATACTAAAAAAGAGTTGACTATTTTCTTACAGAGTGCTCAACTGACCGAAATAATCAACAGTCTGATTGCTCCACTCAACTTGTCTCCTACTTCATCACCTCTTTCTTCTAAGCCCTGTAAACATAAACGACTGACTAATGGCATTTCTAGGAGGTAGGTAATAGTATCATGTTTTTTTTTAAGCCTATTTCTTGTCTTTTTCATTTTATTTTGATTGGGTTTTTTTTTGGCCTACAAAATAATTTGAGCTATCTTGCCCCTTTAACTTTGTGTACTATTAAGGAGAATCTTAATGATTTAGAAATAATTTAGATTAAATCAGGGTTTAACTAATGAATTTGCTCACAGGCCAAATAAAAAGAGGCCTGAGTTTGCCAGTCTGGATTATATTAACCCTTAACGGCATTACAGTTAAACCATTGAAAGGTAAAAGGAGAAATTTCAGGAATGCTTTTGTATTCTAATGAAGAAATTTAATTTAGTATTTGGTATCACATTGTTATGATGACCCTAAATATGGAACTATATTCTGTTTGTGTGTATATATATGTATATATGTGTCTGTACACAAAAACATACGTATGCACATATATTTATGTATTATACAAATGTATATTTTTGTAAAAATGTAGTGTTTTGCAGTTACAAATGATCATTTTTGTATTTTGAAGAAGAAAAAACATCTAGCTTCTTCAACATCTAAGGAATGTATAAATTCTTTAAAGGAGAGTTAATGCCATGAAAAACAATAATAAAGGAAAATTGGTAGATATCTGGAATTTACTATACTAAAAAAACTTTCCAGTTTGACTTTTCAAATTAAATACCAGATTTTGTAATATGCAGTTTGTTTTTTGAAAACAGATATAATAGTTCTACTATAAAATACTTAACATGAAAGGTCTTAAATCATCTGGTAATAAATAATTTGATATTATATTGGTTTATCTCAAAAATGATTAGAATTCAAAATGTCATCTAGTGATCATTATGATTTTTAGAGGCCTTGTGATATATGGAAATGCACTTCCTTTAGATACTTACTAGTTGTATAATCCTTGAAAGGTAACTTAACCTCTGTGTGCCTCACTTCTATCATTTGTAAAATAAAGTTGTTGAATTCAGTGACTTCTAAACATACTTCCTTGATTAAATCTATGATCTTGTTATCAGACCTATTTTGTATTTTTCAATTTTCCCATATAGCTTTGTTCATACCACATCTTTTTCAAATTAGTATTAGAATCCATAAGTACATCACTACAGTTGTGATCTTGTTACTATAGGAAATACTAATCCTCTCAATTCTGATTGCATACTATCCATGCCTTCTTATTCTGTGAAGTTCTTATCTGTTTTCTGCTGTAGATCCTTCATACAACATTTATCTGGCCTCCAAGTGGCCCTTCTCTCTATATCTTTTTATTATTTTAGTATTCTAGTACAATACTTGATCTGTCTAAATGCTATTCTTCACTTTTACTATGTGACTTACCCATTTCCTTTTTAAAATTATTTCTTCATTTATATTTTTATACATCATCTTGTAAAAAGGATACCTTTTGAGACAATGAGAAGGAAAAGTTGTGTTGTTTTTCCAGACAAATAAAGAAATAAATAAATGATTAAATAGAGGGATAGACACTACAGGTGGACAGTGTGTTGGGAGCAGAATCAAACAGGAGAACAAATGATAGATTGGATCTTATTTCGCAAACTAAATGATACACATCTCCATTGACCTTTGGGACATCTGTAGTTTTGATTCCTTGGAAACTGGATAGTTCTAAGACTGTCTACATATCTTAGTCTTAGACTACATTATCATGAAAGAAGATCTTTGAGTTTAAAAGATGAGTTTTTATATTGGGAAGCAGTCTGACATTATTGAAATTATCTTTTAGTTTGTCAAATTCAATTTCCTTATCCACAAAATGGATATAATAATACTGTACATATTTTGTAAGAATTTTTTTGGTGAAAAATCAGAAAAAAAATTAAGATAAAATGATTTGAAAACCTTAAAGTACTATATGAGTGCTACCTATCAGTAATATTATGATAGATTTTAATGATATCTTTTGCTTTACATTGCCTAGATTTCCCCCAGCATCCTTCCCATCCCTCTCCAAGAGAGCCATTCCTTTTTTTTTTTTTTTAACAAAAAGGAAAAGAGGAAGAAAAGAAGAAAAAAAAATCAGCAGATCTGTCAGTATATCAAAAAAAAAAGTTGACAGTATTTGTAGTTTTTCTACATTTATTACTTCTGCTTTTTTATATAGGAGTAGTTTACATTTTAACTGTTTTTATTGTTTGCTACTGTTAATGATAGTGGTTATATAGTTTGTTTTTAACTATCTTCTTTGATTTGCTACAAAAGTAAAAATTGTGCCAAGGCCTTAACACCAACTAAACTAGCTATTAACTGAGCTATGAAAGAATAAGCCATGTTCTAATCAGTCAATCCAAAAATCTTTATTGAAGACGACTTGCCTCATGTGTCAGACATGATTCCAGGTGTTCTCATCTGCCTTCAAAGAATTTACATTGGAATAAGGAGATGATAATATGATCTAATGTAGCTATATGTTATGTATGTAAAAGATAATCTTGAATGGAAAGCAACCAGAAGCTGAGGGACCAGGAAAGGCCTTCTGCAAAAGGTGGAATTTGACTTGAGTTTTGCCCAGGGATTCTTTGAAATGGAGGTTAAGAGGCAGAAAATTCTAGGCATTGGTGATGAGATGCAGCCCTGTATACCCTAAACCATAGAATAAGTGAAAGGAGAGGGAGATGTATAAGATTATTGAAAACATAGGAAGGACTTGAGTTTTAAATGTTAAACAAATGATCATTGAGGTTATAGAGCAACACTGGAGTTTCGGAATAGGAAGATGACATAGTTGGAGTTGTGCTTTTTGTAAGTCAGTTGGGAACTATGTAGAGAATGAATTGGAGAAATGAGAGGTTTGGGGCAGGGATACTTGTTAGGAGGTTATTACTGTAGCCCAATTTAGAAATTATATGGGTCAGAAGTACAGCCATGACTATATGTGGGATGATAGAACAATTTGAGATATAGTGGGGAGATAGAAATAAAAAATTAGACACTTACTGAATATTTGGTATGAATCAAAATGAGATGTTGATGCTGAGTCCTAAATTGTAACCCTGACTGACTGGAAAGATGGGGCTGAGAACTCTTTTGGGAAGTTTTGAAAGAAGTATGAATTTCTGAGTCCTATATTGGACTCGATGTGCATAAAATCTTACTCTTTCTCTTGATCTGTGCATAAGATACTTACAGAACTTAATGTTTGAGGTGTCTGATAGACACTTGATGCAGCATTTTGGAGAACTATGTAAAGATAATTGTACCTTTGGGAACTGACAAGACCAAGTAAAAGAAAGGAAAAAAAAGATGGATCAAGATAGAATCTTGGGATAGAACTGCAGTTAGGGGTCATGACATAAATGAAGAACTATCAAAGAAGACTAAGAAGTAGATAGACAAATAGGAGGAGCGCTAAAAGATTCTGAGAGGATCCAAGAAGAGAAGGTGATTATCATTATCAAATGCTGCAAAGGGGTTAAGAAGAGGATTGAGAAGAAGCCATTAGATTCAACAGTCAATTAATTAATGTTTATTAAGCCTCCACTATATGCCAAACACTGCACTAAGTGCTTGGGATTAAAAAAAAAAAAGGCAAGGGACAGTCCTCAAGGATTTACAATCTAATGGAGGAAACAACATACAAACAAGTATATAGAGGATAAATAGTGAATTAAAAGAGAAAAGACACTGAGGTTAAGAGGGTTGAGGAAGGCTTTCCATAAAAGATGGAAATTTAATTGGGAATTCAACCCAGAAAGGTTAGTAGTCAGAATGAAGAAGTAAAAGTTGGAGAAGTCAGGAGTGGATGGGATCTGGGATACAAATACAGTGAGAGACTAGCCCTGATGAGGGCACTGGCCACCTTTTCTTAACAGATAATGCGGGATATCAGAGATAAGATGAGAAGAGAAAGTTTGTGGAGTACAGTCTAGATTTCTATTCTGAAAGAATAGATGAGATTTTTAGCTAGAAAGAGTGGTAGCTGGATTGGTTTGAAAGCCTTGAAAGAGATTTGGAACAGGTTTCATGGTAAGTGGTTCAGAAAATTAGAGAGGAATTAACTTCCTGCCAAGAAAGCCCAGTTGAGAGTAGATAATTTTGTATTTCTCATTTGTTTCTATAAAGATGCAAGCTTAGAAGACAACTAAAAAAGAAAGACGCACAAAGATGATTTTTTTCTAATTTCCAAAATAGTTGGTTTTAGATTTATGAGCTGATTCATATTGCCATTTCCTTAATATGTTATTAGGGGTTGTTGGGTAAAAAGCCTTGTGTTCCATGCCATGTCAAGAAATATAGAAGAAGTCTTTCTCCCCCCCTTCTCAGTACCAGTTCAACACTGGGTGAACCACCTGCTGCAGATTTATAGGAGGATAAAGATTGTTTACTTCTGGGTTTGACATTATATAAAGGGCAAGAGATCAAGAGAAAGAATAGGATTGGTGAGATCTGTGTAAAGATAATAATTGCACCTTTGGGAACAATTAAGATGCTAAAGGGCCTTGAGTTAAGGCCATATGAGGAACTGCTAAAAGAACTAAAGACATTTAACTTGGAGTAAAGAAGATTTAAGGAACTACATGGCAAATGACTTCAAATATTTTAAAGGCTATCAGATGTCTGACTCTAAAGATCAGAACCAGAAGAAATCCAGTTCAACACAATATACATTCATTGAGCGCCTGCTATGTTCTGGGGATACCATTAATAAAAGACAACTACTAAAATCCTTTCCAACTCTCAGCATTCTGTGTTTCTGATTCTGTTTTATGTTATATAGGTCCCAACATTAAAACAAAACAACATTACCAGCTACTAGGGAACATATTTATTTCCTGTATATTACTTTACTACATCTCAAAATATTATAGGGTTTGTTTAACATTCATAAAACTCTTTTGAGACATTCAAAGTATTATAGAAATGTAAATTATGACATTTTTCAGAAGTTAGAAAGGAGTGTTTATAATTTCAGGATTTTTCAATGCATAGAGGTAAAATCAATCTAATTATAATTCTAACTTTAGACCATTAATTAAGTTTCTCTTTGTTATCCAATTTTTTGATTCCTGAAATAATGTAAGTTTTAAGGTTGATAAATAAGGTTAGGGTTTAGGGTTGGTTTGTTTTTTTATTAATATTATCATTATTGTACTATGAGTATGTGAAATTGAATAATTGATTTTGGTTTAAAGAGCAATGTGAAATTCTTTTAATACATCTTCAGAATTTTTATAATTATTGGACAGATCATACTCTTTAATATCAGTGAACCTCTTTTTATAACTTTGAGGTTGCAGAATTAATTGAAGCAATGTTTTATTTCTGGCACCTTATTGAATTGTAAAATGTTTTTATCCCCCTTTTATTTTTCCTTGTAATTGCATTCATTCTAGGTTATAAATTTCTGTCAGATTATAAGCTTCTCAAGAGTAAGGACTGTGTTTAATTTTATTTTATAAAACCCCTAGCAAAGTGTCATTCTTACTTGATTGTAGTTGAGAATGCAATATTCTTTTATTTTTCTTTAATTATCAGAACACAGGATATGTTACTTTTTGAAGAAATATTTACTCAGAGAACACTTATAAATGATTCTGTGGGTAAATGGACTAAGGAAGAAAGAGAGAAGCCCTGAAAAAAAAAGGAGGACAATTAAAATGATCACAGTCAAACACTTTTACAAAGGTGAATTTGATAGTTTAATACCCAAGTGATTTTGTCCATCATAAACCTGTGAGTATGTTTAATTAAAAATGCAAGACTGACTACTCACATTTGTGAAAGAAATTAGCCATAGTAAAATCAAGATTTTATAGGAAAGTTAAATTTATATATTGTAATTTGATATCAACCTTATCATCTTTAAACTGGAAAACAATTATCTTATCTTGGTCATATTAGAGATAAATAGTACAGCATGATGAGACAGTAAGATGACTGGGTATTTTTTTTTTTTTAATTTTTTTATTTAATAGCATTTTATTTACAGGATATATACATAGGTAACTTTACAGCATTAACAATTGCCAAACCTCTTGTTCCAATTTTTCACCTCTTACCCCCCCACCCCCTCCCCTAAATGTCAGGATGACCAGTAGATGTTAAAATATATTAAAATATAACTTAGATACACAATAAGTATACATGACCAAAACATTATTTTGCTGTACAAAAAGAATCAGACTCTGAATTATTGTACAATTAGCTTGTGAAGGAAATCAAAAATGCAGGTGTGCATAACTATAGGGATTGGGAATTCAATGTAATGGTTTTTAGTCATCTCCCAGAGTTCTTTTTCTGGGTATAGCTAGTTCAGTTCATTACTGCTCCATTAGAAATGATTTGGTTGATCTCGTTGCTGAGGATGGCCTGATCCATCAGAACTGGTCATCATCTAGTATTGTTGTAGAGGTATATAATGATCTCCTGGTCCTGCTCATTTCACTCAGCATCAGTTCGTGTAAGTCTCTCCAGGCCTTTCTGAAATCATCCTGTTGGTCATTTCTTACAGAACAGTAATATTCCATAATTTTCATATACCACAATTTATTCAGCCATTCTCCAACTGATGGACATCCATTCTGACTGGGTATTTTGTAATGCCTATTTTCTATCCAATCTGTAATTTTGTAATTTTACAAATTGTAATTTTAAGTTAGCTGCTAAAATAAGTGTTTTTCCTTATAAAAACATTTTTCATTATATTATGAGTCTCTCTATATATGACAAGGAAGAGAGGAATTATTAAAATGGAGGACTAATTTCAGCATTCTTTGGATTTAAATATTTGTCTTAATAAATAAAATATGTCATGCAAAGCAGACAGATGATCCTGTCTAAATATATACATTTATTTGTGTGTGTATATATTCAGGTGAAATGTCATGATATAGATTTGTTGAGACACTGAAGAAAAACAAAGTAAAAAGCAAACACAATGAACAAATAAGTAGTGAAATAAAATAAGGAGGAAGAATGATTTTTTTTTTTTTTTTTTTTTTTTTGCTGAGGCAATTGAGTTTAAGTAACTTGCATAGGGTCACACAGCTAGGAAATGTTAAGAATCTTAGACCAAATTTGAACTCGGGTCCTCCTGACTTCAGGGCTGGTGTTCTATCCACTGCACCACCTAGCTGCCCCTCTTGTAAAATTTGCAAGAAATTTAGCAGTGATTTTAAATCCAATTTACTTGCATCTCATAGTATCACTTCCCTGATGTCATGGTCCTCTTTGAGAATGAAAGACAGACAACAACAACAATGTCCTCATAAATATTTTCATAATCATTTCACATATCTAAATTTTTTAGAAGATTCGATTAGGTTGACAAAGTTTGTAGTGCCCTCACCCAAATTTATCGCTAATGTTTTCACCTTATCTAATCGCTTCATAATCACTTAAAATGCATTACAAAGTATGATACCTTTTATTTATGCATTTTTTTAAAGAGGAAATTTGTACAAAATATGCAAAAATAAAGAAGATAACCAAAGCACATGCAATTGATTTAGAACTGTGAACTATTTGTTGTTGCTTTTGTTTTGTTTTTTTTTTTGAAGCAATCAGGATTAAGTGGCTAACCAGGGTCACATGGCTATGAAATGTCTGATGCATATTTGAAGTTAGGTCTTCCTGATTCCAGAGTTGGTGCTCTACTGCACCACCAAGCTACTCTTTGCAATTTGGTGTTTTATTTTTTGTTTTTCCTAGAACTTAGTCATTGTCCTTTCAGACCAAACCTGTAAAGGCAAGAAACAAGTCCTGTAGAGGACAATCTGTTGTAATTTTAAGCTAGATACTAAACTAATTGTTACTCTTTGTAAAAGGATTGATGAGGTGGAGAAAGGTTAAAATGGAGTGGTTTTTAGTATACTTTGAATTAAACTATTCCTTTTTACAAATCATGTACAAAGCATTCAGATGATCTTGTCCAAATATGTACATTTGGATATGCCTATCCAACTCTGTGCCAAATCTGTATGTCAATATAAGTGCTTATTTCTTTAAAATAGATCTTAGTAGTTATACCACTAGACATTTTCTTGGACCAGACCTTGATTTCATTTATATGATGAATACTTGATGAGGAGCCTTCTTTTACAAAAGTAGAGTGTCATGTGTCCCTCACTTATAATATAAGAGAATTGCTTGAAGTCATAAAGTCAGTATGTCTGAGATATGTCTTCCTGAATCAAATTTTTCCCCCTAAGATAGGCTTCTTTCTTTCTTTCTTTCTTTCTTCGGCTTTTTTTTTTTTTTTTTTTTTTTTTTGCTGAGGCAATTGGGATTAAGTGATTTGCCCAAGGTCACACAGCTAGGAAATGTTAAGTGTCTGAGGTCAGATTTGAACTCAGGTACTCCTGACTTCAGGGTTGGTGCTCTATCCACCTAGCTGCTCTAATAAGATAGGTTTCTTGAAGCATCCTATTTTTCATTTATCTTGGCAATTTCGGGGGGTAGATATTCTTCCATTTCATTTAGTTTGTAAATCTTATTGGCATATAATTGGGCAAAAAAGCTTCTAATAAATAACTTTAGTTTCATCTTCATTGGTTGTATATTCATCCTCTTCATTTTTGATACTGGTAATTTAGCTTCCTTTTTTAATCCAAATTTAAAAAAAATGTTTTAACTTTTTTTTTTTTCCTATAAAACCAGGTCTAATTTTATTTGTTAGGTTTTTTTCTTTTAATTTTATTAAGCTCTTTTTTTGATTTCCAGGATTTCTGTTTTGATATTTGAGGATTTTTAATGTATCCTTTCTGTAGTTTTTTAAATTGCACACCCAATTTACTGATCTTTTTTTTTAATTGATATAATGCTTATAGATATAAAATTTTCCCTATTGCTTTGGCTGTATCTAACAGATTTCCATATATTGCCTCATTATTGTCATTATCTTTAATGAAATATTAATGGTTTCTGTGATTTGTCATTTAACCTATCCATTCTTTAGCATTAGGTTATTTAATTTCCAATTAATTTTAAGTCTGTTTCTCAGACTCTCAGTGGAGTATTAATATTTATTGCATTATTGTCTGAAATGGGTGCATTTAATGTTTTTTTCTGCATTTGTTTGTGATATTTAAATATTCTAATATGTGATCAGTTTTTATAACTACCATATACAGATGAGAAAAAACTATGCTCCTGTCTATCCACATTCACTTTTCTCCATAGGTGTGTTACGTTGTAACATTTATCATCTTAGCTTCTTTCTTATTTATTTTATAGTTATATTTATCTAGTTTTGAGAAGGATAAATTAAAGTTCCCCACTAGAATAGTTTTATTTTGTATTTCCTCTGGTAATTCATTTAAGTTTTCCTTTAAGAAATTTGGATGCTTTGCTAGTTGATATATATATATAGATATATATATATATATATATGTTTAAAACTGAAATTACCTCATTGTCTATGGTATCTGTGAGCAAAATGTTTTTTAACTTTACTTTTTTACTTTTTTTAAATTTTATTTTGTTGTTGCTTGATGTATTATGAAATCACCAGCTTCTACTTACCCAATTCTTATAATAAGAAATTATTTTCTTCAGTGAGGTTTTGTACATCTTTCTTTTTGAACAAATATGCTTTTTAAGTTATTTTCTTCAATTTTCTTTATTTTGTACCTTTTTCAAGCTATTGATTCTCTTTTCATAATTTTCTTTAATTATTTGCACTTTCCCCTCCTCATTTTTTCCTCTAACATTTATTTATTTTTTAAAAATCTCTTTATTTACCTTTTCTAGAAATGTTTGGTTTATGTCCAACCTGTATTTGTTTTTGAGACTTTGCTTGTAGGTTTTCTTCTAATTTTGTGTCTAGACCTTCCCTGTCATCATAGTAGCTTTTTGTGCTCAGGTTCTTGTTTTTCATTTTTGAGATTATCTGTTTGTTTTTTTCATTTATTTTTATTCCCCCTCCATCCCACTTAATAGTCTTTTTTTTTCAATTACATGTAAATAGTTTTCAGCATTCATTTTTTTTTAATAATTATAACTTTTTATTGACAGAATCCATGCCTGGATAATTTTTTACAGCATTATCCCTTGCACTCACTTTTGTTCCAACTTTTCCCCTCCCTCCCTCCATCCCTTCCCCCAGATGGCAAATAGTCCTTTACATGTTAAATATGTCACAGTATATCCTAGGTACAATATATGTGTGCAGAACCGAATGGTTCTCTTGTTGCACAGGAAGAATTAAATTCAGAAGATAAAAATAGACTTTTTCATTCTGCTGTATCCTCAATTGATTCTTGGGGGTATAAC
Source organism: Sarcophilus harrisii (assembly GCF_902635505.1). Classification (NCBI taxonomy): domain Eukaryota; kingdom Metazoa; phylum Chordata; class Mammalia; order Dasyuromorphia; family Dasyuridae; genus Sarcophilus; species Sarcophilus harrisii. Next base: position 73,043,852 of record NC_045428.1, read on the forward strand.
TTTTGAGGACTTCCAAGGTAATATGTTAAGGACCATGCCTAAGCCTGTAAAGGGTTAAAGGGAATTGTACCAGTAAGGGGCAGGTTGGTTCTCCAGAAAACCCCTACATCTGTGAATCATGACACACTTGAAGGAATTGCAAATCAGCCTTTACTGATGTTGCTTGTGAATTGGGAATGAAATAAATCAGAGGGAAGAGAAGAGGTCAGAGAATGCAACAGTCTCCTTGTATCATTATCATCTTCTCACATGAAAGGGATGAGATTAGATTCAGGGAACCAAAATGGGGTCAGGGAGTTAAATGATGAGGTTAGTGGCAGGATTGGGGTTCAGGGAATCAAATGAAGAGGTTTGGCTCCCCTAAACCCCTTGGGATTCGGCAGATGAATAGGGAGTTTTGGGAACCCCCTTCTGGTGGCACAAAGGTTCTTCATAAAAGAATTTATGAACTCTCAAAAAGCTAGACTGATTAAAAAAAAAAAGGTTATCATAGGTATTGGGAAGTCAGCCTTTACTATGCATGAATAGGAAGGCTGATCCACTTAGTGACAAGGTCCCAGCAGAGAAGTAAAGTTTCTAATAGAGAAATCCCAATGGAGATATAAAGTCTTAGGTGAGGATAGAAAGAGGATAACGCTGAAAGGCAATATCATTCCAATGTGCAGAGGTTTCGTTGGCATAGGATAGCATGGCATGGCATGTTAAGTCCTCTGTGAGAAAGGATTTAAAATAGGCTCTTTTAATAGCCTTAGCTATAAGCCGAGGGCAGTTCCCAGTGGGGGGCTGGTGGGTAGAGTTTGAGCTGGAATTGAATAGAATTGAATGAGGCTCTTTAATTCAATAGGGTTGGAATTCTCCAGCTCAGGACTCAACTAGCTCTACCTAGATAACAGAATGAAGCGATTTATCTTGTTTTCCTCAGGTGGGATCCCACAGACCCCCAGGTTCAAGGAGAATCTCTCCTTCAAGGAGTTTCTTGAACTCCTTGATTCTTGGGGGTATAACTTTTGAGGACTTCCAAGGTAATGTGTTAAGGACCATGCCTAAGCCTGCAAAGGGTTAAAGGGAATTGTTTAATCTTTAACAGGTTTTAAACCTGTTAAAGAGAGTTTTGGGGTCCCTCCATCAAAAGGATCTATTATGCTGGTCAGAATTAGATCCCCAGAAGCCACTAGCAGGTAGCTCCCGTAACAAATGGCACCCAATGTGGGGCTCAAGAAACGAAAAAGCAGCAGCAGCACTGGAGAGCTGTTTGTGAATAGGATCCTCCCAGATTTCCTAGATAACCTGTAGGGAAGAAAAGGGAAAAAAGACCGGGTAAGACTTTTTCAGTTGGGGTAATTAAAATGAACTAACATATCAAAAGGGCCAAGCCAGAAGATTTAGGAGAGACTTATGAAAAATCCCTACTTTGACTACAATCCTACTTCTCCATTTGTCAGAAAGTTTATCTCCATGATGAACTATTATGTTATTAGAACCGTATAGTATTACATCTCACAAGATTAAACACTGCTATAGCATTTCACCCTCAAACTAGCCAAAGGAATAGGAGTGCAAAGACTTTGATAGTGCTGTTTGCATTCCTTAACATGCCGACTCAGATAATAGCCTTTTCACAATATTGGACAAACTTACTGACCATGCTGTTGGGGGGGGAAATAATCATGTTCCCATAAAACAAAAAATGGGGAATTATTTGTTTTGGGCACCAACTGCTAGTGACTGCTGGGGATCTAATTCTGACCAGTAGAATAGATCCTTTCATGTGAGTAAATGTTAATGCAAGGAGACTGAGAAGAAATTGCATTTTCTGACCTCTCTCCTCTTCCCTCTTGCCTCTGATTTATTTCATTTCCAATTCACAAGCAATATTTGCATCAGTAAAGGCTGATTTGCAATTCCTTCAAGTGTGTCATGATTCAAAGCTGTGGGGCTTTCCTGAGAACCCACCCACCTCTTAATGGTACAGTCCCTTTTAGTCTTTTACAGGATTTCTGGGTTTCACACTTAAGCATCATCCTTTAACAATAATGTGATCCAGGAAGAGATCTGGTCACAGCTCTCTTGGTCTGCATTTTGGTTCTTAAAATCCTTTGCAATTGCAAGCATAGTTGTTCCTCTCCACCCTGGAACTGGGACCAGGAACTAGGATCCTTCCTCATTTTCTGCCACTATAACCCTTACTACCTTGTGACTGAAAATTCTCTTCTCCTACCTAGATCTGCATCCTGGAATTGGGACTCTCTGTGGGTTGGTGAGAGCTCCCAGCATTGCTGTTGCAGTTACTACCTCCAAGACTCACAGTTAATATTGTCATTGGACTGTGTTCATAGCTAGCCATAACTTTAGGACCACAAGCCTCTCCTTATGGCTTCCTATGTTGTCCTGGTCTGAAAAAATGTTTCACTTTGACTTTTTAGTTGCTTACACTTATTGAGAATTTGAATTGGTGCATTATTTTGAAGTTGTTTAGAGGAAAATACAGTTTGGCTTAAAGGCTCCCTCTGCTCCACTATTTCGGCTCTGCTTCCAAAATATGTACTTTGAAAGAGTGAAATTATGAGAAGAGAAATTTGAATAGGGATTAGTCAACATGCATTTATTAGGCAGTTACTATAGTTACACTCCATAAAGTAATGAGCTGTTCCATATAAGTGCTTTTTCCCTTTAAATTCCTCATATTTTAAATGCCAAACTTTTTAATATTAATTTTTCTTAAATGCAGTTTATCCATTTCTTATTTTTTATATTGAATATAATTTAACCTTTTTTTTGATGACTAGAATGTAATACACTAATTCCCTCAAAGGCTATTTAGATAAGACAAAATAGCCCCACATCGTTTGTATTCAATAGTACAAATAGCCACGCTTTTTTCATTGCTTTTGTTTTTTAAGATTGTTCTGTTTTTCTCCCTGATAAGTTAATATTTTTTGCTGTGTTGAAATTCTGTCTAAAATAAGACACATTCTCTTGCTTATCATCATTCTCTCCTTGTCAGCTTGACTACTTCCCTCCTGCTTATAATCATGTTGTTGTGTCCCTCATCTTCAAAAATCTATCCCTTGATCTCTCAGTTCCTGCTAATAATCCTTGTTTCAAATTTCTTCTGTCCCTTGTGGCTAAACTATTTGAGAAGACTACCTACAATAGGTACTTTCACATTTTCTCTTCTCATTCCCATCTACAGTCGGCTTGGACCTCATTCGACTAAAATTGCTCCCTCCAAAGTTACCAATGACCAAGTCTTCATTGCAAAAACTAATAGCCTTTCTCAGTCCTCATCCTTCTTGGCTTTGTTGCAGATTTTGACACTTGTTGATTATACTCACTCCTGAGGATTTTGAGATACCACTTTTTTCTGGTTTTCCTCTTGCCTATCTGATTACTCCTTAGTCTCCTTCTAAGAGTGTTGCAAAGAAATCTGTTTTAGGCCCTTTTCTCTTCTCCCTCTGTGCTAGTTCACTTGGGAATCTTATGAACTCCCATTACATTAGTTATCATCGCTATACTGATGATTCTCAAATCTGCTTATTCTTCCTTAACCTCTCTGATCTCCAGGCTTACCTCTCTGACTGACTTTCAGGCATTGAACTCAGTGTCTATTAAATGTCTTATACTATTGTCTAAAATTTTGAACTTATTATTTTTACTCCAACTACTACCTCCTCCAACCTTTCTTGGATAATACCAGTTTTCCTGTCCTTTAGCCTCCCAATCTAAGTGTCACTCTTGACTCTTCATATTTAAGCTGTTTTCAAGGCCTGTTGATTTCATTTTTGCCACATTTTTAAATATAGTCTCCCACCACTCTGGTCCCTTTTTTCCTGATTTCCCTCACTGTTTCCAAATCCTGACTAGACTCCCATGTTCTAAAGGAAATCTTTCCTAATTTTTTTTAATTTTAATATATGCTTTCTGTTAACTATTTCCCATTTACCCTATCCATAGGCAGCCAAGGACAGTAGAATTATTTTTTTTTTAAAAATTTGTTTTGTGATATATATATATATATGTATATATGCAAACATATACATAATCTGAGGTTCTCACTGCTTTCAAAAGTAAATGTACTTGGTCATAGTTTTTTTTTTTTTTTTTTTTTTTTTTTTAATCAAACCATTAGTATTCTTTTTGGTTGATCTTGGGTTTTTTTTTTTTTTTTTTTTCTTATGTGATAGAGGCACCAGAAAACTGCCAAAAAAAATTTTTATTTAGAATAATCCTAGCATCAGGGTTTAAATGTAAGTACTTGAGGACATTAAATTTTGTAGTAAAAAAAAAATGATTATACAACTTAATTTTGAATAAGGTTTAATGTGTCATAAATCTCAGCTAAACTTTCACTTATTTTCATTAAAAGAATATATTTTATTTTGTTTAGTGTTTTTATAATTATACATGTGCTTGTATTTAAACAAATCATTGTTGATTGTTTTACATTCTGTGTTTTTCAAGCACAGAGATATGATAATAAGCTAATGTAAAAAAGATTAAGCATGATAATCTAATATGCTATTTCAGTTTTATGAGGAAATTATGATTCTTATATTAAAAAAATTTAAAAATTGAATTTTAAGTTAAAATTTGAAGCACTGAATATGGGTTCTTAAGACAATATAGACATTCTTTGATCATCCTTAAGTCTGTTTTCTATCTCTTGTTTAGCTTCTTTGGACTCTTATTGTAGATTAAAGAAGTGGGAGGGGCTTGGGAAGGTAGAATTTCCTTTCTATGTGGATTAGTGAGTTTATCTGCCAAATCAGTCTAATTGAAAAGAATACAATTTGTATATTGAATGTAACCAAAATCCATGAATTTTATTCTTTAAAAAATGACATTAATTTCCCTTTTCTTTGAGAGCAAGCATTCTCATGATTTAAAAAAAAAAAGTTTAATAACATAGAAGAGATTTAAAAGTGAGCGAATTATTTAATTTTGTAATTAAAAATTAGAAGAAATATATTTTACTAATCTGCAAATAAAATTAAATATGCTACTTCACTACAATAATTTGTCAAGTCATCTTAGGAATTGTAAAATATTGCAAATAATATGTTACCTCCTTGTCAGGTGATAAACAGTCTTGGCCATCTAACCCATACATAAACATGGAATCTTTATATTTAAACATATATCTTATAACTGTAGATATAGAATATTGATCTAGAGGCCAGGATATAGTGGGTGGAAATGCTGGGTTTTTTTTCACTTGGGAAGAGTTGAAGAGTTTAAATCTTCCCTCTGGCACCATCCTTGTTTTTTGACCATAAGCAAGTCATTGAGTCTCTCAGAACTTCCATTTTCTGGCCTGTAATATTAAGATAATACCTATGAGAAATAATCTTCTTTAGGGGCTTCTGAGATTTGGGTGAAAAAAAAGCATTTATCTAATGCTTCCTATGTGCAAAAGTGCTAGGATATGGATAGAAGAATAAGTCACCTGTTCTCAAGGAGCTCATGTTCTGATGAAGGAAAAACATTTCAGACAAAGGTGAAGTATAAAAGCTTATCAGCAAAGCAGACAGTCATTAATTTTGTTTAATGTTGTACTCATTTCTAATGTTGAGGCTTTTGATACTGTCAAGAGCTTTGGTGCCCCAGCTTTTCTTCTCATGCTCTTTAGTAGCCATGATTGTGGAGGAAGCCGGGCTGCACCCCTGTTGAAGCAGTTGCTAGGTCTCCTCTCCAGCATGGCTTCAGGGGCTGGGCTAGAAGTAGGCCCTGTTTTAGGAAGAGTGCTGTTATTCCAAGATCTGGGTTCGTAGGTCTAGGAAACAGTGATTTGATTTGGTTTGACATCTGCTGCCACATGTCTGCTTTGCTGCTTCAGCTAGGTTGAATTGCCAGCCTTATAGGTAGAAGTTAGTTGGCAATTGAGAAGAATTTTTGGCACCTTCTCCATGGTGTTGTACCTCTGAATGATGGCTACAGAGACTTTGCTGCATGCTGAGTTAGAAGTCTGGGGTATCCCTATTGCTAGGTCTTGTACTAATCTACTCTTAAATGGCAGTCAGTCACTAGTTAGTTTTGGAGATATCAGGGATAGCAAGTTCATTTTCCTTAGTAGTTCATCCCTTCCTTGATAGTTGCAGGAGCTACCTTGGGAGTTAGTGCTGCTGCCATGGCTCTTGGTCTTATTTCTGTTGTCATCTAAAGTAAAGTGGTTGACAAGGTGGCATGGTACTTTCATGTGCCTGGCACATGTCACCTCTTGCTTCAGGAGATCATATATGCAAAGTGCTTTTCAAAATTTAAAGCTTTATAACAATGTTAGTCATCATTATTGTTATCTTTATTATCTTGTTTCTGAAGTTTTATTTTTTTTAAGTTCAACATCTTAAATGACATGACTAGAGTAATTTGTTTTTGTCTTTTGTGTTCATGGTGATCAGACTGTTTTATGTAGTAATAGATTAGGAGAATTCATTAAATAGGTAAAAATTCCATCAAGGATTGTAGAAATAAGAACTTATATCAATCTACTTTTGTAACATTGTGAAAAATTGTGAAATAGTATATATGAAAACTTTTTTACCTCTTAAGATATGACTCATCAACTTTTTATAATTAGGCTATTTTACCAAATTTAATTAAAAATCAAGAGTTTAAAATGAGTTTTGTGTGAATTCTGACTTGCTGTATACTTTAAAGTATTTTAGCATATTTTTGGTCTTTGCTTTCATACATCTTAATTTTTTGTTAGTGAACCTTTAATTTTCATATAAACAAGCAGTTTAGTGATTGAAAATTCTTCCCACTTACTTGAACTCAAAATAGTGTAAAATGCCATTTTATAAAAAATATTTTGTATTTTCTTTGCTATATAAATATGATAATAAGTATTTTCTCTTAGGAAGTCACAACTTTTATGACCTAAGGTCTTCATCAATAAAACAAGAAAAATGAGTTAGATAATCGAAGATAAAGATAGGTTTTGCCCATTTTTAAAAACATAGCATTATAAAAGCATATTGTTTTCTTTTTTAAAATTCTGCTTAGTATATTTTATATTATATACATTTTAATAAGAGACTTGATTTTAAGCACAGTGTATTGGATAGAAAGTCAAGAGTTAAGCAAACCTAGGTTTTAATTCTTGCTTCTGCCACATAATAACTCTGTCATTCTGGGCAATCCCTTAATTTCTCAGTTTCCCAACAAACTCTATAAGTTGAAAAGAGAAGGTACTGTGCTACACTAATAGAGAAATTTTGTTACCAGGAGCTCCCTGCGCCAGTGAAATTAGAGATCCAAGCCCCTTCAAATCCAAAATGACTCTTGTAACTTTCTGGAAAAACTGGGAATTAAGGTTTTATTTTTTAATTTTTCTTAACATGACTAGATGAAGACTCAAAATGCTAAATTAAAAGTATGACTTGAATCAATAGTAGATTTTAAAAGATAATCTTTTTTTGTAAATAGTGTTTTGTTTTTTCCAATTACATGTAAATTTCATTTTCTATATTCATTTTTTTTTAATTTTGAATTTCAGATTATTCTCCCTCTCACTTTCTTCCCTCCTCCCCAAGATGGCAAGCAAGGTTATACATGTGCAAGCATGGAAACATATTGCAGAATAAAAGGAGAAGCCACAAAAAACTAGAGGTCAAAATATTATGTTTTGATCTGTATTCAGATTCCATAATTCTTTCTCTGGATATGGATAGCATTTTTCATCATTAGTCTTATGGAATTGTCTTGGATTGTATTGCTGAGAAGACCTAAGTTAATCATAGCTGATCATTGTGTAGTGCTACTGTTACTGTGTACAATGTTCTCTTGTTTCTGCTCACTTCATCCAGGATCAATTCATGAAAGTCTTTCTGAAATCCACCTGTTCATCATCTCTAATAGCACAATAGTATTCCATTACATTCATATACTACAACTTGTTCAGCCAAATTGACCATGTAGGTCCTTTTCCCTTTTATGATCTTTTTTGTAACATAGACCTAATAGTGATATTACTGGATCAAAGTTTATACACAGTTTGATTGCCCTCTGGGCATAATTCCAAATTGCTCTTCAGAATAATTTGATCAGTTCACAACTTCCAACAATGCTTTATCCAAATTTTCCCACACAAAAGATAATGTACTTATAAGTATTCCTATATATTTAATATACATAAGTATAAAATACTTTTGGAAATTTTTTGGAAATTGGACAAACTGCCTATTTTTTTCAGCCCCAAAGACAGCCACTTGTCAGTCATACATTGCCTCAACTTCTCATACTGATTACACTGGATTCTGATGATAATTTAGAGATATGTTTGTATGTAAATTAATCGTAACTCTTGACTATTGACTACATATCCACTTACTTCATTCCCACACTTATATTTTCATCAAATTATATCTATTAAGAGTTATAATGTGTCAGTAGTAAAAGAAAACACAAACCAGTATCTGAACATTAACTGCACATATATCAGACTACAGCTTTCAGTCAGTTCTGCTCTAATCCCCTCCCCTTTTTTCTGCATATCACTCTTCCCCACCTTTCATCCTTTTTCATCCACATCCAAGTAGCAAGAAAGACAAAAATCCAGTTCAGTTTTGGTGGTACCTCCTAACTTCAGAAAGTTGAACAAATGCATTTTACTACACAAAGAAATGTAGTTTCTGCACTATTGAAAGAAAAAACCATTGGCTATTTGGATTTTTCTCCCAGATTCTGCATCAGCAGGTATCAGTTTCCATCTCTGTATTTCAAGGTTTTTTGCATCCATGATGTACTTTGGTTAGTTCAGTTACCCCTTCAGTCTTACAATAAAGTTTGTTTAGTTTCCCCTAAAGGAAGTGGTTCTGCCTGATTATTAAAGCTGAGATAAAGAGAAGTAGCTGAAGCAGTGGCTTCAGTCCCTAGAATGTTCCATTCCCCTCCCCCCCCCATTTTCCATTTCAGTGTTTAATCTCCTGCAGGGAGACAAACCAATCCAGTGTTTACTTTGCAACAGATTAAGTAATATGTAGCACAAAAGAATTACCAAAACTCCCCCAAACCCCCAAAATGCTGCATGGAATCTGAGTTTAAAGGGATTTCTGGCCATTTGTTCAACCATATCTGGCATCTAGGTGGAAGGGTGGATGGAGTATGGGGCGGATGGAGTATGGGGTTAAGAAGATTCATCTTCCCAAGTTCAAATCCAGCTTCAAACACTTTCTAGATGTATAACTCTAGGCAAGTCACTTGACCTTCTTTGCTTCTGTTTCTCACCTGTTGGAGAAGGAAATGGCAAACCATTCTAGTATCTTTCCCAAGAAAACCCCAAATGGAATTACAGCAACTTGGATGTGATTGAAACATCTCAACAGCCACAGATGCCTGAACAGGAATCTCCTCTTCAACATAACCAAAACAAGTAGTCATCCAGCACTAAGCACAATACTCCAAATTGGTTCTTCCTACTTTTTACTCTATCTTTTAGATGCCATCAAGTTCAGGCTGATTTGAGGCTTTTTCAAACTATCATGAGTAAAATTATGCAAGTGCAAAATTTAACAAAGGTAGATGGAGGACACATTCTCTCCAAGCAAGATAAGATTTTATTAACAGGATGTGAACCTGCCAATAAGAATGGGTTAGTGGCTCTTCATCAGTTTTAACCCAAGAGATCCCAATTTATGAGTTAGAACAAAGGAACAGAGAAAAATAGGTGACATCATGGAACTAAAAACAATATAATTGACTACATAGCTGAGGCATGGGGAACAATATGATTCACGGAAAATTGGAAATGAAGTGCCACTTTTCTCCTGTGACTAAGAAGTTTTAGTCATTTGAGTCTACTTGCAAGGTTAAAAGACAGTGATTTTTTTGGATAGTAAGTGAGACATACTTAAAGGGCAGCTTGGTGTGGTGTAAAGATACTGGTATATTGTGTGGTGTGGTGTAAAAGATCCACCTCCCTGATATCCATTCACATTCGCCCAGGACATTAGAATTCCTTGAGAATAGAACAGCGATAGCAGGAGAGCTTGACTTCTGAATCTAAGTCATTATAAATAAGTTGAATTTCTTCACTAAGTCTGGAGATTGAACCTTGACTTAGGTAGTTACGAAACAAAAAAATTGTAAATAGGATTAATAAAAGTGATACAAAATCAAATCAATCTTTTCAAAACTCATTTATGCAGTACTCTTCATTTATACAAATAATCTTTGGTTTCATGTATGCTCTCAAAAAATGAAGATTTCAGCACATTCATGCCTATCCATCCTAGGCAATTCTTAAGATTCTTATCTCAGTTTCTCATAAACATTCTACTAATGTGTTGTGGGCCTTATTAGATTTTCCATTGATATTGTGAAGATGCTAATGGATCATTCATGATGTCTACCCTCCATGTAACCAGCCCATCTACTTTTTTGCTTATACATTTCTTTGATCACTTTCTACATACATCCTTTCTCCTTTGTGTTTCCTTATTTGTAAGTAAAGCACATTATAAACTCACTTCTTGTACCCACTTTTTCTTTGCACTTTGGGAGATCCTCAATTTCAAGTGTTTTGAAACTGTAGTACTTTATGATCTACAACCATACAACACTAGAAGACTATTGCTATTCAAAAAAAGAGACTTTGTTTTAGGGAGAAATTTGATATCACTAGAATTATTTTGTAGCTCTTCAAAAGACAACCCAACTTCCTTTCCTCCTAATATTCAGTTCTGGACTCAACTGATCTATCATCCATCCATCCATCCATCCATCTATCCATCCATTTGTCTGTCTGTCTATTATCTTTGTATCCCAATATTTAGCACAAATCCAGGCATATAGTAGGCACTTAATAATAATTTACACACGCAGATAAGTTCCTTAGGTTATCAGTTTAACTGCATTCTCTACCAACTTAATGTTTCTTGTGCAGATAGTGAGTCAAAACTCTTGTTGAGTGTTTATGGATCTCATCAGAGATTGGTAGAATTTGGTTACTATAATAGTCTCTGCTAAGAGGAATTATTAGAGACCTCCATCATCTATAGACAATTCATTCCTCTTTGACTTGAACTTTGTGAGCACATATTTTTCCTTATCCCTTGATATTAATGATCAGAGAGTTGTTGAACAAGATTATTTCTGTTGCTTTATCTTTCACAGAATCTTATGTAATTTTTTTATGTCCATGAGATGCATTTTGTTGAACGAGAACATAAAAGGCAATGTTTTGCTTTACTGAATCAAATAATCTAATCATAACAAATAAGCACAGTACAATTTATATCTCTATTTTTTCTATTGTGTTATGGTAAAGATGTTGTTTACTCTATAGTAGCACTAGAAAGAACATTTTTATTCCTTTTTGTTACCTAATCAAAGATGCTTTAGTAGTATGCATATTCTCAGAAAAATATAAAAATGGTAAAGACATTTTGATCAGTTATTATAATCTCCTAGTTGCATATTCTCAGAAAAATATAAAGATGGCAAAGACATTTTGATCAGTTATTATATTCTCCTAGTCTCCTTTTAAAAAATGGTTTTTAAGATGCATGTTTTCTTTATCTTCCTTTCTTCCCCTCCTGAATATTCTTTGACAATTGATGCTTCTCAGATTGTATCATCTTTGACATAAATCTCTTCTGTACTTGCTTTCACCTTGATTTTTTTCCATTTTTATTTTCTTCCATGCCATTTTTCTTTCCTATAAAATGCTTTTCTGGGCTCATGATATTAAAAGTGCAATTTTGGTTTCACTTGATACTAAAGAATTTATGCTACTAATTTTTGAATATCTTTTTATTGTTTGCCTATTTCTTAGTGTTTTTTCAATTTCATTCTTAAGTGCCTTCAGAATGACTTTGCTTAGTAGAGTCTTGAAGTTTCATTTTCTCTTTATTGTTTGTTACTGACTTATGAGGTAGTCATGATCTTCCATCATCTCTTTAAAATTCTACACATATTTTATTATAAAGTGGTGCTGCTTCTTGTCTTTCATACCTCTTCTTGATAATTAAAGGAAGGATCTACTGAATAAGGCAGTTTGGGGCTCTTTTGGCCTTCTTGTTAAGGCAATTGATCAGTTAGTTTCTATGTGTAACTGCTGTCATTTGAATTGATGTCCTTTCCTCCAGGCATTGAGGTGGTTCAGTGCTAAAGCACTGGGCCCGGAATCAGGAAGATACCATTCAAAATGTGGCCTCACACACTTAACTGGCTATGTGGTCCTGGGCAAGTCGCTTAACCTCTTATTTCCTTAATCTACTGAAGAAGGAATTGACAAACCACTTCAGTTTCCTTGCCAAGAAAACCCCAGGGGGGGCATTCTGGTCCATGGGGTTAGAAAGAGTCAGATATCTAATTTAAACAACAACCTTTCCAGTTTTTGATAATCATTAACATACTTAAAATAATTGAACTTGTGATTGTTTTAATTACATACCATATTTTTCTCATTTTTATTCTATCTTTGAATAATTTTTTTTTAAATTTTTGCTCTTTCATAGTGGTGTTTTGAATGTATATAAACAGCTAATTGAGCAACTTATTAGCTCAGTAAGGAGTAATTTTCTGTCTAATAAAAAAAATGATCAATTTAATTTTATTTTTGATGATACATAAAACATTTATTAATTACTTCTTATTTGGAAGGCAATGAACTTAAGTGCTGGAGATACAAGGTAAACCAGACAATCCCTGTCTTCAAGGAACTTAACATTCTAGTAGGAGATGGAAAAGCTGGGAGGGCTGGGAGAATTGGCCATTCTCAAATAAGTCCAAAGAGTAGAGTTGTATGTAAAGTGGACCCTTTATTGAAATAGTGTTATGGGAAAAGATTCCATTTCAGGAGAGTGGGGCTTTACTATTCAAATGCTTCCTATGTTGAATACCTTTCCATTATTTTCTCAAAGAAAACGTTCCTAATGTTTAAATATGAAATTTCTGTGGAGGGTAAAAGGCTTTGACTTCTTAGAAAATTCTTCTTATAGTTTCTTTACCTCTGTATTCTTGTCAATGAATGTTGGCTCATAAGTTTACATTTGTTTTCATATGACCTTTTCGCAAAAATGAATACACTGCAATACAAGATAACCAGATTCCTCATAAAATAATAATTCAATGTGGTCTTTCAGAAAGTGGTAAAATAAACTCCACCTTTATTTTTTTCCAAAGAAAAGCTCCTACAAGTCTTCCTATTTTAGCTATAACTTCTTTTTCTGTCTTCTGAATTTACTTAGAGTGAGAATGTTAAGACTGATATAGTTCTAATCCTCTAATAATTTTAAACTTCCTAGTCACTATATAGGAAGCTCTAGTTTAGAGTACAAACAGCTAAGTAAATATTGTGTAGATGATATAGAAACTGATTTTTAGCACACACTACTTTCTTTTACACCACTGCAGAAGTGGAAAGGGATTACACAAAATTCTTTTTATGGGATGCCATGGCCAATGAAATCATTATTAAGTGACCAATCTGCTGGTGATATCTCTTTACATATTTAATTAATTATCATATATAATTAATTATTAAAAGTTATAACAGAACTTTTCTAATATCTTATAGTATTATATAAATTCATAAGCTCATATTCATAAGATCACAATTCCAAACTAGAAATAACCTCACATATTTTCATTCTTCTAATCTAGTTTCAATGTTTTAAACAGTTGATGGTCTAATTGTACCTAGATAGATGATTCTAAAATGATTCCTCAGTGTTTGTATGTGTGTGAATATATATGTGTGTGTATTTATACACACACACACACACACACACACACACACACACATATGGAAACTATATACAAAATAAATAAGTAATTTGGGGGCAGGAGAAAGGAGAGAAATAGTAGCTAGAAAGATTAGGAAAGGCTTTGTATAAGTGGTACTTGAGCTGGATTTGAAGTGAACTAAGAATTTTAGGAGGTAGAGGTGAGGAGGAAGAATATTACAGACATGTGAGACAGTCTGTGAAAAATATAGTGATAGGAAGTAGAATTTCCTTTGGGAAGAATGTCAAGAAGGCCAATTTGGCTGGATGATGAGTGTGAAAGGAAGTAATGTAATAAAAAGGCAGAAAAGGGAGTTTGGGGCCAAGTTGTGAAAGGTTATGAACTAAGAGTTTCTATTTGATCTTAGATATAATAAAGAATTAATGAAGTTTATTGTCCAATTTATCAGCAAGCATTTTAAAAATGCCACCATGTGCCAAGCACTGTAATAGTTGTTTATAACACAAAAACAAAAATTGAGTCCCTCTCCTCAAGAAGTTTACATTTTGATAGGGAAGCAACATGTACAAATATGAGCTTAAAAAAGAATCAAAATGAATACAAATTAATCGGGGATGGGGGTGAAAAACTCTAGCAGTAGAGTGATTCAAGGAAGGCTTCATTTGTGAAGGTGGTATCTACCATCTTCTTCCATATTGTCAACACATATGGTCATCTTAAAATCTCTTTATTTTTTCCTACCTTCTCTAATAATCATGGTCTTGTGTCTCTGCTCCCTTTTGTGGCTAAGCTCTATCATCTTAAATACTCTCTTCTGTAGGTTTTCATGACATTGTTTTTTTATTGGTTCTCATTTTATCTAGCTTACCACTACTTAGTCTTTTTAGCTAGTCACATTTATTGTGGATGTTCCCCAAGTCTCTGTCTTAGACCCTCTTCTCTTTTTTTTTCTTTTCTATCCTGCTTGGTGACCTCAACAACTCCTATAGATTCAATTATCATCTCTATGCAGACGGTTGCCATTTATCACTAACTACCCCTTAATAAGTGTACCAGAAAACCTCAGACTCAAAATGTCCAAAACAGAACTCATTTCCTTGCCCCTCTATATGTTCCCCTTTTCAGAATTATTACTGTCCAGGATAGTACCATCCTCCTAGTCACCTTGATCCCCAGTTTCAGTGTTATCCTTAAATGCTCACTTTTACCAATCTTACTTAACTAATCTCTTGCCAGATCTTTTCACTTTTTGCCTTTATGACATCTCATTCATATATCTTCTTTTCTCCACTCACATAGCCACTAGTTCAGATCCGTATTACTCCTTGTTTAGATTGTTTCAGTGGCTTTCTCACTAATCTCCCTGACTGAAGTCTCTTTCTACTTCAATCTTCCAAGATGATTTTTTTTACTAGTGTCTGAATGACAAAGTTACCTCCCTGCTCAACAAGCTTTTGTAGTTCCTGTTACCCCTGAATCATATAAAGCCTTCTGGCATTTAAAATCTTTCACATTCTGACCCCTTTCTACTTTTTAAATCTTAAACTTTTCTCTTTTCCATGAACTCTGTGATTCCACTGCATGGATCTCTTGATAGCTCCTTGAATACAACAGTCTATTTCCCATCTCTCTGCTTTTGTACTGCTTGTCCCTCCATACTTGGAATGCTCTGCTTCTTCCATTCGATCTATTAGAAGTCTCCCACTCAGCTCAAATCCCACCTTTTTCAGTAGGCCTTTCATTCTTCTTTTCCTCTTGGATTACCATATGCAACTCATTATTATAGGTATCCTTATGTGTGTCTAATTATTTGTTGTCTTTCCCCTTATGAGCTATCTCAAAAGCAGGAACTTTTCTTGCCTTTAAAAAAAATTAAACTTTTTTTTAATAGTGAAAATTTAATTTCTTTCCTCTTCCCCATTAGAAAAAAAAATCACAACTATCAGAAGGTGGATAGCTTTATCATAGTCGATCATGAATGGTCCTTGCATTGATCAGAGTTGATCAATTTCAATTGTTTGTTTTTACAGTGTTATTAATATTATTGTAAATTATTCTCTTGGTATGCTCACTTAAGACTACATTAATTCATACAAATCTAACCAGGTTTTTCCGAAACTGTCCCTTTGATTATTTCTTATGGCACAATAATATTCCTATACCATAGAAATAGTATTCATATATCACAATATGTTCAACCACTCTCCAGAGATTGCATACTGCCTTACTTAATTTACAATTATTTGTTGTTACAAAAAACAACCACCATGAATATTTTTGCAGTATGGGTCCTTTTCCTTTTTAACGTTTTTGAGATGTAGTTTGCTTTTCTTTGTATACTCAGCCTGGTACATAGTAAGAGCTTAAAATATGATTGTTGATTATAGGAAAATAAAAGGAGGTAAAGATGCCCATTTCCATTATTAGTCTGTTTTTAAAGTCTTGTCATTGTAAGTCATATAGTAATTATTTGATCTTGAAAAGCATTTGTTTCACAGGAGAAAAAGAGTTTAGAAATGATTTTTATAATACCAATATGTCAATAGTAGGAGTGAAATTGGAATTTAGAATTCTTAAATTATTTTCTCTCAATTCTACCACTAGTCATCATAACAGGATTAACTAGGATTAGTTTTTTGCAGTTGTAATAGTTAAGGCAACTTAAATTTAGTTTCTTTTTCTTTTTTTGTCTGATTTTTCCCCAAATTATTTCATGACATTTCAGTGCTTCAGAGAATTTAGATGAGCTCTCTTCCTC
The DNA here is from genome assembly GCF_902635505.1 of Sarcophilus harrisii. Taxonomy (NCBI): domain Eukaryota; kingdom Metazoa; phylum Chordata; class Mammalia; order Dasyuromorphia; family Dasyuridae; genus Sarcophilus; species Sarcophilus harrisii. The sequence goes on from NC_045428.1 coordinate 73,060,302, forward strand.
CAGTAGCTGGTTACTTAACCAGAAGCACATTAAGAAAAGGAGAAAAGACAGAACAAGACTGAGATCTCCATCCTTGACTCTCATGAGCACAGCAGCCCGAACAAGGCCACTTCAGAGTTTCCACAAACGAAAACTCTACAGATTGAGCCCTGCTTGTTATTGGATTCCAAAGGTAAGATTGTTCTTGGTGAGAAGACAAACACAGGTATCAACACTTGTAAATATCATATATGATAGGATACTCATTGTATATATACACTTTCAAAAAATCATTACTAATCCAACATGGTTTAGTGGAATGACTTAGATTTGGAATCAAGGATTTGGGTTCTAACTCTAACTCTGTAATCCTGGGAAACCTCTTTGGATCTTATCTGTAAAATAAAGTTGTTAAACTAGTTGATCTATAAGCGTCCTTTGATCTCTGGGTCCTAAGATCCTCATTGGAGCCACAGGCCAATAGATGACTGGATGGGGTGAAGCTGACTAAAGAAAGACCTGAGTTCACCTCTGAAATAATCTGGCCATGTGACCCTAAGCAAATCACTCAAGACCCAGATCCTATTCCACATACCCCACTTTCTGCAGGAGGACTTTCCTGGGCCTTCTTTTCCTTCCCCTACCTGATCAACCAAGTGCCTTTCCTCTCACATTTTCTTCTATCTACTCTGAATATATCTTATGGATATTGTTGGTTTCATATCACACCTTCCATTCGAATGTGTGCTTCTTGAGGGTAAGGATCATATTTGTGCCTTTCACATGTCCCCAAAATTGAGTGCAAAGCCTGCCACATAGTGCTTAATAAATGCTTGTTGATTTATTGACTGACTTAACCTTTTAATGCTCCAGCATTGTTTTTGTGTATAAGTGGCAGAACAATTGCCAGTCTGCACTGGGAAATGAGATTTCCTTGCTCTGGGAGTTTACCATTCTAATGAAATTAGTTTTCCCTTGATACCTCTTCCCCTTCATTTCTCCCCTACCCTGCCCCCTGTCATGAAATTACCACTTCCATTTGTTTTGAAGTGATTTTCACAGTACTGTTTGTCAATTGTTAATTGCATAAGATCCCTTTGCTTGCTCTCCTGAGCACTGTAGAGCATAAATGAATCTTTGCTACCCTCCCTGTTTCTTCCTTTCTTCCATATGTTTCTATACTTAATAGAGACTAAAAAACTTTTGAGTTCAAGTATATACTTTCTTTGGTTCCGTTACTACCTGGCTAGCTCTTACCTACATACTTCCTACATTTTCTCCCCAAGTGAACTTCAGGCTAAATGTCTTTCTCCTTGCATTCTAGTTGATTTCATGTGGCATCTTTTTAGGACTCCCTTTATTTACCAGATTAGTCATCCTCTGGCCTCTCCAGGAATTCTGCTATGTGCACTGTGCCCTTGCTTTCTTGGCCTGGGTGGCAGATAAGATTAGGAAACTAATAGAGCACTGTGGGAGAGCTGCCCTGACACCAGTTCAAATGCCTTTAAAACAGCTGCTCCAGGCTAGTCATTTTAAGATGATTTAAAGCAATGTGATGTGGCTCTGTAGAACAACTTAACATTGAAATCAAAGCTATGGAAAGGATAGGTGCAGTGCAAGACTTTTTGGCATTTGGAATAATAATTTACAGGATTTATTGGGAAGGCCTGTGAGTAGAAAACTGGCCAAAGGAAGCTTGGTGGCTCATGGGAAACTAAAAGTGTAAAGAAGAGGGCTAGTTGAAGTTCCTGTCTTAATGAATCCATGGAATGAATGGCACCCTATAGGGGAAATAGATCTGATCTATGCATCTTCATTCAAATATGCAAACACAAGCTATTTGAGTGCCTTTCCAAAACATCCTCTATTATAGTTGTATTGTTATTTCCAGCAAGAAAGATTTAATTAGGGCAAAAGTCATGCATTACAAGAATTGATATTTTATAGGCAAAGCACTTTGTAAAAGTATGAAAAATTAGGAGGTTAAATTAGATGGATTCTAACATGTCTTTTGGTTCTAGGACTGTGATCCTTTGATTCCTATTTCCTGAAAATCATTATAGATTGATTGTTATTTTTTTTTTCCTTTAATCACTATCTCATCAGGATAGGACTAGGTGTATGGCATCGAGCCAAAGAAAATAAGCCTATGATCTAAACAGATAAAGATCCCATTCCTTTACAACTATAAAGGTTGAAGGAGAGCCTGAGCCTGGAGATAAAAGTAGGATGGAGTAAGCAAGGAAAAAGTGGGCCAAGAATTTAGACTAGAATGTTTAAACCTTTTTTTGCTATCATGGATCCCTTTAGCAATCTCTCAAACTTATGGATCTTTTTCTCAGAACAATGTTTTAAATGTATAAAATATAATATATAAAATTACAGAGGAAACCAATTATATCAAAATAAAATTATCAAAATATTTAATCAAAAATAAATTCATGGACTCTAGATTAAGAACCCCTGGTTCAGAAGTAGTTTAAGAAGAGGTCTTTGGTGTATATGCAAAGTGACAGATAACAGGAAGCACCTAAAAGTGATTATTCAGTGCCTTAAACTTGTTTATCATTACTTTTATGTTGGGATTTATGAGTTTAAAAAGCACAAAAATTTATTTTTATCTAATTTGAGTAAGCTATTGCTATATGTGACTATAGTGCCTAAGCTATGGCCATGCAGTTTAAATGATGAATCTTTTACATATTTGACTTAGAACATGTATCACCATAATCTTTCCACTTAATTATATTTCCTTAATGTAAAAACAAATGCTAACAATATATAGTTACTATATAGAGTGTAGAATTTTACTATATTTTACTGAAGTTTTAGTAGTTTAAAATATTACTTTAATAACAAC